>NC_133524.1:91962500-92590416 GCF_049354715.1 Callithrix jacchus
CCGTAGTAGAGTATAGGTATAAATAAGATTCTTTCCTCTCAATGTCTTCATGTGGATTCTAGATTACTACCCCACTCCACACCCTAAGCTGAATAAAAATAAAGTATTTCATAAATAGCTATATTTACAAATTCCCAAAACCTATTTTATAAAATTTTATGTCAAACTGTGATAAACCTGTTTTTTATTTTAAATATAATGAACTGTATTAAATCAAACAAACAAAAGAAAATACCAATATTGTTAAGCAATTCAAATATCTGCCTCACCAGGCTCTTGCAAACTTCATGGTTGACAACTACAGGCAAAATAAAGGCTATGTCTACATCTAATGACATGATACACTGTGCATTAATCATAAGCATCATGTTTTTGCTAGTTCTGTTTTCCTTGGCATCTTAAATATTTAATATTATGCTTCATCGAGAAGGAAGGGGCATTTAAGTGATATTTGTTTACTAGGTTTTTGGGATTTGTGTTTTAATTTTTTTGTTTCCAGATTGTCTATTTTGGTAGAGTTAATTTTAATTGTGTCTCTTAGGCAGCTTAGAAATATTAGGGCCATGTATTACAAGCTAAGATAAGATTGAACTCTTTTAACCCAACTCCTGAAAATTTTTTTCCCATTCAAGTCAATTAGACTGCCTGCATACAGAACTTCTAAAATAGTAAGAATGATAATAGTAATAAGAGTGATCGCTTATTGAAAACATGTTATATGTCAGACACAGTGCTGAGTGCTTTTTATGGGTTATTTCACTTAATTACCTCATATAAATCCTGTGAAGTAGGTAATATTGTTAGCCCCAATTTTACAAATGGAAAAATAGAACACATGGAAGTTCAGCAACTTGCCCAACGTTGGAGCTAGCAAAGGGTAGCGGTCAACGTTAAATACCAGGCAGTCTTCCTCCAGAGATACTACAGTACTAGTTTCATACGAGTATTGAAAAGAATTCAGGATCCTAGTTAGGCAAATGCCAGATAACCTACCTTATACTAGCATCTTATAGTACTGAAATGTTGTTTTACACTAATCTCAGTTACACTAGACTGTGAGCTCCTCAAAAGTAAAGAGCATTTCTTATTCATCTTTGAGCCCAGAGCTTTAAGAAATTGCTTGCCTCATAAAGATTGCTGAATTCATACCACCGAGGCAACCAAACAATAAACAAATGCAGTGCTGAAAATGACATTCTCATACGGAAAATCAGTTAGAAGACACCTAATTTGGTATAACCATTTTCATGAAGATAACTTGATTGCAGGGCAATGAACAGTGTTTCCTAAAAGACATTTCACACCAGAATTCTGGTATTACAAAGCAAGTTTACAGACCTGTGGACTCCCTGGAGTTGAATACTCGTGGTGAATTTCCATGAAATTGAAAGTGAAAAAGCAACTGTGAGGGTTTAACAGTTTGTGGACAGAAACATATGAAATTTGGTGGTGTAGCAACATTCTAATCCAAAGCAACAAGCAAATTTGTTTATTCATGTATTCATTCAAAGAACATTTGTTGAGTGCTCACTGTATGCAAGATACAGTTCTGGATGTAAAGGACACAGCGTGAATGAGAAAGACAAGTTTCCTACCTCAATGTACTTATATCTAGAAGAAAGTAAGCAGTATACAAATATACAAGTAGATATATGGTATAATGTCATATACTGGTAAAAATTAATAAGAAATTAAAATACACCACTTGGGTAGAGTGACTATGGGTACTCAACTTTACAGAAGGGTGATAGGTAGCATTTGCATTGAAACTTGAAAGTATAATGTCTAAATACATTGAGACAGGAAAGAGTTTATCCTGTTCAAGTAGCAGAAAGCAGGCAGGGGTGGCTCTAGCAAAGTGAATGAATGCAAGAGGGGAATAACATGAGGAAGGGAGGCAGGCAGGTTCTATAAGTTTACAGCTTGTAGAATCTTGTAAACCATGGTAAACATTTAAGATTTAATTCTAATGGTAGCAAGAATCCATTGGTGGATTTCAATCAGGAAAGCAATAGTATCATTTCAAAACTTAACAGAATTTTTGATTTTATTGACAGAGAAAATTTAAATTTAAAATTTAGCATCTCCCTGAAACAAAGCCAAGCTTTTTGCCCATTGTATATTTTTAAAAAGGTTTTTTTCAGAGCTCTAGAAAGAGCTATATAGAACTGTCTGTGGTGCCTTCAGAAAAAAATTATTAAATATAATTTATTGGTATGCACCAAGTATTGTAGATATGTGATTAAAGGCAGCAAACTTGTTCAAATAAAATAAGACCTCTCATGAGGCTTTATCCAAAAATAAAGCAAGCATTTTTAAAAACGGTGGTTTATATAAGCTTGCTCACCTCAACAACATGATCATTTTTCTTTTTTGTGTTTTTGTCATTTTCCCAAATCATGAGAAAGATATTTCTTGTTCAACCTAAACATAAAACTATAGGCCACACGATGTTACAGTTAAAGAAAATAAAGAGGCAAATGTGTTTTACAAAAAAAAAAAAAAAAAAAAAAAAAAAAATCAGATGTAAGGACAAAATCCAAATGCAGGTTAGAAGAATGCCATAAATTAGTCAAAAATGGTCTTAGTTTAAACAGCACCTACTCGGAGTGACCTTTCTAAAATTTCTTCTTACCTCCTGGTATAGCTATACTTTTCACATTATTCTACTCCCGACTTTGCTTTTTAACTTTCATTTATCGCCAACCGTTACTAGTTTATTGTCTCACTCCCCACAACTCTATAATATAAAACTCATTAAAACTGTATTCATCTGTATACCAAGCTATTCCCAGTTTCTAGCATAGTGCCTAGTTTTTAGTGAGGACTCATTAAATATTTAATATATGTTGATCATTCTATATACAAATATTTAGTAAGCACCTATTAATATATAGTTTAAAGTTGTGTGAATACACTCACACACACACACACACACACAAACCTGGTTCCGACACTCCAAGTACTTATCCTCCAATTATGTATAATGAAGTATGTATGTAAAATACCTGAGAGCATGTTCAGTACCTAAACCAGGAATTTGGCTTACAACCAGAAAAAAATGGGGGGAAGAGAATGAATATTTATAGCCATAATGGTAAGAGCCCTCTACTTTACTGCAGGATATATCATTGTTACTTGAAATTCTCCTTATCTAAAATGCAGACATCTTCACACCCTCTCTAAGAGTCAGTGGCAAGGGTTGATCCTTTAAAGCAAGCATAAGACACATAAATATTTTATTATCAGCATATTGTAACAAAACACATTTATTAAGGATCCTTTTTGCACGTTTTTCTACCAAGAGTTTGGAGAAAGAGGAGGCCAATTTTCAGATAATTTAGATAAAAGTAGATCAGGGGTCTAAACAGAGTAACTCATGCTATTTTGGGGCTTAGTAGCATTGGTTAAAGTCTCGCATATTCTACCACTTTTCTGAACTTAGGAAAGACATAAATTTTTACTGAAATTGGCATACTGATATCCATCTCCTGGGTACTGTGGATAAAACAACCACTAACCCAAAAATATACTGATAAAACATTTCTGTCAAAGTTTACCTGTTTTTGCAAAGAAGCTTTGGTCTTAAGGTTTTCTTGACACTATAATGGTAACCAAACATATGACAA
This sequence comes from Callithrix jacchus, assembly GCF_049354715.1. Classification (NCBI taxonomy): domain Eukaryota; kingdom Metazoa; phylum Chordata; class Mammalia; order Primates; family Cebidae; genus Callithrix; species Callithrix jacchus. The sequence continues at coordinate 91,966,130 of NC_133524.1, forward strand.
TTTTTTAATGCAGATTTCATTTTCAGTATCTAGATTCACACTATTTAGTTTATTTTATCTCCCACCTATACTCCACAACCTATTCGACAATCTGCCAGAGAATCAATTAAGGTGGTTCATCAGTATTTCAGACAACATCTTCTATCTTAGCAAAGATTGACCATTATCATTAAAAAATACACATCTGTGTCAAACCATGGAGAATTATGCCTCAGTACACTTACAGCCACAAAGAGAAAAGCATGGGCTATTTTAATATTCAGCCTCCTTACAAGAATGCAGAAATACTCTCTCCTTCAAAGGTAGTCATGTGATAAATTCTAAAATTAATCAAAAACAGAATTGGTTTTAAATAATTCTTTTTAAATAAGGCACATATTCTTCCCTGCAGTTGTAGATTTCATTTTCCTTAGCCCACAATGCACAATCTCTGCCTGGTGGTCATGCAGCCAGTCTGGATGGGCATTGCTAAAGCTGTGTGCCAAAGTGTGGGAGAGCTTTGCAGCACTGGGAGCTGACAGACCATTAGGCAGATTGGGACTCTGTGCAGCTGTCTGAATGGTGCTGGAATTGCTGCAGTCTTTGTCACCGGATTATGTTGCCAGAGGGACTGCAAACCTGCTCTTTAAATACCTTTATTTCCTTTGATGTGAATTTGATCTGCGGGAATTCAGATTTTTGAGAATAGTCTCATCTGGGGGGAAAAAACACTTTCAAATGCCTGTATTCTAATATTTTTATGCTATCATGAGCAACTGAAGTTTTCCTCATGGTCACATATGATTATGTGGTAGGCTCCTTTTTAAGGATCATTTGATTCCTTATGTTCAAGTCTAGTGTACACTCAATTTTCTTTATTAACCAAGTGTTCTGCATGTATATTCTGCATTTTGACCTTTTGAATTCTGTTTGTGCCTGTTTTCACTTGATCAGGTTCTTGAACACAGTATCAAAAAGAGTATTCAAAAATCAGTCCATAGATCGAATTTTGTAGGAGTAACAATTAACTTCTTATCTGTTTTGATTACTATTAGTGATTATTAATCGACTGTTTTTTCAAATTTTAATTACAAGCTCCCTATTTGTTTAATGCCTGCATTTTAAATTGACAAATCAAGAGTTACTGTTATTATCTTCATTTTTATAATTAACCTGTCAAATGTATAACACATAACTTACATAATCTCTGTGGGAGTTTTAGTCATTTGTATGATAATTTCCATTCCACAGAAACACTGCTGGTGAAGTTTGAAGAATAATTTACTGCATTGTTCCTAATAAAAACATAACTTTCTGTTTCTAAGTGAAGAAATGATATACTGTATAAAGATGTGTATATGTCCATACCATCCATATGCACGTACATAGCCTGCATTTCATGGATCATAATAAAAGTTAAAAGTGAATACATTTCAAATAATCAGAGGTGTCATAAATATCCACTGTGCAGGATTTCCTCAATAGGCTGTCAGCCTGCTGTAGATTACTCTGCAGACACGGTGTAACCTAACTTAAACGTGGGTCTCCTGAGAGCAATAGAGACACACTGAAAAGTAGGAGGAGATGACATTAATACAAAATGCAAAGACATTTCTGCATTTTGCATCATTGAATTTCGTGATCATCTTTTTTTCATCTTGTAAACATTTGGAACGAGCCACTTTTTTTCATATTTCCCTCACTAAAACTTACCTAGATTTTAAAGGTCAAAAAGAAGAATACCAAAATTCCAATGCCTACTTTTAATAAAGTCTCATTCCAATAAAATTTAAAGTAGTTCTACAGCATTTCAAATTCTAGTCACCAATATATATGGCAGATTCAAAACTGTAAAACTAGATGCAAATAGAAAGAGAGACCATAAAGGATTTAAACTAGATCCTAATGGGCTCTGCATTTGCACCTTATAAACGGCCAACCTTTTAGTTATAAAGAAATGATCAGTGCAGTGCTTCACAGGACATTTCTTGAAATACCACATTTCTTGAATCTATATATTTTTTGTTTCTATGTTTAAAATTGAACTCAAATATTTGATTTTTTTGTTTGACTTTAGGTATTTCAGTGACAAAGAGTTGCTTTTCCTCTCTCTGACTCTAAATTTGATTAACTCTAAAATATAAACAGCAGTCTCCATGCAATCTCTTCCATTCCAATTTCAATGCTCTTTTTATTTTTCCTCTATTACAGCATGAATTTAGAGCCAGATGAAAACCCACTTCAAGAACCAAAATGGCAGCATTACATGAGAATTCCTTTCATTGGCCTTGTGCATCAGAGCATGCTTTGTTTCCCAGGGCATTTTGGCTAAAAGCAGTCTGGGGATTAAAACTTCTCATTTATGAATCTCTGGTGGATTTAAAATACCTAGTGTAAGAATATGTTGCCAGAAATACCCGGCCAAAGTCTTTTTTGCAAATGTTCCCTTACAAAGCAATGGAGAAAAATCACCACCTCACATCTCTGTTTTGTTAGCCGGAAGCATAGAGAGGGAAAATAATATTCTGCTGCTTACATATTCCTCACCTCAGTCACGCCACTTTTCAATCTGAGAAACTTTCAATTTACACATTTTCTAATTATGCCACAGGAGGTATGAAATGTGTTTAAAAAATTAAGGGTGGGATGCAGGTCATAAAATTATGCACTTGGTAGAATAACTCTGTTTTCCAAAAACATTCACTAATCACTTATTTTAGAGATATGGCTGGAGTCCTTGAGGTAAGCAGGAAAGACAAGGTAGCTCAAGGCAGATGTGAGTAGGAGCCTATTTTCTCACAAAAAAGTTGGGAAATCAATTTAATAAAAGATTTCTTGTAAGAAAAAAATGTTTATTCAACATTTTCAGACTAAAGTGATTATATTAAACATGAACATATTTCTGTCATAATACACATACTCTTTAAATGCTGGGTATCTGCACATATTACAGCAAAGGCTATTACCATTATGTTTTTGTCGTTATTGTTACCATTCTCCAAGATAATAGATTCTGGGAATTCTAATTAAACTGGCCATATTATGTAGATTGGTTCTAAAAATTATTTCAAAAACATTGTAAACTAATTTTCACCATAATGTATCCAATACAGCAATACATTTGTGCTTACTAAAGTATCTCAAGAGCACACTCTTAAACACGTATATGTTTTCTTCTTCTATCTCTGTGTCTCTCCATCTGTCTGTCTTTTAGTGCTTACTCTTGAATATTTGATAATTTATGAAATATCAATTTGGGGTTTAACAGAAACTAGAGAAACTTTGGGTGGCCATATACTCTTAAGACTGGAAAAGAACTATAGAGATGATGTAGTTTCTTCCAGTCTAGTAAGAGAAAGCAAATTGTGCTTTCAAAAGACCATCAGTTTCACTGAACAATAAATTGTCTATCATAAAGGAAAGATTTCAGTCTCTCTTTATTTTTGTTTATGATGGTGTAGAATTTCATAAGTTCTTGATTTAGTTTTTGCAAGCAATTTTTTTCAGTGTTTTGGTACTTTTACTAAATAATAATGAGATGGCTTTCATATGGGAATATTGTGCCACTGCTGCCCTATATCCATATGAAGTATCTTTGCATGGTGTTTTGAGTTTAGTGGAAAGAACATGCACTGTGGTATGCAAATTGCCTTCTGCTAATGAACAATATAAACTTGGAAAGTTATTCTTACTTCTCTGAAACTCATTTTGAACATCTGTTAATATGGCCTGTCCCATAGGGTTTCTTTGTGAGGATTAAGTGAAATAATATATACAAAGTACCTAATAGAGTGTCTGGTATATAACAGGAGCTCAATATAAGTGCCAGGTTTTCTAAAATGACCTCTCTACAACCCCACTCCTTCTTCCAGTATAAAAGATTTACAAGGAAACATTTGCACTGACATCTTTAAGCCCCCTGGTAATTTATACTACATATTTGTAAAAATATTGGCAACAAGGAAGGAATGATGATTGTGGTCTGAAGAGCAGAGCTTTAGCCAAGGTTTCTCAACCTTGGTACTATTGATATCTGGGACTGAATAATTCTTTGCTGGGGGTGGGTATATCCTGTTCATTGTAGAATATTTAGAAACATCTCTGATTCTACCCACTAGATGCCATTAGTACCACCCATCTGCCCCCTCTACAGTTGTGACAACCAAAATCATCTCCAACTTTGCCAAATGTCCCTTGTAGGGCAAAATCGCCCATGATTAAAACCACAGGCACAAGCTAATGCAGGGGCAGAGACTTCATTAGTGCCATTTATTAGCAAACTGAACTGATGGGCTTAGCCCTTGATTTCTTAACATTCAGACTATAACAAATACTTGTGTACGCATATGATTTGATGATTCTACAATCTTTTTGAAGTAATATAGTTAATAAAATGAAGTGTTTTTTAATGGAAATTTTATTCTATTGTAATTCTAAAATATTTGCTAATTCTAAGCTAACCAACCTTTTTCTGTTCTCTGTCAATTAGCTATACTTTTATTCTAGGTAGCTATTTTACAAATACCATTGAATAGGTGATTTGATGGAAATGTATACACACACATACACATCCATACACCATTTGAAAAAAAAATGTTCAAGGTGTATGACTTATAGAAGTTGCATTTAAATTCACCCAGATGAGATAGCTAAAATAACATCCCAGGGGTGGGTTCACCATAGTGTAAAAGGAAGGTACCTTGTTTTCATTATAATAATCAGGTATATTCAATATCAAGTTTCCATAAGGGATATATAAAATATAACAATTTGAGATGGGATGAGGCAAGATAACTTACAACCAACCAAATAAAGTAAAATGAATGGGAGAGTCATAATCACATTGCCTTCTCTTAATCATCTATTGGTAATAGTGCAAATGTCAGTATTACCTTTATTCTTTTACTAAAATACAAAAAAAATAAATGATAGAATGGAGAAAAATAGAAAAGCAGCAAGGGGAGTCTTTTAAGATTATGAATGTTATACCCTGTCAACTCAAACAATTGGGGAAGAATAGGATAGCTTTCAGAGAGAACCAATCTAAAAAGCCAGAGTATCTCACAGCAGCGTATCACTCAATTGCCCTCTACATAGGACCTGGCACAGTCAATGCAATAAAATAAAGCACACACTTTCTCTTCTGTAACATGCTTCAGCTGCCCTTATGCTTCAGATACGACAGTTCCCTAAGCTGCTTTCGGATGTAGTTAGGACCCTATGTTAGCTTGGTGGCCACTAATGACAACTGACAATTATCTACTTAAACAGGCTCATGTCCCATTGATGCAGAAAGGAATAAAGGTTTCTTCCATCTACCTGGCTCAGAGTATTCTGTGGATTCAAAATCTTTGTTAAGTGTTTTGTGAATGTCTCATCAATAGCCATTACTTAACATTCATCTTCCTCGATCTCTTTGCACTGTGGAACACTGTACCACATCTTTCTTAAAATTTGGCTTTGTGTGACAAGTTTTACATCTCCTCCTTCCTCTCTTTTAACCAAATTTTCTCATCTTCACCACTAGTTTCCTTTCCTTCTCTCACACAGAAATGTAACTACTCCCTAAGGGTCTATCTATCCTTTGGCCTTTCCACTTTTTCTTTATCATGCTTTTATTTTTAAAGTGCATTTATTCCACATCTTGAACTTTCTATCACTTGTATTTCAATGACCGTCAGATCTAACAACTCTCTTGATCGCCCATCCCATATTGCATGTTACCTACTGTTTAATTCTAACAATATGGCTTTTGATACTGAGTCATGCCCAACACAGCTTCTCTTCCAAATTTAAGTTTCTCCTTTGGATTTTCTATTTTCTGATTCAATAAAAAGACAAATATGTTAAAAATACAGCTCAAATCACATTACTTACTCTCTGCTCAGTATCTTCCCATAAGTCCTCTTATGCGTCAGGCAAAAGAGGTCTGGCATTCACAGCTATTCCAAGTATGGAAGTGAGGTATATTGGAGGGACAATATAATAAAGTGTGAAACTATTGATTTTAGAATCAAATAAACCTGGGTTCAAGGGCATAATCAACCACATAACAGCAAGATAGCTGGCTAAGTCAATTAATATTCAGGAGCTTCAGTTTATTTATATAAAATAAGTGGTTTGGGATTAAGTGATTTCTAAAAACCCTTCCAAATTTTAAATCTGGATCACTTTGGTTCAATTTTCCAAGATTATCTCTCAGGAACCTCATAGTACACACCCTATGCTTCAACCATTCAATACTATCACTACTCCTTAAATGTATGCATTCACACCATCGTAACTTTTCATGACTTTACCATGAATCTCTTTTGCTGCTATTGAATACTTTATCCACCCTCAGGGCCTGGTTCAAATGCCACCTCTTCCAATAAAAATGCTTTGGTCCTCCCAGGCAAAAGTGATCTTTGTTCTTGACAAGTACAATAGTATCTTATTTATATCTCTTTAGGTCATTTATCATATCCTTCTTTATATTTTTGTTTTATTTTATTTACTAGATATAACTGCCTGAAAGATGTAATGCCATGTCTTAAAATCACAGAATTGTGGATATAGAAGATAACTCATCCTGTAATATTTCCCATCCGAAGTAGGAATTTGTTCTGCAATATCACTCACAGATGGTGATCCAGATAATGCTTAAATAGCTTTTGTGAGAGACTTTTCTGCCTTATGAAATAGACTACCCAATGGCTAAAAATTTTGATGACTGAAAATTTCCTCCAACTACTAAAACAAAGCAGGGTTCACTGAGACTTCTACTTAGTCTTTTCTAATTGGTAGCCTGTGTCACCTAAGGTTTTTTTTGTTTTAGTTATTGTTTCTCACATGAGGAACACTGATACTTCATCAAATGCGAAAATCACAGATCTGTGGCATAGCTCCAGTGGTGCTGAAGTTCAGCTCCACCTATTCCTTTGTGTTACATATATTTATGACAACATCTTAATACCAATTTCAACTCCCTACTTTCTTTGAATGATTTTCATCATGTATTTCTTTATGATTATTATTTCATTTAATATAAGACTCTCCTAAGAGTTAACTGGGGTGGAACAAGATGGTAGAATAGAAGCCTACACCTCTTATCACCCCTGCTGGAATACCAAATAATTTTAACAACAATATGCACACAGAAGCAAATCACAAGAACCAAAAATCAAGTACTAGCTCTGCCACAGTGAGGTAAAACAACACACAAGCTCTTGGGGTCCCTGAGTCTAGGCCTGAGCTCTTGGAAAGTGTTTCTGGACCTGCACTGGGCCAGAGGGGAGCCCACTGTCCTGAAGGGTGATTCCCAGGCTTGGCAGCATTCATGAGCTGACAGAAGTGCCCTTGGATTAAGCAAACATCATCAGTGGCTTCGCAGAATCCCCTGTCTATCAGTGGTGGGGTAGTCACAGAAAGAGGCACCTCTGACTGGGGAAAGGTGGGGGAACAGCAGGAAGGACTTTGTGTAGTGGTTTGAGTGCCAGCTTAGCCTCACTAGAAAATAATATCAGGTACGTTACTAAGGTTTTTTGACTCCAATTCCTGGCTTTCAGACAGTATCTCTGTATACATCCAGGGCCTGAGGGAGTGCCACCCTGAAGGGAAGGGCTTTTGACAAGGCCCAGTGCTATGCTTGCTTCTGGTCTGACCCAGCACAGTCCCGTTGGTGGTGACCACAGGGGTGCTTGCATCACCACACCATCACTTTCAGGTGGCTCAGCACGTGGAGGGAGACTGTGTATGTTTCCAAGAAAGCAAGGGAAAAGAACAAGAATCTTTGCCTGGTAATCCAGAGAATTCTTCTGGATCTTTTCCGAGACCACCAAGGTGGTAACTCTACTATTATGCAAAAACCACAGCATTACAGGGCTTTGGCCCAAGTTCCCTTAAATACCTGGAAAACCTTCCCCAAAAAGACGGGCACAAACAAGCTCATACTGTAAAGCTACAATAAATACGTAACTCTTCAATGCCCAGATGCTGAGGAACATCAACGAGAATCAATACCATCCTGGAAAACATGACCTCACCAAATAAAATAAATAAGAAACCAGGGACCAGTCTTGGGGAAACAGAGATCTAGGACCTTTCCGACAAAGACAGATGTTTTGAGGAATGCAAAGAAACTCAACATAACACAGAGAAGGAATACAGAATTCTATCAGATAAATTTAATATAAAAATCAAAATAATTAAAAAGAATCAAGCAGAAATTATGGAGCTGAAAAATGCAGTTGGAATGCTAAAGATGCATGAGCCTCTTAATATGAAAATTGATCATGGAGAATAAAGAATCAGTGAGCTTGAAGACAGGCTACTTAAAAATACACAGTCTGAAGAGGCAAAAGATAAAAGAATAAAAAACAATGGAGCATGCCTACGAGATCTAGAACACAGCCTCAAAGGGGTGAATCTAAGAGTTATTGACCTTAAAGAGAGGTAGACAAAGAGACAGAGGTAGAAAGTTTATACAAAGGCATAATAACAGAGAACTCCCCAATCCTAAAGAAAAGTATCAACATCCAACTACAAGAATGTCATAGAACACTAAGCACATTTAATCCAAAGACTACTCCAAGTCATTGAATAATCACCCTCCCAAAAGACAAAGAAAGGATTCTAAAAGCAGCAAAGCACTTTGGGAGGCCAATGTGGGTGGATCACGAGGTCAAGAGATCGAGACCATCCCGGTCAACATGGTGAAACCTTGTCTCTACTAAAAATGCAAAAATTTAGCTGGGCACAGTGGCGCTTACCTGTAGTCCCAGCTACTCAGGAGGCTGAGGCAGGAGAATTGCCTGAACACAGGAGGCGGAAGTTGCGGTGAGCCGAGATCGCACCATTGCACTCCAGCCTGGTTAACAAGAGCGAGTTATATTGATACAGACATGCATATCCATCCTTTCTTGCATTTCTAAAGTAAATCTTATTAGGTCACAGTACAGTATTCTTTTAAAACTCCACTAGATTCTATTTGTTGTTTATTCTATTTTTTGTATCAGTACTCTTAAGTTATATTGAGTTATGGTTTTTAAATTTCCAATTATGCTTTATTTTAATATTCGAGTATTAAAATAAGATGGACACTATTAAGTGAATTAACATGTTTTTCATTTTTCCATAATCTAGAAAAGTTTATGTAACATTGCAACTATCTTTCTTTAACTATTAGATAAATCTGAATTAAGAACACATTTAGTTTTGCGGCCTCTTTTCACTGGAAAGTTTTTCACCAAGTCTTGGTCTCATCTCCGGCTCTCTACACTTCTAGCCTCAGTGTGGAGAGTGCTTAGTGGTTCAGGATCTACAGAAAGTGAGGTTCTTTGCTCGATACTGTTTCCTCTCCACTTCATTTTCCTCCTAGTCTAGTTCCTTTGCTATTTGTTTTGAGTCCTTTTTAAGTATTTCGCTGAGATAGTGAATGGGAGTGAAATATACACTAGAGAACTGCGTGTCTTCAAACCATGGTGGGTTTTTGTTTGTTTGTTTGTTTGTTTTCTTTTTGTTTTGCCTTGATGGGAGAATATCTTGGCTAAACAGAGGCTTCTTAGATTGCATAGTTTCTGTAGATCTTATTCCAGTATCTTCTAACTTCCAGATGAGAAGTCTGATGCTAATCTTCCTCTCATTCCCTTACAAGTAATCTGTTCTTCCTGTCTAAAAACTTAGAGGATTTTCTCGTTATACTTAGAGTTAAGAAATTTTTAGCAGAGTAATGTCAGGTCTGACTCTTTTCATCAACCTGACCTGGCACTTGGCTAGATCCTTCAATATACAGACTCAAGTCCTTTCAGAGATTTTTCTTTTTTTTTTTTTAATTTTTTATTGGATTTTAGGTTTTGGGGTACATGAGCAGAGCATGCAAGACAGTTGCGTAGGTACACACATGGCAGTGTGCTTTGCTTTTCTTCTCCCCTTCACCCACATTTGGCATTTCTCCCCAGGCTATCCCTCCCCACCTCCCCATCCCACTGGCCCTCCCCTTTTCCCCCCAATAGACCCCAGTGTTTAGTACTCTCCTTTCTGTGTCCATGTGTTCTCATTTTTCATCACCCCCCATGAGTGAGAATATGCGGTGTTTCATTTTCTGTTCTTGTGTCAGTTTGCTGAGGATGATGTTCTCCAGATTCATCCATGTCCCTACAAACGACACAAACTCATCATTTCTGATTGCTGCATAATATTCCATGGTGTATATGTGCCACATTTTTCCAATCCAGTCTATCATCAATGGGCATTTGGGTTGATTCCAGGTCTTTGCTATTCCAAAACTTGTCTTTTTTTAGTAAGCAGTCAGAAATGGAAAAATTTATTTATAACTTTAAGTACTAAGTAAATATACCAAGAAAGACACGGACTTATATGAGGAAAACTATAAAACCTTATTGAGGGACACATAACAATGTCTAAACATTTGGAAAGACTTTCTTTTAACAAAGGTAAACATTTAGTACAAAAATAATTTCTTCAAAAATTTATGTGCATATTTTAGGTAATTTCTGTCAATATCTCAATGGTTATTGTTTTGAAAATTAGCCAATCTTACAGTGCATAGGGAGGAAGTACTTTTTTATTTTTAAATTTTGAGTATTTTTAATTGACACATAATTATATATATATTTATCAGGTAGAATGTGGTATTTCCATAAATATATAAAATGTATAATGTTCAAATCAGGGTAATTAGTATATTCATCACCTCAAACATTTACCATTTGTTTGTGTTGGGAACATTTGAAATGTGCTCTTCTAGCTATGTGAAAATGTGCAATAAATTGTTTATTAGTCACTCTAAAAAAAAAAAAAACAAGAGCGAAACTTTGTCTCAAAAAAAAAAGAAAGAAAAAAAGAAAAGAAACAAATAGCATGCAATGGAGCTCCGATATGAGTGACTAGAACTTTTCAGTGGAAGCTTTATAGTCCAGGAGAGAGTGATATGGAATATTTAAAGTGCTAAAACAGAAAAGAAATTTTTATGCTAGAATAGTACATATAGCAAAAATACACTTCAAACATGAATGAGAAATAAAGACTTTCTCAGCCAAACAAATGTTGAGAGATTCCATAAACACCAGACCTGTCCTGCAAAAAGTGCTAAACAAAATTTTTCAACCAGAAAGAAAAGGAAATTAATGAGCAGTAAGGAATTATCTGTAGGTATCAAACTCACTGGTAATAGTAAGCACACTGAAAAAAAAGGAAAAACAAAACCAAACCAGAATATTCTAACACTGTAGCTGTGGTGCATAAACGTTTCTTAAGTAAAAATCATAAATGATGAACCAATCAAAAATAATAACTACAATAACTTTTCAAGACACAGTACAAAAAGGCATAAAGAAAAATTACAAAAACTGCAAAAGTCAGGGGATGAAGTTGAAGTGTAGAGTTTTTATTAGTTTTTAGTTTGTTTATATAATCAGTGCTAAGTTGTTATCAGTTTACAGTGAGGAGTTATAAGATATTATTTGCAAGGCTCATGGTAACCTCAAATTGAAAAACATATAATGGATACACACAAAATAAGAAGCAAGAAACTAAATCATATCACCAGAGAAGATCACCTTCACTAAAGAAAAACAGGAATGACAGAAACAAGGAAGGCCAGCAAACAACCAGAAAAACAAATAGCAAAATGGCAAGAGTAAGTCCTTACTTATCAATAGTAAAGTTGAATATGAATGGAAATAAGACATACAAATGGCAAATAAGCATATAAAAAGGTGTTCAACATCATCAATCATCAGAAAAATGCAAATGAAAACTACAGTGATACATCTTCTCACCCCAGTTAAAATGGCTTATATCCAAAATGCAGGCAACAAAAAATGCTGGTGAGAATCTGGAGAAAAAAGAATCTTGTAAACTGTTGGTGGGTATGTAAGTTAGTACAACCATAATGGAGAACAGTTTTGAGAAAGAAAATCAGTAGACTGAAGAGGTATCTGCACTCCTATGTTTGTTGCAACACTGTTTACAATGGCTGTGATTTGGAAGCAACCTAAGTGTCCATCAAAAGATGAATGGATAAAGAAGATGTGGTACATACACATGATGCAGTACTATTTAGCCATTAAAATGTGAGATTCAGTCATTTGCAACAACATGGATAGAACTGGTGATCATGTGTTAAGTGAAAATAAGCCAAGGCACAGAAAGACAAACATAGCATGTTCTCATATATTTGTAAGATCTAAAAACCAAAACAACTGAAATAATGGACATAAAGTGTAGAAGGATGATTATCAGAGGCTGGGAAGTGTAGTGGGGGACTTGGGAGAAAGGGGGGGTGATTAATGAATACAAAAAATGTAGAAAGAATGAATAAGACCTACTATTTGATAGCATGATAGGGTGACTTTAGTCAATAATAACTTAATTGTACATTTAACAATATCTTAAAGAGTGGAAATGGATTGTTTGTAACTCAGAGGATAAATGCTTAGGAGATGGATATCCCATTCTCCACGATATGTTTAGTTCATGTGGCCTGCCTGTATCAAAACAACTCACATACTCCATAAATATATATACCTACTACAGACTCACAAAATTAAAAAAAATTAAAAATTAAAATATGCTGTTTGGTTCAATAGCTACAAGATCTGGAGAACTGTTCAATTCCTCTGGTTAATGTTGTAATTGATAATGAAAAAATAAAGACTATTAAACATCCTAATTAATATATTTAATAGGCCGGGCGCAGTGGCTCACACCTGTAATCCCAGCACTTTGGGAGGCCGAGGCAGGTGGATCATGAGGTCAAGAGATCGAGACCATTCTGGCCAACATGGTGAAACCCCGTCTCTACTAAAAACACAAAAATTAGCTGAGCGTGGTGGTGTATGCCTATAGTCCCAGCTACTCAGGAGGCTGAGGCAGGAGAATTGTTTGAACCCCGGAGGCGGAGGTTGCAGTGAGCCGAGATCACGTCCCTGCACTCCAGCCTGGCACCTGGCAACAGAATGACACTCTGTCTCTAGTATATATATACAAATATATATGTATATATATATTTGATTTTAATTATTTTCAAAAATTCTTGGTAGTTAAGAAATTAACAAAAATGTAAGTTACTTTGGTATGCTCAAAAGGAAGCAATATATTTCAAGAGAAGATAAAGGCTGCATTAGGCAAACATTATGTACTAACTGTATTCATGCAAGAAACTATGTTATGATTAAGTTACCTAGTAAAAGAACCAAGTCAGTTTGCTTTTATATATTTAAGTAGAAGGGTTAAACAACATGACTCACTTTTTGCCTATGACTTAAAACTTTTTGTGAACAACATATAAACCTGTCTCTTTGTATTTCTCTTCTATTATGTTGACATTATTTTTTAACTTTACACCTGGAAAAGTTTGAATAACACCTAGAAAGAGTCAAATAACAAAAGCATGGTTTCAAACTTGCAGTACAGTCTCACTGGATGTGCTCTTGTTTTCATTATTTTAGTTTATGTGAAGTAACTTGTACAATTAGAAAAAAGTAATGAGATCTCCACCTGCCAGGAGGTAGAAGAGTATATGTATATATATAAGACAGAGTCACCCAGGCTGGTGTGCAGTGATGCATTCACAGCTCACTGCAGGCCAGGCTTGACCTCCCCAGGCTCAGGTGTTCATCACACGTCAGCCACCCCAGTAGTTGGGACTACAGGTGTGAGCCACCATGCTTGGCTAATCTTTGTATGTTTTGTAGAGACAGGATTTCACCACGTTGCCCAGGCTTCTCTTGAACTCCTGGACTCAAGCTATTCACCCACCTTGGCCTCCCAAATTGCAGGGATTGCAAGCATGAACTACCATGCCCAGCTGAAGGGTATTTTTATTACAAAGGCAAAACTCATGTCAGCAAAAGCTCCTTTTCAAAGACTAGAACATAACAAATTTCCTTCCGGATGACTGGAGTGATGGTGGATGGCGGTAAGGGTGGCAAGGCCAGAGGCTCTGGGTAGTGAGAAGAAGAAGACAGTCACTAGTATAACACCCAGCATGCTAATTATCAGATTATAGGGAAATAAGAAGGAAAAAACTAATTATTTGCAAGATGTTCTACCCTACATATAAGGAAGATGAGTAGTTGAAGCTTCTCAAGAGAAAAGTGTTTGGCAGCAAAGCAAGATGAAGCTGTGATGAAGGGTTTCAAGCATCTATTAGTGCAAAAAGAAGGAAAGAGAGTGAAAGAAATGAAAGATGTGTTTTTCCTTTCATACCACGATTTGCACAACTTCAGATATTCTGTTTTTACAAGGATGGTTAGAAGTGACTGACGTCTTTTTCCTAGAGCTTGCATTATGCAATAAGGACAGTAAGTTTATGTTATAGTTAATACTCTGAGGTTTCTGTGTATCCAAAACTAAAAGTAAAAAGGAAATTGATGGCATTAACTGAATAAAAGGCTACATTTTATAGAGGAAAGGATATTGCTGATCTATATGTGCTAAGGTTTGAATTTTTCAAGTGATTTTTCTTAATTTTTTTAAGAGGGAGGAATAGATTTTCTCTGATTTAGCCAAATTTTATCACAGGTAGTTTTTCAATCAGTACTATGCATCTGCAAACAAATGGTGAGCATTAAGAAGAGAGTCTATATCATTTGAACAGAGTAAGGTAACTGATTTCTGCAGAGACAAAAATCCCTAAATTTGAAGTTTCCAGGTTTGTTTTTGAGAATAATGGTTCTGAAATGGCAATCCATGGATCTAGGTCTCTATTTTTCACTGGTCTGTGATAAAATGACAAAAAGTGCAGTTTTATATGATCAGTTTACTCACTGTCTCTATTTAAGAAGATTGTTCCTAATCTTTTGTAAGTTTTTGAATTTAATATATCCTTTCTTATATGAAATGATGATAATATATTACAACATGTGTTATATACAGTACATGTTCTTGGTAAAATGAAAAGCTGGCAATCTTAGTCTTCAAATTTTGGGGAGGGGTATTTTATTTTAACTCCAAACTTTCAAACTCAATGGATGTTCCAATTTTGTAATGTATCAATTTCTAAGAGATTTAGAATCAATCGAATATTTTTTCTAATGCCTTTGGATAACTCTGCCTATCATTTTCCCCAGTCAATAAATCCCAGAATAGCACATTATATAATTGACTGACATACATCTTTATATAGGCAGGTATCTGTTATTTATCAAAGAATCAAACACTTTCCATATGCTAATAGAACATATGTAAAATATCAATATACTATGAAGCTTTCATTTTTGCTGATATAACCATCCTAGTACTATGACAATCTTTTAAAAGGGAAATCTAGAAAATAATATCATGACTGAGAACCAACAGTAACAGACAACAAATATTAACCCATCAAGTCTTAAGGAACTGAACTATAAGACACATAATGATAGTAGTTAATGTTCCAAAAAATAAAAGTGAAACTTAAAAACATTAAAAGTGATAAGTGTATCTAAAAAAGAACAAAATAGAATGTCAGAATATGACAATTTAATAATTTAAAAAATCCCATTTGTGGGTAACATTATTAAATACAGTTAACAACATAGAAAACTGGAGACATCTTAAGAAGTTGGTATGCCGCATGACACGGAGAAACACAGAGATGAAAAATAGGGAAAGGGATTTAAAAGATGTAGAATATGGAGTAAAAAGTTTTACTACCATATAATTGGAGTTCCAAAAGCAGAGGAGGGAGACAAAGAGGCAGAAATAATGTTTGAAGATTTAACTGATGAGAATGTTACAGAATTTAAAGCAATAATCTGAGAGATTGGTGAACTGGTAGTTCAAGGAACACAACAAATCTCAAAGGAGTTTACATAAAAAGGAATCCATCCTTGTGTGCATCATAATGAAAGTAAAGAATGCCACAAAGAGAAAAATCTTAAATGCAGCCAAAAAAGACAAGACCAATCTCATACTAAAATGACTTTCTAAAAGCAACATTGTAATGTAGAATATAGTGAATTTGTATTTTCTTTGTGCTGAGGGGAAAAAAAAGAGAAATCAACCTAGAAATCTATTCCCAGGTGAAATATATTTTAAGAAGGGATGTAGTCCAAGTGTGGTAGCTCATGCTTGTAATCACAGAACTTTGGGAAACTGAGGTAAGAGGATCCCTTGAGCCCAGGAGTTCAACACCAGCCTGGGCAACATAGTGAGACTTCATCTCTACAAGAAAAAATAAACAAAATTAGCCAAGTGTGGTGCCACAGGCCTGTAGTTCCAGCTACTCAGGAGGCTGAGGTGGCAGGATCGCTTGAGCCTGGGAGGTAGAGACTGCAGTGAGCCATGATTTTGCCAATACACACCAGCCTGCGTGACAGAGTGAGACCTTCTTCCTGACTGCAATAAAAGGAAAGGATGGAATAAAGAGAATTTAAGGCTACCCAAAACTTATTGAGATTTATACCATCAGACCATCATTAAAAAAATGTCAAAGGAAATAATTTAAGCAGGAGGAAAATTATCCCAGACAGAAGGCTCAAGAAAAAAGAAGAAAAGAATAGTAAAGAAAGTAGTAAATATGGACTCTGGAAGAATAATATTTCATGAAGTTATTATATAGAATTAAAATACATTACTGTCAATAATGTGCTCTAATATTCTCATATTAATTAGAGAGATTTAAAGAGATTGATTGATTTAGGCATTGATAAATTAAGGAATTCACAACTGAATTCTACCAGAGGTACAAAGAAGAGCTGGTCCTATTTCTACCAAAACTATTTTTAAAAAATTGAAATGGAGGAATTCCTCCCTAATTTATTCTATGAGGGCAGCATCATCCTGATACCAAACCTGGCAGAGTTTTTGGTACAAAAAAAAAAACTTCAGGCCAATATCACAGATGAACATTGATTCAAAATCCTTAAAAAAATACTGGCAATCTCTGATGGTATTTGGTATTTCTGTGGAATTGGTGGTGATATCCCCTTTATTGTTTTTTATTGTATCAATTTGATTCTTCTCTCTTTTTTTTTTTTTATTAATCTGGCTAACAGTCACCTCATGTTCTCACTCATAGGCGGGTGTTGAACAATGAGAACACATGGACACAGGGAGGGGAGCATCACACACTGGGGTCTGTTGGGGGTGCTAGGGGACAGTGGGGGGTGTGGAGGTTGGGGAGGGATAACATGGGGAGAAATGCCAGATATAGGTGACTGAGGGATGGAGGCAGCAAACCACATTGCCATGTATTTACCTATGCAACAATCCTGCATGATATGCACATGTACCCCAGAACCTAAAGTACAATTTAAAATAAATAAATAAATAGTGGTGCATGCAAAAGGCAGAAGCACACACACTCCCCAAAAAATACTGGCAAACTGAATCCAGCACAGCAAAAAACTTATCCACCATGATCAAGTAGACTTCAATGCCAGGATGCAAGACTGGTTCAACATATGCAAATCAATAAATGCAATTCATCACATAAACAGAACTAAATACAAAAACCACATGATTATCTCAATAGATGCAAAAAAGGCAATAAAATGCAACATCCCTTCACGTTAAACAGTCTAAATATACTACATATTTAAGGAACATACTCAAAATAATAATAGGCATTTATGATGAGAACACAGGAACACATGATGGGGAACACATACTGGGTCCTTTCAGAGGGCTGAGTGTGGGAGGAGGGAGAGGATGAGGAAGAATAGTTAGTGGTTGTTGGGCTTAACGCTTCGGTGATGGGATGATCTGTGCAGCAAACCAACATGGCACATATTTCCCTATGTACAAACCTGCACATCCTGCTCAAGTACCCAGAACGTAAAAGTTGGAAATAAAAGAAAAGTTCAAGTACTCAAATGCTACCATACTGTGAGGAAGTCCTAGTGGTGTTGAGAAAGAGGAGTGGCGATGGAGAGAAAGAGAGAGAGAGAGAGAGAGAGTCAGGCAGGCTTAGCCAGCCCCCAGCTGCTCCAGCCTCCACCCACTTAAGGTGTCAGAGCTGATTCCTGAGACATCATAAAGCAGAGACATGCCATCCCTACTATGTCTAGTGTGAAGTACTGACTGACCCACAGGATTGTGAGATATAATAAATTAATTTTTAAACCCAAAGTTTGGGATAGTCTGTTATGCAGCAATAGATAACAGTAACAGTAAAGTTAAAGCAGTAGTTAGAAAGAAATACATTCCTTTTAATGATTATATAGTCATGTACTGCATATATGATGGTGGTCCCATAAGATTATAATTGAGTTGCAAAATTTCTATCACCTAATGATGTCATAACATTGTAGCACAACACATTACCCATAAGTTTGTGATGAAGTTACTTTAAACAAACCTACTGTGCTCCCAGATGTATAAAAGTATAGCACATACAATTATGTACAGCAGATAATACTTCATAATAATAACTATTTTACTGTTTTATGTATTTACTTATTCTATTTTTTATTGTTATTTTAGTTGTAGCATATAGTTTAGGCATGCAGTAGGCACTACCATTTAGGTTTGTGTATGTACATACTGGTTTCTGCATGACAAAATTGTCTAGTGATGCATTTCTCAGAATGGATCCCCATTATAAAGGACATATGACTGTACTAGAAAAGGATAAAAGCTGAAAACAAATGGGCTGAGCATTAAGTTTAAGAAATTAGGAATAGAGTAGAAAAATAAACCTAAAGAAAATAAAAGGAAAAAGTAAATATAAGAGCAGAAATAAACTGGAAAGCAAACTAGAATAAGAAGGATAAATACAGAAAAATGTTTCTTTGAAGATACTGAAAAAAAATAAAAAATAAAAAATATTAAAATGGTAAAAGAGAAAAAAGGAAGGAGTAAAAAAGAGTTACAAATTAATGTGTGAATGAAACATTGAATGAAAAACAGAAAGAAGATATGAGAATAGCTGTATTCTTATACATTCAAACCTTAGACAAAAGGACTTAATAAAAGTGCCTCAGTAATAAATATCAAAATATTAAATAAATGGAATCAGTAGTTTAAAGTATTATCATAATAAAAACTTCAGAACTGAGGTCTATCAAGCAATCAAGAAATAAAAAATTTCAATTTTTCACAAACTAGTCCAGAGTATAGAAAAAAAGGGAACACTCACAGGTTCGTTTCCCTGAGATTAGCATAACTATGTTTTGAGAGCCTTACAAGGAAAAGAAAATTTTTAGGCCAATGTGTCTCATGCAATTGATGCAAAATAACAAGCAAATAATCAGTAAATCAAATCCACTTGTACAAAATATTAGACACCATGATCATAATGGGCTTATCCTAGAATATACATTTGATTTAACACTTAATAAACAATAATATAATGGTATTAACCTGAGTCCCCATTCCACTCCACCCACCACCCACACAGAAGGATTTACATGCACATAATTATTTGGAAAAATTGAAACCAGGAAAGAGACAAAGCCAATAAAATTGAGTGTTCTCAAGTGCAGGCAACATGTCTTAGACTATTCTAGACCCATCTATGAAGCCACGAAGAACCCCAGAATTATCCATTTCAAGTAGAGAAGATAAAAATATTTTTGACTAGCTTGGTTTGCTCCATGGGGCATTAGCTCCTTCTCCTTTGCTGTATGTGCATAACCTGGAAGTAGGTACTCAGGGCATTCTATACCATGGCATTAGAGAAGATCTTAAGGCCTCACTTAAGAAAGTGAGAGATAAGAAGTACGTTTGAGGTGAGAGCTGTGCTATACCTGCACACAGCTGATGGGACTGACTTCCACCAGAATGAGTAGAGAAAAAAGTGGACTGAAAGATACAATGTGCAGGCAGGTAGAATCCAATATGGTAATTCACCACATTAACAATTTAAAGGTGAAAGAATTATCTCAAGAGCTAAAGGAAAAAAAAAGTATACAATGAAATTCAATACCCATTCAAAATAAAGCTCAGCGAACTAAAATAGAAGGAAAGACTTAACTTGGTCTAAGGTTTTTTAAAATAACTCCTTCAACAAATATGACTTGAATGGTAAAATATTAAAACTATTCTCTTAAAGAATAGAAACAGGAAATAACAACTGCTTTCAAGAACGCTATTCAACATTTTACAAGAAGACCTGGCCAGCACATGAGGCAAGAAAAAGGGTAAAGTGGGGAATAATAATTGGAAATTAATAAAATGGCCTTTATTTACAAGTGATTAGATTATCTGTATAGGAACCCAAAGTAATCTACAGACAAACAATTAGAATAAGGCAGTTTGGCAAAATTGTGGGACATAAAATTATCAATTGCCCTTCTACATTCCAGGAAAAAAATCATACAGAAAATGCAAGAATAATGTAAAGAACAGTACCAAAAACATCAAATAAGTTGCAAAAACCTTATGGAGATAATAAAATTTTAGAAAACTAGTCAAAATATCTACATTGAAAGACTTATAGTGGCTGTAGATTGGAAGACTCAATATTATAGCAATGTCAATATGCTTCGCATTGAAATAGAGATTCAATGCAATATCAAACAAAATCTCAACAAGGATGTGTGTATGTATGTGTCTGTAAGTTCACAATATGATTCTAAAATTTATATGTAAGAACAAAGAACCTAGCATAGTCATAACACTCAAGAAGTGAAACCATCATTTATCCAGAGTTTTTATAAAGCTATAATAAAGACAATGAAGTATTAGCAGAGGAATACACAAATTAGTTAATGTAATGGAAGTAATTACCCAAAAATAGATAAAGACATTTATTAAAATTTGATTTTTGACAGAACTGGCACTGCAGATTAGTGTGGAAAGGCTGAACATATCCATAGCTCTCTAACAATGTACTCTCCATATGGCATTGAATCCCTACATATTGCTTGATAAACAGGGAAATAGCCACATAGATTAAAAAAATTTTAATGTAAAAATCAAAAATGTAAACTTTTAGAAACAATGATGAAAAATATTTTGTGAAATAAGGTAGATAATAATTCATTAAGCAAAACACATAACTCAAAAAACATAAATGAAAAAACAATTAAATTTGACTATGTGTACATTTAAAACTTTTCTTCACTGAAACATCATAAAATGAAAAGAAACATCACAAACTGAACAAAGACATCTGCAACAAATAAATGTCAAAGGATTAGTGTCTGAACTATACTTTCAAAAATCAATAAGAAAAATACAGAGCCCTATAGAGAAATCTGCAAAATCTTTGGGCAGTCACTTCAAGAAAAGGGAAGAACAAATGGCCAGTAAGATGGCCATATAGAAGAAGCTCAACCTCATTATTAAGCAAAATGTAAAAATCATTCAAATGTGATACCTTGTCACACCCACCATATTGGAAAAGATTTAAGTCTTATTGTATTATGCGTTGTAAACAATGCAGAGCAACTCAAGCACTTATCCATGCCTATTTTGAAATACACTAGCATTATTTAGTAAAATAGAATTTACATGTACCCTATGACTCAGCAATAGCACTCCTAGGTATATAAACTTGATAAACTCTTACAAATGTACACTAGGAGATAGTTACATCAATATTCATAGTAGCATTGTTTGTAATAAGAAGAAAAGAATGAAATAACTAAATGCCCATGAATAGTAGAATTAATAAATACATTCTTGAGTAGTCATATACTGGGATTCTCTACACAGCAGCAAATAATAATGAATTTCAACTTCATAAAACGATATAGTCTAAGAATACAATATTTATCTTAAGAACAAAGCACACAAGAAAAAGCCACAGAAGAATGCCCACAATATAATTTTTAAACATAAAGATTAAACCACAAGACCAAAAAGATAATTCAATAGGGATATAAACATATATGGTAAAAGTATAAAGAAAAGCCAGAGAATAATAAACACAAAATTCAGGAAAAAACCTACTTCAGTGAGATGAGGGAAAGGATGGGATACATGAAGGACTTAAAAGGTATTAATAATGGTTTATCTTAAACTGGGTGGGTGAGAGAAGAATTTCAGTATTATTCATTATATGGAGTATATAATTTGTAAATCTTCTTTTATAAATACACGTTACTTAACTATTAAAACAATGGAATTTCTTATTTTTTTTAATGAATGTGGTAAGCAGTACATTGTCAAACCCCAATTAAGCAGGTAAAACAAAATTTCTGGGGGCAGTTTGCAAGCACATATTGATGTGATGTAATTATATCCTTTCTGTTTCACAAGAAGCAGTGTCCATCAAAAACATACCTGGAGAACAGCCAAATTCCAATGCTGATTGTCAACCTAAGAAAAACAATACAATCTTGGCACAAAACTGTAAACCTATTGAATGTTTTTTCGGCGTAGTTAAAAAGACCATATGTTGTTATTCCATTAATAAGAAAATAATAAGCAGCAGACAGTACAACCACAGGTACATTGAACTTTATTGACTAGAATCTTATAAATTAGAGTCAGTTGACCTGAATATGAAAGCAACACCTACATAGGCTACAAAAACACCGGAGTTCTGATTCAGGAAAATAAACTTATTGGAATTCAGATATAAATTTATAATCAATAGTACATTTTCTGGAATCAAATTTCTATGTAGACAAAAAAATGTTTCTGAAGTTTCTCTTCTCAACATATGTAAGATATTAGGAAATTAGGACACCTAGAAATTACTTTGCTTTTCAGAAATGATTGCTCTAGACTTTTAGTGAGTTTAAGGAAAAAATCCTCATGTTTGATAAGTAAAGATTTGTGGAAATTAATACCAATTCTCAATTCATTGGGGTCATTAAAGTACTTTAAAAAACTACTAGTGACACAGTGAACTGAAAGAAAAATTGTATGGGTAATATTTTAAGCAATATTAATAAAAATTTCAACGACCATACTTATTCAAATACTTTACGCTTTTACCCCAAAGATTTTAAGGATGAGATCATGCAAATATGCTGTTTTAACAGGGTGTATATCAGCAATCAGGGCAGCTTATAACAGTTTATAGCATAAATTCCAATGGCAGGTTTTATCACTATCAGAATCAGCAGTCCTCTGAAGAATCAGAAATTTAAAGAATTCTCTAAATGTTGCCCATTCCCTGGTTCTTTTCAGGGAACACTAAAAGCACATGTACACACACACACACACACACACACACACACACACACACACAGATCCATTTTTCCACATCTGAAAATCCCTTGAAAATCACTAGAGAAATGTAGGAGAAAAAATTCCATGAATTATAATTGTTTTTTAAAGCCAGCAGATAAGGAATAATGCCCTGGTAACTGTGGTAAATAAACTGTGTGTGGAAACTGGGAGAGGCAGACCAGGGAATTCAAGCAGTGCCTTCCTCCAAAAAGCAGAGAGAAACATCAAATAAGGCTTACCTACTCGTTTTACAGGGACTTAGGAACTATAGAATTTTTGTAACTGAGGGAAAAAAATGCTACTTGTTAGCAAAACTGTCTTCAGCATTCATTTTGCCAACGGCAAAAACCACGATTACTTTGCACCAACCAAATACTATGCGGGAAACATAAAATCGTGAATATATATGAGAGAAAGGAAAATATTTAAGTAAGTGTGGTGATTTCTAGATTTGCTAGGTATGATATAATAAACACATGGAATGAAGATGCTAAGAACAAATTTGCCCCATAAAACTTTTTTTTAACCTTATGCGGCCTTTTAGCCTAATCAAATTTATCTTATTTTATTTTATTTTTGTTTAGACTACCTCATGGAACAAAATAAATAAACGTCCTATTAAATGAAGGTTTCATTTTTTTACATCATCTCTTTGCATAGCCTTTTGCAAATGCTTGATAAGAGACCATATGACTAGAATGTAGATTTATGGTAACCAATTTCAAAAACTGTTTCAATCACTGTAATGGTTCAGCACCAAGCAATGGACTGCATGATCAAGTAGTTGCTCACATTCACTTTTTGAGAAATAACTGGACCAGAAAGATATTTTTGGTCCCTTAAGTTGTATTAACATTGCTTTACTGATGACCAGTTTAGTCATCAATAAATGCAAAAAGTCAATAAATCTAAAAAAAAATCAAAATCCTCAATATATTCAGGGGAAAATATGATATGCCACAAGGAAGATCCAAAATTAGAATAGCCATTTTTTCTCTTGCAGGAATATATATCTTTTCTGGGAAAAAATTTAAATTCTCTCTAAAAAATAACTCATTTTATATTAAAAAATTTAGTGGTTAATAAACATCTAGCTTTTTGCACACAAAAGTAGTTTACTTAATTCCCTGGGCAGTATATTACGACCCAGAGAGGTTATCCCAAAAGAATATCTAGAAATCAGAGTCAGAGACACCACCGGTGATATCAGCTGTCTTTTTTCCAATTTTCTTTTCATAATTGAGAATATAAATTGTACAAATTCCAATTGTTTTTCACCCTATTTTATTATAAATAAAAGTCAGTATAGCCTATTATTTATAGTCAGAGTGAAATAAAATGTATTTAAATTTCATGAAGTTTACTGCAAACCTAATTTGCAATTTATTTTGCTTATACTTTGTGTTTTTCCCTCTCCCAATCTTCCCCTCATACTCACTCCCTGGTCACCACCAGTTAACTCTCTGGTTCTTTGAGTTCAATGTTTTTTTTTTTAAATTATATGTAAGAATGAGATCATGTGTTTGCCTTTCTGTACGTGGGTTATTTCACTTAAAATGATGTCTTCCAGTTTCATCCATATTGTCACAAATGAAAAAATGTTTTTCCCTTGTAGAGCTGAAAAATATTCCTCTGTGTGTGTGTGTGTGTGTGTAAAACACACACACACATTTTCTTTATTTATTAATTGATGAACACAGATTGATTCAATGTCTGGCTACTGTGAATAATGCAGCAATAAGCATAGTAGTGAAGATACTGCTTTTGACAGAATCATTTTATTTCCTTTGGATACACACTTAGTAGTTGGACTGCTGAATAATGTGGTCACTTTAATTTCAGTCTTCGAAAAACTTTTAATTTTTTCCAACTTTTATTTTAAGTTCAGGGATACATGTGCAGGATGAGCAGGTCTGTTACATGGGTAAATGTGTGCCAAGGTGGTTTGCTGCACAGATCATCCCCATCACCCAAGTATTAAGCCCAATGGCTGTTAACTATTCTTCCCAATGCTATTACTCCTCCTATTCCACACCCTCCAACAGGCCCCAGTGTGTATTGTTTCTTCCCCATATGACCATGTGTTCTCATCATTCAGCTCCCACTTACAAGTGAGAAAACACAGTGATTGGTTTTCTGTTCCTGTGATAATCTGCTAAGAATAATGGCCTCCAGCTCCATCCATGTCCCTGCAAAGGACATGAACTTGTTCTTTTTTGTGGTTGCATAGTATTCCTTGGTATATATATATATACCACATTTTATTTATCCATTCTATCATTGATGGATATTTAAGTTTATTCCATATCTTTTCTACTGTAAATAATACTGCAATAAACACAAGAATGCATGTATCTTTATAATAGAACAATTTGTATTTTTTTGAGCATACATCCAGTGGATTGCTGGTTTGAATGCTATTTTTGCCTCTAGGTCTTTGAGGAATTGCAACACTGTCTTCCACAATAGTTGAAGCAATTTACACTCCCAAGAACAGTGCAAAAGTGTTCCCTTGTGTCGACAACCTCACCAGCATCTGCTGTTTTCTGACTTTTTAATAATAGACATTCTAACTGGTGTGATATGACATCTCATTGTGGTTTTAATTTGCATTTCTCTAATAATCAGTGATATTGAGCATTTTTATGTTTGTTGGCCACGTGTATTTCTTCTTTTGAGAAGTATCTGTTCATGTCTTTTGCCCACTTTTTAATTGTTTGTATTTTTTTCTTGTAAATTTGTTTAATTTCCTTATAGATGCTGGATAGTAGACCTTTGTCAGGTAGATACATTGCAACAATATTCTCCCATTCTGTTGGTTGTCTGTTTACTTTGATGATAGTTTCTTTTGCTATGTAAAGCCTCTTTCATTTTATTAGATCCCATTTGTCAATTTTCGCTTTTGTTACAATTGCTTTTGGTATCTTTGTCATGAAATCTTTGCTAATGCCTATGTCCTGAATGGTATTGCCTAGGTTTTCTTTCAGGTTATTTTATAGTTCTGGGTTTTACATTTAAGTCTTTAATCCATTTTGAGTTGATTTCTGTATATGGTGTAAGGAAGGGGTCCCGTTATTTCAGTTTTCTGCATATTACTAGTCGATGATCCCAGCACCATTTATTAAACACGGAATCCTTTCCTCATTGCTTGTTTTGTTATTAGGTTTCTGGAAGATCAGATGTTTGTAGGTGTGTAGTCTTATTTTCCTTGGTCTATGTGTCTGTTCCTATAGCAGTACCATTCCCTATTGGTTACAATAGCCCTGTAGTATCATTTGAAGTCTGGTAGTGTGATGCCTCCAGCTTTGTTCTTTTTGCTTAGGATTGCCTTGGATATTCGGGATCTTTATTGGTTCCATGTAAATTTTAAAATAGTTTTCTCTAATTCTGTGAAGAATGTCAATGATAGTTTAATGGAAATAGTATTTTAGTTATTTATAAATTACTTCAGGCAATATGGCCATTTACACAATATTGATTCTTCCTGTACATAAGCGTAGAATGTTTTTCCACTCATTTGTGTTATCTCTTATTTCCTTGAGCAGTGGTTTGTAGTTCTTCTTGAAGAGGTCCTTCACTTCCTTTGTTACTGTATTCCTAGGTATTTTATTCTTTTTGTGGCAATTGTGAATGGGAGTTCATTTGTGCTTTAGTTCTCAGCTTGCCTGTTATTAATGTAAAGAAATGCCAGTGATTTTTGCACCTTGATTTTGTATCCTGAGACTGTGCTAAAGTTGTTTGTCAGCTTAAAAAGCTTTTGGCCTGAGATGATGGGGTTTTCTAAATATAGGATCATGTCATCTGCAAAAAAAGATAGTTTTCTTCTCTTCCTATTTGAATACCCTATATTTCTTTCTCTTGCCTTATTTTCCTGAGCACAAATTCCAACACTATGTTAAATAGAAGTGGTGAGAGATGGCATCCTTGTCTTGTGCTGGTTTTCAAGGGGAATGCTTTCAGAGTTTGCTCATTCAGTATGGTATTGGTTGTGGGCTTGTCATATATGCCTCTTATTATTTTGAGGTATGTTCCTTCAACACCTAGTATACTGGGAGTTTTTAACATGAAGGGATGTTACATTTTATCAAATGCCTTTTCTACATCTATTGAAGTAATCACGTGGTTTTTGTTTTCAGTTCTGTTTATGTGATGAATCACATTTATTGATTTATGTATGTTGAACCAGCCTTGCATCTTAATGTTTAAGCCTACTTGATCACGGTGTGTAAGCTTTTTGACGTGCTGCTGGATTCTGTTTGCCAGTATTTTATTGAGGATTTTTGCATTGATGTTCATCAGAGATCTTGGCCTGAAGTTTTCGTTTTTATTGTAGTTTTCGTATCTCTGCCAGGTTTTGGTATGAGGATGATGCTGGCCTCATAAAATGAGTTAGGGAAGAGTCACTCCTTTTCAATTTCTCGGAATAGTTTCAGTAAGAATGGTACCAGTTCTTCTTTGTACCTCTGGTAGAATTCAGCTGTGAATCCATCTGGTCCTGGGTTTCTTTTAGTTAGTAGGCTATTCATTACTGCTTTGATTTCAGAACTTGTTATTGGTCTTTTCCAGGATCTGATTTCTTCCTGGTTCAGTCTTGGGAGGGTGCATGTGTCCAGGAATTTATCTACTTCTTCTAGATTTTTTAGTTTATCCACATAGTCATGTTTATATTATTCTCTGATGGTTGTTTGTATTTCTGTGGTATCAGTGGTGATATCCTCATCATTTCTGGTTGTGTTTATCTGAATCTTCTCTGTTTTCTTATATTTTACTCTAGCTATGTTTTGCTTATACTTTCTAAAAACCGTAACATGTCAAAATAAGCTTAATGCATGGTTGGTATACGTGAACTATTCATTTGTTCTTTAAATCACTTTTTTTCACTCAAAGTATCTTCTTCACATTCCAGTTTCTTGTTCCAAGTTCTTAGCTTGGAATGACTGACTGAAATCTTCCCAAAGCAGAGATGACTATTGCCAGAGCCCTACATAACCTTACTAATGCTCAGTCACTCAGAACTACTCCATCTGGGTTTTCGTCCATCCAAAGAACCAGCTGCTCTAAACAAATGCCTATTCATTTTGCCTGTTGTATCACAAGATGAAATATGCTACTTCCATAATTACTGTTCTCAACTTCTGAATAGAGTCAGCAACCAACTAACAATTTGTTTGGTATACAAGCTGTTGTTAATTTTTTGGTTATATAATTGGGTATAGGGATTACTTTATTACTGCTGACTAGAAGCAGCTGTTCTCCATGACAACCAATGCAGACATTGAATAAGCTTACACATGGAATATGAATCTATGAAACAGGTAAATATCAAGAGCTGACATGTGGAAGATGCTGAGTATCCAAGGAAGTCAATTATTAGAAGAAAATGTTCAGACTAAGAAGGATGACTTACATCAGAAAGGTATAGTTTACAATTGCTCTTTATTGGCAATAACCTGGGGGTACAGCTTGCTGGGAGAAGTGGAACATATTTTACGCTACCCCAAGAGAATTTCTATACATTCTTCTCTGGCCAAAAGACTAATTCTTACAATAATAGTAGCACTAGGAATAAAAGAAATGCAATACAGGAGAAAAACAGGTAGGCAAATCTATCTTTACTAAACCTCAGACACGAATAAATGAGAAAAACTATGCAAACTGTCCTTCATATCAACCACATACACTCTGTACTAGAATCGGAGAGAAGAAAGCCTGCTGTCTTTCTAATATCTAGATCGACATCTGATTTGTAATAGATGCTAAAGAAATATTTGCTTAACAAATGTGAAACAACATTTGTTTTGTGTTTTTTTAAATAATTCTTTTATTGTTTGTTTTTTTAAGTTCCAGGGTACGTGTGCCGGACGTAGAAGGTTGTTATATGGGTAAACATGTGCCATGGTGTTTTGCTGCACCTATCAACCCATCACCTAGGTATTAAGCCCAGCATGCATTAGCTCTTTTCCCTAACGCTCTCCCCATCTACCTTCCCCCAACAGGCCCCAGTAAGTGTTGTTCCCCTCCCTGTGTCCACGTGTTTCAGCGTGAGAGCATGCAGTGCTTGGTTTTCTGTTCCTGCATTAGTTTGCTGAGAATAATGGCTTCCAACTTCATCCATGTCCTTACAAATGACATGATCTCATTCTTTTTATGGCTGCACAGTATTCCATGGTGTATATATACCACATTTTCTTTATCCAGCCTATCATTGATGGGTATTTGGGTTGATGGGCATTTGGGTTGATTTTATGTCTTTGCTATTGTGAATAGTGCTGCAATGAACATGTGTGTGCAGGTATCTTTATAACAATGATTTGTACTCCTTTGGATACATACTCATAATGGGATTGCTGGGTCAAATGGCATTTCCAGCTCTATAGCACTGGGGAATTGCCACACTGTCTTCCACAATGGCTGATGTAATTTACATTCTCACTAAGAGTGTAAAAGCATTCCTATTTCTCCACAACCTCACCAGCATTTGTCTTTTCTTGGTTTTGAAATAATTGCCATTCTGATTGGTGTGAGAAGGTATCTCGTTGTGGTTTTGATTTGCATTTCTCTAATGATTAGTGGTGTTGAGCTATTTTTCATATGTTTGTGGGCAGCATGTATGTCTTCTTTTGAGAAGCGTCTGTTTATGTTTTTGCCCACTTTTTAATGGGGTTGTTTTTTTTCTTCCTGTAAATATGCTTAAGCTCCTTGTAGATTCTGAGTATTAGCCCTCTATCAGAGGGATAGATTGCAAAAAATTTTTTTCATTCAGTAGGTTTTCTGTTCACTCTGATGATAGTTTCGTTTGCTGTGCAGAAGAATATCCCTTACAAATTTGTTTATAGAGTAGATAAACTGGAAACAACCCAAATGTCCTGAATTTGGTGACAGACTACATAAATTATAATAACATAAATTATAATACATCGATATAATAAAAGAACATGCAGCTGTTATAATAGAAAGCTGTATTTATATAAATAGAAGGATATTCACAATAAATTTTTAATTAAAAAAGGAAGACACAAGACAAGTTGTAGAGTATGCTCCCATTATGGTTAGAATGAAGGCAGATACACACAGATATAATGGTATACGCATAGAATATTTCTGGAAGAGTACTTAAGAAATTGTTAATATAAATTATATCTAAGAAACAGGACAAAAAGCATGAGAATTAGCGTTGGGATGCTCATTTGTCACAACTTTTGGACTATTAGAGTATTTGCCATATGCATTAATTATCCCAAAGAAAAGATAAATTAAAAATAAAGAACATAATGTAATTTTGACTACATAAAAATGTACAGTTCAAGAAATAGCCCACTTTTTGATGGGATTGTTTATGTTTTTCTTGTTGACTTGTTTGAGTTCCTTGTAGACTGTGGATATTAGTCCTTTATTGGATGATAAATATTTTCTCCCATTCTGTAGGTTGTCGGTTTACTCTGCTGATTACTTCTTTTGCTATACAGAAGTTTTTTAGTTTAATTAAGTTCCATCTATTTATCTTTGTTTTTGTTATATTTGCTTTTGGGTTATTGATCATGAAGTCTTTGTGGAAGCCACTATATAGAAGGGTTTTCCTGATGTTATCTTCTAGAATTTCTATGGTTTCAGGTCTTACATTTAAGTCTTTGATCCATCTTGAATTGATTTTTGTATACAGTGAGAGATGCAGATCCAGTTTCATTTTCTACTTGTGGCTTGCCAGTTATCCTAGAACCATTTGTTGAGTAGAATGTCCTTTTACCATTTTACCCAAAAACCTATTAAAATTTAAAAAATAAATAAATAATAATAAAAATGTACACTGGAAGAAATAAATAATTAACCAAATTCTTTCAGCACACACCTCTTAGTATATTTTGGGAATGAATCTGACTATTTTTAGGTCATTGAGAATGCAGTATAGTGCTCCTGTAACACCTAGCTTCTTGTTATTCCTGTTCTGTGTTATACTTTCTCAAAAGCCTGTCCTTCAGTAATGATTTACTGAGAGGTATAGAACTGAGACGTATAGAACAGATTGGATTTTAAGTAAAATTATGATGAAACTTTAGTTAATCTTTAACAAAATTTTCTCCCCTCTTTATTTCTGTACAGCCTACCCAGGGCCTGTGCGTACACCTGTACCTTAACTTCTAAAAGAACTCCCATGCAATATCTTCCCAGAGGTTTTACAGGAAAGCACGAATGGTGTTTCATATCCTACTAATAATTAAGTCAATTTTATTCATTTGAGCTTCATTAAAATAAATGTTACAACCTCAGCCCTCATGGACAAAATTAAAAATTGAAGACTAGTATTTAGAAGACAAAAAATAGAAATAATCCAACTGTGTTTAATTATGTGCAGCTTAAATAAACTAATAAATAAAAAATAAAAAAAGAAAATAATTCTTTGCCAATAATCTTCATGAGTAATCCTTTTAAAAATCAGGGTAAAGTTTTTTATTTTCTACTTTTTCTTCTTATAATAAATGAAAATTCTGTGCAAAAAACAAACACAGTCCCTTCTCAGAGTCAGCATTTATGCACCAAGTAGTCAAAGTAGTCATCCCCTAATACTAAAAGCCTTCCCTTCAGTTCTCTCTTTGTTGTGTTATCTAAGGCCTTTTCACAATTTAAATTTTTAAAATCTGAAAAATTCAATGTACTAATGTGTATTAAAGAATATTACATTTTGCTTTTTATTGGTCATCTATTCTATTTCACAATGGGGCGATGATGGGGGTGGGTCTTTTTAAATCAGGTGCTAGGCCAGGCCAGTCGAGGGAGTTATCTGGAGTCAGGAAGGTCTTGTAGATTTCCAACCACACAGTGAGCCTATATAATGAACCATAGTTGCAGGCAGATATTTCATGGTTCAGTAAATCTCTGCCCAAAGCTGACGGGAGCTATGACTCAAAAAGAGGAAACGAGATAAAAGCAGAGGGAAATTTGGTTTCTGCTGGTACATGATTTTGTTCCTTGAAATATGAGAGGAGTGAATTGGGTAAAATAAATCTGAATTTTGGCCTATCATGTGCCTTTGCCACATGTCTTTCACTACTGGATGGGCTTGATAATACTGATAAAAGAGCAAGCTCTTGATTTTTGTTTGACATACCAGTGACATCTCTTAGGAGCCCTGCATATTTGAAGAACGGAAGCTCTCTTTGTTTATAATACATTAGAAGGCAGTAAAGGTGACTTTTAAGAAGGCTTTGAAGTAGGTTTTTTAAAAAGTAAAAGAAAAACACACATAAAAAAATCACAAGAATTTTCAAGACATTTAAGAAAGAAAATATAAATCTTATGGCCTCTCAATCCTGACAGTTTCCTTAAGCAGAATATTATATTTAATTAGATATAAGTTGCCTTAAGGAGAAGTATATATTTAATCTTCTTAATTTCCCTCATTTGGTACATTCTGACAGAACAAACAATACATTACCTTTAATATATCATACAATATATTACATCTATATATGAAGTATATAAAGTATAATATGCTACAACTACATTGAGATAATGAATGGAATTTGTTTGTAGCACTTTCTATCAAAGTGGAAAAGAAAAACTAAATGTGTTATTTCCTGCAAGAATAAAACCATTTATATATCTAACCATAACGAATTAAATACATTTTATGCATGTAGAAGACAAAAATTTGATTTGAAAAATGTTTTGTTGGTTTTAATAGCATAGATATATGATTTATAAATACTGATTTGGGAAAGTAAGTCTAATTTATGAAGCAAAATGTAATCTACTCACAGTCATATGCCACTTATCAATGGGAATACGTTCTGAAAAATGTGTCGGGCAATTTGCTTTTGTGCAAACATCATGGAGTGCACTTACACAAACCTAGATGGTAAACCTACCAGCACACCTAAATTAAATAATACTGCTCCTAGACTACAAACCTATACAGATGTTACTGAACGGAATACTGAAGGCAATTGTAACATAATAGTATTTGTGTATCTAAACATACCTAAATGTAGAAAAGGTACAGCAAAAATACAATATGTAAGATTATGCCTGTATAGGACACTTACTATGAATGGAGTAACTTTCAGAACTGGAAGTTGCTCTGGGTGAGTCAGTGGGTGAATGATGAGTAAATGTGAAGGCTTAGGACATTATTATTTACGACTGTAGAGTTTATTAATATTGTACACTTAGGCAATACTAGATTTATTAAAAAATATTTATCTTTCTTCAAAATAAACAGCTTACTCTAACTTTTTTACTTTATGAACTTTAGATTTTTAACTGTTTGATTCTTCTGTAATTGCAATTAGTTTAAAATATGTACACATTGAGAAGCTGTACAAAATATTTTCTTTTTTATATTCTTATTCAATAAGCTTTCATATGTTTGAAATTTTCTATGCTTTCACTTTTTAAATTTTTTGTTAAGACACAACCACACACATTAGCCTGGCCTACACAAGGTCAGAATCATCAATGTCACTGTCTTCTGCCTCCACATCTTGTCCCACTGGAAGGTCTTTTTTGGTAATAATACACATGGAACTGCCACCTTCCATAATAATGCCTTTTTTCTAGAATACCTCCTGAAGGAGTTGCCTGGGGTGTTTTACAGTTAACTTTTTTAAAAAATAAGGAGTACACTCTAAAGATAATAGTATTAATAATAAATACATCAACCTGTAACATAATAATTTATAATCATTATCAAGTATTATACACTGTATGTAACTGTTTGTGCTATCCTTCCATATGAATAGCAACACCATAAAAACATGGTAACGTTTTGCACTATGACATTTTGACAGCTACAACGCCACTAGGCAACAGGAATTTTTCAGCTCCATTATAATCTTATGGAACCACTATCACATATATGATCTGTCATTGACCCAAATGTTATGGGGTGTATGACTGTATTTGCATTTGTTTTCATGACAAGTAAAAACTCTTCAAAAGTAGAATCCTTATTTTAAATATATTTCTATCCTCCTCAGTGCCGAATACAATCTCTTGCACATGTGATGTTTAATTTACGGTATTATAGTTGAACCCTATTTATTTCCTAAAGGATTTGAAAAAACCGTTTCTTTTGGAATGTTTGTTTTCCTCCAAATTTCATATGTTGAATCCTTAACTCCCAATGTGACGGTATTTGGAGATGGGGTCTTCCGGAAGGAAACCTAATTGTTTAGATGAGGTCATGAGGGTAGAGCCCTCATGATGGAATCTGTGCCCTTATAAGAAGAGACACCAAAGCTTGCTGTCTTATTCTCTCTGTTTCTCTCTCTCTCTCTAACATGCACAAAGAATTTGTTTTGTTGGCACATTGATCTTGAATGTTCCAGCCTCCAGAACTGTGAGAAATAAATTTCTGTTGTTTAAGCTGCCTGGTCTATCATAATTTGTTATGGCAGCCTGTGGTGACTAAGACATTATCAAAATAAAGTGTAATGTAATTCATGATAATAAAAACAATAAACAGAATAGGGATCATCGAAGAGATTTAGAGAAACTAAATGTTCTTAAATACCTGAGATATATTAGTTACTACTATTTGGGACTGACATTTTCTTAGTTGTCTAGCTACTAAGACACAATGGGAAACATGCTGAATTACAGGGTATTGATGATTTGAGAAAAAAAGCAAACATTTTACCTATTTTTAAACTTCCTCTAGAACGATAACACCAAAATGCAGAAGCTAGGTGGAAAAGCCTCAGGAGCCAGCCCAAGAATCATGAGTAAATATGTCAATACAATAGAAAGCCTAAGGTGTGGGCAGCACTTGAATAAAATCCATTAAGTCACCCACAGAAACAAGTTTTCATCCTCTCTCACTTTGAAAAGATGTCCTATGTCTAGTTGAATAAGCATCAGCCTCCACCGATGGAAAAGTCCAATAGTTCAAAAATAACTTTTACCAATTTTGCTGAAACGCCTAAAGGTCCACTTAAGATTGAGGGAAACTGTTTTCAATAATTTACCATTAAGATGCAAATTGAACTTCTCATTTAATAAATGTTGAAAAATATTTTAAAAATGTTTTAGTGTACATGGAAACTTCCTTTATACAGTGACAATTTATATGAGGAAATATTTTGGAAAATTTTTATAATGAGGAAATTTAAATGAAAATTGCAGTATTCTTTTAGGATTGTGACGTATACACTGATTTTGAACAAAAAAAAAACCTTTTTATCTCACATTAAGTAGCCAGAGAACTTATTTTGGTTTATTTTAGAATTTTCTTTTAATTCTAGAATACAAATATTGCATGTTCTGGACATCAATCACCATTTGTCTTCGACCGAACTGCAAATGGTATGGAAAACTGGGTTGATTGCTGATTGATATCTATCAGGACATATCCTGAGATTTTCTTTTTTGATTAAACCATTAATATCACCAAGCTTTCTTGTGATTTACCTCTTTCTTCTAAAAATTGAGTATGGATACTACAATGGTAGACACATATCATTGTACATTATTCAAACCCTTCACATGCACACTAAACACCAAAAGGCGAGGGGCGGTGGTTCACGCCTGTAATCCCAGCACTTTGGGAGGTGAAGGAAGGCAGGTAGATCACAAGGTCAGGAGTTCAAGACCAGCCTGGTCAAGATGGTGAAACCCCATCTCTACTCTACAAAAAGTAGCTGGGCGTGGTGGTGGGCACCAGTAATTCCAGCCACTCAGGAGGCTGAGGCAAAGAATTGCTTGAATCTGGGAGGCAGAGGTTGCAGTGAGCCAAGATCATGCCACTGCATTCCAGCTTTGACAACAGAGTGAGACTCCGTCTAAATAAATAAATAAATACCAAGCATGAACCCTAAGGTCAAATATGAACTTTGAGTGATTATAATATGTCAATGTGGCTTCACCAATTGTAACAAACCACTCTGGGGGGGGAATGTTGATGACAGAGGAGGCTATGCATGTGTGGGAGGCAGGGAGTATACGGGAAATCTGTATCTGTCTCAACTTTTCTGCGAAACTACGACTGCTCTAGAAAATAAAATGTATTCTAAAACTGGATACAGAAAAATGAATTTTAATGTGCGAATTAAC
Source organism: Callithrix jacchus (assembly GCF_049354715.1). Taxonomy (NCBI): domain Eukaryota; kingdom Metazoa; phylum Chordata; class Mammalia; order Primates; family Cebidae; genus Callithrix; species Callithrix jacchus. Next base: position 92,002,211 of record NC_133524.1, read on the forward strand.
CATACTCAAATTAATTGGTATGTTATTGCTTCATGAGAAACAGTAGGTAGGAAAAGAAAAAGGCAGAGCCAAAATACTTTTGAAATTTAAATCAGTGTCCAACTAACCATCATAAACAAATACTGTAACACTCAGTTAACTTCCTTCTTTCCTTCCCAAAATGTTTCCACAAATTAGTCGTAACTGTATAAAAGAAGTTGCTATATGTACAATGGTAACCATGGTATCCTTCATATTATCTGCATAATGCATGTTTAATTCATTCTTGTGCAAAGCATAATTTGAATGTAGCAAAATTTACTCTTTCCAAAGCATCGTTATTACATGAAATGTATACAGTCAAATCATAGATACTGCCACAATGGGGAAAAAAGGAAGAAAGCAAAGAGGAAAAAATAATTTGGTTACTATTATTTGAGGATTTCATGACCACCAAATCCGTCACAAATTGTTTTAAATAAACCTGTATGACTTACAGAATCCTAGCCATCCTAACTTGTATCTCTACTTTATGACCAAAAGGTGGCACTGTTCCATTTATTATGAGTTTGGCATCTAGTACATGGTGCTATAGTCAGTCACTCTGTAATGTTCTCCACTGAAACTAGCAAGGCGTGCATCATTAACCATTCTGCTTCACAGGCCCTGATATCAAGAGGATCATACCAGCAGCTACTCTGACATAACTCATTAAGAATCTGTTGTAAATAAGAATCTTGTAGAAAAGTATAACGGCAGGTTAAATCAGCTCCCCCACCTTGGAAGGAAACTAAATCCTTGTGGCTGACCTGCTGTTGGGAAGAAATAAATTACTATTTGCATCACAAAGGATGGAAGCATTCCACAAAGTGGGGAGACAGCTGCAGTTAAGACTGTGGCATTTGATTCACTTTTCTTTCCAAGCCCCAACCAAGCAAGGTGATTTATTCTCATGAGCAATGACTGAAATGTTTACTTATTCACCTGGTCAGGCAGCCAGCCACAGGCACATCTTAAACAGCTATGGAAAATGGTTTTAACTGACCTTAGAGGTTCCTGATTAAAAGCAAGACAGGTGTCTAACTTTCTGAGACAAATTAGCTAAAATGAAAAAAAAGAAAAACCTGGCTGGAGGCTTTACCCACTGCCTCATCAGCATGCAACAACAGTTCTTTATGGTTTAAATCAAACAAGAAAAAGAAGATCCTAATACAAATGCAGAAAGGATCAGTGAAATTTCCCATCACCTACTACACAGTGAGCAGCAGGGGACAGAAAAAGGGGTTGTTCGATATCTCTTCTTTTTGGTAGAAACATGACAGCTATGAATGAAGAAGTAAGATGCAGCTCCCTAAGCATTATACTCTACAAAACACAAATTCTATACTAAATATAATAGCATTCCATTTTAACAGCTTGTATTTATGTTACATTTTTCTCCATCTCATAGATTCATTTTAAGTTTTAAACCTGGCTGTAACAAAGGATGGCAACAGAGTTGTTTATACCATAAAGATATATTTAATCTTTATTTCCTTGTCAGTAATTATATTCTGAGGTCAAAACACAATGAAATAATTACCTGAGTAACATGAGGCAAAAATGAAATAAATCAGAATCTGGATTACTTGCATAAAAGAATTCTTCAATTCTTCACTTTTTGCTCCAACAGTGGAAATGTGACCTTTTAATGCAATGGTATAGCATAGCTGAAATGGCTCATGTTGTCAGGAATGAAAGAGAGGCCAGTCAAATTCAAATGATGGAATTCTCTAATTACTGAACCATATAGCAGAGCACCTGCCTGCTCTCCATCCCTGCCCCAGCACATATAGTACTCTAGTGTACGGCCTTTTGTTGAACAGTCAAAGCACTTGGTAGCTAGGATATTGCTTTGTGAACAAAAAGCAGGATGCTTTCTAAAATCACAGGTCAGGGAGATTGTAATCACATGCATTAGGGAACAGGTAAAAACCTCACTATTATGAAAAGAGGACTTCAGAATTCATTTTTATTGTAGTGATATTTCATTAAGGGTTCACAGAAGCTGGAAAATTATAAGCTGATGCCTAGTCTGTTTCTGTCTTTGAATTAAAAGGTGAAAAGCAGCATTTTAGATATTGATGGAAAAGATAAAGAGGACATAATACATGTGGAGGGGTAGTAGGAGGTGGTAAGAGACGTTTCATGTGGACACCTACAGCCACCCTGTCTCAATGTCTTACTCCTTTCTTTTCAACTTGCAGGTATGTTGTTTTGATACTGTTGTGTACATATTCTGTTCTGGTAGGAAGTGTGGAAGTTTGTGGTTTTTTTTTTTTTTTTAACATATTCCTAATTGGTCAAGAAGTGTATTGAACCTTTTGAGCAGAGAAAGGAGGTGTTGGTAATGGCTGCTAGGTAGTAATTCAAGAGAAATGAAACAACCAGAGCTACAGCTCATTTCTCCTCCTGTCCCTTCCTGCTGCTACCAGGATGCAAAAAACCAAAAAATAAATCAGGGGACACTTTTCATACATGTAGTGATGTAAATAGAAATGTGCCTGAAATAATAATTTTCACCTAAAAAGTACTGCCTGAAATAACATCAAATTTCAAACAGTTCACTGTAGCTTTTATGCCATTGCATAGACACGTGCAATTAACAACAAGATCAACATGAAGAAGCCTATCTAGCACCTGTTTGAGGTGACAGGTGAGGCTCTCAATAACTTCACATTTTGCTCCTGTCAAATTTTCCCAGACTGCAATGCTGTACCATTCATGTTCCCTGACCATTCTTTGCCATTTATTGAAGTCTGTCTTCCTGCATGTTCTAATTTAATCCCCAACCTCTATATGATATTCACTACATGCCTCACTAATCCACATTTTGGTATGTATATCTTCCTCCCATAAATACATATTTCACTATATTTTCAGTAAATGGTAACGGTGCCATATACATAGCAGCATTTTAGGAAGTTTTTGGTTGCTACTGCTATTTACTCATTTGATTTTCGATATCCAGGATTCCAACTAATTTCTAAGATAAATATGGGTACATAAAAAGCCTTTTACGAAAGATGAGCTTGTCCAAGAAATCATAAACTATTAACTGATTATCTAATAACCAGTTAACTATTAATATTAGGTAGAGACAGAAGGATATGTGCACATCAGAGGTGACTAAAAACACAGTACTAAAAAGTGTACGTTTATGTCAGGTAAAACCAAGATCAATTCTACAACACAGGCAGTTTCTAGAGGATATACATCTAAGTGCACACCTGTACAACCTGGAAACTCATAGAACATTATTCTTGTGAGATTGAGCCATCAAAAGCATGTTATCAAACCTAAGTGGTCGTGATAAGCATACCGCCTTTCAGCCAAATCCAAGTTATATGCAGATCTTTTCATCACAACTTTAAACAGCACACAAATGTGACTGGTGATAAAAAATGTGTTGTAACAACTTATTAGCTGAAATTACCATTTAAATCCCTTTAAGACCAAGTTAAATAAAGGAGAAAATCCATACATCCTTTTACTGTGGAAAACATGCTATTATCAAATGTGCGTGGTCTTTCAGAGGGAATGACAGCAGTGATTACAAAACCATAGAGTTTCTGTTACAGTGTAAGGGTTGGAAGGTATATTTAACCTAGTACTATTCAAGTCAATTCAAGGCAACTGTCTCAATAGTTTGCATTTATAAACAATTAAGACCCATTTTCAGGCAATTTAATAATTTTCATTTCAAATAATTTTTGGAGTACCATAAAAATAAGGGATTTCATGATATTGCCTTACCTTTCATTTTACTTTAAGGAAAAATTTTTTGCCCTTCCTATATTTAATTCTTTTATTTTTTCACTCATTAGAACCAGAATTGCAATCATAGCAATACGTAGTAATTGCAGAAAATTTAGACAACACATACTCTATTTCTACTTTGAGTCAGAAATTGCCAGCCGGGCGCCATGGCTCACCTCTGTAATCCCAGCATTTTGGGAGGCAGAGGTGGGCAGATGGTGAGGTCAGGAGTTTGAGACCAGTCTGAACAGCATGGTGAAACCCTGTCTCTGCTAAACATACAAAAATTAGCAGGGCGTGGTGGTGCGTGCCTGTAATCCCAGCTACTCAGGAAGCTGAGGCAGGAGAACTGCTTGAACCTCGGAGGCAGAGGTTGCAGTGAGTGAGCCGAGATCCTGCTACTGCACTCCAGCCTGGGCAATAGAGTGAGACTCTGTCTCGAAAAAAAAAAAAAAAATTAAAAAAATAAGAAAGAATTTTTTTGTCACATTGGCTAGAGTATGGTAATAAGATTTACATCATGGGGCAAATTCTCATATGGGTCAGTCAGTTTCATTTCATATTCTAATTACAGAATCTACCCCCAATCAGTTGTCTGGTTTGTAACTATATGCCACAGGTCATAAGACATAAGCAATAAAAATGATTTTGCATACAGCCTCATCCTGCTTCTGACAAAACAAATCAAAGCTGAATGCCTATACACTACAGATTACTGTGATCTCACAATAATAAGGACATATCATTTCTTATTAAAGCACTTGACCTCCATAATATACAGGCTTACTTCATTTTATTGCACTTTATTATGCTTCACAGATATCGCTTTTAAAAAACAATTGAAAGTTTGTGATAACCCTGCATCAAGCAAATCTATTTTTCCAACAGCCTGTGCTCACTTCATATCTCTGTGTCACATCTTTGTAATCCTCCCAATGTTTCAAGCATTTGTATTTGCATTACTATTATATCTCTTATGGTGACCTATGATCAGTGATGTCTGAAGTTACTCTTTTGCTTGTTTTGTAGTGCCACATATCGCACCCATATAAGATAATGAAGGTAATAAACGTTGTGTGTGGCCAGGTGTGGTGGCTCATGCGTATAATCCCAGCACTTTGGGAGGCCAAGGCAAATGGATCATGATATCAGGAGACTGAGACCATCCTGGCAAACATGGTGAAACCCCATCTCTACTAAAAACACAAAAAATTAGCTGGGTGTGATGGCACGCACCTGTAGTCCCAGTTACTCAGGAGGCTGAGGCAGGAAAATCACTTGAACCCAGGAGGCGGAGGTTGCAGTGAACCAAGATAGCACCACTGCACTCCAGCCTGGCTGACAGTGCAAGACTCTGTCTCAATAAATAAATTAATTATGTGTATTGTGATTGCTCCACCGTTTAGCCCTTCCCCCATCTCTCTCCCTCTCCTTGGGCCTGCCTAGTTCCTGAGACTTAACAATATTGAAATTAGACCAATTAATAACCCTACAATAGCCTCTAAGTGTTAAGGTGAAAGGAAAAGTAGCATGTCTTTCACTTGAAATCAAAAGCTAGCAATGATTAAGCTTAATGAGAAAGGCATGTTGAAAGCTTGAACAGGTGGGAAGCTAGGCGTCTTACCCCAAACCCTCAGCTAACTTGTAAATGCAAAGGAAAAGTTCTTGAAGGAAATTAAAGGTCCTGCTGCAGTAAACACATGAATGATAAAAAGGATGAAACATCCTTATTGCTATGATGGAGAAAGTTTTATTGGTCTGGATAGAAGATGAAACCAGCTAGAACACTTCCTTAAGCCAAAGCCTAATCTACAGCAAGGCCCTAACTCCCTTCAACTCTGTGAAGGGCAAGAGAGGTGAAGAAGCTCACATGAAAAGTTGAAACCTAATGGAAATGGGTTCATAAGGTTCAAGGAAAAAAGCTGTCACCATAACACAAATGTGCAAGGTGAAGTGGCAAGTGCTGATGTGAAGCTGTAGCAAGTTATCCAGAAGATCTAGCTAAGATAATTGATGAAAGTGGCTACACTAAACAGATTTTCAGTGTAGATGAAACAGCCTTCCATTGGAAGAAGATGCCATTAGGACTTTCCTATCTAGAGAGAAATCAAAGCCTAGCTTCAAAACTTCAAAGGACAGGCTGACTCTCTTGTTAGGGGCTAATACTGTCTGCACTTTAAGTTAAAGCCAATGCTTACTCACCATTCTGAAAATCCCAGGGCTCCTAAAAATTATGCTAAATCTACTCTGTCTGTGTCCTATAAATGGAACAAAGCCTAGAGGACAGCACATCTGTTTATGGCATTATTTACTGAATATTTTAAGCCCACTATTGAGATCTACTACTCAGAAAAAAAGGATCCCTTACAAAATATTACTGGTCATTGACAATGCACCTGATCACCCAAGAGCTCTGCCAGAAATGTACCAGGTGATTAATGTTTTTGTGCTTGCTAATGCAACAACCATTATGCAACCCATGGATCAAGGAGTCATTTTGACTTTCAAGTCTTTTATTTAAGAAATACTTTTAGTAAAACTATAGCTGTCTCTGCGAGATCTGGACCAAGCACACTGGAAATCTTTTAGAAAGGATTCACCATTCTACATACCATTAAGAACAATTGTGATTCACTGGAGGTCAAAATAGCAACAGTAACAGAAACTTGGAAGAAGTTGATTCCAACCCCCATAGATGATTTTGAGGGGTTCAAAACTTCAGTGGAGGAAGTAACTGCAGATGTGTTAGAAATAGCATGAGAAAGAATTCAAACTGAAGTCTGAAGATGGGACTGAAGTGCGGCAATCTTATGATCGAACGTGAAAGGATGAGGACTTGCTTCTTACAAATGAGCAAAGAAACTGGTTTCTTCAGATGCAATCTACTCCTGATAAAGATGCTGTGAACATTGTTGAAACAACAAGTAAAGATTTAGAATATTCTATAGACAGTTGATAAAGCAGTGATAAGGTTTGAGATTATTGATATCAATTTTGAAAAATGTTCTACTATGGGTAAAATGCTATCAAACAGTATCACACGCTACAAACAAATAATTTATGATAGGAAGAGTCAGTTAATGTGGTAAGTTTCATTGTATTTATTTATTTAGAGATGGAGTCTCACTCTGTCACCCAGGCTGGAGTGTAGTGGCATGACCTTGGCTCACTGCAGCCTCCACCTCCTGGGTTCAACTGATTCTCCTGCCCCAGCCTCCTGAGTAGCTGAGATTACAGGCACCTGCCACCACACCCAACTACTTTTGTGTTTTTAGTGGAGACAGGGTTTCATCATCTTGGCTGGGCTGGTCTTGAACTCCTGACCTCAAGAGATCCACCTGCCACGGCCTCCCAAAGTGCTGGGATTATAGGCATGAGCCACTGTGCCCGGCCTGTTGTCTTCTTAAGAAATTGCCACAGTTACCCAAACCTTCAGTAATCACCACCCTAATCAGTCAGTAACCATCAACACTGAGGCAAGACCTTCCAGTGGAAAAAAGGTTATGACTCACTGAAATCTCAGATAATTGTTAGCATGTTGTAGTAATAAAGGGTTTTTCAAATTAAGATATGTACATTTTTTGTTAGACAATGCTATTGCACGCTTAGTAGACTACAGTATAGCGTAAGCATAACTTTATTACATACTGTGAAACCAAAATATTTGTGTGACACACTTTATTGCAGTGGTCTGGAACCATACCTGCAGTATCTCTAAAGTATACCTTTAGACCTTCTTAACCATGTGCAAAGCACCTATTGCTTTAATATTTTCCTTGTCTGTGCTTTTCTTATTGACTTCCTTTAAAATGATGTGTACTTAGTTATTGTATTAGAAAGGATTTTTAGAGGTCTCATTATGTCACCCGGGCTGGCCTTCAACTCCTGACCTCAAGCGATCCTTCTGCCTTGGCCTCCCACAGTGTTGGGATTACAGGCATGAGCTACTGTGCCTCTCTGAGTCCTGATATTTTTCAGAAACAACTCTGAGAAGTTTGATTAATCTAAGATGGGTTTCTTTGGCTCTGCAAATTAAAAAAAAGATACAATACTCAGTCCTTACCTTGATGGAGGGGGAAATATCTTAGTCCTAGAGAAGATAGCATAATATAGCTCTGATATATGAACTGCAATAGAGTACATACCAGACTCTGAGATATGCATAGACAGTAGATGAGATGGGTGATAGATTTTTTCAGCCCTCCTATAATCTGTACGATACATTTTGCTGAGGTTACTCTACAGCTCCAAAATTCTTTTTCTACCTTATCTTCATGTTGGAAGAAAATTATGGACAGTTTGTTTCCATGAAGACCCTGACCATATGGTCCACGGATGTGCATCAGAAAACAATAAACAAATTGCAACTGCTCAGCCCACAGTGCTTGCCTGTAATATCAACTGACTGCCTTTCAGCACAGCTTGTTGTCAAAAAGCATGAGTTAGCAGATGCAGAGGCACATTTTGGTATTTATAGATTTGAAAGCATTAATTTCATTATAAATTTGGAAATTTCACTTTTCTGATGTTGACAGTCTGCATATCTTTGTTTGTTTCTCTATCCTGTGTGATGATCATGGAGAGGGGCAGAAATAGTTCCTCCCTTCAAATGACTGTGTTGTGAGCTCATTCTCATTAACAATGCCACTGATTTTGATGACATGCATTATAAGTATATAATTTTAAAAGATCTTTCCCCAGTTTTTAGTACTATAAAAAGCTTGATTAGGCAATTTGTTCTTTTCATTATGTCAACTAATAAGACATCAGTTGAAAGAACAGTGAAAACCAATAAAAGGCATGAATATTCACATGGAAAAATTCCTCTGAATGAGACATGCCTGTATGGACCAAAAATGATTAGGAGATATGTCAAAATGTTGTAACCGCTCAGGGTAGAGCAAAAGCATTACCTAATGCAGTTCAAGTTACCTCGGCTCTGATGAAATGTTAAACATTACATAAAACAAAGGTTTTCTATGATTTCAACAAAGGAGACTCAGTGTGATATTGCTGCCTGTGTTATCTATCTTACTGCAGGAATTTTTAAAGACTCACTCTGGTTTTTTAGTTTGCAACAATATTTTAACCCATATTGCTATTCTGTAAGTCTATATAAGTTTTATTTCTAAAGATAATTAATGAGGGTCATTGCTTAACTATATAGAAGTTTTTGTATTCGAAGTGCACACCATTAACAGTTGATTTTATGTATGTGCTTCCTCTTCCCACACAAATAACACAATGGGTGTGCTTATTTGGGTGGTAGTTTTGTCCTATCTACTTTATCAACTACATGCTTAAAAGAAGGGTGAATTCTATATTTTGTATATTATCGATGTGTTAGAATGAATTGTACAAATAGTAACGCATATTCCTTCAAAGTAAAACTACCTTTAAAGATTTTTCTCAGAGAATTTTCATGTTGGAAACTGTGGTGAAGTATAAGTGGCACATGGCAATCTCTGAAGCCCAATAGTGTCCCCATCCCCATTACATATCCTGTCCTTTGAGTCTTAGAATGCCAACAGAAAAGGGGAAAAGGGTACCAAATGAGGAGATAGCAGGCAACTGAAGATTAACCTTACCCACTTTATAATTTTACTGTATTTCAATTCTGCTATACAAAGCACAGATATCAGAGTGATGTCATTTTAGTTCATAAAATTCGAGTGAACTTGAGCTTAGGTACCTTGAATGTTGAATTGCTCTCCCAGGTGACATCAAATGGTGGACAATGTCTCCTTTGTGGGAACAGTGAAGAAAAACCGAGTTCATTGGATAGTAAAGTCAACCATTAGTAGAACAAGAATCTCATAAATTGCTACTGTTCTATAAATCAATTCAAAGCAGTTTTAGGATTTACTGGACCTTTGCCGTATAGAATATTCTAAACTGCAAAGATCAAAAATGCAATCAGCACAATTAACATAACCAATATCAAAGAATGAGGCAAACTCATTTGGATTCCTCTCAATACCATGGAACAGCATACCTGAAAATGAACAAACCCAACTTCATATCTCCTTGAAAACCTTTGGATCACTTATGAAATAAGGAGTTATTTTCTCTCCATTTATATTAAAAAATAGAAGCTAGTTCATCAGAATATTTATTATCATAACAGAAAAGCACATTGTATCCTAGTTTTGTGATCTTGAATGCATTTCTAGTTCAACAAATAACTTAATTTAGGTCCTGTGTCTAATTATAGCACATGAGGTTCATAACTTGGCAATGATATTTTTCCTTTATAATGTATGCACAGGCTTTGTAAATGAATTGAAAATTAATTACTTTTCCCTTGTTTTGCAGAATATTTTGTGTATGTGTATGTACTAAAAGCTTGAACAAATTTCTCTATTATAAAAAAGAAAGATAAATTTGATGCATTATTCTTCCGGGTGGCTTAGGGCAAGGGTGTATAGAGGTACAAAAATCAGACATATCACCTTTGCAAACCTTTGTGTTGATGACTTTATTTTTCTTTGTCTGAGAACAACTGTACAATTTCCTAAAAGTAGTTCAATTATTCTACTGCCACTTTCAGATCTGTATTAATCACACAGTCACGAATACCCTGGATACTGAATCCTCACTATAACCTTGTTTTTTTGAGCAGCATGAATGAAATTACATGTAAATTGAGATGTTAAAGATCAGATTCTAACTTAGGTTGACTTTTTAAAACCAGGGCCTAAGATTAAATAATATTACATGAAATTTTACTGTACCATGCATCATGCTATCATAAAGGCATCTGTGTTTTCTCTATGTCACTATCGAATACACTAAAAGACTAAGTATGCCCAAATTACCAAGTATCTTCTCTCCAACCACTTGTCAAGTAAAACTTGTTTCCTTACTTAGATTATAGAATTATACTAAAGGTCATTATTGATTCAGGGTGTCTTATAAAGTCTGTCTAACAATCATGACATTAGATTTCCAACTTCAGAATGACTGTAGCGTAATCTTATGAAATACTAGCATTAAAAATGAGGCATGGCTTACTTAACAGCTTCAAATAAAAGTGTTGCCAGATTTGTTAACTATCCATGAATACAGGTACTTTTTAGTAAAATACCATCAGAGCTAATTGATCACAACAGGTATCTGCGATATACCCACATTTTTAGGGCTCTTAAATATTAAAATGAATTAGTGAAGGTGATTTTTTCCTAAAGTTCTTAAAATGTAAAGCTTTCACATGTTCAGGACAATTTGGTGTCATCGCTCCTGAATGCAATTGCAGGCACTCAGTAACCTCCAACATCACTATTGATTTTTTTTCTTCAAATCTCATTTATCAGCCTATGTGAAAGTATTTCTGACCCATTTTTAAGGCTACTATCTTTTGGTTAAGGAAAAGCAAAGGGAAAACATTTGGAATATTATCTATGTCTTTTAATAATGAGAATTTTATTTATTTATTCATTGTAACAAGAAAACAATAATTTCATTATTTCCCTATCTAGCTACAAACTATAAACAGCCTGAGATTTTTCAAATCTACTGGTTGTTAATTAATTTTGACTACGGCCATATTAACTAACATGATCTCTTGGACTCCCTATAATTCAAAATGAGATGATTCTCAAAAGGACAACTTTTTAATATCAGTTTCATAACATAGAGGTAAAATTATGAATAAGTTACTTTTGCCACTACCGTCATCAAAGAAACAAGAGGAGATAGTAATTAGAATGTAATTCTATTATAAATATATATATTTATATATATATATTTATATAAATAATTATAAATAGAATTAGATACAAAATAGTTATCAATTTGTTAACAATGACATCCTTATAATGGATTGTGGTGGTACCCTAGTACCAAAAAAAGCAAGAAAAAGAAAAGGGAATAAATCTGTTTGAACATGTGATGAGTTTTTTTCTGTGATAAGTTCCTGTTTCACAGAGAAAAGATGAGCAATTTCAAAGTAGCCCTTGTCCATGAAGTTCTAGTAAGCTAATATTTTACCAATTTGGTATGTTCAAGGGAACATACTTGAAGTGACCTAAGACCTCCACTGAAATCTTGCAAAAATATAAACATTGTCAGAAACAGAGCCTCATCCAATCAGCTAGAATGCCTTAAGAGAAGAAAAAATGAGGTTTCTTGGTAAGAATAAATTCTGCTTCAAGATTGAAGCATCAACTCCTGCTTGAGTTTCCAGACTGCTGGCTTTCCCTACAAACTTCAGACTTGCCAGCCCTTCCAATTATGTGAGCCAATCCTTAAGACAGTGTGTGTGTGCGCACGAGCACGCACGTGCACGCTCTGAAATAGATGTAAAGATATATCTTATTGGTTCTGTCTCTTTCTCTGGAGAACCCTGATAGATACAGATATTTGCACATACACAGACACACAAGTCTTTAAACATTTTTACAGATGTAAATGTCAAATATTCTTATTTTTTAATTGCCTGCTAATTTCAATTGAAATGCCTACAAATTATGTCTTATATTTCATAACATGGGTCAGTACATAGAGGTCAAAGCCACGTGAAGTCATTCCTGGTTTAAAGCAAACTGAAATTTTATTCTAAAACAACAGTTTCAAAATTATTTATACACAACCAAACAAATAGACTAACCTAAGGAATAAACAATTTTGTAAGTAACCTTATTGGTATCCTCATGCTATCTTATTGGCACATCAATGGAATGGAGGAATGATTTCCTTCAAATATCCTCAGGTTATTTAGAAACAATATCTTGAAAGAAAAAAGGCCACTAGGCCACCACTACCAAAACAAAGAAAAGCCATCTAACTTCCTGGAAAAACTGACTATACTTTCAACTATGAATGTATTAATCAGATTATTTAGAGGAGAAAGAAAAACCATTACATTAACAAGATTCCCTTTATAGACTACTGTTAAAATTAAAAATGGGTATTACGTTAAACAGATTAGAATAGATTTAAACAAATACTGGAATCAGACAGCATGATCAATTATGTCCTTCAGAGATTCAATGGAAACCCAATTTGACTATCTGTCCTTTGCTTAAAACATTTGATGGGCATTCTAAGACAGTTTTATCATTGAAATGCTTATTTCCATTTTACTTTTTCAAAATATGCACAAGCCTTCTCTAAGTAAGATTTGAAATGTTTCTCTACCATTTCTCCTTTTATGTTAGAAATGCAAGTACCTGCATTACACTTGAAATTATGACTGATACGCAGCATCTCTTTTCTTAGAGATCGTTCTGAAGAACTGAGGTCAGCTATTTGAGAAAGAACATGAGCTTTTCATGAAAGAAGCAAACATAGGGCAACTGGGAGGACAAAAGAAAAATAGAAATGGTTTCCTTTTATCCTAATTTTCTCCTCGGATTCAACAAAAGCCAGACTACTTGTGAAGTAATGAATATTCAATAACATATTCTGTTGCTACAGTGTTCTAAGAGGAATTGACTCAAAAATACAATAATAAAATAAAAAATAAAAACAAAAACATGTAACCTCCTATCACAGCACTACTTCAAAAAGTGTCTTTCAAATTTGAGTCTGAAGCACTCCATTTGTTATGTATTTTTAAAGGCAAAATATACTCCCTTCTTTTTCCTTTGTGAAATTGTTTAATCAGTACTATTTTCTGGTTTTGATTTTTTATTTTCACTAAATAAACGAAGCCTATGATATCCCTTGCAAATCTAAAGGAAAATGAAATAAGGGCAATGCTATAAATATACAGACAGAATGGCAGTGTTACAAAAATTATTTAAGAAATTTGCCTAGTAATAGTCACGTGATTAAGGAGTTCTTTATTTTATTATTACCTTCTAAATAGCCTGAGGAAAAAAGCTAACATTTTTCAAAATTTATAATCAGTATTGATTATCCAGAACCCTCATTGGTTTTCAACTTTAACAACTGGGTTTTCAATATTATTATATTAAATATGTAGTTCAAATTAACATACTAAACATAGACAATGTTTAAAATATATTAAATATAATTTTACTTTTTCTAATAATTTATGGCCATTAATGAATTCAAGGTGTATTTAACACAATGAGAGTGTTTACCCCTACCAGACAATTATTAAAAGTAATGATGTATGGTGCTTACAAAGAGTTGAGAATGGTGCCTGCACCTACCAGCCAGAGAGGAAAACCTCATGATTCATAGGGTATCAGGAGTGTAATCAGAAGGATCTTCCCACAGTAGTGTAGAATTTTTATCCCCATACTGAACACTGCTCTTATATTGACAAATAAATCTTAAAAGCAAGTCCCCAAAAGATCAAACTATTTTCAAATAATTTAACTGCAATACAGAGCCAAGCTGGAAAATATTTATAGAAATGCAAAAATACTTAGCATCCAGAAAGGTAAAATTCATATCTGACATCCAATTAAATATTACCAGATATGAAGAGAACCAACAAAATACAACCAGTAATGAAAGGAAAAATCAGTCCATGGAAAACAAATAAGAGCTGAAATAGATGACAGAATTAGTAATGGCATTAAAATAATTCTCATAACTGAATTCCATATAATCAAAAATTTAGTAGAAATATAGAAGACATATTAAAAGACCCAAATTAAATTTCAAGAGATAAAAGTATAATATATGACATGGAAAATAAACTACATCAATTCAGAACTGAATAGATATTACAAAAAGATTAGTAAACTTGAAGAAATAGCAATAAAACTGTCCAGTGAACCACAGGGAGAAAAGATCATTTAAATAATAATAGCTATCAGTAAGCTGGAGGACAAGTTAAAGCAGCCAAATATATATGTAATTGCAATTGTTAAAGAGGAGGCAGAAAAAAATTTGAAGAAATTATGGCCAACAATTTTCCATATTTGATGAAAACTATGATCCCAAAGATGCAAAAACTTCAGTGTATTATTGATGAAAACTATGATCCTGTAAATGCAAAAAGTTCAATATACCACAAGTACAAAAGCATGAAGAAAACTCTAATCAGGCATATAATAAGTATATTGCTGAAAACTAGTGATGAAGAGAAACTCTTAAAAGCAGTGAGAGAGAAAAAATGCCTGCTGCATACAGAACAAAAAGTGACAGCCAATTTCTTGTCAGAAACAAAGTAAGTGAGAGGACAGCCCAGCAGCATGTTTAAAATAGTCTAGAACCCATATCCCATGAATCTATGACTCTACCTCGAAAAACATGAAGGCAAAATAAAAACTATTCAGACATATAAAAACTGAAATAATTTAGCAGCAGCAGATTCACACTACAAGAAATGTTAAAGTCCTTCAGGCAAAAGGAAAAGATAAATCAGATGGCAATCTGCGTCTACACCAAGGAAATAACACTAGGTATGCATTTTATGAAAAAAATTACTGGTAACGTATATGGTCTGGATTTTACATGTGCTTGGGACTGCTCACAACGATGATGAATGGAATTTGCAGATTGTATTATTATTGTCAGATTTTTTTTACTTGAATTAGAGTTACCAGATGTTAGAAAGCACAGGACGGTGTTTCTTTAATTTCTTGATGGGAGCTCTTACTGGAGATGCATACTAAAGTCCTAGGCAAACTGACATGGTTTGGCTCTGTGTCCCCACCCAAATCTCACCTCAAATTATAATCCCCATAATCCCCACATGTCAAGAGCAGGACCAGGTGGAGGTAACTGGATCATGCAGGATGTTTCTCCCATGCTGTTCTCATGATAGTGAGTGAGTTCTCACAAGATCTGATGATTTTATAAGCATTTGACATTTCCCCTGCTGGCACTCAGTCGGTCCTGCTACCCTGTGAAGAAAGGTGCCTGCTTCTCTTTTGCCTTCCATCATGATTTTAAGTTTCCTAAGGCCTCTCCAGCAATCCAGAACTGTGAGTCAGTTAAACCTCTTTCCTTTATAAGTTACCCAGTCAGGTATTTCTTCATAGCAATGTGAAAACAGATCAGTACACAAACTATCCTCTTCATTCTAAATAAAATTGTGGCATATAATTGAGCTACCATGAGTGATCTTACTCACATTTTCTAATACCTTTTTATAACCAATTTATTTTTTAATCAGCCTATTATTTTAGGGGAGTTTTAGATATACAGAAAAATTGTGAAGATGCTAGAGATTTGCCACGTTCCCTGCAGCCAGTTTCCTCTATTATTAATATTTTGTTATGGTACATTGGTTACAATTAATTAACCAATATTGATGCATCATTATTAACAGAATTTTGTAATGCATCTATATTTTCTTATTTTTTACCTAATATATTTTATCTGTTCCATGACCACATCCAAGATACCACATTACATTTAATTGTCAGTCTCCTTGGACTTCTCTCAGCTGTGTTAGTTCTCAGACTTGATAGTTTTGTGGAGTACTGGTAATTTGTAGAATGCCCCTCAACTTGAAATTGTCTGACGTTTTTCCCATTGTTAGAGAAAACAGTGTAATTAAACCCAATATTTTATGTAATCTCATGCTGTATGGCATTAATTTCCGATGCAGTTAACTATATTTTGTTGTTGCTATGGTTGTTTACAATAGCCTGCCTCTGAACTGTGACAAACTGCATTTAACCTAGATGTCATAATAGGCTATTTGGTGATATATTGCTAGTATATTTCATTATCACATGTTGTCTGATTGGGTGCTTTTATAGAAGCAAAATATTAAATTTATATTCTTTTATTTTTCATGTATTTTGTTGGTAATTCCTTCTAGGCATTATTTGGCTTGGATCTTCCCAATATATCTGAGGCATCATAACTGCTTTAGTTGATCCTCAAATCTTTTATGTCATCAATTTGCTCTATTTCTCAAAACTAAAGCTATCCTCCTGGGAATGGTCATTATACCTAACAATGTTTTCTTATTTAATTTTTAATTTTTTTTTTTTGAGACAATGTCTTGCTTTGTCACCAGGCTGGAGTACAGTGGCATGGTGTTGGCTCACTGCAACCTCTGCCTCTCGGGTTCAAGTGATTCTTCCACCTCAGCCTACAAAGTAGCCAGGAATACAGGCACATGCCAAGACACCTGGCTAATTTTTGTATTTTTACTAGAGACAAGGTTTCACCATGTTCGCCAAGCTGGTCTTGAATTCATGACCTCAAATAATCCACTTGCTTGGCCTCCCAAAGTATTGGGATTACAGGCGTGAGTCACCATGCCTGGCCCCTAACAATGTTTATTCTTCATTTAGTGTTTTAACCTCACATTCTATTGCCTCATACATTAAGCAAATAGTTTGAATTTTGAGGTACTTATTACCAGGCTATGATTGTTTTAAATAGTCCCAAATAATTATCCAGTTTAGTTATGTGGGCACAGAAAACGTGACTAAATGGATTATGAGCCAAATTCCAGGAAAGCAACAGAGAAATATGAGTTCCTACACTCTCATTTCACCCCTCTGTCATTGGATCATGATGAATTACATCCACCACTGGTGATGTTCATTTGACAAAACTGTGTTTCCTATTGAAACACTGCCTGATATCCTGAATTTGTACTGTATGGCAGTTTATATTCTAGAGGATGGAGTAGTTTAAGATAACTTTAACACAAACAAAAAGACAAAGAAGTCAAAAGAAAAGAATAATCAAAGTCCATTCAATACCACTTACTATAACCTATGTTTGATACAAAAAAACTCCAACATCTTAAAATAATTTGAAAATTTCCCAATATAGTATGCATTAATCCAGAGAATAATTCAGTATCATATAATACGAATTTTCTATATCCAAATCCAATGGCACAAAGCTTTCCCCTACTTACCTAAGAATTTTATAGCATTAACTCATACTTGTATGTTTTTCAACCATTTTTGAGTTAATATTTGTATATAATGTAGAGTAAGGATTCAACATCACTCTTGCATGTGAATATCCTTTTCTCCAAGTACTATTTGTTGAAAACACTGCCCTTTCCCAATTGAATAATCTTGTCAACCTTGTTGAAAATCATTTGACCACATACAAAGAATTAATTTCTGAAATCACCTTTACATTCCATTGTTCTGTTAGTTTGCCTTTATGCCAATATTACACTGTTTCGGTTTCTGTAGATTTTTAGTAAGTTTTGAAATTCAGAAGTGTTAATCCTCCAACTTTGTTCTTTCTCAAGACTGTTTTGTATGTTCACGATCCCTTAAAATTTCATATAACTATAAATATAGGGTTTTCCACTACTGCAAAAAAGGTAACTAAGACTTTGATAGGCATTAAAATTTTAGATTGCCTTGTCTTGTGTATTACTGACATCTTAACAATATTATATCTTTTATTAAACATGAGGTGTCATTTCATTGGTTTTCTTTAATTTCTTTCAGCATTGTTGTTTTCAGTGTACAAATCTTCCAACTTTGTTTAAAGAATATTCCTATTTTATTCTTTTTGATGCTATCAAAATGAAATTTTTTAATTCCTCTGGATTATTCATTTTCAGTGTATAAAATGCAACTAATTTTTTTGAGACAGTGTCTCCCTTCTCATTTCTTTTTGTGTATACATTATAGATATTTTCTTTGTAGTTTCCTTGGGTATTGTATATAATAACAAAAGTTGTAACAACCCATTTTCTATTGATATCACCTTAACTATAATCACTTACAAAATCTTTACTGCTATTCAGTTCTGTCCCCTTCCTGCTTTATGTTATTAGTGTCACAAATTATTTCTTTATACATCGTATTTATTAACATAGGTTTATAATTATTTTTATCTATTTGTCTTTTAAGTCCTGTAGAAAATTAAAATGAACTTCCAAATAAAAATCACATTAATACTTTTTTTTGTACTTTAGGTTCTGGGGTACATGTGCTGATCATGCAGGATTGTTGCATAGGTACATTCTTGGCAAGGTGGTTTGCTTCTTCTATCCTCCTTACACCTGTAATTGGCATTTCTCCCCATGTTATCCTTCTCAGCCTCCCCACCCCCCACTGTCCCTCCCTTAGCCTCCTCAACTGCCCCCAGTGTATAATGTTCCCCTCCCTGTGTCCATGTGTTCTCATTGTTCAACACTCACCTATGAGTGAGAAAATACAGTGTTTGGTTTTCTGTTCTTGTGTCAGTTTGCTGAGAATGATGGTGTCCAGATTAATCCTTGTCCCTACAAAGGAAATGAACTCTTGCCATGTGTTCTCCACTGAAGATCTTTACATATACATATGGCTATGAGTTAATGTCTAGCATTCTTTCATTTTTCCCTGAAGTACTTTCTTTAGTTTCCAATAAGGCAGATTTAGTGATAATAAACTCCCTAAAATTTTTCTTTTTAACCTTTGAATGTCTTAATTTCTCCATAAATTCTAAGGACAGTTTTCTTGAATACAAAATTCCCAATTGCCAATTTTTCTTAAACCACTTTAAATGTAGTGTACCACTGCCTACTGTCTTTCACTGTTTTGGTTGCCAATTCTGCTGGAAATCTTACTGAGGTTCCCTTGTACATGATAAGTCACTTTTCTTTTGCTGATTTCAAGATTTTCTCTTTGTCACTGGCTTTTGACAATTTAATTATAATATTTCTTTGTGTGAACATCTTGAGTTTATTCTGCTTAGAATTTGTTGATCTTTTTGACTTGTAGATTCATGTCTTTCATCGAATTTGGAACGTTTGCGGCCATTACTCTTCAAGTAATCTTTCTGTATTTTTCTCTCTATCTTCTCCTTCTGAGACACTCATAATGAATATAATCTTTTTCTTCATTTATTTTTAAACTTTTTCTTCTTAGACTCCTTAATTTTAATCTTCTATCTTTAAGTTAACTTGTTCTTCTACCTGGTTAAATCTTCTACTGAACTGTTCTATTAAATTTTTCAATTCATTTATTGTATTTTTCATCACTCAAGTTTCTTTTCTGTCCCTTTTGAGAACTTTTATCTCTTTGCTGAAATTCTCATTTATTTCATGTTTTGTTTTTCTGATTTCTTCTGATTACATTTTTCTGTTTTCCTTTATCATTTGAGCATGTTTAAGACAGTTGTTTTAATGTCTTTGTCTAGTAAATCTGATGTCTGCATTTCCTCTGGAATGATTTCTGATTATTTATTATGTTACTTTGAATGGGCCAAGTTTTTATATTTCTTTATATGCCCTATTATTTTTGTTATTGGAAATTGAGCATTTGAAAAAACGGCTACCTTTCTTACTCTTCACAGACAGATTCTGTGTTGGCATAGTCCTTCACTAATTAGCTGAGTGTATTTTTGGCCTTATTAGCTCAATGAAAAAGCATAAGGTCTTCTCAAAACTTTCAAGACAATGCATCTTACTTTGGCCTATGTGTGGCTTTCTAAATTCTGTATACATGGCTGCTTTTAAATTATTGATTTCCCAAGGACTCCCATATCAGCTATCTTTGGTGCTTTAAATGTTCTACTATATGTACTATATGCTTCTCTGCTTTCTTGCCCCAGATGTCTACCAATCTGTTGTTCCTATGTAGTTTTTATGAGCATTGCCTTGTACTTTCTGCTGTTTTTCCATGCTTGAAGTCTGATGTCACTTTTCCATACCTGAACTCTGAGTTAAGTAAAAAAGAGATCAGTCGTTCAGGTAGTCTCCAGTTAAAATATCACTATATGGTCTACTCTGCTACTTCCAGTTGGAGAAAAGGAACTGAGAGCTGGAATGCTTCCTCCTCTGGACCAAGACCATGCCACAGGAGAGAGGAGGTAGAGCAAATTGGAGTTAAAACATCCAAAAATGCCCTATTGTTTCCAATGTGGCTTTTCTTGACTGGGCGTTCATTTAATTGTTCTTAATCTTTGACTGTTAACCAAAGCTCCTGTGAAGTTATCGTAGCCAGTTTCTAGTAGTTTTTGTTATTGTTGCTTTTAATGTTTCAGTAGACAAATGAGGACCTGGAACTTCCTAGTTAACCCTTTTGCAGCTGTCCCAACTGTAGTTTTTTTTTTTTTTTTGTCTTTTTTATGACCCTGATGGCGTAAGTGTACAATGTAGAAAAGTCTAGATACAGAGTCCAATATGCTGCATTAATGAACCATTGTCTATAGAGTTGCACACATATATATCACCTTCTTAATTTTTATGTTAATTTAAATCTTGAGAAAAATCAATAAGATCTATTTAGTAAACATCTATTATATATAAAGAACTATGAATAGCATGGGATAAGGGGAGAAAATAACAGTGTAATAGCAGTAACATGAGATCTGAAGTAGAATTCAACTGGATTCAACACCAAACCTGGCCTTGGGCAAATTATCAAATATGCAATGATTCATTTGCCTCATCAGTCACTGGTTAGTAGCCTGAGTATTAAAGCCATCCTGCTTTGGTTTGAATCTTAACTCTGACAGTTGTTAGCTATGTGATCTTGTGAGAGTCATTGAACCTGTTTTTCATTATCTATAAATGGGATAATTAAAGCATGTACCTCATATTAGTGTAATAAGGATTAAATAAGTTATTCGTATAAAGTGCTTAGAACAGTGTGTGGCAATGTTCTTAGCTATTATCATCTGTAAAGTGGTATAATAATAACTAATTTCCAGAGTTACCATTAAGAAATAAATGGAATAATTTACACGATGGCAATAAAGGTTAATTTAATGTCTTAACCAGACTGGGCCATGGAGGTGCCCCATTTGGTAAAACATGATTCTGGGTTTTCTTATGAGAGTGTTTTTGGATGAGATTAACATTTAAATCAGTAAATTGAGTAAAGCATATTGTCCTCCCTAATGTGAGTGAGGCTTATCAAATCAGTGAAAAGCCTGAATTGAACAAAACAATTGACCCTTCTCTGAGCAAAAGAGAATTCTTTCTGCCTATCTTCAAAGTGGGACATCAGCTTTCTTCCTGACTTTGGATTCCAATTGACACACTGGATCCTCCTGGTTCTCAAGCCTGTTGACCTTTTGACTGGAACAATATCTTTAGCTTTTGTGTTATTGGTCTTCTGGACTCAGACTGTAACTAAACTATTGGCACTCCCTGTTCTCCAGATTGCTGACTAAACCTGCCTCTATCAGGACTTCTCAGCCTCCATTATTGCATGAGCCAATTACTTATAAAGCTCTTTCTATATATAGAGAGATGTATGTGTGTATACATCTATATACATATACATATACATATACATATACATATACATATACATATACATATACATATACATATACATCCAATTGGTTTTGTTTCTCTGGAGAATTCTAATACAATGGTACTTGTTGTTCAATGAATGTTTGTGTTTTAAGACCTGACAAGAATACACCGAACACTGAATTACTACCTTCAGGGAGCTTACTACTAACTCTGGCCCCAATATGCATGTTGATGCTCCACCCCCATCCCAGGTCTCCTCCACCATGCAGTCACTATAACTCAAACAAATTTCAAATTAGAAGAAATAGCTTTATAAGCATATGGGACATACACAAGATTGTCTTGACTAAAGATTAAAAAGGAAATGAGATAGAAAAGTACTTTCCATGTGACCTGATATACTGATTGAAACTAACTGAGCTATGCAGGTTTGGGAAGAGAATGAAGGAAATAAAATGAAGAAAGAGAGATGGAACTTTAAATGTCTGCCAACTCAAGGTACTAATAAAGAAAACAAAGGAAAAAAGAAAGAAAGAGAAATAAAGAAAAGAAAGAAAAAGAAGAAAGGAAGGAAGGAAGGAAGGACAGAAGGAAGGAAGGAAGGAAGGAAAAGAAAGAAGAAAATGAAAGAAAAGAAAAGAAAAAAAGAGAAGAGAGAAAAGAAAGCAGGCAAGAAAATGCACGATGTTATTTTTAGAGTAGATGGTGAAAATAAGCCCTTATAGACAGAGTGATTAGATGTTTTCTGTAACCAGAAAAGCCTTAAATAAGGCTTTTGGAGAAGGGGAATTTAAAGGTAAATTCAAGCTTGAGTCAATACAGGTAGTCTTTGTCCCAGATTATAAAAATAAACACCAATATCACTAAAATTGATCATTAGAATGTAAGGTAACATATTCCCTTCTCTGTCATATTTCTAAAACCCAGAAAATACTTTACCTTTATCTGAAAATTAAGATGAGACATATAAAACAAGTAGAAGCAGAAAAAAAAGTAGATAAAACAGCATATGGGAAGGCATTAAACAATGCTGCAAGACAGACTGTTTCTGCACCCTAGACATTTTGTTTTCATTTCAAGAATATAGACTACGTTCTGTGTTGTTTTGTTTTGTTTTACATTCTATAGTACTTTTAATGTATTTGCCAAATTCATTTTCAGTCAGTAACTCAGAATCCCACACTGGAAAGAGAGATGGGATTTGTTCACACCCAATGACCAGTCAATAGGGATTTGCTCTGTTTATTTTGTTTCAGCCTGGGTAATGTTTGGCAATTAAGTAATTATTTTTATTAAAGACAAAAAAGATTTTCATTCCCTATGATTTTCTTCATTAGTGTGTGCTTGTCAAAAGTAATTTAATGAGGGCCGGGCACAGTGGCTCACATCTGTTATCCCAGCAATTTGGGAGGCCGAGGCAGGCAGATCACTTGAGGTCAGGAGTTCCAGACCACCCTGGCCAGCATGGTGGAACCCCAACTCTACTAAAAATACAAAAATTTACCAGGTATGGGGTGTGTACTTGCAATCCCAGCTACTTAGTAGGTTGAGGTACTTGAACCCAGGAACTGCTGCGAGCTGAGATTGTACCACTGCACTCCAGCCTGGGCAACAGAGCAAGACTATGCCTTTAAGAAATAAAAAGAAGAAGAAGAAGAAGTAATGAAATAAAATTTATTTAGGGGGAAAATTATGGTAAATCTATAATTCAGCATGTCAGGATCGAGCAATTTATCCCATGAATGAAAATTAAAAGGAAATACAGGCCCCAAATTGAATATTTTCAGATCAGTAAATCCTGCTTTACATTTTCATTTACTTATGTATTAATTTTTAATTTTCATTTCTTTTCTGGCTATAATGGTTGCCCTTAAATCTTACTTTTTTTACCCTAGCTTCCATTTCCTCTTCCTGTAAGATGGATAACCAGTGTGGTCATGTCTTGTCAAGTTGTATTGCTATTCAGAATTATAATATAAAGTTGTGCAGATAATGCAGGAAGCAAAAAATATTGCAAATTTTCCTAGAGATCCTTTAGTTATATCTTTTCATTTTACTCATGAGAAAAATTAGGTTTAATATAACAGGTGACTTTCTTACCATCATCTAGCATATTATTGGAACAGTCGGTTCTAGGTCTCCGACCTTCAAGCTAACCCATCTTTTAACTTTAAATAGTATCATTATAGTTAAGGATCTTTTCTTCAACAACTTGTTATACAAAATTGGGAACAAAGTATAAGTGAAATGGTTAGATCATCTTTCTCAATGACCATTTCTGAAACAGTCTGACTTTTTACAGTAAAGCAGGAAATATGCTGGTAGTTAAAAATTTATTTTCCTCTTTTTTAATTGACTTTTTAAAAGTGACGACATGATATATGCAAATAAACTTTGAAATACGATGTAAATAAATATAAAAGCTGCAATGTAGAGACCATTATTCATAGGTACTCCATAGAATTTCTTTTTTATTTGCTCTACAGATTGTTATCTAGTATACCCCTGTTTATTGAACCAGCTGGCAGCCATAAATAAAATGGGTACCTCTTTTAAGAAGTTAATTTTCTGAGGCACTCAAAATAAGTAAAAGCATGAATATAATATAAATATTGGTGCTTGCTTTTTTTTCCCCACACAATACATACAAATATTCTGAAGTGATAAAGTCTGAGACACCTTATATTACTAAACCAGCGAGGCATGGCCTTAAGTGCTCTGGATTTTTGAGTGAGTAATTTTGGGTAATTATCTCTAGATGGCATTACCAGGTATCTTTGTCCTAATAAGCAAAGATTCCTAGTTCATTGATATTTCTAAGGACAGCCACTGTATTCTAAATTGTAAGTTTCCTAGAAAACAGGGACATTATTTTAATTTCTATAGTTTAAAAATTCTTTCCCATTTCAGCATGTAGTGCACTTAGTACTGCTTTTTATGGAGTATATTGACTATTAAGGTATCACTATGATATTAAACACATATTAAATTAAAGAGATGCAATAACTAAGGATAATTCAAAGCAAGAATAAAGAAGTACAAAACTTCAAAATAAATTGACACTTTTCTGTTGCTACAACATTTCAGTTGAAAACCCCTTCTTTCAGCATCATAAACTCTTATTTGCTACTTCTGTGGCTCTGGTGTTATAACAGTTTTTGCTGCCAATAATAGTTTATAACAGTCATATTTTCCTCCTAGAGACTGAATAGTATCTTATTTTCTATTTTTTTTTAATTTAAGTTCAGGTGTACATGTGCGTGTTTGCTACATTGGTATATTGTGTAATGGTGGAGACTAGGCTTCTAGTGCACCCATCACCCAAATATTAAAGATTGTATCGCATATGTCGTATTTTAACCCTCACCCTCCCCGACCCACACATAAAGACAGCATCTTTAGTTCCAGTTTTCTCCTTTTCATTTTAGCCCTTCCTCTTAAAAACAAATAGAGTTTTTACTCAACATTGTCCTTCTCTAATACCAGCAAAGCTAAAGAAAAAAATCACATTATAGTATGTTATAATAAGAAATGATCTCTCCTTCTTCCAAATCCGAAATTTAAAAAGACAAGGATGACAAAAAGTATTGACATTTAAACAGTACTTCAAAATCTAGAAAGTATAATAAAATGCCTCCCTCAAGAGAGTCTGATTAAGAACCATTTAAGAACAGGAAAGGTATTTCACATTTGTAATCCCAGGGGTTTGGTAGGCCAAGACAGGAGGTTCCCTTGAGCCCAGGAGTTTGAGGTTACAATAAGATATGATCATATCACTGCATACTATCCTGGGTGACAGAGCAAGACCCTATGGAGGGAGAGGGGAGGGGAGGAGAGGGGAGGGGAGGGGAGGGGAGGGGAGGGGATGGGAGGGAAGCGAAGGGAATGGAAGGGAAGGGAAGGGAGAGAAAGCTATTCAACTCCCCTGCTATTTTCCTTTTAATATGACAATAATTACTGAGGTGATCCAGTTACTATCTTAGCAAATTTTATGATTTATTTCACACTTCTCCCTCCTAAAATGTTTCCCTGTCTCACACTTTTTGCATAAATAATCTAATTTATATGGATTTGGGTTTCAACACTGAAACTGGTAACCCTAATACTTTTGACAACTTTTTACAAGTTAAGGCAGCTCTCTACCAAAAAAGCATGGTCTTTTATTTTTTCACCCTAGAGACCACTAAATGTTTTTAAACTAACATAAAACAACTGCAATAAAGAGTCAAATGAAGGATTCAGGCAATGCATCATCATCTTATCTTTACCAGACAGTAGAATAAAGCCTCCCAACTAAACCATCTCCCTGTTTATATTTTTGTATCTTTCATTTGTCTACACTTCATATAGCAACCAGAATAAATCTTTTTAAAAGAATTAGAACGTGATTGCCCTGCTGCAAATTTCCCAGTAGCTGCACCCTACCTATCTTCTAACATCATTACCTATCATTCTCCCCACTACTCACTTCTTCCTGTCTTCATGGGCCTTGAATAGGCCAAGCTCATTCTCACCTCAGAATCATTGCCCTTGTTCTTTCCTCTGTGTGAAGGCATTTCTTCCTGATCTTTGCATGGCTTTCTGTTCAATATAAAGTCTATCTAAAATAATGTATAAATACATGCCTATTTACACCTATTAAAATATCCAGTAATTCTGTACTATTTTTGCAGCATTAGCATTACCTCCCATTATATTATATATTTATTTGTTATCTACCCACCCAACTAAACTATAAGCTCCTGAGGCACTGGACTTTGTCTTCTCTTCATTGTATCACTAGCACCTGATAAAATAAAACATTTAAAAAGTGTCTAACACATTAAAAATCATTCAATGAGCACTTATTGCCTAAATGAATGTATGAAGTGATGACCAAAGAACATGGGCACTAGCCTTGACTCATGATTCTCAGTTATTTCAATACACAGTCAGACAATCCTTTTAATATCATGACTTTGATGTTTCTTAATATTCTTTCCTCCAATGATCTTGCTTGCAACCTACCTCAGCCACACAGTCCCATAGATATTACCCTATATCTTGTCATTATCAGTAACTAAAATGCCTCTATAATCTCCATTTCATATGTTCACATCCCTCACCATTATGTTCTATCTTTCCAGCTTACACTCACTAGTACCTCAACTATAAAAGTCCTCTTATCTTGCTGGGACCTACAATCTATCTGCCCAACTCCCTTTTCCCTGTCTTTCACCATCATGACCTAATTTTCCTCCTCATGCAGTTTAAATGCCATACTCCATTGCATTCCAACTCTACTGCACACACTCTCAAACCCTGGTTTTTTTTTTTTTTTTTCTCCTTCTGCTATAATGATGGAAAAACCGTAACTCTGCACCTATTCTTTGCTATGCTGGGCAACTGAATATGCCTGGAGAGAAAACCATGAGAACTCATCTCACTTTCAATTTATGATATTAAGCCTCAAGTGGTCCATTACCTCTATGCCACAATCTTACTACATTTCCCGGGCCAATTCACTATTGCACTCTCCCCAAAGGTTAACATACACCATTTGCTTTCCTTTTTAAACCTCAAATACCTACTTTCCCATTCTTACTTTTAGCCAATAGCCTTGTCTCTATTTCCCTCTGGATATGACTTGGATCTGCATCCTCATCAAAATTTCATGTTGAAATGCCATCCCCAATGCTAGAGGTGGAGACTGGTGGGAGGTGATTGGATTATTGGGGTGGTTTCTAATGATTTAGAACCATCCCTGCAGTGCTGTTCTCAAGATAGAGTTCTCATGAAAACTGGTTGTTTAAAAGTGTGTACCACTACCCCTTTCTCTCTGTCTTCCTCCTCCTCTGTCCATGTGAATTACTGGCTCCCCATTTGCCTTCCACCATGATTGTAAGTTTTCTGAGGCCTCCCCAGAAGCCAAGCAGATGGACAGCATCATCTTTCCTGCACAGCCTGCAGAATCATGAGTGAATTAAACTATTTTTCTTCATAAATTACCCATCTCAGATATTTCTTTATAACAATGCAAGAACAGGCTAATAGAGAAAATTGGTATTGAGGAGTGGGGCATTGTTATAAAGATATCTAAAAATGTGAAAGCAACTTTGGAACTGGATAACAGGCAGAGGTTGGAAGAGTATGAAGGGCTCAGAAAGAGACAAGATGAGGAGACATTTGTAACTTCCTAGAGACTTGTTAAATTGCTGTTACCAAATACACTGATAGTGATGAGGACAACAAAATCCAGGCTGAGGAGATCTTAGATAAAAATAAATAACACATTGGGAACTGGAGCTGTCACTTTCTTATGTTTTAGCAAAGAGCCTGGGTTCATTGTGTCCCTGCCCCAGGGATGTGTGGAACTTTGAACTTGAGAGTGATGATTTGAAGTATCTGGTGGAAGAAATTTCTAAGTAGCAGAGTGCTCAAGAAATGATATGGCTGCTTCTAACAACTGATACTCATAAGTGTGAGCAAAGAAATGATCTAAACCTGGAACTTATATTTAAAAAGGAATCAGAGTGAAAAAGTTTGGAAAATTTACAACCTGGTCATGTGGTAGAAAAGAAAAGCCCACTTTCAGGGGAGGAATTCAAGCAGACTGCAAAAATTTGCATAAGTAAAGAGAAAGTAAGTGCTCATAGCCAAGACAAGGGTAGTGCGGAAGGCCCCAAAGGCATTTCAAAGATCTTCCAGGCGACCCCTCCCATCACTGGCCCAGAAGACTAGGAGGAAAGAATTCTTTCATGGGCCAGCCCAGGACCCCACTGCCTTGCAGAGCCTCAGGACAATGCTCCCTGCATCCCAGAAAATCCAGTTCCAGCTGTGGCTTAAAGGGGATCAGGTACAGCTTGAGCCACTGCTTCAGAGGGTGTAAACCATAAGCCTTGGTGGCGTATAGGTGGGTTTAAGCCTGCAGGTACACAGACCACAAAAGTTGAGGCTTGGGATCCTCTGCCTAGATTTCAGATGATGCATGGAAAAGGCGGGATGTCCAGACAGAAGCCTGCTGCAGGGGCAGAGCCTTCACTGAGAACCTCTACTAGGGCAGTGTGGGGAGGAAATGTGGGGTTGGAGTCTCTACACAGAGTTCCGACTGGGCACTGCCTAGTAGAGCTGTGAGAAGAACGTCACTGTCCTCCATACCCCAGAATGGTAGACACACCAGCATCTTGCATCCTGCACCTGAAAGAGCCACAGGCACAATGCAGCCAGTGAGAGCAGCTGCAGCCACAGGGGAGGAACTGCCCAAGGTGTTGGGAACCCACCCCTGCATCAATGTGCCCCAGATGTAGGACATGGAGACAAAGAGACTACTTTGACACTTTAAGATTTAATGACTGCCCTGCTGTGTTTTAGACTTGTATAAGGCTTGTAGCCCCTTTCTTTTGGTCAATTTCTCTCTTTCATAACAGGAGTATTTGCCCAATTTCTATACTCACAATATATCTTGGAAGTAACTAACTTGTTTCTGATTTTATAGACTCATACATGGAAAATACTTGCCTTGTCTCAGATGACACTTCAGACTTTGGAGTTCATGCTGGAACAAGTTAACACTTTGAGGGACTGTTGAAAAGGGATGATTGTATTTTGCAATGTGAGCAGAACATGAGATTTGGAGGGGTTGGAAAAAAATAATATGGTTTGGATCTGTGTTCCCATAACATCTCATGTCAAATTATAATCCCTAGGGTTGGAGATGGGGCCTGGTGGGAGGTGGTTGCATCATGGGGGATGTTTTTAATGGCATAACACCATCTTTCTTGGTGCTATCATCACAATAGTGAGTTCTCACGAGATCTGGTTGTTTAAAAGTGTTTAAAAGTGGCACCTCTCCCTTGTCTCTTACTCCTGCTCCAGTCATGTAAGATATGCCTGCTTCTCCTTTGCTTTCCACCATGATTGTAAGTATCCAGAAGCCTCCCCAGAAGCAGATACCAAAATCATGCTTCCTGTACAGCCTGTGGAACCAGGAGCCAATTAAACCTCTTTTCTTTATAAATTACTCAGTCTCAGGAATTTCTTTGTAGCAGTGCAAGAACAGCCTAATACATCTCTATTTGAATGATTTCCATGAGCATACAAACATTCTGCAATATGTCCTTTTTTGCCATCTACTGCCATGTGGCCTTCAGCATATTATTTCCCTGCTCTTTGCCTCAATTTTCTCATTTGTTAATGAAGACAACTTTAGTATCTGCATCACTGTGTGTGTGTGTGTGCCTGTGTGTGTGTGTGTGTGTGTGTGTGTGGGTGTGTTTGTGTATAAAATGAGTTAGCATACATAAAATACTTAGAGATATGTCTGGAGCTTAGTAAGTGCTATAGTAGTCAGTTATTAATATTATTATATCAGCATTATCACTATTATTATTTTTTAAATATCCCTTGATCTCACATACTCTTTCATTATCTGCCTCTTTTTTTCTGCTCTTTTTCACAGTAAACTTCTCAAATGATTTTCCTATACTTGTTATCTTTACTTCCCCTCCTCCCATTTTGTTTTTATGTTAATATAATGTGAGACCTACTAAAAGCACAAGAATAATACAAAGAAGTCCCTTGTCTTTTCTATTCTTTACCCAGATTCGCCAATTATTAACGTAACATTGTTGCCACATTTGCTTTATCATTCTTCATATAGTACACATGCATACACACAATTTTTTCCAAACCACCATTGGAGATTAAGTTGCCAACATTATGTCCTTCTATCCCAGACTACTTCAATGTGCATTTCCTAAGAACAGAGACAGTCTCATATATAACCACAATACAATTATCAGAACAAAAACATTTAGCATTATAAAATACCATTTTCTAATGCACAGTCCATATTCAAGTTTCATCAATTGGCTCATGAACATCTTTTATAGGTGATTCTTCTCTTTATCCCAAGATCCAATCCTGGATTTCATATTGTATTTAGTTGTCAGGCCTTTAGTCTTCTTTCATCTGGAACAGTTCTTTGCCCTCACTTAATCTTTACTTGTCTTTACATATCTGAAAAGTTACAGGCCAGCTCTTTTGTAGAATTTGTGTTGTTTAGGGTTTTCTGATGATTCCTCATGAATAATGTCCAGGTTGTGTATTTTTGGTAGGAGTATTATTCTTGGTTAAGGTGGTATCTGACACATTTTTGATCTATGTAATGTCACTTCCTTTCCCTTTGTAATTTGATATTTATAGTATTCTCTGTCTTCTCACTGATGGTATAAAAATGGGTTATGTGTGTTGTAATTTGCTCTTCTGTTGATTCATAGAGGATTCTTGAGGCGTACAGGTACACTTGAATTTATGCAGCTGTAATGGTTAATATTAGGCATCAACTTATTGGATTGAAAGATGCCTAGATGGCTGGTAACGTATTGTTTCTGGGTGTGTCTGTGAGGGTATTATCAGACGGGATTGACATTTGAGTCAGTGGACTGGGAGAGGAAGACCTACCCTCAATGTCGGTGGGCACCATCTAATTATCTGCCAGTGCAGCTAGAACACAAGCAGCAGATAAAGGTGGGATAACCTTGCTTGCTGAGTTTTCTGGATTCCTTCTTGTTCCCATACTGGACACTTGCTTTCACTCACTCTGTCCTTGGACCTCAGACTCCAGGTTTTTCAGCCTGTAGGCTCTCTTGCACCAGCAACTTGCTAGAGGCTCTTGGGCCTTTGGCCACAGACTGAAAGCTGCAGTTTTGTTTTCCTGGTTTTGAGACTTCTGGACTCAGACTGAGTCACTACCAGCTTCTCTCTTCCTCAACTTATAGTCGGCCTATCATGGGACTTCACCTTATAATCGTGTGAGCTGATTCTCCCTAACAAACTTTATATCATATGTATATATCAGAGTTTTCTGGAGAACTCTGACTAATATAGCAGCCAACTATGAAGTCTCATTTCTCTTGACCTTATTCCAATCAGGCTTTTACCATGCTATTCAGTCTTTTAGCATCACCAATAAGTCGTATCTTGATAAATAAAATGATTACTTTCTGCTACTCATCAGATTAAAACCATCAGCCTGGCAGTATAATTTAACACTTCCACCTTTTTAAACATTTTTTTTAAACTTGGCTTTTAAGACTATCCTCTCACTTGGCCATCTGACTTTGCCAAATTTCCTTCTTGCTCTCCTGATGTTCAGACTGATATAATCAAATGCTTATTAGATATTTTCACTTTGATATCACATATGATTCTTAATATAACACCTCATTTCAAAGCTGTCCCCCTCTTCCCTATCAAAATAAGTAACATTTTATTTGTCCACTTGCTGAGATTAGAAAACATGTAGTATTTCCTGATTCCTCTCTTTACCACACATCTATTTAACCTATCACCAAATCCCATTGATTCTACCTTCAACATATATTCGGAATGTGAGCACTTCTCATTACTCACATTATTAACATCACAGGCCAGAGTGTTAGGAACCAAAACTTGAATTTCTTCAATAACCTCCTAACAGGTTCCATGCTTTCATTCTTGCTACCCATACAATTTTTTTCTTCACACTGTAGTCAGAATAATTCTATTAAATATCATATTAGATAATGTCATGTCACTGGTTAAAACCCCAAAAGATTTCCTAACTCAGAGTAAAAACTAAAATTGTTCATATGGCTTTACCATGTTTTATGAATGAGCAATGATGTCCATATCCTCCAAAATTACTTCTGTAGGCTAATGTTCTTCCATGGTACTTTAAACTTTCTGCACCCTATCCAAACTCACCTCTTTAATGTTGCTAGAACACACCAAGCATTCTCTTGCTTCAGGATGTTTGCACTTAGTATTGCCCTGCCTGGTGTGATCTTGCTTAAATATCTGAGAAGGAATACAATTAGTTTGCCAGAAGCCATGTGACAGAAAAATGTGGGAGGTCTTCTTTCTGCATACTATTGAGGGGAAATGATTAAGCTGTTACTCAAGCAATATCTGTTACATATAGAAAATAAATTTTAATATATTAAAAAAAGGATCTTTTAAGCACTTAACATGTATTGATCAATTTAATTCTCACAACAAGCCACTGAACACCTGGCATAATGTTAGCACTGGTTAAACACCCAAGGGTCAAGGGTCATCAGGAGAAAGGATAGACTTCTGGTCTGGCAGCAGTGCTGCCTGTTTCCAAGCCTTCTTGTCACCCTCTAAGAAGCAGTACCTCATTAACTTCTGGATGCCAGAGAAACCACCACTACCTATAGGCGTACCTCATTTTATTGTGGTTCACTTTATTGCACATTGTAGATATTGCAGTTTTTTTACAGCTTAAAGATTTGTGGCAACCTTGTGTTGAGCAAGCCCATAGATGCCATTTTTCTAATAGTATGAACTCACTTTGTCTCTCTATGCCATATTTTGTTACTTCTCACAACACTTCAAACATTATTATTATTATATCTGTTTTGGTGATCTCTGAGCAATGATATTTGATGTTACTATTGCAATTGTTTAGTAGCAACACAAACTATGCCCATTCAAGAGGGCAAACTTAATCACTGAATGCTGGATCTGTTCTGACTGCTCTGCCAACTGGCTTTTCCCCTATCTGGCTCCCTTTCTTTTGTCCTCTTAATTTCCAGAGACACATAAATAATGAAATTAGGCCAGTTAATACCATAAAATGACCTCTAAGTTTTCGAGTCAAAAAAGAACACGTCTCTCACTTGAAATCAAAAGCTGGAAATGATTAAGCTTAGTGAGGAAGGCATACTGAAAGTCAAAATAGGTTGACAATTGGGCCTCTTGTTCCAAATAGTTATGCAAGTTATAATACAAAGGAAAAGTTATTGATAGAGATTAAAAGTCCTGCTGCAGTGAACACGCAAATGATAAGAAAGCAAAACACCCTCATTGCTGATATGGGGAAGGTTTTACTGGTCTGGATAAAATATCAAACCACCCGCAATACTCCACTAAGTTGAAGTGGATTATGGAGCAATGCCCTAATTCTCTTCAATTCTGTGAAGGCTGAGACAAGTTAAGAAACTTCAGAAGAAAAGTTGGCAACTAGTAGAGGTTGGTTCATGACGCTTAAGTAAAGAAGCCATCTCCATAACATAAATGTGCCAGGTGAAGCAACAAGTGCTGATGGATAAGCTGCAAGTTATCTAGAAGGTCTAGCTAAGATAATTGATGAATGTGGCTACACTAAATTACAGATTTTAAATGTAGATGAAACAGCCTTCTATTAGAAGATGTCATCTAAGACTTTTCTAGCTAAAGAGAAGTCAATGCCTCTCTGTTAGGAAATAATGCAGCTGGTGACTTTAATCTAAAACTATTGCTCATTTACCATTTCAAAAACCCCAGGACCCATTACAATAATGCTGAACCCATTCTGACTGTGTTCTGTAAAGAAATAAGAATGCCTAGATGATAGCATGTTTGTTTATGGCATGGTTTACTGAATACTTTAAGCCTACTGTTGAGATCTACTTCTCAGAAAATAAATATTTCTGTCAAAATATTACTGCTCTTTGACAGTGCACCTAGTCACTCAAAGGCTCTGATGGGGATGTACAAGGATATTAATGCTGTTTAAATGCATGCTAAAAAAATCCATTCTGCAGTCTATAGATTGAGTAACTTCAGGTTTCAAGTCTTATTACGATATACCTTCAGTAAAGCTATAGATTCCATAGGTAGTGATTCCTGTGATGCACCTGGGCAAATTAAATTGAAAATATTTTGAAAACGGTTCACCATTCTAGATGTCACTAAGAACATTCATGATTCACGAGAGGAGGTCAAAATATTAACAGTAACAGGAATTCGGAAAAAGTTGATACCAATCCTCATGGGTAACTTTGAGGGGGTCAACACCTCAGTGAAGGAAGTAACTGACAATGTGGTGGCAATAGCAAGAGAACAAGAATTAGAACTAGAGCTAGACAATGTGACTGAATTGCTGCAATCTCATAATCAAACTTAAAGGGATGAGAATATGCTTCTTGTAAATGAGCAAAGAAAATTTCTTTGGTGAGGGAACCTACTCCTAGTAAAGATGCTATGCACATTATTGAAATGACAATAAAGGATTTAGAATATTACATAAACTTAGTTAATAAAGTAGCAGCAGGATTTGAGAAGATTGATTCTAACTTTGAAAGAAGTTCTACCATGGGAAAAATGCTATCCAACAGTGTCACATGCTACAGAGAAATCTTTTGTAAAAGAACAATCAATGTGGCAAACATCATTATCATCTTATTTTTAAAAATTACCAGCTGAGAGGCAGAGCAAGATGGTAGAATATTAAGACTCCACCAATCACCCCCCCTGCAAAGACATCAATTTAAGAACTATCTACACAGAAAATAACACTCATTTTCAGGATGATCAAAAATCCAGTGAGCCCTCATAGTACCTGATTTTATCTTTGTATTTCTGAAAGAGGCACTGAAGAGATTAAAAACAAAGTATTGAATCAGAATGCCACCTGTCTCCTACCCTACAGCAGGGGTGGCATGGTGTGGAGAGCATCTGTGGGTGTTGGAGGGAGGGAGACCACAGCAATTCGGAGGCATTAAGCTTAGTGTTGTCCTGTTAGAGCAGAAAGGAAAGTTAGACCAATCTTAGCTGAAGCCTGCCCACAGAAAGAGCATTTAAACCAGCCTTAGCCAGAGGGGAAGTGCTAATCCCAGTTGTCCAGACTTGAATTCCTACAACCCTCACCAATGAGGGTTTCAGTGCTCTGGGTCTGTAAGCAAATTTGTTGGGCAGTCTAGGGCATAAGGAGTGCAACTCTTAGGGAAGTCCTAGTAGTAACTGGGCCCAGAAATAATAGATTGGGGAGGCAAGCAATCTAATGAGACACCAGCTGGTATTGCTAAAGAACTGCTGATATTATTCCTTCTCTAACCCCAGGGTGCACAGCTCATGGCTCCAAAAGAGACCCCTTCCTTCCACTTGAGGAGAGGAGAGGGAAGAGTGGAGAGTATTTTGTCTTACATGTTGGATACCAGCCTGGCCATAGGAGGATAGGGCACCAGTCAGAAGCATGAGGCCCCTGCTCCAGGCAGTAGCTCTGAGATATTTCTAGACACACCGCGCCGGAAGTGAACCCAATGCTTTGAAGGGAAGAAAACAGTCCTGGCAGCATTCACTACTTGCTAACTGAAAAATAACTTGGTCACTAAATAACAAGCAGTAATACATAGGTACTACATTTAGAGCCCTGGGTGAGCCTCTGAAACTTCCTGGCTTCACATGAGACTGAGCACATTACCAGATCTGGTGGTGGCTACAAAGAAAAACTCCTTCTGCACGAGAAAAGTAGAGGGAAAAGTAAAATGAACTTTGTCTTGCATATCAGATTCTAACACAGCCACAGTGGAGTAGAGCATCAAGGGGGCTCCTGGGGTCTCCAATTCCAGGACTTGACTCATGGACAGCATCTCTGAACTTGTCCTGGGTCAGAGAAGAACTCAAGGTCCTGAGGAGTGACTACTAGGTCAGACAGCATTTACCACAAGCAGATTTAAGAGTGCTTGGGACTTAAGGGAGCATAAATGGTAGTCTGGCTGTATACCCCATGGCCTGAAGTGGTTGTGGCCAAGAGTGAGACTCCTCTGACTTTGAAAAGGAAAGGAAAGAGTAAGAAGGACTGTATCTTGTGGTTTGAGTGTCAGCTCAGCCACAATACAACAGAACACCAGAAAGACTTCTAAGGTAATTAACTCTAGTCACTGATTCCCAGATGGCACCTCTGGACCCACCCGGGGCCTGGGGAATCTCACTTTCCTAAAGGGAAGGGCACAGGCCTGGCTGGCCTTGCCACCTGCTGAATGTAATGCCCTATGGTCTTGAGAACATACAGGCAGTGACCAGGAATGACTTCAGCAGAATTCAGAGAAAATCAGTGCTGTGCTGGCTTCAGGTCTGATGCAGTGCTGTCATAGTTGTCATGGCCACGAGGGTGCTTGTGTCATCCCACCCTCAGCTTTAGGTGGCTCAGAACAGAGAGACTTCATTTGTTTTGGAGAAAGTAAGAAAACAGAACAAAATATATGCCTGGTAATCAAGAGAATTCTCCCAGATCTTGTCCAAGACCATCAAGGCAATATCCTTACAAGTCTGCAAGAATCACAGCATTACTTTGGTTTGATTGCTCCCTAAAGCAGATACAACTTAGATCACAACACCCAAGTTCTTTCAAATATCTGGAAAGGCTTCCCAAGAAGGATATGTACAAACAAGCCCTGTCAATGAAGACTACACTAAATAAATACCTAACTATACAATGCTCAGACACCAAAGAACATCTACTAGCATCAATACCATCCAGGAAAACATGACCTCAACAAATGAAATAAATAAGGTGCTAGGGACCAATCTTGGAGAAGCAGAGCTATATGACATTTCAAACTAAGAATTCAAAACAGCTGATTGAGGGAACACAAAGAAATTCAAGATAACAGAAAGAAGGAATTCAGAATACTATCAGAGAAATTTAACAAAGACACCAGTAATCCCAGCATTTTGGGAGGCTGAAGTGGTGGATCACTTAAGGTCAGGATTTGAGACCAATCTGACCAAGATGGAGAACCCTATCTCTACTAAAAATACAAAAAATCGCCAGGAGTGGTGGTCCATGCCTATAATCTCAGCTACTCTAAAGCTTGAGGCAGAATTGCCTGAACCAGGGATGCAGAGGTTGCAGTGAGCTGAGATCAAGTCGTTGCAGTTAGCTGAGATCAAGTCATTGCATTCCAGCCTGGGCAACAAGAGCAAAACTCTGTCTAAAACAAACAAAAAAAATTGACAAAGAGATTGAAACAATTAAAAAGAATCAAGCAGCAATTCTATAATAGAAAATGGCATACAGAAGAGTACTCCAGAGAATTTTAATAGCAGAGCTGATCAAGCAGAAGAAAGATTTAGTAAACTTGAAGACAGGCTTGCTCTGTGTATTTGAAAATACACAATAAGAGGAGACAAAATAAAACATAATAAAAAAAATTAAGCATGCCAATAGGATCTATAGCCTTAAGAGGGCAAATACAAGAGTTATTGACTTTAAAGATGTAGAGAAGATAAGGGTAGAAAGTTTATACAAAAGCATAATAACAGAGAACTTCTCAAACATAGACAAAGATATCAATATCCAAGTACAAGGTTATGGAATATCAAGCATATTTAGTCCAAAGACTACCTCAAAGTAGTTAATAATCAGACTCCCAAAGGTCAAGGATGAAGAAAGAATCCGGAAAACCACAAGAAAAAAAAAAATTACATACATTAGAACCCCGATTTGTTTGGCAGCAGACTTTTCCATGGAAACTCTACAGACCAGGAGAGAGTGGTATGGCACAAAGTGTCCAAGGAAAAAAACTTGCACCCTAGAATAATACATCTGGCAAACACAATGCTCAAACATGAAGAAATAAAGACTTTCCCAGACAAAAGCTGAGGGATTTTATTAAAACCAAATTATGTCCTAAAAGAAATGCTTAACAGAGTGTTTCAACCAGAAAAAGGACTTTAATGAGTAAATAGAAATTATCTGAAGGCATAAAAAGCACTGGTAATAGTGAGTATAAAGGAAAATACAGAATATTTTAACACTGTTATT
Source organism: Callithrix jacchus (assembly GCF_049354715.1). NCBI lineage: Eukaryota > Metazoa > Chordata > Mammalia > Primates > Cebidae > Callithrix > Callithrix jacchus. The sequence goes on from NC_133524.1 coordinate 92,040,613, forward strand.
TGGTGTATAAACTACTCTTATCCTAAGTAGAAAGACTAAATGATGAACCAAAATAATAACCACAAAAACCTTTCAAGGTATAGTACAATAAGATATGAAAATAAAAAACTAAAAAATTAAAAAGTGGGGGAATGATGTTAAGGCATAGCACTTTTATGAGTTTTGTTTTTGCTTGTTTATACAGAGTGTCAAGTCATTATCAGGCTAATATGATGGGTTATAAGATAGTATTGTTCCCCACAATGCAGTAGTTGCCAGAACACCAGTGTGGAAAATGTTGATGTCAACAGAGTCTCTTTTCTGTTCCACCAACCTAACACAGGCCAATTGTGCAATTTTGAGTTTGTGTGTGTATCCTAAAATTGATTGGGTACAGCACATTCAACATCAGGAGCTGCTTGCTAATCACTAAAACAGTTTAAGACAAATTGAAAACATCTTAGTCTTCTGTCATTCTGTTGTAGAAAACTCTGAAAGTAGTTAACTTGCTTTCAGAGAAGTTGAGATTCTTCCACAGCAAATAAATACTCCAACAACCTCGTTGTTGTCTTATTTCAAGGAATTTCCATAGCCACCCTAGCCTTCAGCAACCACCATCCTGATTAGTCAGCGGTCACCAATACTAAGACAAGACCTACTACCAGCAAAAAGGTTATAACTCATTGAAGGCTCAGATAATCCCGAGCAGTTTTTAGCAATAAAGTGTTTTTAAATTAAGGTATACACATTGCTTTTTAGACATAATGCTATTGCAAATTTCATAGACTACACTATAGTGTAAACATAGCTTTGATATGTACTGGGGAACCAAAAAAATTGTGTGTCCTAATTTATTGCAATATTCACTGTATTTCAGTGATCTGGAACTCTATCGGCAACATATTTGAGGTATGCCTCTAATGGTTTGGCCACTACTAATTTATTATTCTTCCTTTCAACTACTAGGAAATACTTAAAATTGTTTTCATAGCCTTGTTCTAATTTGGCTAAGGAATATTTTTATCTTCAAATAAGAGGTAATAACAGAGATTTGAAACCTTTATGAGGTGAAAATCTATAAAACAATAGTTTTAAAAGTGCTGGACATTATGCAACAAAGGACAGTGACCTCTGAAAATGAGAAACAAATAAAATGAGCCATGTGATTTATCCAGCTTAATGACTACAGAAAATGTCCAGGGCATGGCCCAGAAAGTAGAAGCAGAGATGGAGCCTAAAAGTCTCCTCAAGTTGAGGACCAGCAGCTGACATTCTAGGGACAATGAGGAAGATGTAGTTCATGAGACAGAGTTCCAAAGAATAGAGGGCTGCTCAGAAACATAATCCCAGAAATCTGCACAAGTTCCTCTTTGAACTTTCAGCAGAGTACTGACCAGCACATGAGTATGAAGAAAGCACTTGACCTTGTGGGGAAAAAAAAAAATTCCTGCAAAGACAGAAATAGTGTGCATTTCCCCCAGAAAACAATGTCCTAACTCTTGGCGAATTTAGTAGAGTACTCATAAGGTTTACAATTCACTAGTGAGAAACAATTAGCCCTATACTAAATACTATTCTGGTCCCACTTAACAATTCTTTTTTTTTTTCTTTTGAGATGGAGTTTTGCTCTTGTTACCCAGGCTGGAGTGCAATGGCGTGATCTCGGCTCACCACAACCTCCGCCTCCTGGGTTCAGGAATTCTTCTGCCTCAGCCTCCTGAGTAGCTGGGATTCCAGGCACACGCCACCATACCCAGCTAATTTTTTGGATTTTTAGTAGAGACGGGGTTTCACCATGTTGACCAGGATGGTCTCGATCTCTTGACCTCGTGATCCACCCACCTTGGCCTACTAAAGTGCTGGGATTACAGGCGTGAGCCACCATGCCCGGCAACAATTCTTAAAGGTGGGATTTGCATATTATTTTCTTAGAAATGCCCTAAACAATTACCATAAATAGCATGGTATAAAACTACAGAAATTTATTTTCTCATTGTTCAGGAAGCCAGAGTCTGAAATCAAGGTTAACATGACCGGTTCCTTCTGAAGTTTCTGAGGAGAAATCGGTCCTGTGCCTCTTTCTCAGCTTCTTGTGCTTGCTAACAGTCCTTGTTATTCCTTGATTTGTACTTTTTTCACTCTGATTTCTGTCTCTGTGGTCACATTGCCTTCTTTCCTGTATGCCTTCATGTGGCCTTCTTATAAAGACAGCAATGATTGGATTTAGGGCCAACTCTAATTTTGTATGACCTCACCTTAACTAATTTTATCTGCAAAGGCCTTATTTCTAAATAAAGTCATGTTCTGAGTTACAGGTTTACACAAATTTGGGAGAACAACTAATGCACTACAATCTAAAAGAATCAAATTGTCTTCAATTAACTTAATTGCATCCACAAACTAAATTCAAAATACTTACAGCAATACAAAAAATATTCAATATTCAATAAGATAAAAATTCACAATGTCTGCATCCAATCAAAAATTACAAAAGCAGGTAAAGTGGAAGGAAAATACAAGCCATATGAGAAGAAAAAATAATTAATTAAAATTGAACTAAAACTTACACAGATGTTAGAATTAGCTTAGAAGGACACTGAAGGAGTTAAATTCATTCCATAAGTTCAAAAATGTAAACACATGAAAATAATTTTTAAAAAGACTAAAGTAAGCCTTTTAGAGATGAAAAGTATAATGTGTGAAATTAAGATCAAATTAGAAAATCGAGAAGAAAGGATTTGTCGATTTGAAGACCTAACAGATAAAAACTATCTAAATAAAACACAGGGAAAAGAAATAGTTTTTTAAATGAAGAGCATCAGCAACCACCATCCTGATCAGTCAGCCGTCACCAATATTAAGGCAAGACCCTCTACCAGCAAAAAGGTTATAACTCATTGAAGGCTCAGATAATCCTCAGGACAACTTCAAATATCCTATTATACATATAAATGAACTCATTGAAGTAGAGGTGGGGACAAAAATATTTGAAGAAATAGTTATCAAATTTTCCCAAACTTGTTGAAAAGCATAAACCCAGAGAGTCAAGAATCTCAATGAACCGCAAGCACAAGAAATATAAAGAAAATTACAGCAAGGAGTACCATAATCAAATGGCTCTAAACTAATGACATAGAAAATAGCGTTTTAAAGCAGTGAGAGAAAAAAAAAGAAACATTATGTACAGAAAGGAAAAGAAATATAAATATTACAGCAGTTTTTTTTTTTTTTTGCTAGCAATAATGCAAGTGAGAAGACAGTGGAGCAACTTGTTTAAAGTAATCAAGGAAAACAACTCTCAATCTAGACTTCTATGTGCAGTGAAAATAATTTAAAAAATAAAACGGAAAGAAAATATCTTCACATATATAATAGCTGTAACAACAACACATCTCTACTATAAGAAATGTTAAAAGAAATCTTTGACACAAAAGGAAAGTAGCACCAGATAGAACTGTAGATCTGTGCAAATATATAAAGAGCACCAGAAATAGTGACTATATGGGTAAATGTAAAATATTTTAAACTTACTTAAATTTACTTTAAAAAGAACTGTTTAAACAAAAATAAGAATTTATCATGGAGTTTAAAATATACAACAAGAATCACATAAAGGCAGGAAGAATGAAATCAAAATATAGTATTGTAAACTTCTCATTCTAATGTGTAAAATTATAACTTGAAGGTAAACTATAAAAACCTAAAGATGCATACTCTAAACCCTAAAACAGCAAAACAAAGAGCTGTTTCTAACAAGCCAAGGTTATTAAAAGGGAATCATCTAAATAAAAGCACTAAATCTAAAACAAAGCAGGAAAAAGTAAAAAGGAGAAAAAGAATAAACAGGAAAAAGAGAAATCATAATATCAAGACGTTAGACTTAAATCTAGTCACACCAATAATCACAGTAACTATAAAGGTTAAAAACTTGCATTAAAGGGATGAAAGACTACAAATTGAGTATAGTGTACACTGCTTGAGTGACAGATGCAACAAAATCTCAAAAATCACCACTAAAGAACTTATCCCTGTAACTAAAAACAACCTGTTCCCCAATATCTACTGAAACAAAATAAAACAATAAAAATAAAAATAAAGCTTTTTGAAAAGTCAGATTTTCTAACAAGTAGTACCCAACTATACAGTGCCTATTCCTTATTATGGGATTGTTAAAGAGCTTTTAAGTAAAACTGCATCACTACCTTCCACCCTTTGTAAACTAAAACCCTATTTTACAGAGGGAAGAGAGACTGTCAGTAATTAACTTTCTCGGTAGGTCTCTCTTCTACCTCAAGTTTATTTGTTTATTCATCTGTCCTTATCACCTGCTTGCCTGCTAGAGAAAGAGATTCCTTTTCTCATCAATGTGTGTCTTTTATTGGTGTTCTTTATCTATTTTTTTTCTGCTACTTCTGGATTCTTCCTTTCTTGTATCATTTATATTTTCCTCTTCGTTGGCTCCTTCTGTTTATTCTAGAACTTAAATCCTCCAGTCTTACCTGGATGCTACCACTCTTCAAATTATTAGTCTCTCTCCATTTTGCTCCAAAAACACCAAAGAATTACATACACATGTTTAATCGTCCTGCTTTCCCCAATTCCATGCAATGAATGCTATTTAAATTGCTATTGCTATGGTCATCAACGATATCATAATCAACTGAGGTAGTGGCCTCTTTCTCTAACATTAATATACTATAAAGAATTACCTGTTTGAACATTCTATTCATGTAACATTCCTTCATCCATTAAATTATTTATTTAATAAATATGTGCTAAAAGACTATTATAGGCCAGGTGCTACGCTGGGCACTGGGGGGGTCTATCAAGAAACAAAACAGACATGGTCCCTAGCCTTACAGAGCTTACTGTCTAGTGGAAAAGATAAATACTAATCACAAGATCTTATAATTTATATCTGTTCAAAGTGCCATGAGAACAGAAAACAGGAAGCTCTGACATAGTCATCGGGGAAGTTATGATTTATCTGACCATATGCAAAAAGGTTCAGGTACCTAGAGAGTGGAAAGTGGAGAGTTATGTTAGATGAAACTGTAGAGGTAGGCAAAGCTCGGACTAGGGATTCCGACAGAAATTGTTAAAGGTTTCTGCCTATACCTTGAGAATAGTGGAACTCATTGCAATGTTTTCAAGAAGGTGGAAGGATGTAAACTGTATTCATTTCCTAATGCTATTTTAATAATATACCACAAACTTGGTGTCTTCAAACAACATAAATTTATTATCTCACCATTACGGATGTTAGAAATCCAAAATCCTTTTCTTTGCATCTTTCTAGTTTCTTATGGTTGCTGCTAAAGCTTAACATTCCTTGCTTTGTGGCAGCAAAACTTCAATCTCTACCATTGTGTCCACATTCTGTTTTCCCTCTATGCCCCTCTGTATCCAAATTTCCCTCTTCTTTTAAGTACACCAATGATTGAATTAGGGGTCACTCGAATCCAGTATAACTTTATGTTAGCTCTACCACATCTGAAAATAATCTAATTCCAAACAAGTTCACATTCACATGTACTGGGGGTTTAGGATTTAGACATCTTTTGAAGAACACAATTTGATTCACAATAGTCTGTGCTCCAGTCTTCAAGAATTCATGTCTGTCCCATGTGCAAAATCCATTCACTTCATCCAGACATTTCCAAAATTCTTAACCCATGCCACCAACTCTCAGTTCAAAATTTCATCTAAATATAATCAACTCAATAAGTTACAAATATCATCTTCTAATCACCTAAATCAAGTATGAGTGAACTTGAAGCAGAGAGGTGGCTATAGGATGAGACAGGTTGAAAGGTGCAATTGTAATAACCTAACTTGTGCTAGCCTAACTGACTCCATCTTAGCTGTAAACTCCATTTTTGCCTCTCCCTCCCAGCCATGTCTCCCTTGGGTATATAACTGAGCCTCACATTGACACTGTGCTCATGTCATGCTGACTCTGTGCTTATCCCACAATATAACCAATGTAACTACATCCTGCTTGGCAAGCACACCTGCTCTTGTGAATAACTCTCTTTGAACCCACCTTGATGATTGTTTGGAAATAACCTGGCCCGCAACCACATCCCTCTAACCTGCTCATTATGCGTCTGTAAAATTCCACATCGGCTAGGTTCCCCCTCCCCAACCTAACTCAAGGTATAAAGGGAAATCAAGCCCCTTCCTCAGGGCCAAGAGAATTTTGAGTGTTAGCCATCTCTTGGTCACTGGCTAATAAAGGACTCCCAAATTAGAATTCAGAGTGTGGAGCTTCTCTGTGACTCGCTCAGTTATTACATGATAAATATTTTAAAAGTTAAATTGAAAAGATTAAATCAGTGGTCCTCAACCTTTTTGACACCAGGGACTAGTTGTCTGGAATACAATTTTCCACCAACGGTGGTGGTGAATGGATTGTGGGTGAAACTGTTCCACCTCAGATCAGGCATTAGATTCTCATAAGGAGTCAGCAACCTAGATCCCTCACATGCACAGTTCACAATAGGGTTCCTGCTCCTGTGAGGATCTAATGCTTCCCCTGATCTGACAGGAAATGGAACTCAGGCAGTAATGCTCCCTAGCCTTCTCCTTACCTCCTGCTGTGCAGCCCGATTCCTAAGAGGCTATAAACTGGTACCAGTCTGTACCCGGGGGTTGGAGATCCCTGGACTAAACTGTAGATTCAGATATGGGTGGTGGTAGTGGTGAATCGAAGACAGGTGTTAAGAATGACTCAAAAGTTTCTTTCCTCCCTTATTTTCTGTTACTCCACTCTAGTCATTTTTTTAGTACCTTCTATGAGTCGCTCTTCCTCCTCTTGCCTCTTAAATATTGGAATGCTCGAGGTTCCTGTCCTTAGTCCTTTTCTTTCTGTGCATGTTCTAACTAGACTGATCTCATGCCTTCTACGGCTTCACATTATACATATATGTTGTTGACTCTCAAACTGTACTCATAGTATAGACCTCTTTCCTGAGCTGTAGACTCCTAGGTCTCATAGATAGAATTTCTGTCTGGAAATCTCCAAGTGACTATATTTTAGCCAAATGTGTCAATTCTATGTGTCAACTTGGATGAGCCAGTGTCCAGATATTTGACCAAACATTATTTTAGATGTTTCTGTGGAGGTAATTTTTGGATGACTATTAATATTTAAATTAGTGAACTTTGAGTAAAACAGATTCCCTTCTACAATGTAAGTGCATGTGGGACTCCTCCAGTCAGTTGAAGGCCTTAGTATAACAAAGACTGACTTTTGAGCAGGAAGAAATCCTTCCCGCAGATTCCCTTTGAACTTGGCTGCAACTCCTTAAGTCTCCACCCTGATGATCTACCCCATCAGATTTTGGACTTGCTGAGTCTCCACAATCCTGTGAGCCAATTCCTTCAAATAAATCTCTCTTTCTATATATATAAATATCCTTTTGGTTCTGTTTCTCTGGAGAACTCTGACAAATACAAATGTAAGATGCCCTGAATAAGCATTTTTCTGAAAAACTTATTTTTCTTGTATCTTCGTCTAAATAAATTTGTAAATTTCCCTGAGAGGTTTCTCCCTTTTCCTCACTGTACTCCCTGCACACACTATGCAATCAGACACAACTTCCTGTGAGTTTCCATCAGAACTATTTTTCAGATGTCATTTTCCATGATCACTGACAGTTTCATACTTTATTCCATCATTGTTTCTCACCCAAACTACGGCAAGTAGCATTTTACTTTTTTTCTGTCTCTACTTTTGTCCACCACACAAATCCATTCTTTACAATACTGCCAAAGTGAGATTTCTTTCTTTTTTCTTTTTTTTTTTTTAATTGAGATGGAGTCTCGCTCTGTCACCCAGGCTGGAGTGCAATGACACAATCTCAGCTCACTGCAATCTTTGCCTCCTGGGTTCAAGCAGTTCTCCTGCCTCAACCTCCCAAGTATCTGAAATTACATGTTACCACTACCAAGCCTGGCTAATTTTTTTATTTTTAGTAGAGACAGGTTTCACCATGTTGACCAGGCTGGTCTTGAACTCCTGACCTCAGGAAATCTGCCTGCCTTGGCCTCTCAAAGTGCAGGGATTACAGGCGTGAATCACTGCATCCTCCTGTAATCCCAGTGAGATTTCTAAAACACAAATCTGGCCTTGTTACTTCTGTGCTTAAGAATTTCTATCACTCAGTATTTCCATTATCTCTGTGGTGCAACTTCTTAGTCTGAATTGGCAGCAATGACGTCACCTGGAAGATTGTTAGAATATCAAACCCCAACACAGACCAACTCAATAAGAATCTGAATTTTTACAAGGTTTCCAGGTAATTCTTAAGCAGATTAAAATTTAAGCAGCACTTTAGACCACAGTTTTCTAAACCTGGCTAATCACTATGATAACCTTGGGACCATTTTTTAAAAAACATTCCTTCTGTTCAAGATGTATTGAATACACATTTCCAGGAGAAGGATCAGGTAATCTGTATTTTTAGAAAACTCCCTCTTCAATAGATGCAACTGTAGGCTTTCAACAATTTAGTAACATGTTTTCACCCTTCCTTTTTTATCTCATTTTTATCAGGCTTCTCTGCCTTTTTAAATGAAATTATTTTGCCTGGCAGACTGTTCCTCCTTTTCTTATCTGGCAAAACTATTTTATTCCTCATTAAATACTCTACCCAACTAAGTTTTTTTAAGTGAAGCCTTTACTAATTCTTCCAAAGAAGATAATTTATTTCCTATATGTTTCCTGGAAATGTTGGGGAACATTCTATTGTAGCATCTAATTGTACCATTATAGTTATTTATTCACTTACTTTCACCTCCACGTGGCTATGAGCTCCAACTTTTAAGCATTGGAACTTTATGATCTTTACAGCTCTCCATGTCAAGGACCCTTGACACAATAGATTCTCAGTACATAACTGATAAATGCTTACTGAATAAATGAAATGAGACTCTATCAAATCACATGCTCTTAGGCAAACATGCATTAGTTTTAACAGAATTTTTCACTACTTAAAAAAATCTACGTAATAGAATTAAAAAACAATAATACCATACATAAATTTCATTTTTGAACAGTAAGTAGTTAGAACTCCGGTAAGTTTCTTCAATCATGTTTTTTAAATCACATTTAAATGATCTAGTGTTTTTACAAAAGGAAATGCATTTGTCTTCATTACCCGTGTCATGTTTGATACATAGAGTATTCTTTGCACTTACCAGGAAGAAAATTTAGCCAAAGGACCCTCTCATCTCACTGTATGGCATTCCTGTATCCTTCATTTAAAAACTCAGAGTAGAATTGCATCACTCCAAACTTTCTGAAGTCAATTCTGTTTCATATGGCCATTACAGGGAATTTTTAAGCATTGCCTTAAACTGTCAAGTTTACAGGCACCTTCTTCAAAAGAATAGACTATTTCAAAGTGGAATTATAAATGTATAATGACAGAGATTCCCCTAAGAGATGCATTATCATTTACATGATTTGAAATGGACCTGTAACACATTTATTTGGGCCTTTACAATTCTATTTCCCCCAAATCTTCAGAGTGGCCAATTAAAACTACCTCTAAGTGCCCCATTGATAAAAATATGATGTAGTGAGAAAAAAATTAAATATAAAGGGTTTAAAAAATACATTGTCAGGCACTTGTATAAGCTAGTTTGGTCAACATCCCATTTTCTACTAGTTTTAAATTTCATTTAGTTCACTGGAAAATCAGCATCCTTTTTATTATTCAATGCCATCTTATTTGTTTCCAGGCAACTATTATGATGTTGTCTCATATGCATATTAATGATGAGCTGTTCCTGTGCCTTTTAAAGGAAGCTATATTGCACTGTAGTCTTCTATATTGCTCTGTATCCTTCTTTCCTCCCATCTATCTTCCATAAACACACACACACACACACACACACACACACACACACACTAGTTTCCTACTAGTTTTCCTTGAAAGCTGAGATATGTATTTTATATAAGCACTTCAAATACTGGCATTTTTCAAAAAGTTTCATTTTAAAGATAATGTAAAGAAAGAAAAAGTTTTCTAAACCAGAGATCTGCAATCAGATCCTGTACCATAAGCCTGTGCCAGAAGGTTCAAATTATAATTAGTCAACAAGGAAATCAAGGTAACACTTTCAAGGTGGTTTTGATAAACAGTTTAGGTTCATCAAAAATGATTCCACTCTCTCTCAAAAAGAAATGACATATCTGCTTATTACAAATATGAATTATTCATTTGGTAGTTAAATGAATATGAAGTTCTCTGAGATGGAGTAGTGTTAAGATTGGAAGATAGTTTCATATGAAAGCATCACAGAATCCCTTTCAATATTCAACAGAAATAATTATCTTTCACTATTCTTTCTTAGTCAAAAAGAAATCAGTGATAAAAAAGAAAATTTTATTAACTATAAATCAGAGGCTTTGGTATGGACACAACTTCATACAGATAGATATTATTTTAGGGGAAAAATAGATGTAATTTCATGTGCCACTACAAAATAAGAATACAGAAAAAAGTTTAGTTTTTGAAGAAAAAGGCAATGAAGTTTTTATTATGCTCAAGCTTTTGTTTAGAGACCAAGATATGGTCACTTGAAACATTTTTATTTAAGAAAATTTGTATTTGTTTTACTAAAATTCTTTAAAAACTTGGTTTGTGTTTTAGACAATGCAAGTAATTACAAGGTATAGTTGATAGCTTCAAGAAGGTTACCATCTACTTAAGGAAATAAGTTACTATGACACAAGACATAATGAGACTTAGTCCCAAATCAGTAGCACAGATTCATAAATACTCGATTATTCTGAAATGACTAGATGTTACTATGTGTTGATAATGTTGTGAAAGGCTTCCTAGCAATAGCGCTTGCTCTAAGTGTTCAAGAATTGGTTGGTTTTGCATGTCCTCACCATAAGTGGGTGTTGAACAATGAAAACACGTGGACACATGGACAGGAACATTACACTCTGTGGCCTAGGGAGTGAGGAGCGAGGGGAGGAAAGGCAGGGGGTGGGGAATTAGGGAGGGATAGCATTAGGAGAAATACCTAATGTAGATAACGGGGCAATGGAGGCAGTAAACCACCACCATGGCATGTGTATACGTACCTATGCAACAAACCTGCACAATCTGCACATGTACCCCAGAACTTAAAGTATAATAAACATTTTTTTTAAAAAAGAATTGATTGGTTTTACATAGGTGAAGAGGTATCCGGAGGGGACAGAATGATTGGAAACAGAATGTACATAGACAGTTGACAACAGATCTCTCTGACTGAAGCAAAAGGATCCTATTAGGGGACTGTGGAACACAGTATCAAAGAAGTATGTGTGGACCAAGAAAAAGGTTCTTGAATTTATTGTACTCATGAAGGTGCCTGAGCAAGAGATAGATATATATGAAATTTTAAAAAAAGAGGTTTTCATGAAGGTGAAGCTGACTCTAATATGAGGAATGGTTTTAAACAGGGGGATGAGAGTTCTGAGCTAGAACTGTGGAAAAAAATGCAAGAAAATTAATGAAGCAGGACTCAGTGATAGATTTAATATGGGGGCAAGGGAGATATAAATGCCACAAATAATTTCAAAATTACAAGTCTGAGTTACTAAAATAATCATAGTTTCATTGATTAAAAACAAAAATTTTGTTCCCTAATATGAATTATTTCCATACCAGTTTTGCCATTTAGAAAGAATATACTTGGTGAATGTCATTGCAACAGGAATATTTCTAGGTGACTTCCAAGTTAAGAAACTATAAAAGATTTAGAAAAATCCAGAGGCTACTACTCTCTCATCTATGCTCCTAGTCTTATAGCATAAAAATAATAGTTCCAAAGGGTGTAACTAACATATTCCTATGTGCTTTCCAGTGCCCCAATTCCCTATTGGCTACTCAATCCAGGGTAATTTTTGAGACTTAAGCCAGACCAGACATTGCTGCATTATCTGATTGTGAAGACTCCAAACTCTCTCTTTCTTATCATCTCACTCATTTATTGAACTTAAATGTTTTGCGCTCCTTTTAGTAGCCTTTACCAGCATTCTGACAGTGAGAAATAATCTAACATTGTAAGGAATTTCCAAAACTATAATACAAAATGGAATTATAGTAGATGATCTATTTTAGAAAGGGAACATAGTCAAATAGGTTTTGGAAATACTACGTATTTTACCTTACACTTAGATTACTACAGGGTATGAGAAGTCCCTAACTCGTTACATTTTATTTGAACTACTGTTTCCTAAGCTTATTTGTAATTTTTCATAGAATAACTGTTTACAGCTTGTGGGTATAGTGTTCTAAATAGCACTTTGAGAAATACAGACTTGTGTGCAGCTATAGCAGGATATCTGCCACTGGGTAATTAATAAACAACAGAAAATTATTCCTCACAATTCTGGAAGCTGGGAAGTCTAAGATCAAGGTGCCAGCATCTGGTGAGAGCCATGACAGAAGGAAGAGGGCAAGAAAGGACAAATGTTGTGTTCTCACATGGCAGAAGAGCAAAAGAGAAAGAACCAACTTCTGCAAGTCCTTTTTATTGTACTATTAATCTATTCACGAGGGCAGAACCCTCATGACCTAAACACCTCCCAGAAGGCCATATCTGTTGCACTTGGGATTACGTTACCAACATACAACATATATATTTTATTTATTTAAAACAATTTCAACTTTTATTTTAAATTCAGGGGTTGCATGTGCACGTTTGTTACATGGGTATATTACACGATGCTGAGGTTTAAGGTTCGAATGATCACATCACTCAGATAGTGAGCATAGTACAAACAGGGAGTTTTTAAGCCCTTGCACATTTTCCTCTCTACTTTCTCCAGTAGTCTCCATTGTTTATTGCTCACATCTTTGTATTTGTTTGTACCCAATATTTACCTCCCACATATTAGTGAGAGTATGAAGTAATTGGTTTCCCATTCTTGTGTTAATTTGCTTAGGATGATAGCCTCCAGCTGCAGCCAGGTTAGATATGCAGCCTCCAGATGCAAAAGATATGATTTCATTCATTTCATGGCTGTGTAGTATTCCATGATGCATATGTACCACATTTTCTTTATCCATTCCACCACTTATGGTCACCTAGATTCATTCCATGTCTTTGCTATTGCCAACATAAATTTTCGAGAGGACATATTCAAACCATAGCATCTGAGAACACAGAGTTTTGTATTTTAACAAGGGACAATGCCCAATAAAATTGAATCAATACTAATAGTAGAGTTTATTATCACATATCATAAGGAGAAATAATTTTGGTAGAAAACCATTCCATGTAGATAGTTAGCCAATTATTTTACTTATACATAAGGTAAGACATGCTAATTACTATTAGCATGAGTACTACTCCACAAAAGCCCCAGGACTGATTTTTCATACACTTGTTAATAATAGATATGTGTATATCCATAATTTTGGCTTGTTGCCAGGTCCTAAGTCATTATTTCTAATTATCTTCTGGACATTGCAACTTAGCATATAAGCTGCTGTTTAAAACAATAGCTAAATTTTAGGAAAACATTTGATAAGGCTGTTACAAGGTTTGTAAAAACCTGTTATCTTTGTTTTCTACTTAAAATAGTACAACTCTGTATTATAAATAAAGAATAAAGTCTGGGTGATGGAGAATTTGTGTTGTGATGGAAAGAAGCAAGAGAGAAGAGGATAATTTTTGGTATGGTTATGGCAGGGTAATACAGAAAGTTTCCCTTTTTGCTTTTGAATATAGTAAAAATTCAAAAAGATGAATGTAGAAAATCACACAAATCCTGTTTCATTGAAACTAAGCCATAGCTATAAAACACATATCAAAACATGATGCCTGCATAACACAACTTAGATTGGTGCAGAGTTCGTGGGTGTAAAATACTGCACTAAGTTGCCAGGGCTCAGTGAATAGAAGGCCAACAGTAGCATATCTTTGAAAACATTGGAAAAATATATATGCTCAGATGCTTATCAAAGCTCATAAATCTATCACTCTTGCTTACAAAAATTGCTGTAGGTTTGAGATGAGAGGGAGTGCCAAGAGGTCAGATATGGTACAGAAGCCACATGGAGTAAGGTATCAATAAGACACAGAAAGTACAGTAAAAGCACCCATGGGTGGTCACTATCAGAAAATAGCCAATAAAAATACATATCTGAATGAACTTCCTCCAGTTAGGTGGGCTTGATTAATTCTAACACATTCTAAAATGAAAGTAAATGATAGCATTAGCATAAATTAAGGAAAAAGGTGGAAAAATGTAGTAACACCTTGTGGAACAAGAACATTCACCAACAAATATTTCTATGGAATACCAAATAGTCTCCTTGTTTATATATACATATTATATATTTCATAAAAACATATAATGTATATAACATATACATATGATGTATGTATGTGATAATATAAAAAAGGTATTACTATAAAACAATAAAAATAAAATTAAGTCTAAATCTGTGAGGTCTAAAGCTAGAGCACTCTTAGAAGAAAACATAGGAATAAAGTTTTAGGACCTTGGGTTAGGCAGTGATTTCTTGGATATAACACTAGAAGTACAAATGACAAAAGGAACAAATAGCTAAACTAAACTACATCAGAAAGTTTATTAAATGGGCCACAAATTATACCATCAAGAAAGTCAAAGTACAACCAACCTACACATTGAGAGAAATTATTTGAAAGTCATATATTTAAGAAGGGACTATGGGTGGCTGGCAAGATAGCCAAAAAGAACAGTTCTGGTCTGCAGCACCCAGCAAAATCAGTGCAAAAGGTGAGTGATTTCTGCATTTCCAACTGAGGTTCCTGGCTCATCTCATTGGGACTGGTTAGACAGTGGGTGCAGCCCATGGAGGGTGAGCAGAAGCAGGGAGGGGCATCAATTCACCTGGAAAGTTCAAGGGATCAGGGAACTCCCTCCCCTAGCCAAGGGAAGCCATGAGGGACTGTGCCATGAGAAATGGTGCCCAAATACTATGCTTTTCTGATGGTCTTTGCAACCCTCAGACCAGGAGATTCACTTGGTTGACTACACAACGAGGGCCCTGGGTTTCAAGAAGAAAACTGGGAAGCCAGCTGCAGAAGCTTTTTTATCATATCTCAGTGGCACCTGGAATGCCATCAAGACAGAACAGTTCACTCCCCTTGAAAGGGGACTGAAGCCAGGGAGCCAAGTGGTCCAACTCAGCAGATCCCACCCTCACAGAGCACAGCAAGCTAAGATCTGCTAGCTTGAAATTCTTGTTGCCAGTACAGCAGTTTGAAGTTGACCTGGGACACTCGAGCTTGGTAGGGGGAGGTTCATCTGCCATTACTGAGGCTTGAGTAGGCAGTTTTACCCTCATAGTATAAACAAAGCTGCCAGGATGTTCAGATTGAGTGGAGTCAAAACCACTGTAGTCACTCTCCCTCTCTAGATTCCTATTTTCTGGGCAGGGCATCTCTGAAAGAAAGGCCACAGCCCCAGTCAGGGGCTTATAGATAAAACTCCCATCAACCTGGGACAGAGCACCTGAGGGAAGGGGTTGCAGTGGGTGCAGTTTCAGCAGACTTAAACATTCCTGCTTGCTGGCTCTGAAGAGAGCAGCAGATCTTCTAGTATAGTATTCATACTCTGCTATGGGATAGACTGCCTCCTCAAGTGGGTTCCTGATCCACTTGCCTCCTGACTGGGAGATACCTGCCAGCAAGGGTTGACAGACAACTCATACAGGAAAGCTCTGGCTGGCATCTGGCTAGAGCCCTATCTGGACAAAGTTTTCAGAGGAAGAACAGGCAGCAATCTTTGCTGTTCTGAAGCCTCTGCTGGTGATACCCAGGCAAACAGGGTCTGGAGTGGACCTCCAGCAAATTCCAGCAGACCCATAACAAAGGAACCTGACTCTTAGAAGGAAAACTAACAAACAGAAAGGAATAGCATCAACATCAACACAAAGGATGTCCACACAAAAACCCCATCTGAAGGTCACCAGCCTCAAAGACAAAATAAATCCATGATGATGAGGAAAAACCAGCACAAAAACCTAAAAATTCCCAAAACCAGAAAGCCTCTTCTCCTCCAAAGGATCACAACTCCTTTTCAGCAAGGGAACAAAACTAAATGGAGAATCAGATCGATGAACTGACAGAAGTAGGCTTTAGAAGTAGGTAATGAGAAACTCTTCCGAGCTAAAGAAGCATGTTCTGACACAATGCAAAGAGGCTAAAAATCTTGAAAAACATTAGAGAAATTGCTAACTAGGATAACCAGTTTAGAGAAAAATATAAATGACCCAATGGAGCTGAAAAACTCAGCACAAGAACTTTGCAAATCGTACACAAGTATCAATAGCTGAACTGATCAAGTGGAAGACAAGATAACAGAGACTGAATATCAACTTAATGAAATAAAGCATAAAGGCAAGACTAGAAATAAAAGAATGAAAAGGAACAAACAAAGGCTCCAAGAAATATGGGAATATGTGAAAAACCAAACCTACATTGTTTAATTGGTGTCCCTGAAAACGACAGGGAGAATGGAACCAAGTTGGAAACCACTCTTCTGAATATTATCCAGGAGAACTTCTCCAACCTAGCAAGACAGGCCAACATTCACATTCAGGAAGTACAGAGAAAACCACAAACATACTCCTTGAGAAGAGCAACCCCAAGACACATAATTGTCAGATTCAGCAAGGTTGAAATAAAGAAAAAAATGTTAAGGGGAGTCAGAGAGAAAGGTCAGGTTACCCATAAAGGGAAGCCTACCAGATTAACAGTGGATCCCACTGCAGAAACCATACAAGACAGAAGGGGGGGGCCAATATTCAACACTGTTAAAGAAAAGCATTTTCAACCCAGAATTCTAAATCTAGCCAAACTAAGCTTTATAAGTGAAGGAAAAATAAAACCGTTTACAGACAAGCAAATGCTGAGAAATTTTGTCACCACCAGGCCTGCCTTACAAGAGCTCTTGAAGGAAGCACTAAAAACAGAAAGGAAAAATAGGTACCAGCCACTGCAAAAACACACCAAATTGTAAAGACCATTGACACTATGAAGAAACTGCATCAACTAAAGGGCAAAACAACCAGGTAACAACAAAATGGCAGGATCAAATTCATACATAACAATGTTAACCTTAAATGTAAATGAGCTAAATGCACCAATTAGACACGGACTTGCAAATAGAAGAAAAATTCAAGACCAATTAGTGTGCTGTATTTAGGAGACCCATCTCATGTAAAAAGACACACATAGACTCAAAACTAAGGGATGGATGAATATTTACCAACCAAATAAAAATTTTAAAAAATGCAGGCTTTGCAATTATAGTCTCTAATAAAACAGACTTTAAACCAAAAGATTTTTTTTGAAAAGAAAAAGAATGGTATTACATATGGTAAAGGGATCAAGGAAACAAGAAGAGCTTACTATGCTAAATATAGATTCACTCAATACAGAAGCACTCAGATTGATAAAGCAAGTTCTTAGAAACCTTCAAAGAGACTTAGACTTCACACATTTATAGTGGGAGACTTTAATACCCCACTGTCAATAACAGGCAGATAAATGAGACAGAAAATTACAAGGATATTCAGGACTTGAACTCAGCTCTGGACCAAGTAAACCTAGTAGATACCTATAGAACTGTCTACCATAAATCAACAGAATATACACTCTTCTCAGCACCACATCATACTTATTCTAAAATTGACTGCAAAATTAGAAGTAAAACACTCCTCAGCAAATACGAAAACATGGAAATCATAACAAGCAGTCTCTAAGGCCACAGTGCCATCAAATTAGAACTCAGGATTAAGAAACTCAAAACCACACAATTACATGGAAACTGAACAACCTGCTCCTGAATGACTACTGGGTAAATGATGAAATTAAGGCAGAAATAAATAAGATCTATGAAACTAATGAGAACAAGTACACAATGTACCAAAGTCTCTGGGACACAGCTAAAGCAGTGTATAGGGGAAATTTATAGCACTAAATGCCCACAGGAGAAAATGGGAATGATCTAAAATTGACACCCAAACATCACAATTAAAAGATCTAGGGAAGCCAGAGCAAGCAAATTAAAAAACTAGCAGAAGACAAGGAGAGAGATCCAAAATGGACGATTAGCAGCAGCTCAGGATTGTAGCTCCCAGTGAAAGCACAGAGACTGAGTGTATGCCACACTTCCAGATGAATTTTTGTTGCCCATGGACCAGGTGATTCCCAGCAGAGGAGCCCCATGGGTCACCAGCATGACAATTTTGGCCTGCGTGGCTGTTTTGCCGGTGCCCTAATGTGGCGGTTCTCAGTGCGGAGTATATGGGACTGGGTTCCCTTTTAGTTGGTGTTTGGAGCTTTGGGAAGGCACAGTCGCCCATTCAGTTGATTGAAAAGGGGACTGAAGTGGGGACCTAGACCAGGAGATTCCCAGGCAGAAAAGTGCCACGAATCTCAACGCCACTGTTTCAGCTGGTGCAGTGGGTCACTGCAGGGGAAATTATACAGATTCCAGTGCCTTTTCAGTGGGCAACTGGAACATCTGGGAGAGAGTCAACCATTCAATTAAAGAAAAAAGAAGAGGCTCTGAGACAGAAAGCCAGGTGATCGGGCTCGGCTGGTCCCACCCCCACAAAAAAAAAAAAGCAATCGGAAGTGCTGAGGATTGAGTTTTACAGCAAGCACAGCTGAACCCGGGAAGATCCAGCTCTGTAGGGGGAGGGGCGTCTGCCAAAGGAAAACTCCGAAACAGAAAAAACTTCATCACCAATGAGCTGGACATCCACTCAGAGACAGAATCTGAGTCAGCAATTACAAGGCAACAGGTGGATAAATCCACAAAGATGGGAAGAAATCAGTGCGAAAAGCCTAAAAACACCCAAAATCAGAATGTCTCTCCTCCTACAGGGAATCACAGCTCCTCGTCAGCAACAGAAAAAGGCCTGATGGAGAATGAGTGGGATGAATTGACTGAATCAGGCTTCAGAAGGTGGATAACAAGAAACTTCTGTGAGCTAAAAGAACACATTCTAACCCAATGAAAAGAAACTAAGAACCTTGAAAAAAGGTTTGACGAAATGCTAATGAGAATAGACAATTTAGAGAGGAATATATGTGAATTAATGGAGTTGAAAAACACAATAAGAGAACTTCATGAAGTATGCACAAGTTTTAACAGTCGAATTGATCAAGCAGAAGAAAGGATATCAGAGGTAAAAGGCCAACTTCATAAAATAAAATGAGAAGACAAGTTTAGAGAAAAAAGGCTAAAAAGGAATGAGCAAAGTCTCCAAGAAATATAGGACTATGCGAAAAGACCTAATCTACATTTGATAGGTGTACCTGAATGTGACAAAGAGAATGAATCCAAGCTGGAAAATATTCTTCAGGATATTATCCAGGAAAACTTTCCCAACCTAGAAAGGCAGGACAATACTCAACCCCAGGTAATAAAGAGAACACCACAGAGATATTCCTCAAGAAGAGCAACCCCAAGGCACATAATCATCAGATTCACCGGGGTTGAAATGAAGGAGAAAATACTAAGGGCAGCCAGAGAGAAAGGTCAGGTTACCCACAAAAGAAAGCCTATTAGACTCACAGCAGATTTCTCAGCAGAAACCCTACAAGCCAGAAGAGAGTGGAGGCCAATATTCAACATCCTTAAAGAAAAGAACTTTCAACCCAGAATTTCATATCCAGCCAAACTAAGCTTCATAAGTGAAGGAAAAATATAATCCTTTGCAAACAAGCAAGTACTCAGAGATTTCATCACCACCAGGCCTGCTTTACAAGAGCTTCTGAAAGAAGCATTACACATAGAAAGAAACAACCGGTATCGGCCATTCCAAAAACTTACCAAAAGGTAAAGAACATCACCATAATGAAGAATCTACATCAACTTATGGGCAAAATAGCCAGCTAGCATTAAATGGCAGTATTAAACTCACATATATCAATATCAATCCTAAATTTAAATGGACTAAATGCCCCAATCAAAAGACACAGACAGGCATATTGGATGAAAAGCCAAAACCCATCGGTATGCTGCATCCAGACCCATCTCACATCCAAGGATACACAAAGACTCAAAACAAAGAGATGGAGAAGATTTACCAACCAAATGGAGAGCAAACAATAAATAAATAAATAAAGCAAGCAGGAGTTGCAATTCTCATCTCTGATAAAATAGACTTTAAAGTAATAAAGACAAAAAGAGACAAAGAAGGACATTACATAATGGTAAAAGTATTAATGCAACAAGAAGAGCCAATGATCCTAAATATATATGCACCCAATACAGGAGCACCCAGATACATAAGGCAAGTTCTTAATGACTTGCAAAGAGACTTAGACTCCCACACAATAATAGTGGGAGACTTTAACACGACATTGTCAATATTAGACAGAAAATTAACAAGGATATCCAGGACTTGAACTCAGACCTGGAACAAGTAAACTTAAACAAACATTTACAGAACTCTCCACCCCAAATCCAAAAATCATACATTTTTCTCAGTATCACATCACACCTATTCTAAAAGTGACCACATAATTGGAAGTAAATCACTCCTCAGCAACTGCATAGCATTTCACAGGTTTAAATAAAATATTGGTCAGCTGCTTGTTTGTTATTTTCCTCCCTTCTTTCTTCCTGTCTCCATTGTTAAGCACGTTTATTGGCATAAAAGTGGGTTTTTAATACCCATTTTTAGACTGCATTCTAGCCTGGGCAATAGAGCAAGATTCCTGTTCTCTCT
Organism: Callithrix jacchus; assembly: GCF_049354715.1. Lineage (NCBI taxonomy): Eukaryota > Metazoa > Chordata > Mammalia > Primates > Cebidae > Callithrix > Callithrix jacchus. The sequence goes on from NC_133524.1 coordinate 92,061,348, forward strand.
CCCTCTTTCTCTTCCTCTTTCTTTCTCTCTTTCATTCTTTTTTCTTTCTTTCTCTCTTTTTTCTTTCTTCTTTTCTTCTTCCTTTTTTCTCTTTCAAAGAAAGAAACAAACTAAAAAACTAGCAGAAGACAAGAAATAACTAAGATCAGAGAAGAACTGAAGGACATAGAGACATGAAAAGCCATTCAAAAAATTAATAAATCCAGGAGCTGTTTTTTTTAAGATTAACAAAACAGACTGCTAGCCAGACTAATGAAGAAGGAAAGAGAATGATCAAATAGACACAATAAAAAATGATAAAGGGGATATCACCAGTGATCCCAAAGAAATACAAAATACCATTAGAGAATACTCAAAACACCTATAAGCAAATAAACTAGAAAATCTAGAAGAAATGAATAAATTCCTGGACACATACACGCTTCCAAGACTGAACCAGGATGAAGTTTAATTTAAAGAGACCAATAACTAATTCTGAAATTAAGGCAGTAACTAAAAGCCTACCAACCAAAACAACAGTCCAGGACCAGACAGATTCACAGCTAAATTCTACCAGAGGGGCAACAAGGAGCTGGTACCATTCCTTCTGAAACTATTCCAAACAACAGAAAAAGATGGACTCCCCCCAACTCAATTTATGAATCCAGTATTATCCTGATACCAAAATCTGGCAGAGACACAACAACAACAATTTTAGGCCAATATTCCTGATAAACATCAATGCAAAAATCCACAATAAAGTACTGGCAAACCAAATCCAGCAGCACTTCAAAATCTTATCCAACATGATGAAGTCGGCTTCATTTCTATGAAGTCGGCTTCATTTCTATGAAGCCAGATGCGTAGCTGGTTCAACACATGCAAATCAATAAACATAATCTATCACATAAACAGAACCAGTGGAAAAACACGATTATCTCAATAGATTCAGAAAAGGTCTTCGACAAAATTCAATACCCCATTTAGGATAAAAACCCTCAATAAACTAGGTATTGATAGAATGTATCTCAAAGTATTAAGGGCTGTTTATGACAAACCCACAGCCAATAACATACTGAATGGGCAAAAACTGGAAGCATTATCTTGGAAAACCAGCACAAGGATGCCCTCTCTCACCACTCCTATTCAACATAGTATTGGAAGTTCTGGCCAGGGCCTTTAGGCAAAAGAAAGAAATAAAGAATATTTAAATAGGAAGAGAAGAAGTCAAATTGTCTTTGTTTGCAAATAACAATGATTGTATATTTAGAAAATCCCATCATCTCTGCCCAAAATCTCCTGAAGCTGATAAGCAACTTCTGCAGTCTCGGGATACAAAAATCAATGTGCAAAAATCACAAGCATTTCTATAAATCAACAATAGACAAACAGAGGGTCAAATTATGAGTGAATTCCCATTCAAAATTGCTACAAAGAGAATAAAATACTTAGGAATACAGTTAACAAGGGGTGTGAAGTATCCCTAGAAAGGACTAGAAACCACTACTCAAGGAAATAAACGAGAACAAAAACAAATGGAAAAACATTCGATTCTCATGGATAGAAATAATCAATATCATGAAAATGGCCATAGTTCCCTGTGGGGGTCGCTCCTGCAAGAAATCCTTGACAGGGCCCTCGCCATCTTGAGCTTAAGCCCACACACATTTCTTCTTTCCTGGAGGCTGTTGAGCTGAGGGAAAAGAGGAAGTCTGGTTGCACTGATTTTATAAACATCATCTTTGTCTCTGACATTCGCAATAGGATGGCTGAGCTAAGGCTTTGTGGTCTAACGAGACATTGTGTGCCTCCTAGTTTCTTCTCTGCACAATAACTGTATGACTTTGTTTAACTCTGCTAACTCAATCATATTGTTTGCATATGATCCTATATGAAAAGAGGCAAGGTTAAAATGACATTTGGAAAGGTCATTAACATTGTTAATGATCTTACCTGCTTGCTTGACTGAATTTAGATAAACACATGTTTAGATTTATGACCCCCTTTTGCAAACTTTATTGTCCCTTTGCTGTACACCCTTTGATTATGAGTCATACTTTCTGGAACCTTTTTTTGTGATTTATGTTCTTGATTTTATTTCAAGACACAATGGAATGTACGTCACTCCTTAAACACTGAAAAGTATATAACCTATGGTGTGCACAAATAAACTTGCTGCTCTGGCATTGCCTGGCAGTCCTCCAGACCCCACTGTCTGTCTATCTTTTCTTCCACATACTTCCTTTTCCAGGTTGAGAACATTTGAGTGGGGCTGAGGCTCTCCACTGATCAGAAGCCCCCCGGCAGACGTGCCGGACCCCCACAGTTCCCAAAGTAATTTATAGATCCAATGCTATCCCCGTCAAGCTACCCTTGACTTTCTTTACAGAATTAGAAAAAAACTTCTTTAAATTTCATATGGAACCAAAAAAAGAGCCCATATAGCCAAGACAATCCTAAGCAAAAAGAAAAAGGTGGAGGCATCATGCTACCTGTCTTCAAACTATACTACAAGGCAGCAGTAAACAAAGCAGCATGGCACTGGTACCCAAACAGACATATAGACCAACGGAACAGAACAGAGGCCTCAGAAATAATGCCACACATCTACAACCATCTGATCTTTGACAAACCTGACAAAAACAAACAATGGGAAAATGTTTCCCTATTTATTAAATGATGTTGGAAAGCCTGGCTAGCCATATACAGAAAACTAAAACTGGACACCTTCCTTATACCTTATTCAAAAATTAACTTGAGATGGATTAAAGACTGAAACACAAAACCTAAAACTATAAAGAACCCTAGAAGGAAAGATAGGCAATACCATTCAGGACAGAGGTATGGGCAAAGGCTTCATGACTAAAACACCAAAAGCAATGGCAACAAAAGTCAAAACTGACAAATGGGATCTAATTAAACTAAAGAACTTCTGAACAGCAAATAAACTTTCAGAATGAACAAGCAACCTACAGAATGGAGAATATTTTTGCAAACTATCTATCTGACAAAGGGCTAATATCTAGAATCTACAAAGAACTTAAACAAATTTACAAGAAAGAAACAAACAACCCCATCAAAAAGTAGGTGAAGGATATGAACAGACACTTCTCAAAAAAAGAAGACATGTATGTGGCCAACAAATGTATGAAAAAAAGCTCATCATCACTGGTCATTAGAAAAATGCAAATCTAAACCACAGTGAGATACCATCTCATGCCAGTTAGAATGATGATCATCAAAAAGTCAGGAAAGAACAGATGCTGGAGAGGATATGGAGAAAAAGGAATGCTTGTACACTGTTGGTGGTCATGTAAATTAGTTCAACCATTGTGGAAGACAATGTTTCCACAATGTTGTGGCAATCCCTCAAGGATCTAGAACAAGAAATACTATTTGACACAGCAATTTCATTACTGGATATATACACAAAGGATTATAAATCATTCTACTATAAAGACACATGTATACATATGTTAATTATATCACTATTCACAATAGCAAAGACTTGGAACCAACCCAAATGCTTATCAATGACAGACTGGATAAAAAAATATGGGACATATACATCATGAAATGCTATGCAGCCATAGAAAAGGATGACTTCATGTCCTTTGCAGGGATATAGATGATTCTCAGCAAACACAGTAACAGAAAACCAAACACTGCATGTTCTCACTCATAAGTGGGAGTTGAACAATAAGAACAAATGAACACAGAGAGGGGAGCATCACTCACTGGGGCCTGCATGAGGGTGGGGTGCTAGGGGAGGGATAGCATTAGGAGAAATACCTAATGTAGGTGATGGATCGATGAGTGTAGCAAACCACCAGGGCACATGTATACCTATGTAACAAACCTGCATGATCTGCACATATATCCCTGAACTTAAAGTATAATAAAAAAAAAAAATAAATGAATAAAAAAGAAGGGACTAGTATCCAGATTACATTAAAGACAAATGAACCAATAATAAAAGACAACTAACACAATACAAAATATACAAAGGGTTTGAATAGACATTGCATATCTCCAAATAAGATAGGTAAATAGCCTACAAGTACTTGAAAAGTAGTTCAACATTAGTCATTAGAGAAATGCAAATCAAAACCACAGTGAAATATTCCTTCATACCCACTAGGGTGGCTATAATTAAAACACAAACACCAAATAGAAAATACTAAATGTTGGAGATGTGTAAAAATTTTTGCTTTCAAACACTGCTGGTAAGGATATAAAATGGTACAACCATCTTGAAAAACAGATTAACAATTCCTCAAAAGGGTAAGCACAGAATTACCATCTAACTTAGAAGTTTCACTCCTTATATACCTAACTGAATATATTGAGAATATATGTTCATACAATAACTTGTACATGAATAATCAGAGCAAGATTATTAGTAATAGCCCCAAAGTACAAACAAGTCCTATGTCCATCCATTCACTTATTTATGTAAAAGTATACATTTATTATCCTATGACTAGGCAAATAACATGTTCTATATATATATATATAATGTAATATGATTTCATAATTAAAAAGTTAGGAAGTGCTGATACATGCTTCAGCATCGATGAATCTCAAAAAACATTATGCTTAGTGAAAGAGACTAGGTACAAAAGGTCATACATTATATGATCTCTTATATGTAATTTCTGAAATAAGCAAATTCATGGAAACAGAAGCTAGATTTAAGGTTTCTAGAGGCTGGAATGGAGGAAGAGGGGGAAGGATTGCAAATAGGTACAGAGTTTCTTTTTGGGATGATGAAGATGTTCTAAACTGAGACTTTAGTAATATTTATAGAACTCTGTGAATATAATAAAAGCATTCAACTGTAAATTTTCAGTGGGTAAGCTTTATGATAATGAATTATGTTTCAAAAATGATTAGGAAAAACAATGAGCAGTCAAAGATGGAAAGAAGATAGAAACAGAGTATCTAATTGACTGATTTCTCTAAAATAATTACAACTTATTGTGCAGTAATCGATTAAAGTATATAATAGTAAAAAGGTAAATGCTAATTAAGAGAATAGTTTTGAGTATGGAGTGAAAAGAAGAAAAGAAAAAATAAATTATTTATGTTGTTTTCATTTATATATACTCTAAGTAGAAAGCTAAGTATTTTACACAGTTATTATTATAAATGAAAACATCAGAAAAAAAATTTCTCCATAGCAGAAAAGCAAATACAAAACTGCACACATACACACAAACCCCAAAGTAAAAGCAAAGCAAAGCAAATCAGTGCTCCAATGGGGGTAAGAAATATTGTTTCAACAAAAGGCTCCAGAATAACCAGATTTTTTTATGGAAAAGCATGACCCCACACTGTTATATCTCAACACACATCAAAATTAATTCTTGACAATATATACATCTAAATGCAAAACCAATATTATAAAGTTTCTAGAAAAAGTAAACCAAACGGGCCAAAGACCTTGATAAGTACGTCACCAAAAAAGAAAGGCAAATGGCAAACAGCTATGAAAAGATGGTCCATATCATATGATATCAGGGAAATGCAAATTAAAACAACAATGAGATACCACTGCACACCTCTTAGAATGGCCAAAATTCAGAACACTGTCATGCTGGCAAAGATATGGACATATAAGAACTATCACTCATCGCTGGTGGAAATACAAAATGTTATAGCCACTTTGGAAGATAGCTTAGAAGTTTCTCACAAAACTTAACATACTCTTAGCCTATGCCCCAGCAGTCATACTCCCACATATTTACCCAAAGGAATTAAAAATTTATGTCCATACAAATGCCTGCAAACAAATGCTTCTACCATTAATTAATAATGTGCAAAATTGGCAACAACCAAGATATTCATCATCAGATGACTAGATAAAAAAATTGTGGTATATCCAGAAAATAAACTATTATTTAGTGTTAAAAAGAAATGAGCTACCAAGCCATGAAAAGACATGGTAAAATCTTAAATACATATTACTGAGTGAAAGAAGCTAATCTCAGTAGATTATATATTGTATGATTCCAACTATATGATGTTCTGTCGAAGGCAAAACTATGAAGACAATAAAAAGGTTAGTGGATTCCAGGGTTTAGGGGTGAAGCAGAAACCAATAGGTGGAGCACAAAAATGTTTTATAATGGATAAGGGAGATTTAGAGGAAGAAAAGGAGAAGAAAGAGAAGATAAAAAGGAAAAGACAGGCACACCCAGCAGCTATTACTCACCACAATTTTCTTGGAGAAATATCCTCATGATTTTGCCTTTTTTTTATTGCATTTTAGGTTTTGGAGTACATGTGCAGAACATGCAAGATAGTTGCATAGGTACACACATGGCAGTGTGTTCTGCTGCATTCCTCCCCTTTACCCACATTTGGCATTACTCCCCAGGCTATCCCTCCCCAGCTCCCCACCCAACTGTCCCTCCCTTAGTCCCCCCAATAGAACCCAGTGTGTAATACTCCCCTCCCTGTGTCCATGTGTTCTCATTTTTCATCACCCGCCTATGAGTGAGAATATGCAGTATTTCATTTTCTGTTCTTGTGTCAGTTTGCTGAGAATGATGTTCTCCAGATTCATCCATGTCCCTACAAAGGACACAAACTCATCGTTTTTGATGGCTGCATAATATTCCATGGTATATATGTGCCACATTTTCCCAGTCCAGTCCATCTTCGATGGGCATTTGGGTTGGTTCCAAGTCTTTGCTATTGTAAACAGTGCTGCAATGAACATTCGTGTGCATGTGTCCTTATAGTAGAACGATTTATAGTCCTTTGGATATATACCCAGTAATAGGATTGCTGGGTCAAATGGAATTTCTATTTCTAAGGCCTTGAGGAATTGCCACACTGTCTTCCACAATGGTTGAACTAATTTACACTGCCACCAGCAGTGTAAAAGTGTTCCTATTTCTCCACATCCTCTCCAGCATCTGTTGTCTCCAGATTTTTTAATGATCACCATTCTAACTGGCATGAGATGGTATCTCAATGTAGTTTTGATTTGCATTTCTCTAATGACCAGTGATGATGAGCATTTTTTCATATGTTTGTGGGCCTCATGTGTGTCTTCTTTCGTAAAGTGTCTGTTCATATCCTTTGCCCATTTTTGGATGGGCTTGTTTGTTTTTTTCTTGCAAATCTGTTTGAGTTCCTTGTAAATTCTGGATATCAGCCCTTTGTCAGATGGGTAAACTGCAAAAATTTTTTCCCATTCTGTTGGTTGCCAATTCACTCTAGTGACTGTTTCTTTTGCCGTGCAGAAGCTGTGGAGTTTGATTAGGTACCATTTATCTATTTTGGCTTTTGTCGCCAATGCTTTTGGTGTTTTGGTCATGAAGTCCTTGCCTACTCCTATGTCCTGAATGGTTTTGCCTAGATTTTCTTCTAGGGTTTTTATGGTGCCAGGTCTTATGTTTAAGTCTTTAATCCATCTGGAGTTAATTTTAGTGTAAGGTGTCAGGAAGGGGTCCAGTTTCTGCTTTCTGCACGTGGCTAGCCAGTTTTCCCAACACCATTTATTAAACAGGGAATCCTTTCCCCATTGCTTGTTTTTGTCAGGTTTATCAAAGATTGTATGGTTGTAGATATGTTGTGTTGCCTCCGATGCCTCTGTTCTGTTCCATTGGTCTATATGTCTGTTTTGGTACCAGTACCATGCTGTTTTGATTACTGTAGCCTTGTAGTATAGTTTGAAGTCTGGTAGTGTGATGCCTCCTGCTGTGTTCTTTTTGCTAAGAATTGACTTGGCTATGCAGGCTCTCTTTTGGTTCCATATGAAGTTCATGGTGGTTTCTTCCAGTTCTGTGAAGAAAGCCAATGGTAGCTTGATGGTGATAGCGTTGATTCTGTAAATTACTTTGGGCAGTATAGCCACTTTGAAGATATTGATTCTTCCTAACCATGAACATGGAATGTTTCTCCATCTGTTTGTGTCCTCTTATTTTGTTGAGCAGTGGTTTGTAGTTTTCCTTGAAGAGGTCCCTTACGTTTCTTGTGAGTTGTATTCCTAGTTATTTTATTCTTTTTGTAGCAATTGTGAATGGCAGTTCTTCCTTGATTTGGCTCTCTTTAAGTCTGTTATTGGTGTATAGAAATGTTTGTGATTTTTGGACATTGATTTTATATCCTGAGACTTTGCTGAAGTTGCTTATCAGTTTCAGGAGTTTTTGGACTGAGGCGATGGGGTCTTCTAGGTATACTATCATGTTGTCTGCAAATAGAGACAATTTGGCTTCCACCTTTCCTATTTGAATACCCTTTATTTCTTTTTCTTGCCTGATTGCTCTAGCTAGAACTTCCAGTACTATATTGAATAGGAGTGATGAGAGAGGGCATCCTTGTCTAGTGCCAGATTTCAAAGGGAATGCTTCCAGTTTTTGCCCATTCAGTATGATATTGGCTGTTGGTTTGTCATAAACAGCTTTTATTACTTTGAGATACGTTCGTCAATACCGAGTTTTTTGAGGGTTTTTAGCATAAAGGGCTGTTGAATTTTGTCGAATGCCTTCTCTGCATCAATTGAGATAATCATGTGGTTTTTGGTTTTGGTTCTGTTTATGTGGTTAATTACGTTTATGAACTTGTGTATGTTGAACCGGCCTTGCATCCCCGGGATGAATTTTACTTGATCATGATGGATAAGTTTATCGATGTGCTGTTGCAATCACCTTGCCAGTATTTTATTGAAGATTTTTGCATCTATGTTCATCATGGATATTGGCCTGAGGTTTTCTTTTCTTGTTGAGTCTCTGCAGGGTTTTGGTATCAGGATGATGTTGGTCTCATAAAATGATTTGGGAAGGATTCCCTCTTTTTGGATTTGGAATAGTTTTAGAAGGAATGGTACCAGCTCCTCTTTGTGTGTCTGGTAGAATTCAGCTGTGAACAAATCTGGACCTGGGCTTTTTTTGTGTGGTAGGCTCTTAATTGCTGCCTTGACTTCAGACCTTGTTATTGGTCTATTCATAGTTTCAGCTTCCTCCTGGTTTAGGCTTGGGAGGACACAGGTGTCCTGGAATTTATCCATTTCTTCCAAGTTTACTAGTTTACATACATAGAGTTGTTTGTAATAGTCTCTGATGATGGTTTGAATTTCTGTGGAATCTGTGGTGATTTCCCCTTTATCGTTTTTTATTGCATCTATTTGGTTGTTCTCTCTTTTCTTTTTAATCAATCTGGCTAGTGGTCTGTCTATTTTGTTGATCTTTTCAAAAAACCAGCTCTTAAATTTATTGATTTTTTGAAGGGTTCTTTGTGTCTTTATCTCTTTCAGTTCTGCTCTGATCTTAGTTATTTCTTGTCTTCTGCTACGTTTTGAGTTTTTTTTATCTTGCTTCTCTGGCTCTTTCAATTTTGACGATAAGGTGTCAATTTTGGATCTTTCCACTCTTCTCATATGGGCACTTATTTCTATATATTTTCCTCTAGAGACTGCTTTAAATGTGTCCCAGAGATTCTGGTATGTTTTGTCTTCGTTCTCATTGGTTTCGAAGAACTTCTTTATCTTTGTCTCTTTTGATCTTTGTTGCTTTAAAGTCTATTTTATCAGAGATGAGAATTGCAACTCCTGCTTTTTTTTTTGTTGTTGCTCTCCATTTGCTTGGTAAATCTTTCTCCATCCCTTTATTTTGAGCCTTTGTGTATCCTTGCATGTGAGATGGGGTTCCTGGATACAGCACACCAATGGGTTTTGGTTTTTTATCCAATTTGCCAATCTGTGTCTTTTGATTGGTGCATTTAGCCCATTTATATTTAGGGTTAATATTGTTATGCGTGAATTTGATACTGCCATTTTGATGCTAGCTGGCTGTTTTGCCCATTAGTTGATGCAGATTCTTCATTTTGTTTATACTCTTTAGTATTTGGTATGTTTTTAAAATGGCTGGTGCTGGTTGTTCCTTTCTATGTGTAGTGCCTCTTTCAGAAGCTCTTGTAAAGCAGGTACGGTGGTGGTAAAATCTCTGAGTACTTGCTTGTTCACAAAGGATTTTATTTTTCCTTCACTTATGAAGCTCAGTTTGGCTGAATATAAAATTCTGGGTTGAAAGTTCTTTTCCGTAAGGATGTTGAATATTGGCCCCCACTCTCTTCTGGCTTGTAGAGTTTCTGCTGAGAGATCTGCTGTGAATCTGATGTGCTTCCCATTGTGGGTGACCCGACCTTTCTCTCTGGCTGCCCTTAGTATTTTCTCCTTCATTTCAACCCTGGTTAATCTGATGATTATGTGCCTTGGGGTTGCTCTTCTTGCGGAATATCTTTGAGGTGTTCTCTGTATTTCCTGGACTTGAATATTGGCCTGCCTTGCTAGGATGGGGAAATTTTCCTGGATAATATCCTCAAGAGTATTTTCCAGCTTGGATTCATTCTTTTTGTCACATTCAGGTACACCGATGAAACGTAGATTAGGTCTCTTCACATAGTCCCACATTTCTTAGAGACTTTGTTCATTCCTTTTTGTGCTTTTTTCTCTAATCTTTGTTTCTCATTTTATTTCATTGAGTTGCTCTTCGACTTCTGATATTCTTTCTTCTGCTTGGTCAATTCAGCTGTTGAAACTTGTGCATGCTTCGCGAAGTCCTCGTGTTGTGTTTTTCAGCTCCTTCAATTCATTCATATTCCTCTCTAAGTTGCCCATTCTTGTTATCATTTCCTCGAATCTTTTTTCGAATCTTTTTTCAAGGTTCTTAGTTTCTTTGCATTGACTTAGAACATGTTCTTTTAGTTCACGAAGTTTCTCATTACCCACTTCCTGAAGTCTGATTCCGTCATTTCATCACACTCATTCTTCATCCAGCTTTGTTCCCTTGCTGGTGAGGAGTTTTGGTCCTTTGTAGGAGGTGAGGTGTTTTGGTTTTGGGTGTTTCCCTCCTTTTCGTGCTGGTTTCTTCCCGTCTTTGTGGGTTTATCCATCTGTCGTCTGAGTAGTTGCTGACTTTTTGATTGGGTCTCTGAGTGGATGCCCAGATTGTTGATGATGAAGTATTTCTATTACTTAGTTTTCCTTCTAACTGTCTAGCCCCTCTGCTGTACGACTGCTGAGGTCCACTGCAGGCCCTGCTTGTCAGGGGTGCACCTGTAGCAACTGTGGAACAGTGAGGGATGCTACCAGTTTCTTCTTCTGCTATCTTTGTCCCAGAATGATGCCTGCCAAATGTCAGTCTAATCAGTCCTTTTTGAGGTGACTCTTTGGATATACAGGGGTCAGGGAGCTGCTTGAGGAGACAGTCTGTACTTTACAGGAGCTCAAGTGCTGAGCTGTGTGCTCCGTTGATTATTCAGGGCTGTTAGGCCGGTACATTTAAATCTGCTGCAGCAGATCTCATAAAACCCCTTTTTTTTTCCTCAGATGCTGTCTCGGGGAGTTAGGGCTTTCTTTATTAGTATCCGTTACACTGTCCTGCACAGCTAGGAGAGTGTCTAGTCACTATTTTCCTGCTGAGGCTCTGCTCTGCTGCCATGGGGTCTGCCCTGTTGCCATGAGCTCCACCCTGCTGCCGTGTGGTCCACCCTGCTGCCGTGGGCTCTGCCCTGTTTCCGTGGGCTCTGCCTTGCTGTTGTGGGCTCTGCCCTGTTGGCGGAGTCTCTCTATTATGGCGGGTTGCCCCCGCAATGGCAGGCTGCATCAGCAATGGGAGTGTACCTCAGTAGGGGCGGAATGCCTCAGTAATGGCAGACGCCCCTTCCCCACTGAGCAGCACCATCCTGGGTTCAGCTGTGCCTGCAGTGAAACTCTCAACCCCGAGCGTTTCGAATCGCCGTATTGTTTGTCCCTGTGGGGGTGGGACCCACCGAGGCTGATCACCTGCCTCCCCGCCTCAGAGCTCTTTTTTTTTTTAAGTTGAACGGTTGACTCTCTCCCAGGTGTTTCAGTTGCCTGCTGATAGGGCACTGGGATCTGTGTGATTTCCCATGCAGCAACCCACTGCACCAGCTCAAACGTCACTTCCCGGGAATCTCCTGGTCTGGCTCACTGTCCAAGTCCCACTTAATCAGATGGATATGCTAATCTGCCCTCCCAAATCTCAGACTGCTGGTTTAACAGGGCACCCAGACCAGTGCATTTTGTGCGGAGTGCCGCTGTGCTGTGGCGCTGGCCGTAACGGCTGAGCAAGCCAAAACAGCTGCACTGGTGTCCCATGTCTCTCCTACATCTGGGAATTTCCCTGTTCTGTGGGCAACAAAGATCCATCTGGAAATGCAGATTGCACTCACCCTCTGCGTATTCACTGAAAGCTGCAGTCCTTATTTGCTCCTACTGCACCATCTTCTTTTTCCCCCAATCAAGAAATAGCGTTTTCAACAGTTTTGTTACATAATGCAGGTTTGAATCACCAAGGCTCTGGATAAGCCTGTCTCCATTAGATCTCCTGAGAGCAACTGATGTTGCCCTCCCTGCACAACGTTACAGTCATGCGATAGGGAGGAGAAGGCTGCTTTTACCTTTTATGAAATTGTGGTAAACCCTCCGACTCACGTTGTATTTCCACATCTGCAAACATGAATGGAGATAAACCCCTCAAAGTTTGCCTTGGAGACCAGGCCAGAGAACATTAGTCCTGGCACAAAAAGAGTGTGAAATCCCAAATAGAGTCCACCAGAGGAGATGAAAAAACATCTACCTTCAGAAACTCCTGCCTCAGTTTGAGTCCTGGTGCCATCTCCTGTTAGTTGTTGACTGTGACAAAAATTACTTAGCCTTTTGATTCTCCATCCCCTTCTCCCTAAAGCACTGTTTGTACTAACACATTTTAATTTTCAAAGCTTAATCTTTAAGCGTTAGGTTCACAGCAAAACTGAGGAGAAAGTACAGACACAGAGGATGTTTAGGGCAGTGAAATTGCTTTGCATGATACTATAATGGTGGATACATAGTATTATACATTTGCCCAAATTCATAGAATATACAACACCAGGAGTGAATCCTAAATGTAAAATATGAACTTTAGGTGATAGTGACATGTCAGTTTAGGTGCATCAATTATAATAAATGTACCACTGTGGTGTGGAACATTGATAGTCAGAAAGACTATGTAGGTTGCAGAATGAAAGGGCAATATAGGAAATCTCTATACTTTCCTCATAATTTTACTGTGAACCTGAAACTACTTTAAAAAATAAAAATTTGTTTAAAAAACAATTAAATAAAGGAGAAAATTTTTGCGATGTTAGAATAAACAAATTTTTTTTATAACACAGAAGCACTAACTAAAACAAAAGTAAATTTGATTTTATCAAACGAAAATAAAAACCTTTATTTATTGGAAAACACCATTAATAAAATGAAAGAGGCAAGGTCCATATGAGGCAAAAATATTTGCAATACATATTTAATAAATAACACATATGCATATGTAAATACATCCTAAACACCATAATATACAAATAACCCAATAAAAATGGGGAAAAGAGACTTGAAATGCATTTTTTTAAAAAACATACAAATGGCCAATAAGCACATTAAAAAGAGCTCAATATCATTATATGTAAGAGAAATTTAGATTAAAATCACAATGAAATTCAATTTCACAGCCACTAAAATTGCTAAAATTAAAAATACTGAAAGCACTCAACATCAGCATGGATGTAGGGCAATTGAAACTTTCATACATTCCTAATGAAATTCTAAAATGCTATAATTACATTAGAACACTTATTTGACAATTTCTTACAGTATTATACTTATATCTGTTCTATGATCCACTCATAAGAATTTGCTGAACAGAAATGAAAACTTCACTCACACATCAACACAAAAAATGTGGTGAATGCAAAATTGTTCATATCAGCTTTATTCATGTAAACCAAAAACTGGAACAACTCAAATGAATGGAAAACAAACTATAATATATTCATATAGTGAAATACTATTCAGTAATAGAAAGAAACTTCAGTGGTGTATGCAACAGCACATATAAAACTCAGAATTACAACATTGATTGATAGAAGCCAGACACAAAATGAAATTCTTTATAATTCCATTTATATAATATTTCAGAAGCAAAACTAATCTATTGTTGTAGAAATAAAAACAGCAGTTGCTTCTGTTACCGTTTGGGGAGTGGGAAATTAATTAACAGGAAAGAGACCCAAATAAACTTTCTGAGGACATAAAAATGTTTTATATACTGATTTTGTTGGTGGTTACAAAAGTGTTTATATATTTGTCAAAACTCATAAACTGTATATTTAGAATCATGTTCTGTATTTTATGTAAATTATACCTTGAAACATCTTACAATGCATAACTAAAACACACAGACATAAAACATAAGGAAAAATCTCTTGCAAAGGAGCTCTCACCTAGGCCAGCTCCTAATAGGAACTTGGGGCAAGAGTACAAATGGAAACTCATATATTATATGCCCAAATATTTACAATCAAGTTTAAAAAACTGTTGAATAAAATATGTTCTATCCTCCTACATTGACAAGTATATCTTTGTAACAATAAATCTAAAATATGTGTAAAGCTGTGATTTCCATAGCACTGAATGTCAACAAAAGTACAAAGATAACTAAATGTAATTGTTATTGAACATATCTGAGTGATCCACTCATGGTCCAGAAATGTTGGTTGAGTCATTAGATGAACTTGTATAAAAATGATACATCTATACATTACTTATTTCATAAACAATTTTTTCTAACTTTGACTTCAGTGAAATCATTAATAATGATTCTATAATCAAGTTTCTTACACAAATTGGGTCCTAGTGACCATAATGAATCAAAGGCTTAAAAATAAATATAGAAAGTCTTTACCATAGCAATAAGGCAAGAGAAAGAAATAAAAGGCATCTAAACAGGAAAAGAATAAATGAAACATCTCTCTTCAGTGATGATATGATTCTAAACCTAGAAAACCCTAAATACTCTGCCACTAAGCTCCCAGAACTAATGAACAACTTAGGTAAAGTTTCAAGTTACAAACTCAATGTAAAAACTTCAGTAGCATTTCTATACGTCAATAGTGTTCAAGCTGAGAACCAAACCAAGAATGCAATCCCATTTACAATAGCCACACACAAAAATAAAATACCCCAAAATACATCTAACCAGGAAGGTGAAAGATTGATCCATTGGCCTATGTGAATGTTTATGTAGCAGTACCATGCTGTTTTGAATACTGGATCCCTGTAGTATAGTTTGAAGTTGGGTAAAGTGATGCCTCCACCTTTGTTCTTTTTGCTTAGAATTGGCTTTGCTATTTGGGCTCTTTTTTGGTTCCATATGAATTTTAAAATAGTTTTGTTTTTCTAGTTCTGAGAAGAATCTCACTGTTAGTTTGATAGGAATAGCATTGAATCTGTAAATTACTTTGGGCAGCATGGCCATTTTAATGATATTAAGTCTTCCAATCCATGAACATAAATTTGTTTTTTTATTTTGTTGTGCCATGTCTGATTTTGTTGAGCACTGTTTTGTAATTCTTATTGTAGAGAGATCTTTCACTTCCCCATTTAGCTGTATTCATAGGTATTTTATTCTTCTTAGTGCAATTGTAAATGGCAGTTTATTGGTGATTTGGCTTTTGGCTTGCCTATTATTGATGTATAGGAATGCTACTGTTTTTGTGCATTAATTTTGCATCCTGAAACTTTGCTGAAGTTTCAGCAATTAGCTGAAGGAGCTTTTGGGCTGGAATTATGAGGTGTTTCATCTGTAAACAGAGATATTTTGACTTCCTCTGTTCTTATTTGGATGCTGTTTATTTCTTTATCTTCCCTGATTGCTCCAGGTTGGACTTTCAATACTATGTTGAATAGGAGTGGTGAGAGAGGACATCCTTGTCTTGTGACAGTTTTCAGGCAGAATGTTCCTACTTTTGCCCATTCAGTATAACATTGGCTGTGGGTTTATCATAGATGGCTCTTATTATTTTGAGGTTTGTTCCTTCCATACGTAGTTTACTGAGAGTTCTTAACCTAAGAGGTTTTAAATTTTATTTAAAGCATTTTCTGCATCTATTGAGATAATCATGCTGTTTTTGTCTTTAGTTATGTTTATGTAATAAGTCACATTTTCTGATTTGCATATGTTGAACCAACTTTGCATTCCAGGTATGAAACTTATTTGATCAAGGTGGACTAGCTTTTTGATGTGTTGCTGGATCAGGGTGATGCTGGCCTCACAGAACGAGTTGGGGAGGACTCCCTCCTCCTCAATATTTTGGAATTAGTTTCTGTAAAAATAGTATTAGCTCTTCTGTGTACATCTGGTAGAATTCAGCTATGAATCCATCACGTCCTGGGCTTGCTGTCATTGCTGTTGGTAGGTTATTTGCTACTGATTCAATTTCAGAGTTCATTATTGATCTGTTAAGGAAATCAATTTATTTCTGGTTCAGTTTTGGGTGGGTGTATGTATTCAAGAATGCATCCATTTCTTCTGCATTTTCTAGTCTGTGTGCATAGAGTTGTTTGTAGAAGTTTCTGATGGTTATTTTTACTTCTGTGGGGTTAGTGGTTAACATTCCTTTTGTCATTTCTGATTGTGTTTATTTCAATCTTCTCTTTTCTTCTTTATTAGTCTAGATCATAGCCTATCTTCATATTAAAAAAACAATTTTGGGGTTCATTAATCTTTTGAATTTTGTGTGTATTTTGATTTCCTTCAATTCAGCTCTGGTTTTGGTTATTTACTGTCTTCTACTGGCTTTGGGGTTGATTTGTTCTTGCTTCTCAAATTCTTTCATTTTTGATGTTATATTATTAATTTGAGATCTTTTAAGCTTTTTGATGTGAGCATGTAGTGATATAAATTTTCTAGTTAGCACTGTCTTAGCTGTGTCCCAGAGATTTGGTTATGTTTTATCTTTGTTCTCACTAGTTTCAAAGAACTTCCTGATATTTTCCTTAATTCCATCATTTACCTAAAAGTCATTCCAGAGCATGTTGCTTAATTTCCATGTAATTGCATGGCTTTGAGCAATTTTCTTAGTCTTGACTTCTTTTTTTTATTGAACTATGGCCTGAGAATGTGTTTATTATTATTTCAGGGTTCTTTTGCATTTGCTGAGAATTATTTCCAATTATCTGGTCAATTTTAGAGTGTATGCTATGTGTTGATGAGAAGAATATATAATCTGTTTTATGGAGGGTGTAGAGTTCTGTAGAGGCCTATCAGATTCATTTGGTCCAATATTGATTTAGGTGCTGAATATCTTTGTTAATTTTTTGCTTCAAAGATCTGCCTAATTCTGTTAGTGGATTATTGAAGTCTCACACTCTTTTTGTGTAGGAGTCTATGTCTCTTTATAGGTCTCTAAGAACTAGCTTTATAAATTTGTGTGCTCCTGTTTTGGATGCATTTATATTTAGGATAGTTATATCTTCTTGTTGAACTGAACATTTTTTTATTATGTAATGTCCTTCTTCGTCTTTTTTTATCTTTGGTAATTTGAAGTCTATTTTGTCTGCAATTGAGATTGCAACCCCGGATTTTGTTTTCCCCAATAGCTGAGTAGACTTTCCTACATCCCTTTATTTTGAGCCTATGGGTATAAATATGTGTGATATGGATCTCTTGAAGACAACATACCATTGGGTCTTGCTTTTTTATCCAGCTTGCTACTCTGTGCCTTCACTTAGGAAGCTTAGTTTTGTCCGGACATGAAATTCTTGGTAGAAGTTTTTGTTTTGTTTTGTTTTGTTTTGTTTTGTTTTGATTTTTAAGAATATTGACTATTGGCCTCAAGTCTCTATTGTCTTGTAGGTTTCAGCTGAGAGGTCTGCTGTTAGCCTAATGAGGTTCCCTTTGCAGGTGACCTGCCCTTTTTTTCCAGCTGCCTTTAACGTTTTTTCTTTCATTTAGACCTCGGAAAATCTGATGATTAGGTGTCTTGGGGGTGATCTTCTTTTGTAGTTCTCTGTGTTTCCTGAGTTTGACTGTTGTCCTCTCAAGCAAGGATGAGAAATTTTTCAAGGATGATATCTTGAAATATGTTTTCCAAGTTGCTTGCTTTCTCCCCCTCTCTTTCAGGGATACCAATGATTTGTATATCTTCCTTCTTTACATAATCTTATACTTCTCAGATACTTTGTTCATTCCTATTTATTCTTTCCTTTCTTTTTGTCTGACTGTCTTATTACAGAGAACCAGTCTTTGAGTTATGAGATTCTTTCTTCAGCTTGGTTTATTCTGCTGTTAATACTTGTGATTGCATTGTGTAATGCTTGTGTTGTGTTACTCAGCTCTGTCAAACCAGTTAGGTTCTTTTTTTTTACTGATTATTTCATCCTTCAGCTACCGTATTGCTGTATTGTGATTCTTAGTTTCATTGGGTTGGACTTCTTCATCCTCCAGAATCTCTATAATCTTTGCTCATATCCATAGTCCAAATTCGTCTTTCTAGCCAGTTCAGCCTGGTTAAGAACTATTGTTGGAGAACTGGTGCCATCATTTGGAGGATATATGACACTGTGGCCATTTGAGTTACTAGAGTTCTTGCATTATTTCTTTCTCGTCTCTGCATGTAGGTGCTCCTTGAGCTGCAGTGTACCTTGAGTACAGCCATTAGACTTCTTTTCTGAATGTTTTCACCAAGCTGAAGCTTTGTATAGGGCCTTCATTTGATGCTACTTTTTTGTTTGTTTTGTTTTTGATTAGTTTTGTTTGTTTTGTTTTGCTTTTTGAGACAGAGTCTCACTCTGTCACCCAGGCTGGAGTGCAGTGGTGCAATCTTGGTGCATTGCAATCTCTGCCTCCAGGGTTCAATTAATTCTCATGCCTCAGACTCCTGAGTAGCTGAGATTACAGGCATGTGTCACTATGCCCGGCTAATATTCTTTGTGTACTTTTAGTAGAGACAGGGTTTCACCATGTTGGTCAGGATGGTTTCAAATTCCTGACCTCAGGTGATCAGCCCACCACAGTCTCCCAAAGTGCTGGGATTACAGGTGTGAACCACCATGCTCAGCAATGCTGACTTCTTATCTCTGGTTTTAGAGGGACATATGTTTGGATGAAATTTTTTGGTATTGAAGCTTTGAGCTATGATCCAGTAGGTGGCACTTAGGCTTATTGGTTGGTTGGTAGGCTTGCTTGGTTGTGTGGCTCCCCTGTTTCCTCATAGTTGCAGCCATGTTCCCTCTCAATCTTCTGAAAGTGTGCGTTCCTCTCCCTCTTGAGCATTGCCTTTAAATCACGGCTCAGCACTCCTGGGCTGCCTGCTGCAGCTCTGGGGCAATCTCAGTGTTTACGCTTCTTTCTCAATCTGTAGGCAGCAGAGGAAGCGGACCTTAGTAGTGTTGTCGCCAGGGGTCTTTTGCTTGTCTCCTATGGGCTCCACCCCAAAGAGATGCCAGTAAGCAATTATTCAATGGAATCAATCCAGGATGGTGGATTTGTGCTGTGAGCCCATGCCAGTGGTTCCCTGTCTGGTGACAAACAGTGGGTTTTTTGTGGGACTGATAGGAAACATAGTGGACTCCTCTTCTTGCGTTGACTGCAGTTTGTTAGCGATGTGGATAAAGCACTTAGTATCTTTGCTCCTTTATTATCCCATCGGTAGCAAGGGCAGTTCCACTGCAAAAGCAGTGACAAAGGAGCTTTCAATTGTCGCTGAAGGCTTTCTCAAGGAAGTTGCCATGTTACTACTGGCTTGATAGCTCTGGGGGGGATGGCTGGAAGCCCAGACATGGAGGATCTGCACAGTGAGAAGATATGGAAATAGGCACCCACATAACAGTCTGACAACTTTTCCATAAGGCTGCTGTGATATGCTGGGGTCCCGTTTCAGTCTCTAGTCACCTTGGATGTTCAGTACCTGGAGGTATCACCAGTAAAGGCTGTGATACAGCAAAGAGGGCAGCCCACCCCTTGTTCTGGAAGCTGCATCCCAAGGAGGTACAGACCTGTTTCCACCACGAACACACCTGTAGGAGGTGGCTGGAGATCCCAGTTGGAAAGTCTCACCCAGTGAGGAGGAACAGTATTGGGGATCAACTTAAAAAAGCAGTCTGGCCATGTGTTTGTAAAGTAGCTGTACTGTCCTGGAGGTGTGCTTCAGCTCCCTGTTGCCTTAGACGCTTCAAAGGTCAAAGGCTGGAACAGCTATGTCACCCAAACAGCAAAGAGGGCAGCCTACCCCTCCTTCTGGGAGCTTCATCCCAAGAAAATTTAAAACCTCTGCCAGCTGGAGTACACTGGTGTGGGTAACTGAAGATCCCAGTTGGGAGGTCCGACCCAGTGATGAGGAACGGGATCAAAGACCCACTTTTAAAAAGCTGTCTGGTCACATTTTTATAAGAGCAGCTGTGCTGTGCTTGCAGTTCACTTCAGTCCCTGGTCCTTTGGACTCTCCAAAGTCTGAAAGCCAAAATAGCTAATTCACCCAAACATGAAAGATGGCAGCCCACCCTAAAATGGTCAGAGCATAGTTTGGTTTTACACATTCTAGGGAGACATGAGACATCAATCAACATATGCAAGATAAACATTGCTTCAGTCTGGAAAGGCAGGACAATTCAAAGCAAAGGCAGGAAGACTCAAAGTGGGAAGGAGACTTCCAGGTCACAGGCAGATAAGAGACAAATGGTTGCATTCTTTTGAGTTTTTGATTAGCCTCTCTAAAGGAAGCAATCAGATATGGATTTATCTCAATGAGCAGAGGGGTGACTTTGAGTAGAATGTGAGGCAGGTTGGCCCTAAGCAGTTTACAGCTTGATTTTTCCCTTTAGCTTAGTGATTTGGGGGCTTCAAGATTTATTTTTCTTTCACAACATACAACAGCCAACAAACATGAAAAAATGCTCAACATCACTAATCATCAGAGAAATGTAAATAATGAGGCTGTGGAGAAAAGGGAATGCTTATACACTGTTGGTGGGAATATAAATTAGTTCAGCCACTGTGGAAAGTAGTTTGGAGATTTTTCAAAATATTTAAAATAGAAGTACTATTTGACCCAGAAATCCCATTATTGGATATATATCCGAAAGAAATAGATAGTTCTACCAAAAAGGCACATGCACTCATATGTTCATCATAGCACTATTCACAATAGTAAAGACATAGAATCAACCTAGGTGCCCATCACTGGTGGAATTGATAAAAGAAATGTGGTATATATACACCATGCAATAAGATACAGCCATAAAAATGAAGAAACTCATGTTCTTTTAAGCAACATGGATGGAGCTGGAGGCCGTCATCCTAGGCAAATTAATGCAGGAAGAGGAGACCAACTACCACATATTTCCATTTATAAGTGGGAGCTAAACATTGGGTGCTCAACGACATAAAGATTGCAATAGTAGACACTGGGGACTAGTGGACACTAAAGGGGGAAGGGAGGGAGGGGTGTGAGGGTTGAAAAACTATTAGGTAATATACTCAGTACTGGGGTGATAAGATCAATTGTACAGCATCATGGAATACATCAATGTAACAAACATGACATGTACCTTCTGAATCTAAATTAAAGGTGAAATTATTTTAGAATACTATATAAATATATATATGATCACATTAAATGTGTAAGTATTGAATTATTGTCATCAATAAATATACAGGTAAAATATTTTAAGTAATTATTTAACATATGTCTTCAAAGTTATTTTTCTTTTATATTGGTAGATATTATTTAAAACCCATGAATTTTAAAATAATTCCAAGCTACTTAAATAAAGCTACAATTCTTATATTGAAAATTGAATGAAATGTATTAGTTTGCACTAATAAAACTAATTATGATTCTATCATCCAATGTCTATCTAATTGCCAATGTATACAACTGGTATCAGTGATTCACGCATTATATGTCTAGATCTACCTATATATACTTTGAGGGGCATAAATCATTCAATATTGCAAAATGTTCTTCAACTGCAACGTGGAACTCTTTTGAATACAATACAAATTTGTGAATTCCTTTGGAATTATGAATAGGAACATGAAAAGAATCAAGGAAGCATCTTGAATGCACTACTGGGAAATAACAGCTCATTGGGGGAAGAAATAAGTCATTCTTGTCACCTAGAGAAAGGATTTGAATAGTCTTTTCTGCTACCTAACCAGTTCTGTGGCTTAGATCTCCAATGTAGGTTGCTGAACAGTCAAAAATCCTTTGCATGTGGCATCACTTTTGGTTTTTAAGGAATAGGGCAATAAATGTAGCAAACCATTTCCCTGGAATTGAAATATGTTGGGCATGGAAGGAGACTTTCAGCATTGAGGACTAGATCCCAAGTGCTAGAGTCAACTTGTCTTCCTTGATATATTTAACATTTGGGTTTCTAATATGAAGTTGTTCAAAACAGTGCTAGGCTCAGGGCTGCGTGCCCTCCTTTGTGGTCTAAAGATTAGGGTAGAATCCTTGCAACGCTCCTTCCCCATGATTGCACACATCACTATGTGATTTTCTTAAATTATGTTACCCTCCTGCTCAAAAGCCTTCCATGGATTTCTATCAGCTACAGAACTAAGCCCAAATTTGTCAGCCTTGCATTCCAGAATATCTGAAATCTCACTTGACCTTTCTTTTCCAGCCCCTTTTCTGTTTTATAATGGATATGTCTATATGCCTGCAAAAAAAGAGAAAATTTAAAAATAAAGTTATAAAAAGAATTTCCCTTTTGTCCCTCTAAACACCGTCCTGCCTTCCTACTTTTGGAACTTGCATGGTCACTTTAATCCTTTCCATCTTGTTTACCATTAGGAATCCTTCCAGATTTAGTTCAAATCCCACTTTTATAGGGAAACTTTTCTTGCAAATTAAGCCTACCAAGATTCTTTCTCTTCTGTGAGTCTTAAACAATTATTGCTATGCATAT
The DNA here is from genome assembly GCF_049354715.1 of Callithrix jacchus. Lineage (NCBI taxonomy): Eukaryota > Metazoa > Chordata > Mammalia > Primates > Cebidae > Callithrix > Callithrix jacchus. The sequence continues at coordinate 92,084,095 of NC_133524.1, forward strand.
TAATTCATTATTTACTAAATTATATTCTGTCTTCCACAAAATATATTGTACTTTGCCTGAGATTAGGGCTATGTTTTATGCCTCCTTGTTCCTCTTTGTGCCTTGCATATAATAGGTAATTAGTTAGTCCTTTGCTAACAGCATGCTTAAGTAATAATGTAGCTTACTGGGCAGTAAACATTTAAAGTACAGAGTCCTCTTTTTTTTTTTTGAGACAGAGTCTCACTCTGTCACCAGTGCCGGGCTGGAGTGCAATGGCGCGATCTCGGCTCCCTGAAACCTCTGCCTCCCAGGTTCAAGCAATTCTCCTGCCTCAGCCTCCCAAGTAGCTGGGAATACATGCGCACGCCACCACACCCAGATAATTTTTGTATTTTCAGTAGAGATGGGGTTTCACCACATTGCCCAGAATGGTCTCAATCTCTTGACCTCTTGATTCACCTGCCTCAGCCTCCCAAAGTGCTGGGATTACAGGCTTGAGCCACTGCGCCCGGCCTACAAGGTCCTCTTAAATCTCAACAGATTGATTCATGCTTTGAAAACATTTTTATATTAGGGTAATCTTTTAGTCTCACCACAAGTAACTAATAATAACCAAACTGTTAGGTGTTAAAGTGCCCAGGAAATGCCTACCTTCAAATTCTATACGCAATTTTTCAATAATTGATATCAGATAATTATAAATAAGAAAGATAAAGTAGAGAAATAAGCCAAACAAACATTACACTGTTATGAATATGTCCAGTGAAAGAAGCCATGAGAAGCTGAATGCGCTGTTGCCAGAGCCCTAAATGTTTTCTTTGTGAGTTCATTTTTCTTTAATTGCATTTCTGAGCAGCATCTAAGTTTACAGTAGAAGATAAAAGTATGGAAGAAAATAGTATAGTGTTATGACTGTTTTTACAGCCATCCTTTATTGGTTATTCACAATAAAAAGCACAGCATATTCAGGGTGCATTAATAAAAAATGGAGACTATAAAAGTTGTTAAAATAGAATGTACATTATGTTCACTGAGAACACTATAGGATTGAGGTGCCATTTTTTTCTCCCAAAATAAGGTGTAAAGTGTTCAGAGCCCAGAAGCTCAAAACCAAACTTTAATTCATGCTCCCTGCCATCAATATCACACTATGGCCATAAACCCTGGAAAGAAATCGCCCCTTACCGATGCCACTACAATGTGAATTCATATGGGCATTGGATAAAGGATCAGTTTATTTAGCAAGACTTACTATATATTAGGTGTCAGTATGTGTGGCCAGGGAAATTCAAGGATTCATCAAAGATACTAGTTTATTTTCCCAAGTATATAACAACAAGGAATTTCTACTTCCAACAAACAACAAAAGTATAACACTGTAATAATCAGAATTGTGAACATCCTGTTCTATCAGGGTCTCTTACCCAAGAAATTTTTATTATCAAGATGACATAGCCATGTGGTGAACACTTTGTATATATTTTGTATTTACTTCTTTTGCATGGACTTCCCACAGAGACATCAAAAATATCTGGTGCTTTCTGAATGGCATTATATATTTCTGAAAGCAAATAACTAAATATTTTTAAAATATATATTTTATTGCACTTTAGGTTCTGGGGTACATGTGCAGAACATGCAGGATTGTGGCATAGGTACATACATGGCAATGTGGTTTATTGCCTCCATTCCCCCATCACCTACATCTAGCATTGCTCCCCATGTTTCCCTCCCCAACCTCCCTAGCCCCCACTGTCCCTCCCCTATTCCCTCCCAATAGACCCCTGTGTGTGACGCTCCGTTCCCTGTGTCTATGTGTTCTCATTGTTCAACGCCTGCCTATGAGTGAAAACATGTGGTGTTTGATTTTCTGTTCTTGTGTCAGTTTGCTGAGAATGATGGTTTCCAGCTTCATCCATGTTCCAACAAAGGACAGAAACTCATCCTTTTTATGGATGCATAGCATTCCATGGTATATATGTACCACATTTTCCTTGTCTAGTCTATCATCAATGGGCATTTGGGTTGGTTCCAGGTCTTTGTTATTGAAACAGTGCCACAATGAACACACATGTGCATGTGTCTTTATAATAGAACAATTTCTAATCCTTTGAGTACATATGCAGTGATGGGATTGCTGGGTCAAATGAAATTTCTATTTCTAGATCCTCGAGGAATTGCCACACTGTCTTCCACAATGGCTGAACTAATTTAATTTACACTCCCACCAACAGTGTAAAGCTGTTTCTCCACAGCCTCTCCAGCATCTGTTGTCTCCAGGTTTTTTAATGATCGCCATTCTAACTGGCGTGAGATGGTATCTCAATGTGGTTTTGATTTGCATTTCTCTAATTACCAGTGATGGTGAGCATTTTTTCATATGTTTGTTGGCATCATAAATGTCTTCTCTTGAAAAGAGTCTGTTCATGTTCTTCACCCACTTTTGAATGGGTTTGTTTGTTTTTTTCTTATAAATCTGTTTTTGTTATTTGCAGATTCTGGATATTAGCCCTTTGTCAGATGGGTAGACTGCAAAATTTTTTCCCCATTCTGTTGGTTGCCAGTTCACTCTAATGATTGTTTCTCTTGCTATACAGAGCTCTGGAGTTTAATTAGATCCCTTTTGTCTATTTTGTCTTTTGTTGCCAATGCTTTTGGTGTTTTAGTCATCAGGTCCTTGCCCATGCCTATGTACTGAATGGTTTTGCCTACGTTTTCTTCTAGGGTTTTTTATGCTGTTAGGTCTTATGTTTAAGACTTTAATCCGTCTGGAGTTAATTTTAGTGTAAGGTGTAAGAAAGGGGTGAAGTTTCTGCTTTCTGCACATGGCTAGCCAGTTTTTCCAACACCATTTTATAAACAGGGAATCCTTTCCCCGTTGCTTGTTTTTGTCAGGTTTGTCAAAGATCAGATGGTTATAGATGTGTGGCGTTGCCTCCAAGGCCTCTGTTCTGCTCCATTCGTCTACATCTCTGTTTTGGTACCAGAACCATGATGTTTTGATTACTGTAGCCTTGTAGTATAGTTTGAAGTCAGGTAGCATGATGCCTCCAGCTTTGTTCTTTTTGCTTAGAATTGTCTTGCCTATACAGGCTCTCTTTTGGTTCCATATAAGTTTAAGGTGGCTTTTTCCAGTTCTGTGAAGAGGGTCATAGGTAGCTTGATGGGAATAGCATTGAATCTATAACTTACTTTAGGCAGTATGGCCATTTTCACAATGTTGATTCTTCATAACAACAAGCATGGAATGTTATTCCATCTGTTTGTGTCCTCTCTTATTTCCTTGAGCAGTGGTTTGTAGTTCTCCTTGAAGAGGTCCTTTATATCCTTTGCTAGTTGTATTCCTAGGTATTTTATTCTCTTTGTAGCAATTGTGAATGGCAGTTGATTCTTGATTTAGCTCTCTAAGTCTGTTATTGGTGTATAGGAATGCTTGTGATTTCTGCACATTGATTTTGTATCCTGAGATTTTGCTGAGGTTGCTTATCAGTTTAAGAAGTTTTTGGGCTGAGACGATGGGGTCTTCTAAATATACAATCATGTCGTCTGCAAATAGAGACAATTTGACTTCCTCCATTCCCAATTGAATACCCTTTATTTCTTTTTCTTGCCTGATTGCTCTGGCTAGAACTTCCAATACTGTATTGCATAGGAGTGGTGAAAGAGGGCATCCTTGTCTAGTGCCAGATTTCAAAGGAAATCCTTCCAGTTTTTGCCCATTCAGCATGATATTGGCTGTGAGTTTGTCATAAGTAGCTTTTATTAATTTGAGATACATTCCATCAATACCTAGTTTATTGAGAGTTTTTAGCATAAAGGGCTGTTGAATTTTGTCGAAGGCCTTCTCTGCATCTATTGAGATAATCATGTGGTTTTTGTCCTTGGTTCTGTTTATGTGGTGAATTATGTTTATAGACTTGCATATGTTGAACCAGCCTTGCATCCCTGTGATGAAGCCTACTTGATTGTGATGGATAAGCTTTTTGATGTGCTGTTGCAATCAGTTTGCCAGTATTTTATTGAAGATTTTTGCATCTATGTTCATCATGGATATTGGCCTGTAGTTTTCTTTTCTTATTGAGTCTCTGCTGGATTTTGGTATCAGGATGATGTTGGTCTCATAAAATGATTTTCGAAGGATTCCCTCTTTTTGGATTGTTTGGAATAGTTTCAGAAGGAGTGATACCAGCTCCTCTTTGTATGTCTGGTAGATTGGGCCTGTGAACTCATCTGGTCCTGAGCTTTTTTTGGTTGGTAGGCTATTAATTGCTGCCTCAACTTCAGACCTTGTTATTGGTCTATTCAGGGTTTCGACTTCTTCTTGGTTTAGGCTTGGGGTGGTGCAAGTGTCCAGGAATTTATCCATTTCTTCCAGGTGTTCTGATTTGTGTTCATAGAGTTGTTTGTAGTAATTTCTGATGGTAGTTTGTATTTCTGTGGAATCAGTGTTGATATCTCCTTTATCATTTTTTATTGCATCTATTTGATTCTTCTCTCTTTTCTTTTTTATTAATCTGGCTACTGGTCTGTCTATTTTGTTGATCTTTTCAAAAAACCAGCTCCTGGATTTATTGATTTTTTTGAAGGGTTTTTGTGTCTGTATCTCCTTCAGTTCTGCTCTGATCTTAGTTATGTCTTGTCTTCTGCTAGTTTTTGAGTTTTTTTGATCTTAACTAAACATTTTTATAGCTTTTGTCCTTACAAACTCTTTTCAAACAGGTAAAGGACAAGAAACGATTCAAACAACTAAGTGACTTTTTCATAGAAATTGACACAGACAGAAGAAACAGTCAGTTATTTTTCTTGGAACTAAGGTCTCACATTGCATTTTGGATATATTTCAAAGGGTTTTATCTCTGGAATTTGGTATTCATCTCCAAGGATGATCCCATTTTACATTTAAAAGTGAAATTAAGGTAATGTAGTTTGCCTTCACATGTTTGTGAATTTTCACAGACCTTACTTGATTTATTGAAGAAAGGGAATTTGGAAGCACATGAAAGGTTTACCCAAGGCTTTCTTTGCAATGAATAGGCATTTTTATGGTTGTTATAGATTTACTCTGGAAACTCTATAATAGATTATAAAACTTTCCCAGGTATAGCATTCCAAGCTGGAAGAGAATTTATTTGAAAACCTTCAATATTTTTCTAGCTGGTAGTGAGGCTGAGAAAAGGGCACAACAATGATCTTTTCTTTTCTTTTTTTTTTTTTTTGAGATAGTCTCACACTGTATCCCAAGCTGGAGTGCAGTGACATGATCTTGGCTCACCGCAATCTCCCCCTCCTGGGTTCAAGCAATTCTTCTACCTGACCCTCCTGAGTAGCTGGGATTATAGACATGCACCAACATGCCCTGCTAATTTTTGTATTTTTAGTAGAGATGAGGTTTTGTCACATTGGCCAGGCTGATCTCAAACTCCTGACCTCAGGTGATCTGCCCTGCTTGGACTTCCAAAGTGCTGGGATTACAGGAGTGAGCCACCACCCCGGACGATCAATCTATTTATTGATAACATTGTGTTACACTCTAGGGGGGATTTAAAAACAAACAAACAAAAATCTTAGAGAGTTCCAAGGGTATAAAAGATTCCGAGACTTCAGAGAGACCACTTACTGCAGAGATGTCTTTCAGTTGATATCCTCATACCCATCCTGAGTGCTGATGCAAACTTGCTCAAAATTAATACATCTTAAATGTTTGGATTATTCCCCCTCTCTATTAAGGAAATCATCACAATAAGACAAATATATCAACAAGCATAAAACCCAATAGAAGTGCTATACTCAGACTATTTATAACAAAATGAATTATAAACTCTCAGGGTCTCCATGGTTTCTGGGTTACTGCCTAGTGACAAGCACTCTGCAGGAATTCAAAGACATTGTATGTTTAGGTACTTTTTAAGCTTTTTTGTTTTGATAAAATTGCAAATTGATAGAAAAGTTGAAAAAATAGTATAAAGAACTTCCCTTCTTCCAGAGCCACCATTGTCAACATTCACTACATCTGTTTTATCATGCTAGGGTCCCTTTAAACAGCATTCAGGGCTTCACTAAGTGTCTAAAGCTACAATTTATTATATTACTTAATTATGAGGGACAGAGCTGATCTATATAGAATGATAATAGTAATGACAATAATGGCAATAATAATATTAATACTTTGCATATTAAGTTATCACAAGAACTTTATAAGGTATGTATTATCATGTTCAGGTTATCAGTGAATAATTTGAGGTCACAGAGCTAGGAAGTGGCATAGCCATGATCCAAATTGAGATCTATCTGACCCTAAAGCTAGGGCTTACAAACATTACTGAATACTGCCTCTTCTCAAATGTGGCAAGGAGATTCATTTTCCTCAGTCTATCTAATCCCCAATGGGTTAGTCCTTCACTTGGGAATTCCACCCATATTCTTTAGTGCTATACAATTTAATAAGGGAATATTAGTCAAAAGCCAAAATGTAGCTCTGACAATTATCTCAAAATAAAAAGTTTAATTTAAAACAATGCAGCTCTGGCTAAAGAAAATTCCAATGTTTGTCCTTAAGGGTATCCTTTTTAATCTGCAAAATTGAAATATTCACATTTTTCTGTTTAGGAAAAGCCAGTATGATTGCAAGCCTTTTTCAATTTTTAATTGCCTATTCCCACATTAAGCTTATTTGAATAAGCAGTTCTTAGAGAGGGGCTTCTATCTACCTAATACCATGCCATTTCCTATGCTAATAATGGTTTCATGTTTGCTACTGTAGAGATCCTTGGGGAGACAAAGTAATGAGAGTGAAATAAAATAGTTTACTTCAGTGACCCAACCTGAAAGTTCAAACTACTAAAACATTGAAATATTCTGAGTCACTGCCAGATTGCTTGATGATTGTTGAAACTATTAAGCAATTCCAGCAGGAGTTGTCAGCCTGTGTGTCCATGTGAGTGTGTGTGAGTGTATTTGTGTGCACATCTTTGAATAAATGTGTAAGTAGGTATTGAGCATGTGTGTCTGTTTTTAATAAGATCTTGGCCTCCTTTGATTCTAAACCCTATTCTCCCAACAAGGCTTTATTTCTAAGAAATAAGAACACTTTTTAAAGTTGAACAATTGATTTTTCACTTTCCATTCTCAGTCTTTTTGCTTTGACCACGTGTTTCATAGCAAGTTACCAAAGAACCTTCTTTATTTCCATTAGACAATAGGAAAAGATCAAGAACTACAAATGCTCCTGAATACACACCAAGGCCCTGACAGGACCGCAGAATTTTGGATGTTTTAGTCATTTTCTCTGGAGAAGTAAGTTCTAAAACTGATTCTTAATATGTTAGAAGAATAATAGAATCTATGATCGAATTTTCTAGATTTTAAGCCAAGACTTTCCAATTTAATTGCTTAACAATAATAATTCTAAGGTTTTCTTTCTATGGGGATTTAAAAGTTTGAAAAAAATTATACATATCTTAGCTAGTGAGCCTTAGACTAATTAATTCAATACAATATATTGAAAGCCTGCTATGCTAGGCATGAAGAATACAAAAATAATAGTATTATTTTATTAATAAAAGTAATAATAATGAAAAATACTATTTATGGAATGCCTACTAGTGAAAGTTAGTGTACTAAGTGTTTTATATAAATTTATAGATATATAAATAAATATATATACATCTGTAAGAGATATATATATATATATATCTTACAGAAACACTGTACGGTAGGGATTATTACTTTTTTTTTTTTTTTTGAGACAGAGTCTTGCTCTTTTGGCCAGGCTGGAGTGCAGTGGCACTCAGCTCACTGCAACATTCACCTTTTTTGTTCAAGTGTTTCTCCTGCCTCAACCTCCACAGTAGCGGGATTACAGGCCCATGCCACCACATCCAGCTAATTCTTGAATTCCTGACCTCACATGATCTGCCTGCCTCAGCCTCCCAAAGTTCTGGGATTACAGGCATGAGTCACCATGCCCAACCTACTATCTTCATTTTAAATATGAAGAGAGTTAACAGACATTAAGAAATTTGTCAAGTGACAGATCTGAAATCACAACCGACGTCAGTTTGACTGAAAACTTTATGCGTTGTTATGCTGTATTTTAAAGGGAGATATATTTTCTCAATAAAAGACCTAAAGTTTTATGAATGGTATAATAGAAGTATGTCCAGTGGGGCATAAGAGAGCATTTTAAAAAATGACTCTTGGGGAGTTAGAGAGATTCTAAAGGACTGGAACAGTATTTTTTGTTGGAAACCCTTATTGGGATCAAATCAGCAGACCTTATCCAATTGAACTAACAAGCTCAAACTGACATCTGAGAAAAAGTTCACCTTTGGAGTCATCTGAAAGACAAGCTTCCAAAAGAATACAATAGATTCAAACTCACAAAGCAGTTTAGGATGAGCTCTACATTTACTAGACCTTTGCTATCCAATATAATAGCCACTAGCTATTAATATATGTGACTGGTACACACTTGAAATGTGGCTAGCAGAAATACGAGTGTTTGGTAAGTGTAAAATATACATAAAGGCAGTACAAGGAAAAAGAACACAAAACATTTCATTAACAATTAATATTGGTTATATGTTGAAATTATAATATTCTGGATATTATGACAAAAATATTATGTAAATGAATGTATCCAGTTTGTTATTATTTAATTTAATGTGACTACTACTTTTCTTTAATCCAGAAAGAAAACAGCATTTGGGCATGCCTTTTCACATTCACTAGCTATTTTGTTCAGTAGCTAGTAAATCATTGACGTTCTTTAATCATCACTATACTAAATCTAAACTCCTTCAGCATAGGTATTGGGTCTTAATTTTCATCAGAAATGCTTAACCCAATGCCTCACACTAGCATCACTCAATAAATGTTGAGTGAATGACATAAAACACTTTAGTTCAGGTATGGAGTTTCTTTTTCAACAAACATTGTGGAACAACTTAATTATTTTTTAAAATGTTGCCCTCTTTTAAAAGAATCATCATAATAAGCTCTACATTTACTACAGCAAACAATAATTCTGCTGTTTGTAACCATTTTGAATCTCCTATTCTGGACCTGCTCTCTCAATCTGTTGGAGTATTATCATAGATATTCTCAATAGTAGCATAACTTTGAACTTGAAAGCTAGATTAATAGAGTAACAGAGCTCTTAAAGATCAAAGCTCTTAAAAAGGTTAAAGCCTCTTTCGTCTTTCCTGAGCATCATTTCTCTCCTAGCAACGTTCCTTCTACTTTTTTCAAATCTACAATAACTTATTTTGACAGACAAGTCAAAGCCACAAAAGGAATGGACCAGTTTTCTGTGTCAAATTACCTACATGGCAATTCAGTGAATCCTCATCTTTTGCTCTTATTTTAAGCATAGATTCTAGTTTTAAAAATTAACAAGTATGGCACTGATACTGAATCATCAGAATAGTTCCTAGAATAGTTTCTGTAAGCCAAAATGGCTGTACCTGTGCATGACAATATCATACTGGCCCCAAATACAACCAAAATGAACAAAAAATGGTATTTTCTAGGTTTAATACTTTTTAAACCTTTGGTGGCACTCTTTTGTATTTGTCCTTACATATGAGCATTTCTTCCAATTTAGAAAAAATATTTTTTTAAAATAGAAGCTCACTGTAAGTTTTTCTGCATAGCTACATAACTTCATTATTTTCTTCTTTACTAGGATCCATAGCAAAAATGTTGGATTTTATGTATTTTGTGAAGAGAATTTCGGGACACCTGTTCTAGCATGCTTCCACCCATCTTTAAGGAATTCAAATCTTAGTTTGAACTGTGTTAAAACTTTGAAGTTAGCAACCAGTTGGGGACGGTGATTTTGTTTACAACAAACCATATATATATATATATATATATCAGCTCAGGCCACTATAACATGATACCACAGACTATGTGGTTTATACAACACACGTTATTTTCTCTCAGTTCTGGAGACTGGACGTCTGAGACCTTGCTCTTTCTTGTTTTCTGATGGCTGTCTTCACATTGTGTTCACATGTGGCTTCTCATTTGTGTGTACAGAGAGAGACAGAAAGAGAGAGAGACAGATCCCTCATCTCTGGTATTTCTTCCTCTTCTTTTAAGAATACCAGCCCTCTTGGGTCAAGACTTCTCTCTTATAATCTCATTTAATCACAATTATCTCCATAATGCCCCTGTCTCCAAATACAGTCACATTGTGGGTTAAGACTTTAACATGAATTTGGGGTAGGGAGGACACCATTCAGTCTATAACATCCTGGATGGAAGCATCGTGACTGTTGTGATAGGTGCTTCCCGGCATTGTGCTAAAATATTGACACTCTGCTTTCCTCACTGCAATATTCCTGTATTAATCAAAATAAAAACTTATCTATAGGAAATAGAAAGCTGCACCCATGATCTCTTCCCAAAGGAAACCAAGTTATCAGCTATCTACAGAGAAAAAAAAAATACCTTCATAATAAATAAATATTAGGTGAGCACTCACTGTACCTGGTTTTAACTTCATATTGCTGAAAGGCACTGAATGACCAGCAGCAATACCCAGGTACTACATAGAGGGCCTTGGTATGCCTCTGAGACATGCTGGATTCACGTGAGACTCAGCACCCTACCAGCTGTGGGGGCAATAGCGCAAAATTCCTTCTGCATCAGAAAAGCATAGATAAAAGTAAAGGGGACTTTATCATGCACCTTAGATACCAACACCACCACAGGAAGACAGAGCACCAAGTGGGTTCTTGGGGTCCCTGATTTCAGGACTTGACTCTTGGATGGTATTTCTGGACCTGCCCTGGGACAGAGAGTAGCCCACTGCCCTGAAGAGTGAGTCCCAAGCCAGGCAGCATTTAGCACAAGCTGACTTAAGAGACCTTGGGCCTTAAGAAAATATCATTGGTAGTCTAGCAGCACACCTCATGGCCAGGAGTGGCAGTGGCTACAAAATGAGGCACCTCTGCTTTTGGAAACAGGAGGGATGATTGAAAAGAACTATGTCTTGTGGTTTGAGTGCCAGCTGAGCTGCAACAAAATAGAACATTAGGTAGACTTCTAAGGTTTTGACTCTAGACTCTGACTCCCAGACAGCATTTCTGGACCCACCCAGGGCCTGGGGGACCTTGTCATCCTGTAGGGAAGGATAGAGGTCTGGCTGGCTTTGCCACCTGCTGAATATAGAGCCTCAGGGCCTTGAGCAAACACAGGCAGTAGCCAGGGAGTGATTACTGCAGGCCTTGGGCAAGACCCAGTGCTGTGCTAACTTAAGGTCTGACTCAGAAAAGTCATAGCAGTGGTGGACTTAAGAGTGGTCATGCCATTCTGCCCCAAGCTTTGGGTGGCTCAGAACATAGAGACAGAGACTCTGTATGATTGGAAGAAAGAGAAGAGAACAAAGATTTACACCTGGTAATTCAGATAATTCTCCTCAATCTTGTCCAAGATCATGAAGGTGGTACCTCTATGAGTCACAAAAACCACAGCACTGGGCTTAGGGTGCCCACTAAAGCAGAAACAGCTTAAATCAAAAGACCAAGTTCTATCAAATATCTAGAAAGCCTTCCCAAGAAGGATGGCTACAAATAGGCCCAGACAGTGAAGACTAGAATAAATACATAACTCTTCAATGCATAGATACCAAAGAATATCTACTAGCATCAACACCATCCGGGAAAGCATAACCTCATCAAATGAACTAAAAAAGCCACCAGAGACCAATCCTGGAGAAACAGAGATAAGTGAGCTTTCAGACAGATAACTCAAAATAGATATGTTGAGGAAACAAAAAAATTCAAGACAATACAGAGAAGGAATTCAGAATTTAAAATTAAAATCAAAAAGAATCAAGCAGAAATTTTTGAGCTGTAAAATGCAATTGGTGTACTGAAGAATGCATCATAGTTCTTTAGTAGCAGAATGCATGAAGCAGAAGAAAGAATTAGTGAGCTTGGAGACAGGCTATGTGAAAATAGACAGAGAAGACAAAAGAAAAGTAATGAGAAACAATGAAACCAAATTATAGAATCTATGAAATAAACTCAAAAGGGCAAATCTAAGAGATATTGGACTATAAGAAGAGGGAGAGAAAGATACAGAGTTAGAAAGTTTATTCAAAAGCATAGTAACAGAGAACTTTCCAAACCTAGGGAAAGATATCAACATCCAAGTACAAGAAAGTTATAGAACACTAAGAAGATATCTCAAGGCATTTAATAAACTCTCAAAGGTCAAGAATAAAGAAAGGATTCTAAAAGCAGCAAGAGAAAAGAAACAAATGACACGCAGTGGAGCTTCAGTACATCTGGCAGCAGGCTTTTCTGTGCAAACATTACAGGCCAGGAGAGAGGCATGACATATGTAAACTGCTGAAACTTTTACCCAAGAATTATATATCTGGCAAAAATGTCCTTCAGACATGAAGGAGAAATAAAGACTTTTTCAGACAAACAAAAGCTAAGGGATCACATCAATACCAGAGCTGTCCTTCAATAAATGCTATAGGGAGTACTTCAGTCAGAAAGAAAAGCACATTGATAAGAAATAAATAATCACCTGAAGGTACAATATCTACTGGTAATAGTAAGTAGGGAGAAAAATATAGAACATTATAACACTGTAATTGTGGTATGTAAATTACTCTTATCCTAAGTAGAAAGACTATAGAAAAAAAAGTCAAAAATAATAAAAACAACATATTTTCAAGACATAGTCAGAAAAATAAGATACAATAAGAATAACATAAAGGTAAAAAGCAGGGGGATAATGTTAAGAAGAGCTTTTATTCATTTTTTGTTTGTTTGCCTGTTTGTTTGTTCATGCAAACAGTGCTAAGTGATTTTGTAACTTTCTATTAAGTTACAAAATGGGTTATAAGATATTATTTTCAAGACTCATGGTAACTTCAAACCAAAAAACATACAATGGATACACAAAAATAAAAAGAAAGAAACTAATATAACCAGAGAAAAATATCTTCATTAAAACAAAGAAGGGAAGGAAGGACAAAAGAAAGAGAAAACCACAAAGCAACCAGAAAAAAAATAAGAAAGTGACATGAGTAAGTCCTTACTTAACAATAATAGCATTCAATGTAAAAAACTAAATAATCAAACGACATACACCAGCTAAATAAATGAAAAAACAATACCCATTGATCTGTCACCTACAAGAAACACACTTCACCTATAAAGACACAAATAGACTGAAAATAGAGAGATGGAAAAGAGAGTTCATGGCAAAAACAAGCAGGAGTCGCTGTATTTATATCAGACAAAATAGATTTTAAAATAAAAAGTGCAAGAGGAGACAAAGTAGGTTACCATATAATGACAAATGGGTCAACTGAGTAAGAGGACATAAAAATTTTAATATATATGCACGCAACTCTGAAGCACCCAGATATAAAAAAGGAAATATTAGAGCAAAACAGAGAGTTAGGCTCCAATACAATAATAACTGGAGACTTTGACACTCTACTTTCAGCATTGGAAAGATCTTTCAGACAGAAAATCAACAAAGAAACATCAGACTTAGTCTGACTAGAAACCAAATAGGATTAACATATATTTACAAAACATTTCATTCAGTGGGTGCAGAATACACATTATTTTTCTCAGCACATGGATTATTCTCAAGGATGGACCATATGTTAGATACAAAACAAGTCAAGACATTCAAAATAGCTGAGCCAAGATGGCTAAATAGGAACAGCTCCAGAGCAAAGTTCCCAGCGAGAGCAACACTGAAGGAGAGTGATCTCTGCATTTCCAATTGAGGTACCAGGTTCCTTTCAATGGGACTAGTTGGACAGTGGGTGTAGCCCAAAGAGGGCAAACCAAGGCAGGGTGGGGCACTACTTCACCCGGGAAGTGAAATTGCCAGAGGATTGGGGGCTTTTCCCCTATGGCACTCTGGTTCAGATACTGTACTTCTCCCATTGCCTTTGCAACCCACAGACCAGGAAATCCCCACCAGGCTGAAAAGCACAGTGAGTGACCAGCACAGATCTGAGTGGCAGCTCTCGCCAGCACTGTGGATTGTTGGCACACATCTGGGAGGATGTTTTGACTAGTACTGAGAGAGCCTGTAGGACAAAGCTTCCTGCTTCCCAGAAGGAGGGAGAGCTGAAAGCAGGGAGACAGGTGATAGAGCTTGGTGGGTCCCACCCCAACAAAGACCAGTAAACTAAAGCCCTCTCTCACTTGAGAGTTTGCAGCCAGCACATCAGGTTCACAGCCACATTCTTCCAGACATACAAAGAGGTTCTGGCACCATTCCTTCTGAAACTACTCCAAATAGTAGAAAAAGAGGGAATCCTCCCTAACTCATTTTATGAGACCAACATCATCCTGATACCAAAACCTGACAGAGACACAACTAAAAAAGAAAACTTCAGGAAAATATCCATGATGAACATAGATGCAAAAATCTTCAATAAAATACTGGCAAACCAAATGCAATAGCACATCAAAAAGTTTATCCATCAGGATCAAGTAGGCTTCATTCCAGGGATGCAAGGGTAGTTAAACATATACAAAACTACAAACTTAATCCATCACATAAACAGAACCAAAGAAAAAAACCACATGATTATCTCAATAGATGCAGAGAAGGCCTTCAACAAAATTCAAATTTATCCTAAAAACTCTGAATAAATTAGGTGTCAATGGTACCTATCTCAAAATAATAAAAGCTATTTGTGACAAACCTACAGCCAGTATCAAACTTGAAGGGCAAAAACTGGAAGCATCCCTTTGAAATCTGGCACTGGACAAAGATGCCCTCTCTCACCATTCCTATTCAATACAGTATTGGAAGCTCTAGCCAGAGCAATCATCCAAGAAAAAGAAATAAAGGGTATTCAATTAGGAAAGGAGGAAGTCAAATTGTCTCTATTTGCAGACAACATGATTGTGTATTTAGAAGATCCCATCGTCTCAGCCCAAAATCTCCTTAAGCTGATAAGCGACTTCAGCAAAATCTCAGGATACAAAATCAATGTCCAGAAATCACAAGCATTCCTACACAACAATAACAGACAAACAGAGAGCCAAATCATGAGCAAACTCGCATTTGCAATTCCTACAAAGAAAGTAAAATGCCTAGGAATACAACTATCAAAGTATGTGAAGGACCTTAGGAAGAACTACAAACCACTGCTCAAGACAATAAGAGAGGACATAAACAGATGCAAAAACATTCCAGGCTCACGGTCAGGAAGAATCAATATTGTGAAAAAGGCCATACTGCCCAAAGTAATTTATGAATTCAATGCTATCCCCATCAAGCTACCATTGACCTTCACAGAATTGAAAAAAAACATTTAAAACTTCATATGGAACCAAAGAGAGCCTGCATAACCAAGACAATCCTAAACAAAAAGAACAAAGCTGGAGGCATCATATTATCTTACTTCAAACGATACTAAAAGGCTACAGTAATCAAAACAGCTTGGTACTGGTACCAAAACAGAGATATAGACCAATGGAACAGAACAGGGGCCTCAGAAGTGACACCATACATCCACAACCAACTGATCTTTGACAAACCTGACAAAAGCAAGCAATGGGGAAAGCATTCCCTGTTTAATAAATGGTATTGGGAAAACTGGCTAGCCATGTGCAAAAAACAAAAACTGGACCCCTTCCTTACACCTTATACTAAAACTAACTCTAGATGGATTAAATATTTAAACATAAGACCTAACACCATAAAAACCCTAGACAAGCACTTTGGGAGGCCGAGGTGGGTGGATCACGAGGTCAAGAGATTGAGACCATCCTGGTCAACGAAGTGAAACCCCGTCTCTACTAAAAATACAAAAAAATTAGCTGGGCATGGTGGCGTGTGCCTGTAATCCCAGCTACTTGGGAGGGTGAAGCAGGAGAATTGCTTGAATCAAGAAGGTGGAGGTTGCAGTGAACCGAGATCGTGCCATTGCACTCCAGTCTGGGTAACAACAGTGAAACTCTGTCTCAAAAAACAAAAAATAACAACAAAAAAAACACCCTAGACAAAAACCTAGGCAATACCATTCAGGACATAGGCATAGGCAAGGACTTCGTGACTAAAACACCAAAAGTAATGGCAACAAAAGCCAAAATAGACAAATGGGATCTAATTAAACTCAAGAGTTTCTGCACAGCAAAAGAAACAATCATTAGTGTGAACCAGAAACCAACAGAATGGAAAAAAATTTTTGCAATCTACCCATCTGAAAAAGGGCTAATATCCAGAATCTACAAAGAACTAACACGGATTTTACAAGAAAAGAAACAAACAAACCCATTCAAAAGCGGGAGAAGGATATGAACAGACACTTTTCAAAAGAAGACGTTTATGAGGCCAATAAACATATGAAAAAATGCTAATAATCACTGGCCATTAGAGAAATGCAAATCAAAATCACATTGAGATACTATTTCATGCCAGTTAGAATGGCAATCAGTAAAAAACATGGAGACAACACATGCTGGAGAGTATGTGGAGAAATAAGAACACTTTTACTCTATTAGTGGGAGTGTAAATTAGTTCAACCATTGTGAAATACTGTGTGGAGATTCCTCAAGGATATAGAAATAGAAATTCCATTTGACCCAGCAATCCCATTACTGGGTATATACCCAAAGGATTATAAATCATTATATTATAATGACACATCCACACGTATGTTCATTGTGGCACTGTTTACATTTGAGTTGGAACCAACTCAAATGCCCATCAATGATAGACTGGACAAAGAAAATGTGGCACATATACACCATGGAATATTATGTAGCCATTAAAAAGGATGAGATCATGTCCTTTGTAGTGACATGGATGAATCTGGAAACCATCCTTTTCAGCAAACTGACACAAGAACAGAAAACCAAACACCACATGTTCTCACTCATAGGCGGGTATTGAATAATGAGAACACATGGGCACAGGGAGGGAAATATCACAGGCTAAGGTCTCTTGCAGGGTGGGGGTGGTAGGGGAGGGACAGTGGTGTGTGGGGAGATTGAGGAGGGATAACCTTGGGAGAAATGCCTGATGTAGATGACAGGGAGATGGAGGCAGTAAACCACCATGGCATGCGTGTACCTATGCAACAATCCTGCAAGATCTGCACAAGTACCCCAAAACTTACAGTACAATAAAAAAACACATTCAGACATTGAAATAATATCAAGATTCGTCTCTGCTTGCAATGGAATAGAACTAGTGATCAGTAACAAGAGGAATTTTGAAACCTATACAAATACATGGAAAATAAACAATATGATCCTTAATGACCAGTGGATCAATGAAGAAATTATGAAGAAAATTGAAAAATGTCTAGAGACTAATAACAATAAAAACATAACATATCAAAATCTATGGGAAACAAAAAACGCATTACTAAGAGGCAAGTTTATACGTATAATGGACATCAAAAAACAGGAAAAAAAACTTCAAAGATTCCATGCCCAAGAATTGGAAGAATCAATATTGTTCAAGTGTTCATCCTACCCAAAGCAATCTACAGATTCAATGCAACTGCTATCAAAATGCTAATGAAATTACACACAGAAATAAAATAAAACAGTTCTATAATTTACATGGAACCACAAAAAACCCACAATAGCCAAAGCTACCCTAAGCCAAAAGAACAAAACTGGAAGAATCCCTTTACCTGACTTTAAATTATACTACAGAGCTATAGTAAAGAAAACAGCATGGAACTGGCATAAAAACAGACACATGCACTAATGGAACAGAATAGAGAACCCAGAAACAAATTCTTACATCTAAAGTGAACTCATTTTTGACAAAGATGCCAATAACATACACTGGGTAAAATACAGTTTCTTCAATGAATGGTGCTGGGAAACTGGATATCCATATGCAGAAGGATAAAACTAGACCCCTATCTCTTGCCATACAAAAAATTAAATCAAAATGGATTAAAGACTTAAATGTAAGACCTCAAACTATAAAATGACCACAAGAAAACATTGGGGAAACTCTCCAGGACATTGGTTTGGGCAAAGATTTATTGAGCAATACTCCATTAGCCAAGGCAACCAAAACAGAAGTGGACAAATGAGATCATATGTTCAAAAGCTTCTACACAGCAAAGGAAACAATCAACAAAGACAAGAGACAACCCACAGAAGGGGAGAAAATATTTTAAAACTACCCATCTTAGAAGGGATTAATAACCACAATATAAAATTATTTCAAACAACTCTATTGGAAAAAACATCTAATAATCCGATCTAATAAAATTAGGCAAATAACTTGAATAGACATTTCTCAAAAGAAGACATACAAAAGGGAAACAGGCATATGAAAAGGTATTCAATATCATTGATTACCAGAGAAATTCAAATTGAAACTATAATAAAATATCATCTCACCCTAGTTAAAAAGGTTTGTATCCAAATGACAGGCAGTAACAAATGCTGGCAAGGATATGGAGAAATGGGAACCCTAGTATGCTGTTGGTGGGCATGTGAATTCGTACAGCTACTATGGAGAACAGTTTGGAGGTTCCTCAAGAAAACTAAAAATAGGCAATCCCATTGCTGTGTATGTATCCAAATGAAAGAAAATCAGCATATCCAAGAGACATCTGCACTCTTATGTTTGTTCCAGCTCTGTTTACAATCACTAAGATTTGGGAGTGGCCCAAGTGTCCATCAACAAATGAATGGATAAAGAAAAATGTACATGTAGACAATGGAGTACTAGTCAGCTATAAAAAGGAATGTGATCCAGTTATTTCCAACAGCATGGATGGAACTGGAGATTATTACATTGAGTGAAATAAGCCAGCCACAGAAAGACAAACATCATATTCTCACTTATTTGTGGGATCTAAAAATTAAAACAATGAAACCCATGGACATAGAGAATAGAAGCATGGTTACCAAAGCTGGGAAGAGTAGTTGGAGATGGGGGAAGAGTAGTTGGAGATGGGGGAGGAGGGAAGATGGGGCTAGTTAATGAGTACAAAAAATAGAAAGAATGAATAAGACCTACTATTTGATAACACAACAGGGTAATTATAACTTAATTGTATATTTTAAAATTTTTTAAAGTGTAATTCAGTTTACAACTCAATGGATACATTTTTGAGGGAATGGATACCCCAGTCTTCATGATGTGCTTATTTCATATTGTATGCCTGTATCAAACATGTCATGTACCCCATAAATATATATACCTACTTCATACCCACAAAAATTAAAAATTAAAAAAATTAAAATGATGTAACATTTTCTCAAAAGCATAAGCATTTTGACAGTAGAGACTTTGACATGAATAATGTGTACAAGATAATTTAAATAAAAATCCGTGGTTACTATGTTACAAATGCTATCATGAGATGAGATTATAAAGAGAAGTTTAATAAAACCCCATAGGGACCAGGTTATAATACTAAGTTATGCCAATATAGCATGTCTACATAATAATGAAGAAAATAACCAAGAAACAAAACCATAAACAATAAAATACTAAGTGCTGAACTTAATTATACTACCAGCTGGGGTTTCTGAAGATGCCTACTAAAGAGTTCTGAAAAATGCCACATAAGCTCTCCTATTTTCAAAGTAGAATTATTGATCATTTAGAAACATTGTAATTGTGGTTAAGTTTGCTTTTACCATCATTATCACATTTATTAAGTGTTCTAATGTTCAAAGCACTGTTAGACGCTTTACAGGACACTGCCTATGATCCCAAAATAATGTATCATAGCACAGTCAATTCAGTTTTTTGCCTATTTTAATAATCAAACTGGATCAAAGTACATTCAGTCTGATGGATTGCCATGCAATCACTAAGATAGTCCAAACTACCAAATCGACTGTGTCATGGCCAATTGAGTAACCTTGTACAGACCTGGAAATAGAGAAGGCACAGCCTCTGATCTTTAGGTGATTACTTTCTAAATCACTAAAACATTATTGTTATAACACCAAATCAAATTGATGACACATAATGGCACTCAATATTTCTGGCTCTAGTTAAACGCTCTGTGAATGCATGTATTGTCACATCTCATGAAGCATGGCCAGAAGTGACCTAGTGTTGAAGGCACAAACCACAATGAGTTGCTTCAGAAGTTTAAGTTACGATAGAAATAACTTTACAGACATGCTGGTAGAAATAGTTTTGACTTAAGAGTCAAACAACTTGGAGTAAGGTCACACTTAGTCATTCACTCAATAGATACATAGTGAGTGCTTAGGACGTACCAGGTAGTACGCAAGGGATAAAAGATCCCCACTTAGTAACTATGAGATCTTGCACAAGTCACTTAATCTCTCAATCCTTGTTTCATTATATATAGAATATATAGAATAATACCCATCTCACTGTACTATTGGAAGTATCACATAAGGCAATGTATGTAAAGGTTAAATAATGCTTTGCTTTCTGATAACTTTTCAAACAAACAATCGATTGATCAAAAAATGATGTAAATCCCCACTTATTGTTTTTTGGAGACTGAGTCTTGCTCTTTCACCAGGCTGGAGTGCAGTGGCGCAATTTCGGCTCACTGCAATCTCTGCCTCCTGGATTCTAGCGATTCCCCTGCCTCAGTCTCCCGAGTAGCTGGGACTAGAGGCGAGTGCCACCATGCCTGGCTAATCTTTTGTATTTTAGTAGAGACAGGGTTTCACCATGGCCAGGATGGTCTCCACCTCCTGACCTCATGATCTGCCTGCCTAGGCCTCCCAAAGTGTTTCAGTGTTTTATTTACACTTTTAAATAATAGCTTTCAGATCTTTTAAAATTTTTAGATAATCCTCGAGAGAATTTTTCCCACTATTAAAAACTTGAAAAATGTAGTTTTCATAACTAGAAAATATAGACCTACCGTAATTTATTTCAGAAAACCCTTGTTGTCAAATATTTAAATAGTGTAATTTTTTTGTAGTTTGAATAATGTTGTTAGGAACGACTCTGCATATAAATCATTGTCTCCAGTTTTTATTATTTCCTTAGGCTATATTTTTAGAAGTGGAATATATAACTGCCAGGTTAAGTGGCATAAACCCTTTTGAAAATCTTGAAACATACATATTTTCAGTTTACACTCACTACTATCCCCAGCACCAATGAGCACTAATATAAGAGCCAAAAAAAATCCAGTTTGATAGGTCAAAACACGACACCTAACTGTTTCAATGTGTATCTTTTCAACAGTTCTAATGAGGTAGAAAGTGATTTCTTGTGTTAACTGGTCATCTTTTTTTTTATTCCTGTGAATTATGTGTTTGTATTTATTACCTACTTCTCTATGAGCATTACAGTTTTTATTCCTTAAATTGTATGAGCTTTGTCTAAGTTATAGATATTAACCCTTCATCTGTCTCAGTTATATTCCTAATTTGTCATTTGCCCTTTGAGTTAATTTGTGCTGTTTTGATGTTCAGACATTTGTAATATTTTACATAGTGCACTCTATCAATCATTCTGCTTAAAATTTTTTTGAGTTTTATACTAAAAATCTTCTATCCATTCTAAACTAACCTATGTTTAGTTAATTTTTAAAATGTTCGATTCTTTTGGAATCTGTTTGAATGTAATATGTGGTAAAGGTAAACATCTCACTAGACTACTAGTAGCTTGTGATATTTCCTTTATCCTGTGTTAAATTTTTGTCTATTCTGGAGTCTGTTAGAGGGTCATTGGGTCATTTATTATAGTGTATTTATCTGACTGTAGATGGTGTCATTATCATGCCACCATTTTAATTATTGTAATTTAATAAAGGGTTATATTATATGGTAAGATAAATGCCTCTCTTTATACTTATTTTCCAAAATTCCTTTAGGTATTTCTCCCTGTTTCTTCTTCAAGAATAATCTTAGAAAAATTTTAGGGATTGTGTTAATTCTATAAACCCTATAAATCAATTTGTTTTGCATACTAAATCTTCCTGCCAAAAACCATAGCATATTTCTTTTTTTAAAATCACTTTTTCTTTAGTTAAGTATTGTCATAATTTTTTAATTTATTTATTGTGTTTGGTTTTTTCATAGGCATGTGGTGCTTTTGACATTTTTGTGAATAGGGGATTATTCCCATTAGAATTAGTATCTATTTTTGGCAGACAGGAAAGATACTTTTGTTTACATATCTTGTAATGAACCAATTTTCTGAAATGTCTCATTCTCAATTTTACAGTTGATTTTTATGGATTCATAGGTGTATAATAACATTTCTGACAAATAATGCTACTTATTCTCCTTTCAACCCATTCTATTTCTTATTCTTGACACGATTCTTCTTTTAAGCAAATGAAAGACACTCATCACAAAACCATTTTTAGTTCCATGAGCACATACTTCCACTGACCCTTTAATTTCCCCACCCAAAGACTTAGTTCTGTCTTTCCTTAAAAATAAAGCTTTATCATCAGATATCATTTATCCTTTTCCAGCCTTTTATGGTCCTATAACTGTATATTCTCAGCATATAGTTCAGTTACCTTTCCAATTATAATTCCAATATCTCAGCACCAGGGCTTTAGAAATCTGTAGGGCATTTGCTGAACTACTGTAGATATAAAATTCCACCTCTCCTCACATTGTACATCCTAGAATATAGAGAAAAAGACTAAACTCTTTGTATTTGTGTATGTGTGTGTGTGTCTGTGTGTCTGTGTATATGTCTGTAATAGAAGAACAAACGTAGGGAGATTCAAGGAATTGAATAATGAAGATTTGCCCTTCTCTCTAATCCTTTTTCTCAGATTCTCAAGTAATATAACAACTCCAATTTCCTGTGGCCCACAAATTAACTTTCCTTCTCATAACCCTGTACTGAAACACATCTCTGCACAAAAAAATGATCACCAAATGCTTATGGCAAAGCTTCCCAGATGTTTCCAAATGATCAGAAATCTCACTCTATGTATTTATCACTGAATGTACAACATTCAGCAAAGTCCCTGGTACATACTATGTAACATTTATTCAATATTTTTAGATAAACTAAATGATTCCACTTCTCCTACAGCTACTATTGGGTAATTATTGATCATGTAGATTAAATTGTTATGATCCCATAATTCTGAGATCTAGCTAGGAAGTAATGTTGAAGCACCTGATGTACTCAATAATGCAGTCACTCCATTCATTCAACATATACTAATCAAGCACCTACAATATGTGAAGCCCTGTGCTATGTACCAAAGATACAGCATTAAACAAGAGATGCGTAGTACTTGCCCTTATGTAGTTGACATTATAGTGAATGGAACACACAGAAACAAGAAAGCATTATTAGAGTGTTTAATTAAAAATATTGCAAAATTGTGAAGGATATGAAAAAGAAGGCTAAAATGGGAAATAAGGGGGAAAAGATAGTTGAAATTGGGTGGTTTAAGAAGTCATGTTAAGATTTAGGTTAGAGGACTTTGGCTGATGATTCCATACATACAATGAGCTTTGTTAGTAAAAATGTTCTAAAACAGGCAAAAACTTGGCATTTTTCATGAACAAAAAGAAGGCTACTGTGACCAGAATATAGTCAGGAAGTGGGATCATGATGGATAGGTCAGAGAAGCAGTCAGGGGCCAGATTATGGAGGTTTTTTCAAGCCACATGAAAGATTACAACATCTATTATAAGTTCAATGTGAAGTCACTGGAGAGTTTTAAGGCAGAGGCATGGTGCGATTTCATTAAAAATTTTAAGAAGAATTCTCTGGCTTCTCCGCATAGAATAAACTGTGTATAAAAGTTGAAGCAGAAAGGCCATTAGATGGCTGTCAGAATAGTCCAGGTGGTAGATGTTAGTTTTCTGATGCTGTATGGTGAAGTATAATTGTAAATGATTGCGTAGAAATGAACTTAAAATATATTCTGAAAGAAAACTATATTGTACCTAGGGAAAGATTGTATACATGTGAAAGGAAATGGGACAATCAAACACAGTCTAGTGTCTGCCTTATGCAACTGGTTAGACACAGATTTATTGACTGGAAAGATAAGCTTAAAAGGGGAAAAGAAGAGTTCTATTTTGGACAAAGCAAATTTGAGATATTTGTAAGATGTGCAACTGTCAATAGGCAGTTGAATAATGGCTGGAACTCAGGCACTAGGTGTGAGCAGAGTATATGCATGCAGCATAATATTTAAATAATAAATAATAATAAGATCAACTTATGGAAGAATATGGATAGAAAAAAGAACCCAGGGCAATTCCCTAAGTTATTCTGACACTTACAGGTTGGGTGGAGGAGTATAATACAGCAAAAAGACTGAACATAAAATTTAGAATATGATCATGACAAAAGGCAACTGTGATAGAAAGTAGGAAAACTTTACCAAGTGTGAGGAGAGATCAAGGAAAAGAGTTGCCAAGGCATTAAATGATTTAAATATTCACAAATATAGTTTAATCGCAAAAAATGGTAGAAGGACTAGGGATAAAAAGGAAGAAAGTGAGCAGGTTTTTACAAGTATCTATTAATTAAGGAGTTTAAAAAGGATGTCAGTAGATGATAATGACAAAAAGAATGAGGACCTAACGATCCAAAGGCATGAAAGTAAAAAGACTATAGAGGGTATCAAGTAGGAGGAAAGATAAGTAATGATCTAGAAATGGGAATGGGCATCAAAGAAATCACTTACTGCGTCCTGTCTCTGTGTTTTATTCTGCATATTAAAAGTTACTGTTCATTTAAGAAAACTGAAGAGAAGATCTTGGTCTTACTTGAAACAAGGAAGTGAAAGAAATGTTTCAAGATGAGGAATATTTTTTGCTCATAAAAAGGGAGTATCCGTTTTCATTACTGCCTAACAAAGCATCCCAAAACTTAATAGCTTAAAAATAATTATTTTATATATTTATGATTCTTTAGGATGGACTCAGTTAAGCAATTGTGCTAGTCTCTACTACAGCCATTCATATGGCTGAAAATGTTGTTGGCTCAACTGTGGGTGAATTATTCAATATGGTATTTGATATAATGTGGTAAAGTTGACCACTTTTTCCATATAGTCTCTCATCATCAAAGAGACCATCCCATAAATACTTGAGAAGATGGATACCCCACTCTCCATGATGTGATTATTTCACATTGCATGTCTGTATCAAAACATCTCATGTGCCCCATAAATATATCCCCCTACTACATAGCCACAAAAATTAAAAATAAAAATATTTTGAAAACGTATAGATCATCCTGTAACTGGGTTTTGGGGTGCCGGGGAGGCACAGCTCTTCCGAGAGAACATTGTAGGTTTTTGGTTTTCCACTTTCTTAAGAATGAGAGAGGGGACCATGGCAGGTGTGCTTGTAAAGTAACTACTGGACCCAAAAATTGTTTCAGAAAAGTGATTTATTTAGGCAGAGAGAGAACAAGGAAAAAGAAAGAGAAAGAAACAGCTAACTCTCACACTGAGTGAGAGAAAGAAAAGTCGCTCTTACACTGAGTGAGAAGGGTTTCCAGAAGGGGAAAACCAGAGAAGGAAAACTCCTCTTACACTGAGTGAGAGAATCCCGAAAGATGGAATTCAGAAGAAAGCAACGTTCTCACTGATTGGAAGGGAATTGAGAGAGATGGAGTTTAGGAGGGGAAGACAGGCTTCCATGAAAGAGTGGTAGGGGACTCCAGAGGGGAAATCCAGGAGAGAAAGTCAGCTTCCACTAGAGAGTTCATAGAAGGGGATTTAAACATGGAGTTTAAAGGGATGTGGAAGAAGGGGACTTTTAACCTGGAAGGAATTCCCACCTTGTCCAATACCCCTGGCCAATGAAAGGAGTGCCTTAGAACTTTCGCTGGAGTGACTGACTTTTGACCCTTCCCCACGCACATGAAAATTAAAACAGAGACCATTAAATCTCCTAGATGGAGAGAGATGGGAGGGGAGCATGGCACAGGGAAGTTCTTGCTCTTGAAACTGCGCCACCTTGTGGACCCAGAAAGAGAACATATTCCCTCAATACCATCTTTAAATAAATAAAAAGATTCATTAACACAAAAGTCTCAGGCAGCACTAGAGCAAGAGCAGAAACTCATGGATAATCTGGTCTACCCGTATCTATTAAATAAATTGAATCAATAATGAGTGATTTTCCAAACAGAGAGCACTAAACATGGACAGACAGTTCCACTAGGGAATTCTATCAAACCCCTAAGGAAAACAATAAAACCAATTCTGTACAATCTCATCCAGAAAATGGAAGCACAGTGAATACTTCCTAAATCATTCTATGAGGACATTACTACTCTGGTTAATACTGATAACAAATATCACAAGTAAGGACAACTACAGACCAATATCTCTCATGAACACATAGATGCAAAAATTCTCAATACATTTTAGCAAATTAAATCCAAAAACATATAAAAAGAATTATACACTATGGCCAAATGAGATTTATTCCACACGTACAAGGCTGGTTCCTCACTTGAATTTCAAATAACATAATCTATCACATCAACATGCTATGAAAAAAAAATAATACAATCCTATCAATAAATTCTAAAAAGCATGACAAAACCTAACACCAATTTATGATTAAAAACTCTCAACATGCTAGAAATAGAGGTGGATTTCCTCAACTTAACATAAAAGTCTACAAGAAACATACAACTAACATAATGGTGAGAAACTACATGCTTTCTCATTAAGATCAGGAACAAAGTAGGAACATTGTTTTGGAAATTCTAGCTAATGTAATAAGATAAGAAAAGTAAATAGGAGATATACAGAGTGAGAAGGAAGAAATAAAAGTATTCACAGAAGGCCTGATTGTATAGAAAATCCCAAAGAAACTATTTAAAAGGTAAAGAATTAATAAGGGATTATAGTAAAATCTCAGGATACATGGCTAATATATAAATTAAATCAATTGCTTTCTTATATACTAGCAATGAGCAATTAAAATTTCACATTAAAATCACACTACTATTTATATTAACATCCAAAACTGAAGTACTTAGGAATAAATCTAACAAAATATAACCAAAATTTCTAAGGAAAACTACAAATTCTGTTAAAAGAAATCAAAGAAGATTTAAAGACATGGAGAGATTTTTGTGTTCATGGATGAAAAGACTCAATACTATTAAAATATTAATTATTCTCTACATGATCTATTGATTCAAGGTAATCCTGAATAAAATCTCAGCCATTTATTTTGTCAATATCAATAAACTGATTTAAAAATGTATATAAAGCCACAAAACTCAGATAGCCAACACAATACTTAGAAAGAACAAAGTTTAAGAATTGACATTATCCAACTTCAAGACTTACTATAAAGCTACAAAAATCAAGTGAATGTGGCATTGGTGAAGTAACAGGCAAACAGAAAAAACAGAAAGCCCAGAAATAGATTTCCACAAATACAACTGATTTTTAACAAAGAAGAAAAGGCAATTCAATGGAGAAAAAGAAAGGCTTTTTCCTTTTATTTTTTTTTTAATTAGAGACAGGGTCTATGTTCCCAGGCTGGTTTCAAACTCCTAACTTCAAGTGATCCTCCCACAGACTCCCAAAGTGCTGGAATTACAGGCATAAGCCACTGTGCCAAGTCAAAAAGAATAGTCTTTTTAAGAAGTGATGCTGCTTAATTTTTGCTTTTGTTTTTGTTTTGTTTTAGCCTTTCCAAGATGGCAGATTAGAAGCATTGATAGCATAACTCTCCCAATTGGAAGGACAAAATAGTATCTAGAGATTCACATTGTCAACTTCTTTTCCAAGAAGCAATGTAGTAACTGAATAGGAAAACTGGGAAAAAAATCTACAGACCCTTTGAAAGACACAGGAGGCTGCAGTCTACAATGTAAGTCAGGCAAAAGGCCACTAGTCCCCAGAGTGTGAAAGGGGGAAAATTTGCCCCTAGTATACATACCCTAACCAGGAACCCTGAAAGTCCAGACCACAGGGGAAGGCCCTAACTCCACCTAGCACAGGAATCAACTTGAGGAACATGAAAGGTAAAAGTAGGAGAAGCAGTTGGAAGGCCATTACCTGCACTCCCAAATCCCAGTGTGGACAGAGGGCAGCTATTCCTTACTGTTCCTCACAGGGAACACTGCAGAGAGCAGTCAAAATGCTCATGTGGTGATTGCAGGTTGAAAGAGGCTCCTAGTGACTTTTCCCAACATAACCATGGACGGGAACGAACTCCCTTGGCCAGGGTCGGGGCAGGGCAGAGTGAAAAGTGGGTGGTAAGTGCAGCAGCTGTGGGTGCAGGAGCCAGGGACATGGCTTTGCTGCCAACATGGAAAGGTGTGGCCTGAAAGTTACGGTTGCAGTCTCCACGGGGAAAGCTTATGACCTAGACAGTAGCAACTTCTGATGCAAGCTGACTGGAACTCAGCTTGCTACTGCCAGTAGAGCACTGACTGAGTAGATTTGCCATGTCAATTGCATGGGAACTCTGGAGCTTACCACTGCCTGCTAGTCCTCACGCCCTGAACAAACTCTTCCGTGTAACAGAGGCAGCAACTTCTCTCCTCTGGAACATCAAACCAATGGCTTGAGACCCACTCTCTTTCCCCTGTCACTCACAGGGGCTACTGCTTGCCCTGCACACAGAGATTTTGAGGGCAAACCTGTTTGACCCAGTCCTTACCTGGATCTGCCCCCTCACACACCCTGGTAGCTTAACAAAAAGGACAGAATCCCTTGGGAGCTTCATGGCCCCACCCACTGCCTTAGAAACCAGTGTATCCCTTCTGGAAAACATAAGGCAAGAAAAAATTCCACTTCTCCTACTGCAACTGGTGCTCTTTTGCAAAGGCTACCTCCTAGCTGGAGGCCGACCAATGAAGTCCATTACAGTATCTTCTGGTAGAATAACACTGCACCAGGAAGGAGAAAAGGGCTCTGCAATCTCAGCACTCACTGCTGCCTACACTATCCTGGTTAACTAGGAGGTCATGAGTCTATCCACGTGACCAGTTCATTACTACTGTAAGTAGCATTCAAGAAGGCCAACACACTATGGCTATCCATAACTGAGGAATTTCACCATCTATATCACTTCCCTGCCACACACATTAGAGCGGTGCTGCTACCGACTACTGGGGGAAATGAGGAAAGGTCACATCACTGGATCCCTCGCAGACATTCTCCAACACCAGCTTGGAGTGCAGCAACTTTGCTGGGCAGCTAGACACAGAGGAGCAACACTCCCAGTAGTTCAGCTCTCAGAGACTCCCATTCCTAGGTGAAGAAGGAATACACTTCATCAAAGGAACACCCTGTGAGACAAAATAATCCAGAGCACCAGATCCTTTAGCTGGTGGGAAGCTTCTTCTGGAAGAGGCACAGTTGCAGTGCTGGGCTCAGCAGGGAGTCTTTAGCTCTATCTTAACACTCAGACAGCCCTTGTGCATGTGAAGCATCTTGGAGAAGGGAAAGTCTTTCCCTCCCTGTCCACCACCATAGGCATAGATGGGGCTTCTCCCATGGGACTGTGCCATGGTTGCAATTATATACAGCCTTTCTGGAACATGTCTGGGGTGACGGCATCCCCACGGGAAGAGCACCCTTCAGGTTCAGGCTTACACGAGAGACAGTCACAATTTCTCTCTGTTTGGAACATCAACATTCCTACAGATGAAAAGAGGTGCCTGTTTCGTCTGAATAGCTAGAGCACTGGGACAGGAGCATATCTGAGAGGTTGATATCTTTTCTGCTGACCTCTCAGAAAACCTGAGGTGGCTCCAACCCTTTCCATTGATTAGAACATAGTGTGATTCACTGAGAGCTCCTCCAGGTACATCTGTCAAACCTGGGATTTCATTGAACAACCTGCTTTAGCCACAACTAGTTCCTACCCAGTGACACTTACCCTACTGGCCTAAGTGTGAACCATTAATCCAGTAATTAAAATAAAGGGGAAAATAAATAAATTTTAAAAAGGCACACCACAGGGCAATGAGATCAGCTTTAAGACACCTTTATCATACCACCATCTTCCCATAGGAGATATAGGACTTGGTCACACACCAAGCACATTGCTTCAACAACCAGCAAATGAGAAAACCATTATACAAAGATTCTCTATTACCATGGAACTCTTACAGAATATTCATCCCAGAAAGCACAAAGAACTGAATTAGGCTATAATTAACAATAAGCATTAAAGTCTCATCATTAAGGGGAAAAAAATCAAAACCAAACAAACCAACTGAGGAAACACAGTTAAATCAAAAATAAATAGAAGAAATAGTCTATTCAATGAGAAGAAACCAACTAAATAACTACAGTAATATCACAAAACAGGGTGCCATAACACCCCCAGAAGATCACAGTAGCTGTCCAACAATGGACTCAAATCAAGATGAAATCTTTGAACTGCCAGGTAAGGAAGTCAGAACCTTGATTATTAAGCTACTTTAGGAGATACCAGAGAAAGGCGAAAAACACATCATAAAGAAATTTAAAAAGCAGTTCAGTATATAAGTGAAACATTTTCTTGAGAGATTGAGATAATCAAGAAAAAGCAATCAGAACATCTGAAAATAAAAGATACATTGAAGGAATTACAAAATGTAGTGGAAAGTATTAACAATAGAATGAAACAAATAGAAGAAACAATTTCAGAGCTTGAAGACAACGCTTTTAAATTAATCCAATTGGACAAAAATTTTAAAAATAAAAATCTAAAGAAATATTCAAACCTAATAATAATTGTGTTCCTGAGGGAGAAGAGAAAACAATAAGTCTGGAAAACTTTTTGAGGGAATAATTGAGACTATTTTCTCTGGCCTGGCTACAGACCAAATATCCAGATTCAAGAAGCTCAAAGAACTTCTGTGAAATTAATTGCCAAAAGATCTTCACCATGGGACAGAGTTATCAGGCTATCTAAAGTTGTGATGAAGAAAAAACTTCCAAGAGCAGTAAGAAAAAAAAGCAGGAGGTAATCAATAAAGGAAAACCTAATAGACCAACAGCAGGCTTCTCAGCAGAAACCTTACAAGCCAGAAGGGATTGGGGTTCTATCTTCAACCTTCTTAAACAAAATGACTGTTGGCCAAAAATTTTGTGTCCTGGAAAACTAAGTTCCATAAATGAAAAAGAAATAAAACATTTTCAGACAAACAAATGCTGAGGGAATTTGTCACTGCCAAACCAGCACTACAAGAAATGCTAAAAGTAGTTCTAAACTTTGAAACAGAAGACTCATATGCACCAAAACTGAATCTTTTTAAAGCTTAGAAGTGGCAGGGCCTATAAAACAATAACAGAACAAAAAAACTACCTGGTTAACAATTAATATGATGAAGATAACATTATCTCTCATCTCAATAACGTTGAATATAAAAGGCCTAAACCACTCATTTAAAAGATGCAGAATGGCAGAGTATATAAATATTTAAAAACACAATCCAAATATCTGCTGTCTTAAGAGACTCATCTAACACAGAAAGACTCATACAAACTCAAGGTAAAAGGGTAAGAAAAGGTATTCCATGCAAATGGAAACCAAGAGTGAGAGGGGCAGCTATTCTTATATCAGACAAAACAAACTTCATTAGGTATACCTATGTAATAATCCTGCACGATCTGCACATGTACCCCAGAACTTAAAGTTTAATCAATAATTTTTTTAAAAAATGCTAAAAAATAAAAAAACTTCAAAGCAGCAACAGAAAAAATAAAATCCCAGTATATAATTATAAAAGAATCAATTCAACAAGAAGATAATTTATATGCACCAAATACTTGAGCTCCTAGATTCTGGAAACCATTACTGCTAGACCTAAGAAATGAGATACAGAGCAACAAAATAATAGTGGGAGGATTCAATACAACACTTACAGTACTTGAGAGATCTTCAAGACAGAAAGAAAAAAGAGAAACAATGGACTTAAATGATGCATGATAATAAATAGACTTAATGAATATTTACAGACTATTCTAATCAAAATCGTCAACATATACATTCTTTTGATCAGTGCATGTAACATTCCCTAAGAGAGACCATATGATAGGCCACACAACAAGTATCAGTAAACTTTAAAAAATTAAAATCATATAAAGTATCTTGTCATACCACAGCAGAGTAAAACAGGAAATCAACTTCAAAAGGAAGCCTCAACACTGTGGAAATACATGGAAATCAAATAATATGCTCTGGAATGATATTTGGATTAACAATAAAATCAAGATAGAAATTTAAGAATTTTTTAATTTATTATTTTAATTAAGCAATAATAAGACAAATTATCAGAACCTTTGAGATATAGCAAAAGCAGTGTGGAGGAACGTTTATAGTACTAAATGCCTACATCAAAAAGTCTAAAAGAACAAAAAGTGACAATGTAATGTCACACCTTGAGAAACTAGAGAAACAAACTAAACCTAAAGCTTGAAGAAGAAAAGAAATAATAAAGATAAGAAGAGAACTAAATGAAATTCAAAGAAAGAACAATGTGAAAAATCAATGAAACAAAAAGCTGGGATTTTTAATAAAAACAAACCAAATGAAAAGACCATTAGCAAGATTAATCAAGAAAAGAAGAAGTAAGACCCAAATAAGGTCAATTAGAAATTAATCTGAAGATATTACAACCAACACCACAGAAAAACAAAAGATTACTCAAGACTATTATTAACATCTTATACTGAGACTACTACAAACCAGAAAACCTAGAGGAAATGAATAAATTCCTGGAAACATAAAACCCTCTTAGATTAAATCCAGAAAAAAAAATAGAAACCTTGAACAGAGCCACACAGGGTGGGGGAGCTCCCTCCCCCAAGCCAAGGAAGGCAGTGATTGAGTACGCTACCCAGCCAGGGAAACTGTGCTTTTTCCACAGAGCAATGCAGTCCATGAATGGGAAGATCTCACCTGTGAATCTATTGATGCCTAGGGTCCCAATCCTGGAATGCACAGACTCTTAACAGTCTCTCACCTGGAATCTGCTTAAGCCCACCAAACTCTTGAGGGGAAGGGCAACCAGCACCATGGCTGACTGCAGCTGCCTGATGCCTAAACGATTAGAGCTCCTTGGGGGAGTGGCAGCAGCCAGCACTGGGACTTGCAACTGTCTAACTCACTAAGCACCCTGGGTGGAGGAAGGGTGGTGCCCATCTCTATAGCACCAGGCTATGCTTTTTCCCTGCTGGAGCCAGGGTGGCTGAATGGCTTGGTTCCAAGACATGTCCTTCACAGCCCAACCACTGGCTGTAGCAGTCTGCAGCCAGAGTCCCTCTTCAGGCCTGACCGTAATCCATCCTTCCTCATTGGGTGAGACTTTTCTGCAGGAACTCCAATAACTTGAGCCAGAGGCTCACAGACAGAACCTGGATCCCCATGGTCCTGAGCCCCTACGGGTTGGGATGGCCATAGTCTCTGTGGTTCAGCAGACTTAGCCTTCCCTCATGGTAGTTTTGAGGAATCTAGGTAGCCCAGACAAGTAGGTTTACCCACAGCAAGGCACACTTCCTCCACCAAGATACAAAGTGTTTCATTAAACAGGTCATGTTTCCCATGCCACCAAACTAGGTGAGACACTTGAACAAGAGTTGTCAGACATCCTACACAGGAATGATGCTACTGACATCAGGTTGGTGACCCCTTGAGGTCAGAGGTCCCAGAAGAAGGAGCAGGCACCCATCTTTGCTGTTCTCCAGCCACCTTGAGTGACATCTCCAGGTGCAGGAGCAAATCAGATGAGTAGGGCCTGAAGTGAACCCCCAGCAAACTGCAACAGCCCTACAGAACAGTGACGAGACCACTGAAAGAAAAACATCAAGCAGAAAGCAACAACAACAACATCAAAAATAGCAACAAAAAGCCCCCACAAAAACCCCATCCAAGGGTCAGCAGCCTCAAAAATCAAAACTAGACTAACTCATGAAGATGAGGGAGAATCAACAAATAATGCTGAAAACCCAAAAGGCCAGAGTGCCTCTTCTCCTCCAAATGATTGCAATGTCTCTTCATCAAGGGAATAGAACTGGACAGAGGATGAGATGGATGAATTGACAGAAGTAGGCTTCAGAAGATGGTTAATAAAAAACTACACCGAACTAAACGAGCATGTTCTGACCCAATGCAAAGAAGCTAAGAACCTTGATTAAAGGTTAGAAGAATTGCTAACTAGAATAACCAGTTTAGAGAGGAATATAAACAAATTGATGGTGCTGAAAAACACAGCACGAGGACTTTGTGAGGCATACACAAGTATCAATAACCATATTGACCAAGAAGAAGAAAGGATATCAGAGTTTGAAGACCACCTTGCTGAAATAAGGCATGTAGACAAGACTAGAGAAAAAAGAATAAAA
The DNA here is from genome assembly GCF_049354715.1 of Callithrix jacchus. Taxonomy (NCBI): domain Eukaryota; kingdom Metazoa; phylum Chordata; class Mammalia; order Primates; family Cebidae; genus Callithrix; species Callithrix jacchus. The sequence continues at coordinate 92,118,329 of NC_133524.1, forward strand.
AGGAATGAACAAAGCCTACAAAAATATGGGACTTCATAAAAAGGGACCAAACTTAGAATTGATTGGAACACTAGAAGGAGATGGGGAGAATGGAAACAAGCTGAAAAATGCACTTCAGGATATTATCCAGGAAAACTTCCCTAGCATAGCAAGACAGACCAACATGCAAATTCAGGAAATACAGAGATCACCATTAAGATACTGCACGAGAAGATCAACCCAAAGACACATAATCATCAGATTTTCCAAGTTCGAAATGAAGGAAAAACTGTTAAAGGCAGCCAGAGAGAAAGGCCAGGTCACCTACAAAGACAAACCCATCAGACTAACAGCAGACCTCTCACCAGAAACTCTATAAGCCAGAAGAGATTTGGGGCCAATATTCAACATTCTTAAAGAAAAAATTTTCAAATCAGAATTTCATATCCATCCAAACTAAGCTTCATAAGCAAAGGAGAAATAAAATCCTTTCCAGACAAGCAAATGCTGAGGGATTTCATTACCACCAAGCCTGCCCTGTGAGAATTCCTGAAAGAAACACTAAATATGGAAAGGAAAAACCAGTACCAGCCATTGCAAAAACACACCAAAATATAAAGACCAATGACATTATGAAGAAACTGCATTGACTAGTGTGCAAAATAACCAAATAGCAGCATAATGACAGGATCAAATCCACACATAACAATATTAACCTTAAATATAAATGGGTTAAATGCCCGAATTAAAAGACACAGTTGGGCAAATTGGATAAAGAGTAAAGACCCATCAGTGTGTTGTATTCAGGAGACCCCTCCCATGTGCAAAAACACTCATAAGCTCAAAATAAAGGAATGGAGGAAAATTTATCAAGAAAATAGAAAGAAAAAAAAAGACATTGGAATGCCAGTCTCTGATAAAACAGACTTTAAATCAACAAAGATCAGAAGGGACAAAGAAGGGCATTACATAATGGCAAAAGGATCGATTCAATAACAAGAGTTAACTATTCTAAATACATATGCACCTAATATAGGAGCACCCAGATTCATAAAACAAGTTCTTAGAGACCTACAAAGAGACTTAGACTCCCACTCAATAGAAGCGGAAGAGTTTATCACCCCACTGTCACTATTAGACAGATCAATGGGACAGAAAATTAACAAGACTATTTAGGACTTGAAGTCAGCTCTGGATCAAGTGGACCTAGTAGACATCTACAGAACTCTCTATCCCAAATCAACAGAATATACATTATTCTCAGTGCCACATGGAACTTATTCTAAAATTGACCACATAATTGGAAGTAAAACACTCCTCAGCCAATATTAAAGAACTTACATCATAACAAATGGCCTCTCATACCACAGTGCAATCAAATTAAAACTTAGGATTGAGAAACTCACTCAAAACCACACAATTACATGGAAATTGACCAACGTGCTCCTGAATGAGTCCTGGACAAATAATGAAATCAAGAAGTTCTTTGAAACCAACAAGAACAAAGAGACAACATATCAGAATCTCTGGAACACAGCTAAAGCAGTGTTAAGAGGGAAATTTATAGCAGTAAATGCTTGCATCAGAAAGCTTGAAAGATCTCAAATCAATACCGTAACATCACTATTTAAAAAGCTAGAGGGGCAAGAACAAACAAATCCAAAAGCTAGCAGAAGATAAGAAATAACTAAGATCAGAGAAGAACTGAAGGAGAAAGAGACACAAAAACCCTCCAAAAATAAATGATTCCAAGAGCTAGTTTTTTGAAAAAAATAACAAAATATACAGACCACTAGCTAGACTAATAAAGAAAAATAGAGAGAAGAATCAAATAGACACAATAGAAAATGATAAAGGAGATATCACCACTGATCCCACAGAAATATAAACTACCATCAGAGAATGAAAATCAAGAAGAAATGGATAAATTCCTGGATGCATATACCCTCCCAAAACTAAACCAGGAAGAACTTGAATCCTAGAATAGACCAATAACAAGTTTTGAAATTGAGGCAGTAATTAATAGCCTACCAATCAAAACAAAGCCCAGGACCAGATGGACTCACAGCTGAATTCTAGGAGAAATACAAAAGCAGAGCTCGCATCATCTTTTTTGAAACTATTCCAAACAATTGAAAAAGAGGGACATGAAGTCAGAAACATCCTCATACCAAAACCAGAAAGACACAACAAAAAAGAAAATTTCAGACCAATGTACCTGATGAACATGAATGTGACATCCTCAATAAAATACTGGCAAGCCTAATCCAGCAACACATCAAAAAACTTACCCACCATTATTAAGTCAGCTTCATTCATGGGATGCAAGCCTGGTTCAACATATGGGAATCAAAAACATAATCGATCAGATAAACAGAACCAAAGACAAAAACTACACAATTATCTCAATAGATGCAGAAACGGCCTTTCATAAATTTCAACATTCTTCATGTTAAAAACTCTCGAAAACTAGGTATTGAAAGAATGTATCTCAAAATAAGAGACATGTCATAATAAGATATGTCGTAATAAGAGCTATTTCTGACAAACCCACAGCCAATATCATATAGAATGGGCATATCCTTTGAAAACCAGCACAAGACAAGGATGCCCTCTCTCACCACTCCTATTAAACATAGTATTGGAAATTCCATCCAGGGCAATCAGACAAGAGAAAGAAATAAAGTGTATTCAAATAAGAAGATAGGAAGTCAAACTGTCTCTGTTTGCAGACAGCATGATTTTATATTTAGAAAAAAACAGCATCTCAGCCCAAGTACTCCTCAAACTAATAAGGAACTTCAGCAAAGTCTCAGCATAAAAGATCCATGTGCAAAAATCACAAGCATTCCTTTACACCAACAATAGACAAGCAGAGAGCCAAATCATTAATGACCTCCCATTCACAATCACTACAAAGAGAATAAAATACCTAGGAATACAGGTAACAAGGAATGTGAAGGACCTTTTTAAGGAAAACTACAAATCACTGCTCAAGGAAATAAGAGAGGATGCAAACAAATGGAAAACATTCCATCATCATTGATAGGAAGAATCAGTATCATGAAAATGGCCATACTGCCCAAAGTAATTTATAGATTCAATGTTATTCCCATCAAATTACCATTGAAATTCTTCGCAGAATTAGAAAAAAAAAACTTTTTTAAATTTCATATGGAATCAAAGAAGACCCTGTATAGCCAAGACAATCCTAAGCAAAAGAACAAAGCTGGAGGAATCATGCTACCTGACCTCAAACTATACTACAAGGCTATGATAACCAAAACAGCATGGTTCTCATACCAGAACAGACATATAGACCAATGGAGCAGAACAGAGACCTCAGAAATAACATCACACATCTGCAACCATCTGATCTTTGACAAACCTGCCAAAAACAAGCAATGAGGAAAGGATCTCCTAGTCAGTAAATGGTGCTGGGAAAATTGGCTAGCCATATGCATAAAACTGAAACTGGACCCCTTCCTTATACCTTACAAGAAAATTAACTCGAGATAGATTAAAGACCTAAATGTAAAACCCAATACTGTCAAAACCCAAGAAGAAAACCTAGGCAATACCATTCAGGATTCAGGACACAGTTATGAGCAAAGACTTCATTACAAAAATGCCAAAAGCAATTGCAACAAAAGCCAAAATTGACAAATGGGATCTTATTAAACCAAAGAGCTTCTGCACAGCAAAAGGAATCATCATCAAAGTGAAGAGACAACCTATAGAATGGGAGAAAATTTTTGCAATCTACCCATCGAACAAAGGTCTAATGTCCAGGATTTACAAGGAACATAAACAAATTTACAATTAAAAAACAACCAACCTCATCAAAAAGTGGGTAAATGATATGAACAGATACTTCTCAAAAGAAGACATTTATGCAGTCAACAAACATATGAAAAAAAAGCTGAACATCACTGTCAGAAAAATGCAAATCAAAACCACAATGAGATACCATATCACACAAAATAAGAATGGTTATTAGGTGCTGATGAGGCTGTGGAGAAATAGGAATGCCTTCACACTGCTGGTGGGAATGTAAATTAATTCAACCTTGTGGAAGAATCTGTGGCAATCCCTCAAAGATCTAGAACCAGAAATACCATTTGACCTAGCAATCCCATTACTGCATATATACTAAAAAGAATATAAATCATTCTACTATAAAGACACATGCACTCATATGTTTATTAAAGCACTATTTACAATAGCAAAGACCCATCAATGATAGACAGGATAAAGAAATGTGGTACATATACACCGTGGAATACTATGCAGCCATACAAAGGAATAAAATCATGTCCTTTTCAGGGACATGAATGAAGCTGAAAACCATCATCCTCTGCAAACTAACACAGGAACAGAAAACCAAATACTGCATGTTCTCACTCATAAGTGGAAATGGAACAATGAGAACACACACGAACACAGAGAGGGGAACAACACACACTGAGGCTTGTTGGGGGATTGGGGGTTGAGAGGAGGGAACTTAGAGGATGGGTTGGTAGGTGCAGCAGACCACCATGGCATACATATCCCTGTATAACAAACTTGCAAATTCTGCACATGTATCATGTTTTTTTTTTAGAAGAAAAAAAAATTTAAGAAGACAACGTTTGAAAAACTCTTCAAGACCTTTGCCTAGGCTAAGAATTTATGACTAAGACCCCAAAAGCAAATGCAATGAAAATGAAAATAAATAAATCGGACCTAATTAAACTGAAATGCTTCTTCACAGTAAAACAAATATTCGACAGAGTAAACAGATAACCCACAGAACAGGAAAAAATATTTGCAAACTATATATCCAACAAAGGACTAGTATCCAGAATCTATAAGGAACTCAAACAAATCACCAAGAAAAAATTAAAAATCACATTAAAAATGGGTAAAAGGACATGAATAGCCATTGCTTAAAAGAGCATATACAAATGGCCAAGAAACATATGAAAAAATGGTCAACATCAGTAATCATCAGGGACATGCAAGTTAAAATCACAATGAGATACCACCTTACTTCTGCAAGAATGTACATTATTAAAAAGTCAAAAAAGAAAAGATGTTGGCTTGAATGTGGGGTAAAGTAAATGCTTATACACAGCTGGCAGGAATGTAAGTTAGTATACTGTCTTTGGAAAATAGTATGGCGATTCCTTTAAGAGCTAAAAGTGAATCTACCATTAGATCCAGCAATCCCACTACTGCATATCTACCCAAAGGAAAAGGCACAGGCACACAGACGTTTATAGCAGCACAATTTACAATTGCAATGATATGAACCAACCTAAGTGGCCATCAACTAATTAGTGGATAAAGAAAATGTGGTTATATGCACCATGGAATACTACTCAGCCATTAAAAGGAACAAAATAATGTCTTTTGTAGCAATTTGGATGGAGTTGGAGGCCATCATTCTAAGGGAAGTAATGCAGGAGTGGAAAACCAAAATCCATATATTCTCATTTAGAATTGAGAGCTAAGCTATGAGTAAGCAAAGACTTTAGAGTGATATAATGGACTTTAGAGCCTCAGAAGGGAGAGGGCAGGAGGGGGTCCAGGGGAAAAAAAACACACACACATTAGGCACAATGTATACTACTTAGGTGACAGATGCACTAGAATCTCAAGATTTACTACTATACAATTCATCCATGTAACCAAAAACCACTTGTGCCCCAAAACTATTGAAATTTTTAAAAAGATTCCTCCACTTAAAAAAATCATTCTGAAACAATGGTACATCTACATGCAAAAAAAGGAATCTAGACACAGACATCACAGCCTTCACACACACACAAAAAAAAAAAAACAAAATAGATCATAAGCCTACATGTAAATTGTAAAACTATAAAGCTCCTAGAAGATAATAAGAGAAAATCTAGGTGACTTTGGTTTGGCTATAACTTTTTAAGATAAAACATCATGGAAAAAACTGACAAATGGAATTCATTAAAATTAAAGATATGTGCTTTACAAAAGACACTGTTAAGAGAATGAACTCATGCCTATAAATCCAGCACTTTGGGAGGCTGAAGCAGTCTGATCACTTGAGCACAGGAGTTTGAGATCAGCCTGGGCAACATAGCAAAATCCATCTCTACCAAAAATTTCCCAGGTGTGGTGGCAAGCCCCTGTGGTCCCAGCTACTAAGGAGGCTAAGGCAGGAGAATTGATTGAGCCTGAGAGGTTGAAGTTGTAGTGACCCATGACTGCCACTACACCCTAACCTGGGCAGCAGAAGGAGAACTTGTCTCAAAAAAATGAGAGAGAGAGAGAGAGAGAGAGAGAAAGAGAGAGAGAGAGAGAGAGAGAGAGAGAGAGAGAGAGAGAGAGAGAGAGAGAATGAAAAGACAAACAACTGACTGAAGAAAATATTTGCAAAACACCATGATAAAGAACCTATATCTGAAATGTACAAAGAACATTTAAAACTCAACAATAAGAAAACAAACAACCCAATTAAAAAGTGGGCAAAAGATTTAAACAGATACTTCTCTAAATAAGACGGCAAATAAATGAATGAATACATGTTCAGAATCATATAACGTTAGGGAATTGTAAATTACAGCAATTAGATTATACCAACACATCTATTAGAATGATGAAAATCCAAAAGCAGACAATACCAACTGCTGGTGGAGATTTGGATCAACAGGTACTCTTCTTAGTTGTTGGTTAGTGTGTGAAAGCTAAACCAACTTCATTTTGGCAGCTAATCTGTCATGTTGGTTTCTGATTAATCCCAGTTCCAAGAAGGCCTCTAAGATTTCCAGTTTATTATTCCTTGTGCAAGAGCAGGTACTTATCGTAAATTCTGCTCTTAGGTCAGACAATCTTGATGTTATCATACTGCAATTATCCTACACATCCATTCTCAACCATCCCTCCTGATGATATACAAGCCCGGGGTCTGGAGAGTAACGGTGCAGTGATCCACCATCTTGTCTTATCGCCACCCAAGACACAGACATGACTTGTGTTTGTAGGTCCTCATGAAATGTTTCTTTCTAAGGAACTAGATTTATTAGGCCCTTTCTTTATTCTCTCAGCTTCCTTGGACTTTAGGGTAGGTTTGCAAGGACCTCTTCACCACAAAACATAGAGAGAATGCACAAATGATACAGCCACTTTGGAAGATAGTTTGGCAGTTTCTTACAAACCTAGATATAGTCTTACCAAATGATCCAGTAATCACACTCCTAGGTAATTAGCCAATTGAGTTGAAAATGTATGGCCATGCAAAAACCTGCAAACAAATATTTATAGCAGCTTTATTTGTAATTGCCCAGAACTGGAAAGAATCAAGATGCCCTTCAAAAAGTGAACGGATAAACTGTGCTATAATGCAACGTTATTTAGTGATAAAAAGAAATGAGGCATCAATCTATGAAAAGACATGCATATTGCTAAGTGCATATTGCTAGGTGAAAGAAGACAATTTGTCAAGGCTACCTACTACATTATTTTCATATACCATCCTGGAATAGGCAAAACTAGAGAGACAGTAAAAAAGGTCAGTTGTTGGCAGGGGTTTGTAGGTGGGAGTGATGAGCAGGATTTATAAGTGAAGTACAGAGAGTTTTTAGGACAGTGAAAATATTTTGCATGATGCTCTGTAGGCACATGACATTATACATTTGTCAGACCCATAGAATATACAACACAGAGAATCCTAATGTAAGCTATGAATTTTAGTTAATAACAATATATCAATGTTGATTAATCACTCATAGCAAATAATTGTATTAGTATTACAACAAATGAATAATTATATTAGCTTGCTAGGGCTGACAAAACAAAGTCAACTATGGCTGGGTGGCATAAACAACAGAAATTTATTTTCTTACACTTCTGGAGGCTAGAAGTCTGAGATCAAGATGTCCGCAAACTGGCTTCTATTACAAAATACCAAAAACTGGGTGACTTACACAGCAGACATCTATTTCTTACAGTTCTGGAGCATGGGATGTCCAAAATCAGGATGCCAGCATGATCTAATTCTATTAAGGGCTCTCTTCTTGGCTTGGACACTGCCATCTTCCTGCTGTGTCCTCACAGAAGGAGGAGAGAGAGCTCTAGAGTCTCTTCTTATATGGAGGATTAATCCTATTATGAAGGTTCTATCATCATGAACTCATCTAACCTAATCACCTCCCAAAAGTTCCACCTTCAAATATCATCCATCACACTGGGGGCTAAGGCTTCAACATATTAATTTTGGGATGTGGGGAGGGGAACCACACAGCTGAGTCCAAAGCAATTGGTTTCTTTTTTTCTTTTTTTTTTTTGAGATGGAGTTTCACTCTTGTTGCTCAATGACACGATCTTGGCTCACTGCAACCTCCACCTCCTGGGTTCGAATGATTCTCCTGCCTCAGCCTCCTGAGCAGCTGAGATTACTGGCATGTACCACCATACCTGGCTAATTTTTGTATTTTTAGTAGAGATGGGGTTTCACCATGTTGGCCAGGATGGTCTCGAACTCCTGACCTCAGGTGATCCACCTGCCTCAGCCTCCCAAATTGCTGAGATTACAGGCGTGAGCCACCATGCCCAGCCAGCAATTGGCTTCTTATGAAGCTCTTCTTCTTGACTTATAGATGACCATATTCTCCCTGTGTATTTCATAACATCTTCCTCCTGTACCTGTCTATGTCCAAAGTTCCCTTTCTTATAAGAACACAAATTATAACTAATTAAGAACTATTCTAATAACCTCATTTCAATTTAATTACATCTTCAAATACCCTTTTACAAATATCATCACATTCTGATGTAACAGGGGCTAGGCCTTCAACATATGAATTTAGGGGAAATACAACTCAGCCCATGATAGCAAGTAACAAGGAGAACTATAAGTGGTAGAGAGAGGTAGTGTATGGAAATTCTCTATACTATCTGCTCAATTTTCTATAAACCTAAAACTACTACAAAATTTATCCATGTAACAAAAGTGCACTTGTAGCCCTTAAATTTATAAAAATAAAAAAGCTAATTTTAAATAATGACATGCAATAGGGACAGGAAGAAGCCATCTTTACAAACCATCTACATATAATATTAGATGTACTACTCACTGGTTGAATCACGGTTCTCAGTTACTGCCTAAGAATTAATCCTTGTCAATGCAAAAGAGAAGCCCTGATGGTGTTCTTCACTGCTGACTCAAGTCCTTCCCATGCCAACATTTTTGTTGACTTGTATTAAGGATGCTTTTTATATATTTATCAGAGACAAAACAAATACAAAATATTGAAAAAATGATAAAATCTGATTAGGCCAAAATGAGAACTGAATACACTAGGCGAAATTTTAACTGGAAGAAAAGTAAAGCCCAATACTCAAACATTATATACTACTTAGGCTTGCAAAGAAATACTTGGGCATTTGAACCTTGCATTCATGGTAATAGTTATCTATGGAGCAAATAGGAGAAGTATGTAAAGAGCCAGGAGTGCAAAGGGAATTCTTCCATGAGACCATGGTTGCTTATGAAATATTTCTTTGAGGTTTTTGGTACATCTTAAATATTTCAAAATACAATAAAATGTTAAAGACCAGTGTGGTAGGCAGAATGGTGAGTCCTATAAAATTTACATGCCCTAATCTTTAGAACCGTGTATATGCTACTATCCATGGCAAAAGGGACTTTGTAGATGCGATTAAGGTTGGGGACTTTGATACAGAGAGATTATCCTGGAGTATCTGGGTATGCTTTATGTAATCAAATGGGTTCATAAAAGTGAAGTTGGAAGGTAAAAGGCTCAGTCATAGATAAGCAATGAAAGAATAAAGAGAGCCTAGTCTCATCAAGTGAGAGACTTGCCTCAACTTTCCTGGCTCTGAAGATGCAGAAAGGGGTCACAAGCCATACAGTACACAGATAATCTTTAGAAGTTGGAAACGCTGTTCAGCAGACAACCAGCACAACCAGCAAAAAAAAGAGAGCCCTTAGTTCTACAGCTAGAAATTAATTAGAGTCTGCAAACAACTTAAATAAGAAAACAGATTCTCCCCTAGGTTTCCCACAAAGGAATGTGGCCTTGTTGACACTTTGATTTTAACCCAGTGAGACCTGTGTTAAACTTACAAAACTGTAGATAATAAATTTATGTTGTTTAAATAGCCAAGTTTATAGTAGTTTATCAAAGCAATAGAAAACTAATATAGCCACAGTTTATGTGTAACAATGAAAATTTAAAGTATGTAAGTAAAGGATAGGGCAAAATATGTTTGACTCGAGCTTAAGAGTAAAGACTAGATATTTTGACTTATCAAGTAAGAATCAACATGAGATGTGGATGGAGTTTATGAATGCATAGTAAGAGCTGGAAAAGAAACAAGTTTGAAGTAACAGTTCCGTGTTTTTTGACAGGGTTGGCCTGTGGGCAAAATAAGATAGTAAGGTAGATTGGGTCAACTAAACCTCCAATAGAAAACCTGCCATTTTTCTGCCCGAAGCAAATGGGTAACAGAGTCTGGGGCAACCTCAACTGTAGGAAAGTGAATACTGAATCCCGGGAGGGAAAAAGGTAAAGGAAAAGAAGTTCCAATTCTGTGTATAAGATCTTCCTATCTTTGGCTGACTCTGAACCATGGATGTGTAGTGTAGGGCAGACTCAAAGCAGCTTTCGGCTAAGCCTGAGAACTGAAGAAAGATTTTCTTCTACTGATGCTTTCTTATTAACATATTAAGATTATTTAATTGGCAAATTAAAAATGTATATATGCAAGGTATACAATGTGATGCTTTGATATACATATAAATTGTGTAACGATTACCACAATGGAATTAACACATCACCATCTACAGTTACCGTGTGTGTGTGTGTGTGTGTGTGTGTGTGTGTGTGTGTGTGTGAGAGAGAAAGAGAGAGAGAGAGAGAGAGATGAGGGCATTTAAAATCTCTCTTATTGAATTTGAAGTAAATAATAGCATATATTAATAATAATCACCATCCTATATGATAGATTCCCAGGCCTTACTCATCTTATAACTGAAAGTTTGTACCCTTCGACTAACATCTCCCTGTTTCCTCCACCCCAGAAGCCAGCAACCATTGCTGTACTCTCTACTTCTACAAGTCCAACTTTTATAGATTCCACATATAAGTGAGATTATACAATATGTGTCTTTCTGTGTCTGATTTATTTTACTTAGCATAATGTCCTCTGGATTCATCCATATTGTGGCAAATGGCAGAATTTTCTTTATTTTTAAGGCTGAAAAATAGTCCATTGTATATATATTATATGTAAAATGCATGCACACACATACACACACTACCACCACATTTTCTTCATTCATACAGCCATTAACAGACACTTAGTTTATTTCTATATCTTGGGTATTGTGAATAATGCTTCAATGAATGTAGGGGTAAAGATATCTCTTCAAGAAACTGATTTCATTTTTTTGCATATATGCCCAATATGGGGAGTGCTGGACCATAGGGTAGTTCTGTTTTTAATTTTTTGAAGAAATGTCACGCCGTTTTCCATAATGACTTCACCAATTTACATTCCTGCCAAAAGTGTAGTTTTCTTTAAGCCACACCCTCACCAACATTTCTTATCTCCTTTTTGATAACAGCCATTCTGATAGATGTGAGGTGGTGTGTATCTGTGGTTTTGATTTGCATTTCCCTACAGATTTGTGCCGCTGAGCACCTTTTCATATAGCCAATGGCCTTTTTTTATGGCTTCTTTGAAAAAATATCTACTCAGGTCCTTTTCTGGTTTTTTTGCTATTGAATTTTGTGAGCTCCTTGTATATTTTATATTTGGTAATTGCTCAAAAAAATTGAATACAGATATACCATGTAATCAGGTCATTCCATTACTTGATATTTGTTCAAGAGAAATAAAAACATATGTCCACAAAAATACTTATACATGAATGTTTAGAGCGGCTCTACTCATAAGACTTAAAATTGGAAACAACCCAAATGCCCGTCAATAAGTGAATAAACAACATTAGTTCTTACTCATCAGTAAAAATAATAAATTACTGGAATATGCAAAAACATGCATAAATCTCAAAAGAATTAGGCTGATTGAAAGAAGCCAGACACAAAGGAATATGTACTGCAAGATTCCAATAATACAAAACTCTAGAAGATGCAAACCTAACCTATAATGACAAAACGCAGATCTGGCGCCTAGGGACAGTGGCAGAAGGAGAAGCGATGCAAATGGCATGAGGAAACTTTTGGGGTGTTAGAAATGTTTCCTATCTTGATTGTCATGGTAGCTTTACAGGTGTAAACATCTGTGAATTCATCAAATAGCACATTTTAAATAAATGAGTTTTATTGTACATAAATCATCTCAATAATGTTGATACAAACAAAACTCAGAAGCAGCATATATTCTTTTCTCCTTCCGTCCCTCCCTCCCTCCCTTCTTTCTTTCCTTCCTTCCTTCCTTTCTTTCTTTTTCTAGAATCTCACTCTGTCACCCAGGCTAGAATACAGCAGCGTTATCTTGGCTCACCAAAACCTCCATCTCCCAGGTTCAAGGAATTCTCGTGCCTCAGCCTTCCTGGTAGCTGGGATTACAGGTGTGTGCCACCACCCCAGCAAATTTTTGTATTTTCAGTAGAGACAGGGTTTCACCATGTTGGCCTGGCTGGTCTTGAACTACTGACCTCAAATGATCCACCGCCTGGCCTCTCAGAGTGCTGAGATTACAGGCGTGAGCCACCACAACCAACCAGAAGTACCATATTTTCCACACAGAACACAGATCTTTCATTTGTGGGCCAAAGCCAATCTAATGGGAAAACCAAGTAGGATATGTTTTAAGTGGCATTGAGATATCTACTTTGCAACAAACAGCTCTCCTGCAGGCCTGCATCAGTTTCTTGGCAAATGTATCCAAAGAGCTTTAAGAAAAAAATTAATGGGTAAAGCTAAACCTAAAAGCCTCACCAGTAATTAGAGTCACTGTCTTGGCATATTGTACCACGACAAATTTCTTGGGGAAGTAGGCAGAATATAAATTGTCAACAGGTAAATGATTTCAGTCATTGTGCTTCTGGAAGGCACTTTGTAGAATTCAAAAATATTACCTGAAAAAGTGATAGTAGTATAATTTGTCACCTTTTAATTCTCATAGAATGATCCTAAGTTTATCAAAAGTTTGTTTTAGAAGCAGGTTGAGCAGATATTCATAACTCTAGAAGTAAAAAGATTCATAGGAGAGATTATTGCTCAACTGTATACAATTACTGGGAAAAGGTAGCACAGAAGAACAGGAGAGGATATCACTGTCAAATAAAATCATTTGCTTTGTTAAAGCTCTTGATTGAGGAAATGTCATTGAATATTACATAAGACTTTACTATGAGAAAATCACTGTCACTCATTTGTGATCTCATAATTCTTGGCAAAATAGTAATTCCCTTACTCTACTTTGCTATTCCCTCCTGCTACTTCCTCTCTCCTTTGTTTCATGTTGTTTTCAGCACTTACACCAAATGCTATGATACTGCCTACATAGAGTTTCTCATTCAATACCATGATAGTTATAGTTACTTTCATTAGCCTTATTATACAGATTGGAGCACAGAAAGATTAATAGTTTGCTCATATTCACACAGCTTGTAAGGAGCAAAACAAGGGTTGAAACCTAGGACCACGAGGCTCCAGACACCTGATACTCATCATAAAATTATTTGAAAATAGAAATTACATCTTTATTTCTTTATATGTATCCCAGTTTTCAGCCTCTTGCCATCTACTATTCGCCCTCAGCATTTCATTGAACCTGTTGTATAAAGTAATCAAAGTCTGGCAGCCAAATCTAATAGTCTCTTATTTACCCTTTAAGACCCAACTCCAGTGTCATCTCATCCCCGGTATCTTTCCTGGCATTCCTACCACTCTATTCTCCAAGTTGGAAATAATCTTTTCTTCTTCTACTTCCCTATATCCACTGCTATACTGTTGACTAGATTTTTTTATTCCTACACTTATGCATTTATTCACATAATCACTCACATATTCACTATTCATTTATTGGCAAATTATCTGTCATTCTTTGTGCTGAGTCATGAGAGTATACAGATAATTAAAACGTAATCTCTTTCCCCCTAGAGAACATAGTCTAGTGAGGGAAAAATACTGGTAAACAATAATTATATAAATCAATGTGATTAGCTGTATAAATGTGGTACACGATAGACACAAAAATATTTGTGGGCTAAATGCATTATTCTTCTATTTTCAAAACTAGCGGGAAGAATATATTTGAGGATCTGTCATTCAGATAACTATGCTAATTGTTAGCATTTTGTGGGCTCTGAAAGACCATGAGTAGATTATTTTAGTCAACTTTTATAAAATAATTACTTTAAAACTTTTGGGGAGGCATGTACAAATACCCAATGGAAAGCTCAGATTTGGACAGTAAACATATAATTTAGAATATTCCATATGTCCACCCTCTCCTCCAGCCCTACATCCAAATTCACTGACTTGTCACCTGAAAGCAGATTTTCTCTTCTACATGGAGTATACATAGCTATAGGCATTAATAAAATATTTGCATAGAAACCTTATCGAGATTTGAGATAAGTACAATCTTGATGCCATGAATTCTTCAGACAGTTCTGAACCAATCATAATAATATAGGTTTTTGAGTATAGCCATTTTGTGGAATGAAAGATTTAATGATCATACACACCTTGGCTGATTTTGTATCGAGAGTATATACTAGTAAACATCTCATCTATGCCCCATTTTTTCATTTATTATACTCATAAACCTTGACAAAATTTAATATCTGTCTGCTATTTAATAACATATAAAATTTTTCATGATATTAAACCTGTAATCTGGATTCTCTGGCCCTGACTTCAGAAACCTAAGTGCTTAGATACCTGGAGTTATATGGATACAGTGAAATATTGAATACAGCTTCTTGAAAAATCTATCAAAAAAGAATTCATTTTGAAATAAATAGTTATGACATGGCAGATAGGAAGAGCATCAACTTTTCCCTCTTTAATCTTGGCATAAAATAATATACTTAAAGTGATAAACCACAAAATATAAATCTCTTGCTTTCTTTAATAGTAGTATTTTTTGTTGGAAACACCATGAAACAAATGTTTATAAGATAATTATGTGTTCACCAAATGTTCATATGCCCATTAAATATCTGCCTCTGTGTAGGAGTATAAACATGTGCCATTCTCATGGATAACTGCCCATTTTAGCCTTCACTTGACACACGGAATACAAACAAAGTGTTTCATGCTTAGCATGCCAAAAAAAAAAAAAAAAAAAAAAAGAACAGAAAGTTATATAGGCCTACAAGTAATGGATTTAACCTTTTAGATTAATTGCCTTAAATTTTCCTCTTTCAAAAGACAGAGGTTTGATCACTAGGAAAAAGTGATTGATAGATACCACAGCACCTTAAATTCACTTTGCGTGCATTGACTTGCTTCTCTTCAATGATTTTATTCTATCCAAACTGGGACAAACGTTCCATTAAGGTAAACCATGCTCTTATGAAATAGTCTACACTAGTTGACTTGATGGGCCAAAAATGTACAAAAGAGTTTTACTGTGCTTCTACTTGAATTTCACACACAACAAACAAAACCAAAATGAGAAAGATTGAAATCTGGACTGTACCTTAAACGTTTTACTTATTTTAATGTATGAATTTTTTAAAAGGTAACATTCCTTTCAGCAACAATATAGTTAAATTTGAGTAAAGCAAGAATATGAAAGTAGATGCATTCTATATGTACAACCATGTTTTTTGCATTTTTTGCATTTTTAAATTTGAATGAATGTCCCTAAAGGCATGGATAACTAATAATACTATCAGTCTTATTTTACCCATTTCATTTGACACTATATATAACAGACAATGTTCATATCTCTCCTTTGTGGGTCTCTTTCTCTTTCTAAATTCATTCCACACTCAAGGACAATGATATACAGCTGTTTTACTCACACATATAATTACCACCCTTCATGAGGCTACACTGACAAAGCCAAGAAAAGCAGAGGGCTGTGTACTCATTGAGTTAAATGAACGACATCACACTATCAATCAAGGCAATTCAGGCAACGGCAAAGTGTTGGGATTTTCCAAAACAACAAAAAGTGTGCAACTGTTAGCTCTATAAACAAGGCTGGGCAGAGAGCAAAAGTTGAATTGTGCTGGCAATGATTACTGTAATCACAAGGCATTCCTCAGCACTTCTCATAGAAATAAACCATCACAGTCACAGCATCTAATGTCTCTGGCCATCATCTAGTGAAAGGTTTCATTTGCCATAGTTGCAGAAGCAGAGGACCTATCAAATGAGTGACCAGGGAGCTGGGCCACTAACTTCAATTTTCTCTATTTCTTTGAACCAAATACTCCCAAGGGTTTCTGACTGGTGACAGAGTTAAACACTCAGTTGTAGAGTAACTACTCTGACACTAATTATCTTATACAGTATTGAGAGCTGATTATTAAAAGGGTACCAATTCTGAGTTTTAAGCTGTTGTCCATTGACCAGAGATAGGCAGTCACTTCAGACAGAACTATGGGCAGGTTCTTATAATTTTAATACAGCACCCATTTAAAGGTATCAAATTTATTCCTCTATCAGAACAATAAAGCCAAATTAATTTTTCTCACTGATTCATCACTCAGTAGTCATGCTCTGTTTCATCACAAATGCACACACATAAAATGCATTACTATCATCACAAAAGTGTAATGGCACAAAGGGAAAGAGTACATATTATAGTTGTTAACAATATGACTTTGGATTTAGTCCCAGCTCCTCCCACATGTAACCTTTAGCAAGCTATTTACTATCTCCAAGCATCATTTTCTGCACTTTAAAATGGATACAATGCCTCTGCCTCTGTGTAGTAAAAACATGTGTTTTTCTCATGGATAACTGCGCATTTTAGCCTTCACTTGATAAACAATACAAAGTGTTTCATGCTTAGCAGTCAAAAAAAAAAGGACAGAAAGTTATACAGGCCTACAATGAATTTAATATTTTAGTTTAAATAGCTTTAAACTTTCTTCTTTCAAGAAACAAATGTTTGATCCAAAGGGAAAAGTAATGGACAACAGGTACCACAGCATCTTAAATTCATTTTGCGTGCATTGGCTTTTTTTCTTCTCAATAATTTTATTCTAGGAATTCTTCTGTCCAAATTGGGACAGATAATTGGTGGGGATTAAATGATACAATGCAATATAGCACCTACTAAGTTGGAATGGACTAAATACTCAAAAAATGCTAGCTAGTAGTAGTGGTGGTAATATGGGGGTCTATGTATGCTCTGATACTCCTCTCATCAAAATGTGAAAATTGGTCTTTCTTCTCTTGAATATGAGTGAGTCTTAGTGATTAACTTTAGTCAAATAGTATATGGTAGCAATGATGCTGTGAGATTTCTGATGTTATAAGAGGCAAATAGAGCTCCTACTTTGTGCTCTTGCTCTCTGTCTCTCCCTCTTTCTCTCTGTATGTCTCTCTCTTTTACTGCATGTCCTCGTAATGCAGACGATGCCTTATATATATGTACCTTAGATGGCAGTCTCTTCTAAGGTCTCAACCTACAGCCAGCATCAACTGCCAGACATGTGAATGAGACTTCATATGATTCCAACCTTTATTCGGCCTTTAAACTTCCCTAAGCTGACACCAAATAGAGCAGAAATGAGTTTTTTTCACTAAGTCTTGTCCAAGTTGCAGATTCCTGAGAAAAATAAATGTTGTGGCTGTGGTTAAGCCACTAAATTTGAGAGTTATTTTTAAAATAGCAAAAAAATAAGTGAAACATCATCTAAACAACATGGAGACTTAAACATATCTCACTTGATGCCTATAACAACTCTAAAGGACAGATATGATCAGTATCTCCTTTTATAGATTTGGACAATTGAAATTCAAAGACATTAGCCACTTTATAAAACATCACTCAACTAATAGATGCTGAAGTGAAATCTGGACTTAATCTTTGTCCTATGTGATAATACATAGGATTTCTCTGAGATTTTATTTTCTTTCCTAAGACAAGCTGATATAATATGTGTTGACCACATCTACAGGACTTCCTTACTTTTCCTCCCAAAATATTTATTGACACTCTTCAGAGAGTTTGGGATACAGAAAAAGATCTATTTCATCAAATAGTTAATTATCTAAAATAAAGATGGTTAGAAACTTGTGACTAATTGAAAGCCATACTTAGCACACAAACCAATAGCAAACAACAACACAAACCAAACGACACAAAGCAATAGCAAATATTACTCTTGGAGAATTACTAAAGAACTGGCAATCATAGCATAGCTACATGGTTGAGGTGTCTGTCAGGCATGAGGAGAGTTGCTTGGAGCAGATCATGGGTCAAAGGATGAAATACTAAAAAAAAGAAGCTTTCATTACTTCTGTCCCTGGGCAATGGGAACAGTGTAGAACGAACAATTTTGAATTATGCAATGGGAAACGAATGGCCATCTGTGGGAATAAACAGACATTTTATAATTGGGGGTGATAAATAAAGTAAAATTAATAATTCAGGAAACTACAGGCAGTGGAAAAGACATAGAGGGCAAAGACCAGAAACTTCTCTGGTTGTTTTTGAGAAGCCACTCTGCTGCAGTGCTTGCTTGGTTTTCAAACTAACAAAACTCATTGCTTTGGGTTACAATCATATTAATATTTTAGGATTTATAATCCTATTAATATACTAAATACACACATAGCAGTATAATACTTTTGAAATACGAACTACTGCTTCCTTTCTGTTTCCCCATCCTCCTATCAGGTTTCCAACCTTATGCAATTTTGACCCAATGAAACAGTGAGAGCTAATAAAAGTTGCTCTCTTTTATTGAGCACAAACTATTAAGCAGGCACATCTAGTGAACTGTACATCGCTATTTTATTTAACCCCAATAACAATGCTCTGATGGAGGTATTGCTAGTGTCCTCATTTTGCAGATGAGGGAACTGAGGCACAAAGGTTCCTGCCCTTGGTACTTGGTGGAGATGGGATTGGAACCCAGGCTGTAATTCTCTAAAGGGCATCCTCTTAATCTCTACCCTACACTGCATTGTATAAAGTATTTAGCCTCATGTTAATCTCATTAGAGGACATCACGAAAGAATATTTTTAAATATTCTTTTCTAGACGATATTTGATGCAAATCATGCCAGAAATTCTTTAGATTCTTTCTCAGAGTGAGCATGGATTATGTCCATGTCATTTTATCTGTACTTTGCTGAGCGCATAATCTCAGGCACCTGGTATTTGAAAAGTACACTTTGATAATGATAAATGAATGTTAGTTATAATCAATATTGCTAATCTAGGGTATCTTATTTATAATTAGCAATCTAGTTATGTGTAAAATAGTTTCTTTATATCTCTACTATTAGAATATATAAATGTGAAAATAACAAGCAGGAGGTAACTTTAAGTCATACTACATCAATCCTGGAAACATTTTCTTTAGGGAAATGTTGCATTTTGTCCATTGAAAGCCAAATGACTTTGTGCTGTCAGTGCAGTACAAAGAGTTATTTTTATCTTGTCTTTTTTCTCAATATGTTATCAAGAATAGGAGTGTTTATAAGGCAGAGATTTACAGAGCTCATAGTCAGCTGGATATAAGCTTACATGTCAACTGGACGCATTTTTATCACTCTAGTGTCTATATAGTTGATAGCTGTAGTCAGATAACAATAGAATAGTAATAGTGCTAGCAAGCTAGGCAAGTTTAATCTATCTAATGAGGAAGTATTATCCTCTGTGAAGTACTTAAAACACTAAACCCAAAACAATGAGTTTTGCTAGTTTGAAAACCAAGCCAGCACTGCAGCAGAGTGGCTTCACAAAAAAAATGCAGAAAACAATCTCAAACCTTTGACCTACTTAGAACAACTCACTCTGAACCTCTGCTAGGTTGATGTCAGGCAGGGTGGTGACAATCCCTTGGCATTCTGTGTCCATGTCACACCCACTGGGCTCCACTTCAACCACAATTACCATAAATAGGTATGATATCCCTGTCCTTTTACACTGAACAAGCGAGGTTCTTGGCTACAAGGGTAAGGCAGGGCAGAGACCAGAGTGGGAAGAGCAGGTACAGCTAACTTCTGATTTTTCACTGCAACTCCTTGTCTTGACTGCAGAAAGTTCCTTGGCTCAGGAAGAATAAAGGTCATTTTGAAGAGAATGGAGTTCAAGCCCCACTCCTAGTCATCCAACAGTCCCTTTTATAAATGCTCTGGGAGTTTTCTGGTCGTTATTCGTGCCTCCAACTGCTTTGTTCTCTCCTAGAATATAAGCGTGGTGCAACTTTTCAATTTTTCTGAGCCTACATGGGTAAGAAGTTTACTCTCTGAGAGGATAGATTAGAGCTCAGCAAGCAAATGCCCACTTATTCTTTACCAAAGATAGTAATAGCAAAAAGAAAGCTTCCTGTGGCACTGGAAAGAGAACGGTGAAGAGGTGGTTAAATTTGGGAAAATGAGTATTAATAGCCAACAATCACCTGCAATATAATAAAAGATTAATATGCTTTTCAGCAATGTTACTATTAGATTATATACATGCCGCTTATTCTCTGTGTTTCTTAACAGGAATTAAATGTTAATCCCCAAAGCATGATTTTCCCCCCCGTCTCTCTTCTTTTCTAGCTACAAGTCGTCAAGGCTATAGCAGATAGATAACTCCTATTCTACTGTATTTTTAAATATCTGTTACACATTATACATTAAAATGCCTTTACCTTTTAAAAACTAAACTTTATGTGGCATTTTTCTCAGTCCCAACCAAGATTCAGCCTTTTACATTCCTAAACATTATCTATATTATTGCATCTGGTGAATACATTCTATTAATTAGATTTTTCCCTTTTACATTTCTGTCCTACAAGATCAGCTCAAGTTAGCATTGCAGGTACAAGTGACATCATGGTTACCATAGAAATAAAAATCTAGCAACTATAATACTAGGTTTCTTTCTTTATCAGCCATGCTGCATTGCTGGTGTTCAAATCTACTCACTATCCGCGAGTAAAAGCTCAGAAGCTTCCTGTCATTACATAACCTATACTGTTTCAAACATTTTCAGAATCTAAAAGGAAGAAGGAAAAAGCAGAATATGGAGTTATTTATATCAAATCTATCACAGGTACTTCAAAGCTCTAAATGAAGATAAGATAAACAAAACATTCACTTGAAACCTACAGACAAATTCTTCATTACATGGTATACATGACAATAAAATCAAATACTGTATCATAAATTAAATAAAAAATTACCAGATTCCTAGGCATGAAGGCTTTCTGCCTTTTACAAACTAGTTATAGATTCTTTTTATACCATTTTAATTAATGTCAGAAAATGGGACTATACCTTTAGAAATTTCCATTTTGAAAGCAAGAAAACAGCTTATTCTGGGCTGTTTTTCACTTGCTGCTTGAATTCTTATGGCAAACCATCTGCTTTTAGACTGAATAGCTAGGTGTTTTCTATCAGTTAAATTTGAGAGAATAAAGATTACTGTCAGAAACCAATTACTCAACCTTGTGGCCTGGTAATAGGTTGCTGCTGACCTTGAAATAACCACATATTAATACATACTCTTCACCTTACTCTGTTTAACAAAATGCAATATCAAATCATTTTCAAAATTTTAAAAATCTAATTTATTTTTTCACTGTCTCCTTCCCCATCTCCCTTGCTCTCTCCCTCCATCTCATTCTCACTTTCTCTTTCTTTCCAAGAAAAGTCGTGGCTAGGATTAAGAATGATTTTGAAATAAGTTCTAAACTCGCAAAAATCTCCAACCAGCTTCCATAAATTAATGACTCTTTTAGTAATCAATAACAAGACATGATTTACCACTGAACTCCAAACCTTTTGATCAATCTTTAGTTGCCACTATCTCTACAACTTAGTGTTCCAAAGATTTATGACAGTGGCAAAAATGCCTTATTGAAATACAACATAAACTTAATTGAGTACAATCCTGTGCAAATTGCAAAGGTATGTAATGCTATAATTAACATAATTAGAAGGAAAAATTGATTGTCATTATAAATACAATCAGAGATACTTATATTTACCACACTGATGGGCTTGTTTTTTTATGAAATAAGTGCTCAGTTTAACAGCAAAATTGGCCAAAAACAACAATAAAGTGAAACAAACAATAAACAGGGTGTTGTTTGAATGATTATGACAAACTCTAGGTAGCAGCAAATACATTATATCACTGTCAATCCATTAATTTCAGCCATTTTCCTGATTAATTCTGATCACCACAACTGGATCAATCAAGTGGTGATCATCATTGATCACTGAGGCAATATAAAATGAATGAATTGTTATTTCCATAGACCATTTATTTTGTGCATATTGACAGAATAATACTCCCTCCAATTCTCTGGATAAGCAAGGCTAGCAAATAAATGGTTGCGATTCAAAATGTCATTTTACTTCATCAAAGCCAGACAGAGCAGTTGCCACATAAGTATAAGCATCTTCAAAAATCTCAGACTATTTCTATAAAATAGTAAGACATGTAGAAAAATCCAAAGCATTTTTTTTAATTCAGGCAAAAGCAGTGGTTGGTTTAGGAGATGTTTGTATCTGGAGACCAGGAGTATATGTACTTGAAGGGAGGGTTAGAAAAGGCAGCTCATAGATACACAGACTCTAGCACACATGGTACAGATGAGACAAACCTGAATGGGTTCAAGGCATGGATGTTGAAAATGAATGAATCATCAAATAGTCTACTAAAGTTTTTCATTAAAATGAAAGTAACTGAAGACCAAAATAGCCTGAAGTATGCTATGAGTATCTGCACCAACATAATGTTGAAGAGGCCTCAAAGGAATAAAGAAATACCACAGGATCCTTAGGAGCGTCACAAACTCTACTGGAACTGTAGGTTTGGACTGGAAACTTCAGAGTAACTACAACCACCGTGTGTGTGTGTGTGTGTGTGTGTGTTGGGGAGTAAGGAGGGTTCTATTTCTGCTTCAGGTATGCTCCTAAAGTTGGAAAATACCAGATGTCCTAAAGTACTCCTAGAGATTAAAATTTAACTAGATCCTTGTTGTTTCTTTGTTTCCAAAATAAAGAGCTTTCCCAGAAAGATGATTTGAAACTTCTCAATATACTCAGATTATATAATACTTATGTATGAATGAAAATATAATTTAGAGCAATCTTAATATTAGCACATCTTGATATTTTCAGTGCTCTGAAAAGAAAATTCATAATTCATCTTAACATGTTAATACTAATGGTTTTCAGCTTCTTTCAAATTAGGAGAAACGGTCTCACCATTCATTCTGACAAAATTATAAAAGGCCAGTAAAATGGCCTTTACTCTATCCCTAAATCAGGGGACTTCAAACTTTGTTTTTAACCTCAACAAACAGGAAGAGATATGTTTCCCATTGTGACCTAGAACACATGTGTGTGTGCGTGCACATAAAACGAAGTTTCATAAGACAATATTTACCCTAAGTATATGTGATGCATACTGATGTTTTCTATTCTATCCTATTTTACTCTTTAAATATGGGAGTTGCGATGTATTAAACTGATTATATAACCCACTAATAGTCTTCAACTTGCAGTTTGAAAAACACTGCTCTAGATCATAGTGGTTGCTAAGTTTCTAAAAGCTAGAGCTGCCACTGCCATCCAGTTGCAACATCCATGGTTTCTTATCTCTTCCCTAGGAAGAACTTCAACCTTATCCAAAAAACAAAAACAAAGAACACACATGGTAACTGATCCTTAGAGATGACAAAAAAATCCTCAATCACTTTGGCTACTCTGGTAGCTGCTTTGCTGTTGTTGTCCCATCACTGTAATTTCTCAAGATACTTTCCCTCACACCTCAAGTTATTATTGAAGTGCTGCTAAATCTCAGATAATACACCAAATAATTTTTTAACAGGTATGTATTTACTTGTACACAGTGAGACTCTTCAATTTCCTCCATTTATTTTCTTCCTTGTTTTAATTAAAATGTCAATCATTTAATATTTTGCTCCTATAGTCATAGATTCAAGAGAGCTATTTTGCTTATGAGTTCAGATCCAGGCAGTGATAAATACCAGCAGATGGAAAACTTGATGGTAGCCAGGAAAGTACACTTACAGATGGCTCCCAACTAGCCTACCAAAACTTAGACAGGAAATTCAGCAATAGCAAAGATTGGAATGGCTCTGTGATTATCCTTGCTGGCAAGGAGTGCAACGGATTGCCGTGTAACATGATGCAGCCAAGGATATCACAGTGTAGGAATGAGACCAGATTTGGAGCTATGATTCTAAATTTATGATGGTCACATCCAACTGGCAAGTAGCTAGTGGGAAAGTTCATCAAACAAAAGAGAAATTATGTTATTAACATTGCATAGGGCAAGCTATCATTAGAAGTAACGCTTTTCCTGATTATGAAACAGATGTGTTTCAAAAAATGTGATGGTAAAACTAATTGATGTAAAATCTTACTAAAATCTTACTTTTCTATTGGTTTCCATGATAAAACTTGAGATGAGTTTCCATAGAAAGATAGCCCATAGCAAGTGGGGGGCTAGAGGAGGGATAGTAGAGGATGGGGGGATTGGGGAGGAATAGCATGATGAGAAATACCTATTGTATATTGTAGAGATGACGGGGTGATGGATGCAACAAACCACCATGGCATGTGTATACTTATGTAACAAACCTGCACGTTCAGCACATGTAACCCAGAACTTAAAGTATAATAAATAAATTAAAAATAAAAAAGACATAGTCCAATAGATTTAATTGAAAAGTGTTGGTGGCTAGCTGAGCTAGTGCCATACTAATAGAACAAATAATTTTTTACCAGAATAGTATAATTTAGAGGATCTCAAAATCTCTGCCTGCTCCAAAGAGCCTATCCCATTGCCTTCCAGCAACTACCATTATGGAAAGGCTTCAATTGCATTAGGAAAGGTCTTTAATCAAGAAAATAAATATAAAGTAACTATGAAAAGTTATGTCTCCAAAGAGTGAAAGGTCTTTAATTTGAATGTTTAATTCAACAAACGTTTATTTATTAAGCACCTAATATGTTAAACCCTTTGCTTGTCACTGAAAATAGAGATTTTAAAAGTCCTCCTCTTGTAAATATGCAGGATTGTCCAAAAATAGATAAAAAATGCCTATATGTCAATGTGGAAAGTAACTGGCTTAAGAAGGAAACACATAACCTCTTTACTATGCTTCCTCAAAGTCTGAAAGGGTATTTAAGAACAATTCAAAACCAGAAAGCTGGAGAACTCCAAGACTGTGGATAAAGGAATGCTGAACTGGTTATCTGTGGGATACTGTTAGTGTATGCCTATGGGAAGTAGGCATCAGAAGGAGAGCTACAGGGAATGTTTTATCATTAATGGAAATTAAGAAGCTCTAGCATATATTTATTGGGTTACAGTTTTCTAAATCTTTTAAAATACACTTTTTTAAAGTGTGAATTCTGGACCTAGATAACACTGGGTCAGTTATTTAACATTTCCATGCCTAGCTTTCCTAATCTGTTACATGAGGACAATATTACCTATTATCTACCTAATAAGGTTATTGTGAGAATGAAATTGACACAAAATGATTAGATGGTTCTGGGCACAAATAAGTGTCATGTAAACATTTCTTCTTGTCATCATTACCACTGCTCCCTGCATCATCAAACAAGTAAGAATGTTGTGGCTTTTTGAAGTTATGAAATTTGACCAGAGTCACAGTATTAGCAGGAGATAGAGCTGGGATTTAAATTTCAGTCATTACAAATTGTTCTTTTTAATTCTTTATTCAGATTTGTTGAAATATAAGACACTTATGAAAATGTGAAAACAAAAAAAGTCTACAGACTGATACATTTTCACAAATCTAATCAAGAAACACAACACTGTCAGTAACCCAAATGCTCCCTTATGCTCTGTTCTGTCACTTTCTCCCCTAAATCATATTGACTCTAAAAAGAGGTTAGTTTTGCTTGTCCTTGAACTCAATTTAAATAAAATGACATAGTATCTATCCTTTAGTGTCTAGCTTCTTTCATGGTTCTTAGGTTTATCCATATTGTTGATTATAGTTTAAATAACTTATTCTTATTGCTCTAGAGTACTGCATTATATGGCTGTATACAATCTATTGATCTATTTTATATTCAGTAGGCATTAAGATACTTTCCAGTTTTGCTGCTACAAATAAATCTGCTTTGACTATTCTAGTATAAAGCTTTCAGGAAACATGGGTATAGATTTGCATTGGTGATATGCTTATCAATGGTATGGCTGGGTCATAGCTGTGTATATGTTTAGCTTCACATTTAATGGCAAAAATGCTTCCAACAATTTAGGCTTCCACCAGAAGTATATGTGAGTTATGGCCATCCCATATCCTTTCCAACACCTGATAATTTCCATGCTTTTATTTTCATCATTCTGGTGAGTATGTACTAGATTGCACTGTTGTTTTAATGTACATTTCATGGGTATAGGTCTCCTCAACATATAAAGTCTCTGTTTTAGCTGCTGCAGTATACCATCTCAAGGCCTCTTTTCCCAATTGATAAGCCATGTTGGGAGTTAAAAGAGAAGCCGAATGAACATACCGTAATCTCAACGTAAGAATTCTATGTTAGGTCAGACTCATACACTAAAAACGACTTAACATTACTGAGTGAAATTTAAAAACACAAAAATAAATGAGAAGACATCTCATGTTCATAGATTAGAATATTTAACATTGATGAGATGTCAATACTACACAAATTAATCTACATATTTAATGAGATACATATCAAAGTTCCAATGATTTTTTCAAAAATAGAAATAAAGTACTATAATTTACATGGAATCTACAACTTTTTCAAGATATTCTATTCTTTTTCAAGAATAACAAATTTGGATGACTCATACTTTCTTTCAAAGCTTATTACAAACCTATAGTAATCAATAGTGTGGTAATAGCATAAAGACAGACATATACATCATGGAATAGGAGAAAGAACCCCAAATAAACTTATACATTATGATCAAACGATTTTTGACAAAGGTACTAAGACCATTCAATATGGAAAGGACAATATTTTCAACAAATGACTGTGGGAAAATTGGACACCTACACACAAAAAAATGAACATGGACCCATACCTTATACTATACACACAAAAAATTAATTTAAAATGGGTCAAAAACTTAAACATGAGATCTAAAGTCTCAATAAAATACAGGGGAATAAACTTCATGACACTGGATTTGGCAATGATTTCTTGGTATGAAAAAGCACTAGAAGCACAGACAACTAAAGACAAAATAGTTATATTGTATTTCACCTGAATTAAAAACTTTTTTGCATCAAGCAACACTATCAACAGAGTAAAAAGGGAACTCAAAGAATGGGTGAAACATTTTCAAGGCATACATCTGAACAGGTATTAATATCCAAAATATATAAAGAACTCCTACAGTTCAAGGACAACAGTAATAACAACAAAAGCAACCCAATTCAAAAATGGCCAAAAGAATTGAATAGATAAGTTTCCAAAGAAGATACACAAATAGCCTATAAGCACATGAAAAGATGCTCAACATCATTAATCATTAAAAAAAAAAGCAAATCAAAATTACAAGAAAATATTACCCCATATTCATTAGGATTGTTATCAGAACAAAACAAAGACAAAGCTTAAATAACAAAGGTTGGAGAGGATGTGGAAAAATTGGAAACTTTGTGCATTTCTGGTAGGAATGTAAAATGGTGCAGCTACTGTTGAAAACAGTATGGTAGGTTCCTTAAAAAAATTAACGATGGAATGACCGTATGCTCCAGCAATTCCATTTCCGCTTATATATCCCAAAGAACAGAAAGCAGAGACTAGAAGAGATATTTGTGCACCCGTGTTCATAGCATCATTATTCACAATATCCAAAAGATTGGAACAATCCAAATGTCCATCAACAGATGAACAGATAAACAAAATGTGGCATATACATACAAGGGAATGTTATTCAGCCTTGAAAGGAATGAAATCATAATACATGCTACAACATGGTTGAAGTCTGAAGATATTAATGCTAACTGATATACACCAGACACAAAAGAAAAAATATTGTATGATTCCAGTCATATGATGTACTTAGGCATAGCTAAATTTAAAGAAACAGAAATAGAATAGAGGTTACCAGGGGCTGGGAAGAGGGAACAATAGGAAGTGACTATTTCATACAGAATTTCAATTTGAAAAGATGAAAACTTCTGGAGATAGTGGTAACTGTTGCACAACAATGTGAATGTATTTAATGTCCCTGAATCTTACACTTAAAAATTGTGGAAATGGTAAATTTTATGTTATGTACACTTTACCAGAATTTTTTTAAATGACTTCCATTTCATAATATGGTAGGCTTAGGTTTAGACATGCTTAGTTCTGGTGATAGCATTAAAGGCCCGTTAGTTTGAGGGCAGGGAAAATTAACCTGGCTGAATAGTCTTACCCTAAAAGGTTAGCTGAGTAGGCCAATGGGTACAGAATTAAAATTATGATTTAAGTAAGTATTAATGTGATATGTAGGGTACCAAACATAGTTTTGGGCAGTGGGTCAAGCCAAAGTGAGACTATCCAAAAGCTCCGGATATGGGCAATTGAATCTATTTTTCATGATAGGGATAGGAGATATTTAGTAGAGTATTAAGGTAACAGATGGATTATGATTTAGAATCAGCTTAAATTCTACCAGACAACTTGACTGCCAGGCAGGAAAACTGAGATTAATATCAACTATATTCAGTCATGCATCACTTAACGATGGGAATATGTTCTGAGAAATGCATTGTTAGGCAATTTTCTCATTGTGTGAACATTATAGAGTGTACTTATAGAAACCTAGCAGATACAGCCTACTACTCACCTAGGCTCTATGGTATAGACTATTGCTCCTAGGCTACAGACCTGTACAGCATGTGACGGTACCAAAAACAATAGACAACTTTAACACAATGATAAGTATTTGTGTATCTAAACATAGAAAAGGTACAGTAAAAATATAGTATAAAAGATAAAAAATGGTTCACCTATTCAGAGAAGCTTCATTGTAGTCTTATAAGACTACAGTTGTCAATGCAGCCCGTTGTTGACCAAAACATCATATGCAGCACATGACTGTATATTGGACCAATCGAGAGACTGGTAATTGGTGATACTGAGTGTTGGAGATCCAGAGGATTGGAGGCTACATTGTGACTTAGATCACAGAGGATATTCCATTTAGGGCAACAAGATTTTGAGCCTCAAACTAAGTCTCTCATTGCATTTTCTGCCTTGGTCAAGCTTAGGTCCAGAACTGGAGTTGTCCTGGGACCTCTGGATTAAAATTAATATATGTGGTTGGCCTGTTATCAGCATAGAACTGGCTAGGGGTCCCAAGAATATGGGAATAAGATGAGATTGAAAGATTAACTGGTCATGATGCTTTTAACCAGAAATCTAACAGTTAGAAGAATATGACATTGGCAGACCCAATAGTGGCTATCAAGAAAATAATACTGAATAATGGGCTATTCGTTCATTTTCCCCAGAAATCTAGATGTTTGCCCTGATAAGGCTCAGCAAGCAAAAAGTAATTGACCAGAATACCTTATGCCAAAATTTGGTAAAAAAAAAATATATATATATATAATGTTTTTATGATTATATATCTGTTTATATGTATCTAAAAAACATCAAGCTTTCTTGAAATATTCAAGTATTTTGTAGATTCAGTGTATCTTTTTTCATTTTTGAAACATAATTTAAAGCAAGAAAATCCTGACAGGTATGTAATAGAATTAATAAAATCATACATACGTTTCATAAAATATTTAATGTAAGTTTTCATAATACTCTGCTGATAGAAATCTTTTTGGGAAAATAAATTAAGTTTATAGAGGTATAAGACTAGCTCAAAGTCACCAAGCTTCCAGTGGCACCATTGAGATTTAAATCCAGACAAGATGACCCTAGAATCCACGTGTCTACTTAGTTTGTGAACTGCCTTCTAAAAGGAACACCCCTAAATTACCAGTATCCCACATGCAGTAGCTCAGCCTTTAATCTACCTCTTTGATTTTACTTCCTCCAGGCTTGATAATCTCCAGATAAGGAATATATTCACATTTATCTTTGAATAATCAGGTGTGAGATAGGAAAAGAACACTTTTTACTTCCTAATAACTTGAAAAAAATCCTTCAAAATTTATATTTGGACATACAAATGTAAATTGCCAGTACATCCAATTAGCGTCAGCTCCAGCTGGTCTCCTCTAATGCACAAATTAGGATCTGAGCCCAGATTTCATGCCAGAAAAGCACAAGATTTTAGATGATGTCCATTTTAACTGAGAGTGTGGTTATCTTGTTGCATTTGTTTTCCTGTTGGAAATAACCTTAACACACGTCTGATTATTTCAAAGGTGGGGAAGTCACATGTATCAAATGTACATTGTTGGCTTCATTAGATATAAAGTCCTTTAAGTTTATTAAATGGTTTAATTTATTTTCCCAAAAAGATTTCTATCAGCAGAGTATTATGAAAACTTGCATTAAATATTATATAATCTTTGTCATTACTATAGAGACTTATTTATATGAAGAAATTGTAGAATCAAAGAAAATATTACCTTTCCTTGCATAAACTCACAAGGCTACTATTTACCTTGCAGCAGCACATGGGTTGGACTTTTAGGCCTTATCACCAAGAGAACATTAAATCAAAATACAAACAGTGGCTTCTGACCAGACTAGCAGTAGGCCAAAGCAGTGACTTTTTTTTTTTCTTTCTTTTGGCTATGAGATTACAGAAGATAAATTTCTTAATCAGAAAGTGGACTTGCTTGTGGCTTGTTCTTTTACATGTTGATTTATTTTAAATTAGCCTTCTTTAAAGCAATTTTTAATGCAGCACAATCAAACATTTCAACACCGTATTTATTAAAATCAGAGGACTTCTATGGCTAACACAATAGAAAATTTCTGCTATTGAACATTTTTAATATAAAAAAGGGCAGGAATATCTTCCTTTGATTCCTAAGTTTTAAAAACACATTTCATCATTTGAGCCCAGGTGTTCAAGGTTACAGTGAGGTATGACCACATCACTGCACTCCAGCCTGGGTAAGAGAGTGAGACATTGACTCAAAGATTGCATTCAACAGTTGTAGAAAATTTCAAGCAAAAAAGAAAAACACTGTTCTGAGAATCTGAAGATCAGAATTCAAGTTCGATCTCTTCTAGTAACACATACAGAACATGGGGCTTTTCCAACAATTAAATCCTTGAAGTCTATGGAAAAGTAAAATTCATTTACTTTAAATTCTTCTTTCTATATAGCCCAGGGTAATGAAGGTCCTAAGGCTAGTTAGCAACGCAACAGAGAATAAGAGTCAGGTCTCCTGATGCTCTACCTATAATGCTTTTCTTTAGAACTGTTTGTCAAATGATGCAATTTGCGTGTATGGAGTACTTCTCATTAACTAAGTACTATAATAGATATTTTTACTTATGTTATCTCTCATGGGTTCCTTTTACAAATCAAGCTGCCTCTGTACTTGCATTAGTTTGCTAGGGCTGCCATAATAAATATCACAACTAGGTACCTTAAACAGCAGAAATTTATTTCCTCACAATTCTAGAGGCTGGAAGTCCAAGATCCAGGTATTAGCAGGGTTGGTTTCATTGCAAGGCCTTTCTCTTTGGCTTGCAGATAGCCACCTTCTCTCTGTATCCTCACATGGTTGTCCCTCTATATTTTTTTGTGTCATAAACTCTTCCTCTAAGGAATCAGTTAGATTGAATTAGGGCCCACCTAACAACTCTACATTAACTTTATATCCTCTTTAAAAGTCCTTTTTCCAAATAGTCATATTTTTAGGTCCTGGGGGTTAGGGATTCAGCATATGAAGTTGGAAGGGGAACAAGTAAGCCATAACACTGGCCTTTATAAACTTACACTCGTTTAACCTGTTACAGTTGTTAACAAATCTTAACCAAATTAAATTCGACAGTGTTTGTTTGTTTGTTTGTTTTGTTCTGCTTTGTTTTTTTGAGATGGAGTTTTGCTCTTGCTGCTCAGGCTGGAGTGCAATGGCGCAATCTCAGCTCCCGGCAGCCTCTGCCTCCTAGGTTCAAGGGATTCTCCTGCCTCAGCCTCCTGAGAAGCTGGGATTACAGGCATTTGCCAACACGCCCGGCTAATTTTTTTGTATTTTTAGTAGAGATGGGGTTTCACCATGTTCGCCAGGAAGGTCTCGATCTCTTGACCTGGTGATCCACCCACCTCCGCCTCCCAAAGTGCTGGGATTACAGGTGTGAGCCACCACACCCAGCCTCAACAGTGTTTAATTGAGCAAAGAAAGATTCATGAATTGGGCAGCCTCTTGAGTCAGAGTAGGCTCAGAGACTCCAGCACAGGCACGTGGTGGAAGATGATTTATGGACAGAAAAAGGAAAGTGAGGCACAGAAAATGGAAGTGAGGTACAGAAACAGCCAGACTGGTTACAGCTCAGTTTTTTCATTATTCGAACACAGTTTGAACACTTGGCCACTTCTGATTGGCCAAAACTTCAGTGACTGGCACAAGAGTAGTCTGCAGACTTTACCACTTCATTAAGGTTACAGTTCACAATGTACAGAGGAACCTTTAGGCCAAACTTAAAATATGTTAGAAGGCAGCTTTAGGCTAAACTTTATTTAAAATGGTTTAACTCGTTGTTATAGTTTAATCTGTTGTGCCTCCTCCTACTTCAGTAAGTGCTTACTGAACTCATCCAGCCAGCCCTGTTCCTAACCTAATATACCACTTTCTTTCATCCTTTTCTTTAGTTTAATATCTGTTCTATTTTTCTCCTTTTCTGCTTGCTTCTCATTTGTAATATTAAGAGCTACACGCTATCATATAAAATGCCAGATTCTTTTTCACATAAGCTCTTGGGCTTTCTACAATTGATAGGCAAAGCAAATATTAATAAACCAACTTATAAATGTAGAAACTAAGGTTTAGAAGTCAAGTACCTAAGCCGGGCACGGTGGCTCAAGCCTGTAATCCCAGCACTTTGAGAGGCCGAGTCGGGTGGATCACGAGGTCAAGAGATGGAGACCATCCTGGTCAACATGATGAAACCCCATCTCTACTAAAAATACAAAAAATTAGCTGGCCACGGTGGCGCGTGCCCGTAATCCCAGCTACTCAGGAGGCTGAGGCAGGAGAATTGCCTGAACCCAGGAGGTGGAGGTTGCGGTGAGCCATGATCTCGCCATTGCACTCCAGCCTGGGTAACAAGAGCTAAACTCCATCTCAAAAAAAAAAAAAAAAGAAGGTAAGTAACTTTCCCCAAGTCAAACAAGTGAAGGATCATTGTTGAAACTCACATCAGACTCTAAATTCTATGCTTTTATATCTTGTACCTACCACTTGTTAGTTTTTTCATACTACCTGCTAATATCTTAGGTCAGTAAGAGTTTTCAATGTCTTAATAAGCATTGCATAACCGGCTGGAAGAATACATGCTAATGAGGCAAATTCATTCTGTGGTTTTTTTTGTTTTTTGTTTTTTAATATTAGGTGTCTTCCCGTTTCTTGTTGCTGAAAATTTAATTAATATACTGAGAAAATAAATTACATTAGATGAGAACTAGGACTAAGCTGAATGGGAACAAAAGGTCGTCAATGTTTTAAACACTTTCATAAAGTTGGTTCTGTTATAAAGTAAATATATTATTCATCCCTTCTACTTACTTACATTTACCCACATCACATGAATGTGAAATTAAGACTTTACCACATAAGCACAGAGGATGACAGAAAATCTCTCATTAAGGCAGTAGCCTTAATGTAAATTATATTTGTACTTTTGGAAACAGCAGACACCCTGAGTATAAACCTAAGGACAGTGGAGTAAATTGCAGTTGTTCCAATGCCTCATTCATTTAACAAATACATGACTACGACAGTTGAGAGTCTCTGCTTTTCTGAAACTGAGACTCTAGTTGGGGAGAAAGACCTCAGACCGTGACTCACACAAAGAGCAAAGTAGTTACTATTTTGGTTTATGAGGGAAAATAAAACTATCTGGGTGAGTAAATAACTAAGAATTTTTCTCCATTCTGAAGGTTCAAAAAAGGCCTAAGAAAGTGAAATTCAAGTTGAAACAAAAAGGAAGAGAAGATATTAGCTAGATAAAGAGTGAAAAAATATTGCCAGTGAAGGGAACAGCATTTACAAAGGTCCTAAGGATGAAAGGGATGCACTGAAGGTACCGAGGATGGCCAGAGAGGCACTAATGAAGAAGTATGGAGGCAAATAAAGAGAGTGGCATGGGCTAGAAGTATAAGATGCTGCTGGTGAAAAGGGGGAATCAGAAAGAAAAATATAACTTTGATTACTTTTTTTTTTTTTTGAGATGGAGTTTTGCTCTGTTACCCAGGCTGGAGTGCAATGGCATGATCTTGGCTCACTGCAAATTTCGCCTCCCGGGTTCAAGGGATTCTCCTGTCTCAGCCTCCCGAGTAACTGGGATTACAGGTATGTGCCACCACGTCTGGCTCAATTTTGTATTTTTAGTAGAGACAGGTTTTGCCATGTTGGCCAGGCTGGTCTCAAATTCCTGACTTCAGGCGATCCATTCACCTCAGTCTCTTAAAATGCTGGGATTACAGACGTCAGCCAAAATGCCTGGCCCACTTTGATTACTTTTGATGGAAATGTTATTTTGATATTTTCAAAATGAAATACAAAGATATCTCAGTACATCTTCTTAAAAAATCAAAAAGGTATTCTGTATCATTTGCATGGTAATGAAGCTCCTTGCAGCATATGAGAGGGAGGTATATTTTCTGGGCCCCAGTGAACATTGTTCTGGAATCATCCAGAAGCATGGAAATAGATAATAGCAAGGATAGTAACAACCACCATGGTGAAACCTTGCTGTCATCATGAAAACCTCCAAACAAAGCAGCCAAAGCAAAAATGTTTTTCTCTGAGATTTAGCGAAGCAACCTAACTAACAAATGTTGCTAGTTTTTAAGTAACACTAATGAACTAAAAAAGTTTAGAGGGTTTTCCTAGGATTACTTAAAGTCTTAAACATTCTCTGACTTTTCTCTACTTTTCCTCTTTTTTTTTTTTGAGATAGAGTCTCGCTTTGTTGTCCAGACTGGAGTACTGTGGCACACTCTTGGCTCACTGCAACCTCCACCTCCTCCTGGGTTCAAGGACCTCCAAATTTCAAGTGATTATCAGGCCTCAGACTCCAGTGTAGCTGAAATTACAGGTGTATTCCACCACACCCTGCTAATTTTTGTATTTTTAGTAGAGACAGGGTTTGACCATATTGGCCAGGTTGGTCTTGAACTCTTGACCTCAATTGATCCTTCCATCTCGCCCTCGCAAAGTGCTAGGATTACAGGCATGAGCCACCATGCTCAGCCCAGTCATTCTTAATTGACTGTTCTCACAAAGATAAGAGTAAGTGGAAGTCAACCTTAAATAAGAGCTTAGGAGACTTCAGATCTATTTACCAAAGAGTAAGGGAAATAAACCATTATATTTGCTATGTATGCTGAAAGGAAAAAACATATGCTTATAGAAGTGGCATTTTTCATTATCTGTAGTCATTTCTCACTGTGATAACATCTTTCTAAAGCACTGATTCAAGTATACAAGATTTTGATCTTGGTAAATTACAAAGATTGTATATATAAAATAGAAGGCAGACAAAATGTGCACAGTCCAATCTTAACTTGTGAGACACTGATCTCAGTAACATTTCTAGAATGTTTGCTATATATAAGGCACTATTCTATTGTCTTTATATCTATTTCCTTCTTCAGTCCCCGCATTTTGCAGATGAAGCTTAAAACACAGGACATAAATAACTTCCCTAAGGGCTCAGCTAGTAATTTGTGGAGCAGGCCCCCAAATATATTTTCAACTAGTCTGAATGAGAACTAACATTTATTAGAAATGTACTTATTCTGTAGTTCCAATAAGTGGTTTATATGCATTATCTAATTACCCTCCATATGAATATTCTAAGATTGGCATTAGTGTCCCTATATTTTAGATGAGGAAACTGAGACTCAGAGGTGAAAAGTGATAACTAGTATATGATAGGGTTAGAATTTAAATCCAGTCTACTTATACACAACATGCTACCAGACACTAGAAATTATTACCAATAAAGATGTATCCTTTTAGTTTATGCCCTTCCCATATAAGGGTTATATATTATGATATTAATACAATAATGAGCATTCATTTTCAGAGATAAGCAAGTTAGTGACCTTCACGAATTACTAGCTGAAGGGTTTAGTGAGTTCTTATAATTTTATGTTACTTCAACATCGATTTTGAATTCAGGTTTAACTATCATATTTTACCAGAAGCAGGGCTTAGTCACCCTTGACACAGTTTCCAGTTCTACTTCACATACAAATGGCTCAAGCTGGTGGCCAGAGATAAGAACTTAGAGGCATCTCCCCTGCCTAGCAGACTAGACTCCAAACTTTCTCACCACTGCTTCCTTTAAAACAGATCATTCAGGCATCTGCCTACAAACTTAAAGTAACCCAAACCCTATTTCCTCATATATACTACTATTTGGCCATGTGCTCTCTCCCTCTCTCTGCCTGACTCTTCATTCCTGCCTTGTATGACCCAGGGACAGAGAACTGCCCACCCA
Organism: Callithrix jacchus; assembly: GCF_049354715.1. NCBI lineage: Eukaryota > Metazoa > Chordata > Mammalia > Primates > Cebidae > Callithrix > Callithrix jacchus. Next base: position 92,155,090 of record NC_133524.1, read on the forward strand.
ACTCATTACGCCCTCCCTGCTGAGAAACTATTCGTAAAAACCTTTGAACTTAATTCCTATTGTGGTGGTGCACCAAATTTGCACCTTCCATCAGAAGAACCAGGGGCCGCCACAGGCCTGGTTTTCCCCAGGACTCTGAGAGAATACAAGATCAGGCTCCCAGTATCAAATCGATAGCTAGGCAGGCATAAACTGGACACAGGTCAAACAAGGGCCATTGGGGCATCTGCTAGTATAAACAAGTTTTTCATATGAGGGACCTCCTGGTCAGGCATTAGGTCATTTGCCAGGTAAAAGAAGTATCCTGTCAGAGGCACTCTGTAAACTGAGGGAGTGTGTTCTCTCAAGTCCACAAGGGGGCATGGTTTCAAACCCAAGAACTTCCCAGTGACATGCCTGACCTACCTTCTTTCACTTCTCCAACCAGGAGCTTAGAGGTCTTTGTTTAACTTTCATGCACGTGGGAAGACAGACTGCCCAGGTGAGTTTCCTTTGTTTAGAAAAGCCAAGGAGAAGCTATTGGAGGACAGTGGGCCAAACAACAAATCAGATGTCAGAAATCAAAGATCAATCACCCCAGCAGAAGTTTAAAGGAACTCCTTTCATAGGACAGAAAACTCGAATGGGGCGGGAATATCTCCCAGGTTAAAAGTCCCCTTCCCCCACATCTGTGTGGACTCCATTTATGAATCCCCTCTCACAACAGCATGAGAGTTTGCTCTCTATCTCTTTGTCCTTTTTCTCTCTCTCTGCCTAAATAAATCATTTCCTGCAAAACTCTTTGGGGTCCATTATTTACTTACACAAGCTCACCACATTCCGCAGGGTCCTCTTTCCCATTCTTGGGTGACTGAGGGACCAAGAGCCTGGAAGAACACATGCTATCAGGGAGCTGAGCCTCTCCAGCGTCCCACAACCCGATCTCAAATGACACATGTCCAGCTTCCCTTTACATTCTGTTAGGGCAGGATTGCCAGCCACTCTGGTACTGGAACCCCAATTTAGAGAACAAAAAAATCACAAGCATGAGTGACCAACTACCAAACAGCATTTCACTCACAATAACATGGGGTTCAGGGGTGATTTGATCAGGGCTGTTTACAAGAAAAATTTAATGGGTAGTATTCATAAGATAAATTAGATCAGTCAGGGGTGGGGGGAAAAGACAACAATTAGAGGGTTATTGTAATAGTTCAAAAGAGAAGTTACAAAGGCCTCAACTACTATGGTAGCCATGGGAATAGAAAGGAGCACACAGATGAGAGAAAAATCTAATCAACAAAAGAAGTTGATGAAAGTACAAAGCTTTAAAGATGGTGAACTCAAGGCTTCTTAGCTATTGAGCCACCTGGATTGAAAGGTTGGTAAGGTTAAGGATGTCTAGAGAGAGGCTTTTCTTTTAAATTTATTTATTATTATACTTTAAGTTCTGGGGTACATATGCAGATCATGCAGGTTTGTTACATAGGTATACACATGCCATGGTCGTTTGCTTTGGACACGTACAATTTGAAATATCAGCGGTGAGATGCCAGATAAAGGTGTTTAACAGGCAATTGTAAATTCAGTAGCTCTATTTAGGAGGGATATTGAATCTTCTGTTTAGATGTGAGAACGGATTCATTTACTAAGCCCAATTATATGCCATCCACTCTGCAAAGGACTGAAGAAACAAAGATGAATAAGACACACGATTTCACCCTCTAAAGCTTGGAGATGTATGGCACCTAGTCTCCAAGTTGGCCATAATTAATTTCTTCCCTCCTATATGTGTATACCATGCCTTCATTCCTCCCCTTCTGTTGTTCCTCCCTTTCTCTTACACAGAGACTGGCTTCTTAACTTGCTTTAACTATTGAAAATGGGGGAAAATAATGTTCTAAGAGTTCTGAGGCTGGGTCATAGAAACTTGAAACTTCTGTGTGGGCTTCTGGGAACACTTGCTCTGGGAATGTCAGCTGCCATATAAGACATCTGATTATTGTCATGCTGTGAGAAGCCCAAGTCACATGGAAAAATCCTAAAACGTAGACACTTTTGAAGAAAGAGAAGCTATGAAGCACCAAGACACTAGATATTTGTATGAAGAAGTCACCTCGTAAGTAGATCCTCCAGTATTGGCTATCCAGACTTGTGCCATGTAGGTCAGAGTTGAACTACCTGGCTAAGCTCTTGGAAAGTTTCTGACCCACAAATTCATAAAATATACTAAACTTACTGCAACTACTAATAAGAATTATGTTGTTATTGTTTTAGATTATTGTAAACCATTAACTTTTGAAATATTTTTATGCAGCAATAACTAATTAGAACAAACTAGATGCCACAATGTATTTGGAGAGGTAGGCATGTGAAAATTAATAATGCTGTGTGATAAATGTAATCTCTACCAGGGAGACAATATAAAGAGAGAAAAAATGTGGCTGAAAAGAGATCTTAATTTGAAGGAGAGCAAAAAAAAATGTGTGGTTTTTTTTTTGTTTTTTTTTTTTTTTTAGACTGAGTTTTGCTCTTCTTGCTCAGCTTAGAGTGCAGTGGCATGGTCTTGGCTCACTGCAACCTCCGCTTCCCTGGTTCAAGTATTTTTCCTGCCTCAGCCTCCCAAGTAGCTGGGATTACACACATGTGCCACCACGCCAGCCTAACTTTGTTTTTTTAGTAGAGACAGAGTTTCAACTTGTTGGCCAGGCTGATGTCGAACTCCTAACCTCAGGTGACCACCCGCCTCAGCCTCCCAAACTGCTGGGATGACAGGTGTGAGCCACCTCGCCCAGCCAAAAAATATGGTTTAAATGAGCAGGCTTTTCTAGGAACTTGAGGCTCACATAATATTAGGGAGATATATATATATATACTGAACTTCATTTGTTTACTTGCATGATTTGCATTCAGTTTCACTTTGGTAATAAAGGCAAGCAATATTCAGAGAAAAATTACAAACTGTCATGAGTAGTTAAAAAGCAGATTTGATTATGGCAATTTAAGGGTGTGAATGCCATCTATGAGTTACATTTCCAGTCAATAACAATACAGTGAAAAGATGTATACAATTTATGGCAATTTGAAGACAAATTAGATGTAAATCACTTTAATTATGCTTATATAGATTTAACTATCATGGAAGTTGTCTTTATTTTCCTGAAAATGCTTATGAATAGGTCAATTCTGCTATGTAAAACACAATACGATTAGTAATATAATTGCTTAGAAAATGATACACAAAGCACGGTCAATAAACAACAGTACATCAATAGTACATATTTAAAAAGGAACAAGGACATCTTAGCTTCTATGTTCCCTGTATGTTGTCATCAGAATCTTGACTTGTGATAAATTTCATTAGTTTCCACGAGCCCATTATTGGTTCATTTGTAAGATAACAATGCAGTACAGTGTTTATGAGTATTTTAAATGCCAAACTTTATCCCTCGAAGATTATCTATAAATTTATTTTAATAAATCAGGGGACAATTTTCTGAGGAACACAAGTCTAAAAGAAAGAGCTTCTGTTAACATGGATTTTATTTTCAAGGAGTAAGGAAATGAATGCTTTGTAAAGCTACCTGCAATCCGTTCTGGGATATTTTCTTTGTTAATAAATTTCATCTTTATGTGTAGGTTGAAATAAAGGTACAAAGCTATCTTTCTTTAAGAAAGAAGAGCCCTATCTGAGACTATTCAGTGGTGGATTGGTAAAGTGCTACACCTTTTCTGGATAGAGAAGATTCAGATTAAGATGTGTACTGAAAGATACTCAAGCCCATTCCTATTCTTAATGATCAAGTCAATCAACCTTCAGTTTTGGGATCCTTTATCTACAAGGTCAAGAGAGCTGAAGTAAGTGGTAATGTTATCAAGCCCACCATCAAAGATATATGTCTTACCTGAAATTTCTCTTGCCTCTAGTTACTAGTCTATCGACTAATTCAGAAACTCTTTTTGGTTGATAGGAAGGTTCTCTTCAGTGTGTCTGCCAATTCTTCTTTAAAGATCTCAGTTTCTATCTCCCTATTCCTCTTTCCCATTTGAATCAAGAAACCCCTGGGATTTCCCTGTCAGAAACCTGAATCAAAGAAATTTAAGCCATATCAATAAAACCATACTGCACTTAGTGAAGAAAAATTAAGGGCACCTGTTTGAAAGGAAGACTGGGTTACCAAACTATGAAGCCATTTCTACTTCAGAGGCACTAAGAATGTATAGCTGGCTTCACTGCTAATCTGTGATAAGCCTATCTATCTTAGCCATCCTGTGAATTCAGAGCCCTTAATCACTGCAGCATCTAGGATCTTCAATCAGGAAATGTCAAAGGAAGGAAGTAAAGGAAGTCAAATAGGACTGACTAGGGAAACACATAAACACTGACATATTCTGGTGAACACAAAAGAGAAAGGAAAGTGAAAGAGGGAGAAGAGAAGATAGAAAAGTGTATTTCAAGGAAAAGTGTCTGTAGAGCTAAGCAAGACAGCTTTTAATAAGTGAAATGCCTTATATGTGTATATTTAGAATGCTATGAAACAACAAAAGCCAAATTCTAAGCTACCTATTTTCTACAGCAATCATCCATATTTATAAAGGTATAATTTGCTTATACTTATATAAGAAGTATCCAAATGGGAATGGCATCCTGTGGCATATTATATTATGACAGTGTATAGTAACACTGTGATGTATCTACAAAATGACACGATTAGGTAAACAAAGGATATTATTTAATATTATTATTCAATAACTGAAAACAAAATTTTTTCTTTGGTTTGATAGTTTTCATTCCCTTCCAAAAAGGGACATTGTGCTCTATAAATAATGTAGGCTTTTTGTTGATGATCATTGTTTTGCTCCACAGATTTAAAGAAAAAACACTAGGTATTTTTCTCTCAAATCTTTCTAAATCAGAACTTGAGTAACTAAATTTTAAGTTGAATTAACAAAATTGAATTAAATACATATATAGAAGTGTCCCCTAGACCACAGAAGGGTATTATAATTGAAGAAAGAACATTTATAAAATAATTTGAGTAATGCATTTTCATCACACATTTTCCTCAGCACAAGTAATGAGTTTGTATACTTAATTGAAGGAAAGTAATCTCCTAAATCATATTTTTCAGAAAATATTTATATGAATGTAGTTCTTTAAAGTATAAGTAGTACAAAGAAGAGAAAAAATTTTCTGCTTCCCATATCTTCAGATGAAGTTGAAGAGATACAACATAGTGGAAAACATTCTGAATTCAGAAAAGAATTTGGGGTTTTAGTTCTAGTTCTGCCCCAAACAAGCTGTTATCATGGGTAGATCATTTCTCTAGGCCTCAAATTCCTCCTCTGTAACTAGATTACTTTAGGAGTTCTTCTCAGCTTTGAACATGCTATACAATAATGAACATGTTTATTAATTTTACAAATAAGTTGGGGCATAAGTGCATGACTAAAGTTGGATTATTCCATTTGATCACATTTACCTCATGGACTTATTTGGGTGAGAATTAGGAATTCTGCAGCATCCTCGTTTACCAATATGCTCATCAGAATTCATCTAAAATGTAGAGGTAAGGAGATAGATAAAGATCGTCAATTTTGCTTTTGTAATATTTTTAAATTGCAACTTAAAATATGCTTACTGTACTAAAGAAGACATGCAAGGAATTTTGCAAAATTTGTGAAATCACTCTTCAAACAAAAATATTAGCAAGAGATCCAAGGGTAAAGCCATGGCCTCATATAGCCCCTCCCCATAGAGTGTTTTTGATATGCAGCAGGATTTTACAACAGTACTAATTACTGGATCCAATTTGACTAAATAAAATAAAACATCTACATTATCTGGTGCAAATTATCTTGTGTACTACAGATGCATACCCAAAGCTGATGTTTGCAATTTTAAATAAGAAACACAAAGGAAACAATGTCATTTCCATCAAATGAGATGGAATACATATAACGCTCTCTGAATGTCAACTGATTGCCTTTTGTAAGCAGAGGCCATGCATGGCAATAAAGAAGTCTTATCAGAGGTCAAAGACCAACTTAATGAAATAAAATGAGAAGACAAGAATAGAGAAAAAAGGATAAAAAGAAATGAGCAAAGTCTCCAAGAAATGTGGGACTATGTGAAAAGACCTAATTTACGTTTGATAGGTGTACCTGAATGTGACAGAGAGAATGAATCCAAGCTGGAAAATATTCTTCAGGATATTATTCAGGAAAACTTTCCCAATCTAGCAAAGCAGGACATTATTCAACCCCTGGTAATACAGAGAACACCACAAAGATATTCCTCAAGAAGAGCAACCCCAAGGCACATAATCGTCAGATTCACCAGGGTTGAAATAAAGGAGAAAATACTAAGGGCAGCCAGAGAGAAAGGTCAGGTTACCCACAAAGGGAAGCCTATTAGACTTACAGCATATCTCTCAGCAGAAACCCTACAAGCCAGAAGAGAGTGGGGGCCGATATTCAACATCCTTAAAGAAAAGAACTTTCAGCCCAGAATTTCATATCCTGCCAAACTAAGCTTCACAATTGAAGGAAAAATAAAATCTTTTATGAACAAGCAAGTACTCAGAGATTTTCTTACCATGAGGCCTGCCTTGCAAAAGCTTCTGAAAGAAGCATTATACATAGAAAGGAACAACCAGTATTAGCCTTTCTAAAAATATACCAAAAAGTAAAGATCATCAACATAAAGAAGAATTTATATAAATGAATGGATAAAACAGTCAGTTAACATCAAATGGCAGTAACCCTAAATTTAAGTCGACTAAATCCCCCAATCAAAAGATACAGCCAAAACCTAACTGTATGCTGCATCCAGACCCATTTCACATCCAAAGATACACAAAGACTCAAAACAAAGGGATGGAGAAAGACTTACCAACCAAATGGAGAGCAAAAATAAATAAATGAATAAAAAGCAGGAGTTGCAATTCTCTCATCTGATAAAATAGATTTCAAAGCAACAAAGATACAGTGGTAAAAGGATCAATGCAACAATAAGAGCTAATGATCCTAACACCCCGATACATAAGACCCATAAAGAGATTTAGACTCAACGACACAGAAAATTGATGAGGACAACCAGGACTTGAACTCAGATCCAGAACAAGTAAACTTAATAAATATTTATAGAGCTCTCCATTTTAAATACACAAAATATACATTCTCCACCTTAAATACACAAAATATTGATCTGCCATTATTAAGACCCATTTTTAGAATAAAGCAATATTCCCGTTCTCTCACCCTCTTTTTCTTCCTCTTTCTTCCTCTCCTTCACTCCTTTTTTTCTCTTTCTTTTCTTCTTTCCTTTCTAAAAAAAGAAAAAAAAAAGAAACCAATCCAAAAGGCCCCTCAACACTAGGCTTTCCTTGTGATGAGTTAAGACAGTTTTAGTTGGGTTTTCTGTTACGTGGAATCAAAAGCATTTAAAAAAAAAAGAAGAAGAAGAAGTCTTATTTCTCTGTGAGTGTATTGACAAGTAGTCACATCTAGGTGACGCAAACTAAATACCTGCAGTTGGTAAAAACCACTGGAGATAATTGGTGGCTCTGAACCTTTAGCAAACAAACCATCTCTGATCATCTCGATCTGTCTTGGAAAAGGCATTAATATTGCTATTTTCAATTCTTTAAAAATATTTTATGGTGATCAGCCATCCAAGGATGGACTTTTCCTTCTTATCTATGTTTCCTTATATGGCAAATTACCAGTCCAGGAATTTTGCTAGTTTTGTTTCATTTCTGATAAACGCTCCTTAGAAGATGTCTAACACTTTTGTCCTATTTCCCTTAAAGAGTGGAAACATTCAAAATAATGCTCTCTCCCAGCTCTCCCTGTTCCTTCAGTGAAATAAACCTGCATTATACCTACTTCCCAGATTTACACTTCATCATTAAGGAAAAAGTTTAGTACTTTCTTTTAGCTTGAGTTGGGTAGATCATGTCACCTCTCTGAACTCTGTAGCAGTGTTTGCAAATTGGAGATCACAACAATAATAACAAAAATAACACATCACTGGCATATTTTGATGGTTACTGACAAAAATTCTTTGCGTGATCAGATTTTAGTCAGGGTTCTGAACTTCTTCCTAGGCCCATCTGTACTTGTAAAATACAGTTTTAGCAAAACACTCTTCTAAGTCAGCTTAGCAAGCACCCCTCACCTTCAATTTCCGATCACCCCAACAATTGATCCAGTTCGTCATCCTCCACCATCCCTTAGGTGATGTCTGATTTCCCTGGCCTATCTTCAGCAAAATTCCTATTAGGTCAGTTTAGCCATAATCCCCCCCACCTCTGATGTTTCCTCATAGTAATTTCCCATTCACTGACCCTATCCCTGCACCTGGCTATAAATTCCCACTTTTTCATGCTGTATTCAGAGTTGAGCCCAATCTCTCTCCCCTACCACAAGACCCCATGCCAGTGGTCCCTATACCTATTGCTATGGTCCCGAATAAAGCCTTCCTTACCATGCTTTAACAAGTACCAATGAATATTTTTTATTTACCATTATATAAGATAATATTGTGAATTTTCTGTCACAGAATATGAACTAAAAACAGAATAGTTGTTAATAGTAAGTCTGGAATGTCATCCAAATTACATACGTTTTCCCACTAATAGAGATGCTTTTACAAATAGATTATTGATTTTCTCTCCCTCATTTAATACCTGTCACTGCTGTGATAATTTTTTTCTCAATAAAGTCACAAAAATATTGCTTATTTGCTAAGACACTAAATATGTCCTATCAAAATCATTAACATAAAAATATTAAGATACCATTGAAGACTGTTCATGCATGTATTATACTCTTACATGTTTTTTTTAAAATATATCCTATCTTCCCAAGCTGGCCAATAAGAAATTCAATAGATATTTGTTTTCTCTTTTATTTTTATTCTGAATATAACAAATTTTGCTAGACAAATGCCTACTAGCACAACTATCTGGACTAGACAATCTACTCAATGGAGATAAATGGAAAGACTAGCCTTCTATATGAAATGGGAGAAAGAGTATTTGTTCTTTTATCCCTTCCAATTATTTTTTAAACTTCCATATGTATTTGTATGACAGCTGGCATGCACACTAACAGTTGTAAATATTTGTATTCTCAACCTTCATTCCATAGCTTTTACAGTTTTCACAAACCCCCACATTTTAATATCATGGAATGCCTCTGAGAATAGCTTTATCTTAAGCTACATATATGCAGTTGGAATAATGTGCTCTCTACTGAGACCAATATCTGTACTGAAATTTTCATATAAACTGTTCTCACTGTTGCTGGGGAAATATACATGATACACTATTTTGTCATAAATTTGCTATTGCTCATGAGGAAATTTTTTAGTGTTTCTCTATAACTGTTAGAAAGTTAAACCCAAGACATTAAACAATTGTTCAGGAAATCTGCTAAAGTTTTTTTTTTAATCTATTAAGATGAAATGGTTGAAAGATAACCTCTGAACCAAGATTTTAAACATGATTTTTCTCTTATAGCTAAATGGACATTTATCAAATGCTTATTAAGATGACTTAAGAACAGGAAGAAAAATGATGAACTCCTGTTGAAGGATTAAATTATTTCTTCCTACAGTCCTGTTTTCTGTTCAATTGATGCCTTTGAATTTAGATTTTTTGCTTAGTCATCCTATCTATCAAGTAAGATGTATGAAATCAATACTCCTACAGGGAAAATTAGTTCACTAATATTTACATTTATTTTCTTCCTTTCTTTTCCGACTGCAATCTGTTACTATACTACATATCTTTCAAATGACTCTACAATGCTCTCTGCTTAACAATGAATCAATGGAATTTTTAGCCATTCTTTTCTTTGCACAGTTGAAATACCTTATTAATGGCAATGCTGTAGGACAAAGAGAAAAACCAATATAAGGAGCTTTGAAGAGAAGTGATAGGGACAGTATTAGTGGCTTATTGAAAACAAATTAGAACAGACAGACTAGAGTTTTAACAAATGATTGCATGCAATGAATATGTGATTGGACTTTTAAAGGTGACGCTACTGTTTCCTAAATAAATTCTTAGTGTAGTAATTTATTTTCCTGACATTAAAATTGGCTTTTGTGGCTGCAAATTGATATATCTTTGTAAGATTGTTTCCACTGACATTTTTTTCAAATTAAAATAGAGACACCTTTGCATGCTTTTCAGATTTAACTTATTCTCTTAATATAAAAACTTGCATCCGGCTGGGCATGATTGCTGAGGCTTGTAACTCCAGCCCTTTAAGAGGCCAGTGTGGGTAGATCACCTGAGATAAGGAGTTCAAGACCAGCCTGACCAACATGGTGATACCCCATCTCTAGTAAAAAAATACAAAATTAGCCAGGGGTTGTGGTGCAATCCTGTAATCTTAGCTACTTGGGAGGCTGAGGCAGAAGAATCTCTTGAACCCAAGAGGCAGAGGTTGCAGTGAGCTGAGATGGTGCCATTGCCCTCCAGCCTAGGCAACAAGAGCAAAAGTATGTGTAAAAAAAAAAAAAACACTTGCATCCAATTTTAAAATATTTGTGATGCACCCGAAACCGAGATGACTTAAATACTGAAAGAAAAAAATACAGCACATTTGGTTCTTTAAAGGAATTTTGTATCTGTAAGATTATAATTCCTGATATCAAAACTTTTTACAGGGAATAAAATAAATATACATTATTAATTCACATTCAATGAATAAGTACAAATGAACATAAACAGTTATTGAAAATTGCTTCAATAACTTTTTGAATATTAGATTTAAAGTTCCAAATGATTCTATTCTTAAAGATTTTAGTCAGTTTTTCATCATCCATGTGTATTATTTATAATATGGAAATGACCCTAATTTTTCCCATGGAAAACTTTTTTTCTCATAAGTGTACTTAATTATGGGGTAAAATGATACCCAAAAATTGGGTTAAGGGTGATTCTAACACCCTTAACAAGCTAAATTCTAAAATTAGATTCTGACTCTAATTTTTTCCTTGGAAAACACTTCTTTTCTCTTGAGTGTAATTACGTGTGGGTTAAAATGTCACCTAAAAATTGGGTTCATGATGATTCTGACAGGGATAATATTTTTTAGGGTGTGAATATTGATGGAGTAACAAATTAAATGATAGTTTTAAAGATTCAGCTGTAAGTCACTGCACAACCACAAATCTACAGCTCCTTCCTGACTCCATGCTAACAAGTTCATATGACAGTGTTTGATGTTTATTAATTGTATGTATATGTGGTGCATGTGTGTATGTGTGTGTGCTTGTGTATGAGCCCAGTGTCAAATTTTCTTCAGTCACCTAGATTGTTTTCTAAAATGGTTGTTAATCAAATGAATGATCTCATTCAGGCATTTCTATGATTTTTGCAGGGTATGCTCCTCAACCACCTCTCCTCCATTAACATACCAGCTAAATAATTATACATTTTAAATAGCCTTTATTTATGATGGTAGAAAAGTTGCATTTTAAGTCTAAATATGCACTCCTAAGAAATTTAGGTATAACCAGAATGTCCCCAGGACTTTCCAACTTGCATTGAATAAAGGGTCATAATAACATTAATGCTCAAATCCCTCTAGCTTGTTACACTCACCCTCCTGTGGTTAGTTTTCCAGAACCTGTCAACCAACCCCTGCCACCAGCTGCTGCCTGGGGGTTCCTGGGAGTCTCCCTCACCCTTCAACCACATGGTAATTTTTTTCTTATGTTAATTTAAGTCTTATTTTTCAAGTGCTTTATGGGCTAAAACCAAGAATGGTATCTTACCTTTGGCAATGCTGCCTTCCTACAATTTTCAAAGCTGTAAAACATTTTGAGGTACAAATATATCACTTTCCTGTCTGTTGTCAAACTGCCCATGATGTGTTTCAAGCAAAAATGGAGAAAATCCCTTTCTCCAGCCCTTTGGTATTCTCAGGTTGGTGCACATGAAGTTCTCTGAGATCCTCTCATGAGAAGAGTTGCTTCTCATTCTGCCTTCATTTTCTCTGTCAATATGGCTCAAAACCATCCTCTCCACATTCCCAAAGACCCTCATATATATTCAACTGTTTATCCTTCAGGTAAAAGAGGGGTTAACAAAACAAAAACAAATCTTCTCAAATTGGACAGGGCCCAACATAACGTTGGAGCTCAGAAAGCAATACTCAAAAGACCGACACATTGACAGGCTGAGGCGTTAAAAGCCACTTCAGAATCAAAGTCCCTCTAACTTTGTCTTGTACTCTCTCCAAACCCCTCACCATCCCCACCACCCCCACTCCAAGCACAGAGAGAGACTGAAATTTCCTTATCTGAACCAAGAAAGTTTCTTTCCAAAATATATTACATTGTCTTAAGACCCTCTCCCGAGGGATCACATCAAATAAACAAGAAAGACAAGAGACTCGGAGTCATCATCCTGCCCAGAAAGACTTTTCATCTATTCTTCTGAGGGCAGCTCCTAGACGTTGCCTAAAATGCTTTATCTACATAGTATGACAACCTTTGTTCCTGAGAAGCATTGTCTGAGCACTGGACCATTCCTTCCCCTATTGTCCCTCCCCTAAGAAGAGTGCATTTAAGCCTCAACCATCTGCCCCCTCTTTAAGTTCATATTTTGTATGACTCAGTGCATACATGTGCACATAACAGTAATAAATTTGTTATGCTTTTCTCATTAACGTGTTTTTATGGGGGTATTAGCCATGAACCTTTAAAATGGGGAAGAAAAGTATTTCCCCTTTTCAACCCTTACAATAATTATAGTTGTAAAAAGTTAGCCTGTAGCTGTAGCAACTACTATAGGTCCACTACTCATCCACAATTTCAAAATTCAAAATGCTTGGAAAACAGAGTTTTTCCGGATTTGGTACCCAATTTATCCATTTCAGCAAATCTTGAACTTAACTGAAGTTATTTTTTGTCATTATGTTGCCCATTTATTTTAAATGTTTGGATGTTTTACTGTAGAGATTGATGTTATTACTATTATCATGAGGTACTGGTTCAGACTCATTTGAGTTGTAACCCAATATCAGTATACGTTCGATTTTACATTTCTAAAATCCAAAAATCTTCTGAATGACAAAATACACCTGCCCTCAAGGGATTGTGCACCTGCAAGCAAATGTATTTTGAAAGTATAGCTGTACTATTTCTTGCAAGAAAGGATAAATATAACAGGTGAAAAACAAGATAAATATAACATGAAAAAACTACTGAAGGGCATGACAAGATTCTGTCTTTTTTTTTGACTGATGAATGACAAAATTTGTCTCATGGGATTTAAATCCACATTTCTCTCCAACTAATAACTTTAGAGCCCAGGACTCTATGAAATGAATTACAAGATAAGGGTAATAATAAGAACAAGTCACTTGGTTTAAAATAGGTTATGAGCAATTTTTTTTCTTTTTTTAAAGAGAAAGAAAAGAAAGAAAGAAAAAGAATGAAAGAGAAAAAGAAAGAGGACGAGAAAGAGGGAGAGAGAACAGGAATCTTGCTCTATTGCCCAGGCTAGAATGCAGTCTAAAAATGGGTGTTAAAAACCATTTTTATGCCAATAATTGTGCTTCACAATGGAGACAGGAATGGATAAGGGAGGAAAATAACAAATAAGCAGCCAACCAATATTTCATTTAAACCTGTGAAATGCTATGCAATTGCTGAAGAGTGATTTACTTCCAATTTGGTGGTCACTTTCAGAATAGGTGTGACGTGATACTGAGAAAAATGTATGTTTTGTGGATTTGGGGTGGAGAGTTCTATAAACGTTTATTAAGTTTACTTGTTCCAGGTCTGTATTCAAGTCATGGATATCCTTGTTAATTTTCTGTCTCATTGATCTAATATTGACAATGTAGTATTAAAGTCTCCCACTATTATTGTGTGGGAGTCTAAGTCTCTTTGTAAGTCATTAAGAACTTGCCTTATATATCTGGGTGCTCCTGTATTGGGTGCATATATATTTAGGATCGTTAGCTCTTCTTGTTGCATTGATCCTTTTACCATTATGTAATGTCATTTTTTGTCTCTTTTGGTCTTTGTTGCTTTAAGGTCTATTTTATCAGAGATGAGAATTGCAACTCCTGCTTTTTTTTTTTTTTTTTTTTGTTTTGCTCTCCATTTGGTTGGTAAATCTTCCTCCATCACTTTGTTTTGAGTCTTTGTGTATCCTTGCATGTGAGATGGGTCTGGATGCAGCATACTGATGGGTTTTGGCTTTTTATCCAACTTGCCTGTCTGTGTCTTTTGATTGGGGCATTTAGTCCATTTAAATTTAGGATTAATATTGATATATGTGAGTTTAATACTGCCATTTAATGCTAGCTGACTGTTTTACCCATTAGTTGATGTAGATTCTTCATTATGGTGATGCTCTTTACCTTTTGGTATGTTTTTGGAATGGCTGATACTGGTTGTTCCTTTCTATGTGTAGTGCTTCTTTCAGAAGCTCTTGTAATCTATTGATCTACTGAAAGTCAGCCCTTTGGGGTTTTGTATGTAGCAGAGCAGCTCCCCCAGAAGCTCACAGAAGTTTCTTATTATCCACCTTCTGAAGCCTGATTCTGTCAATTTATCCCACTCATTCTCCATCAGGCCTTGTTCCCTTGCAATGAGGAGCTGCAATCCCTTATAGGAGAAGAGGAATTCTGTTTTTGGGTGTTTTCAGTTTTTTTGCACTGGTTTCTTCTCATCTTTGTGGATTTATCCACCTGTCATCTTTATAATTGCTGACTTTCAGATTGGGTCTCTAAGTGGACGTCCAGCTTGTTGGTGATGAAGTTTTTTCTTTCTTAGTTTTCCTTTGGCAGATTCCCCTCCCCCACAAAGCTGGACCTTCCCAGCTTCAGTTGTGCTTGCTGTGAAACTCTCAATCCTCAGTGCTTCCAATTGCTATTTTTTGTGTGTGGGGGGGGTGGGACCAGTCGAGCCCCATCAGCTGTCTCCCTGTCTCAGAGCCTCTTCTTTTTTTCTTAGTTGAATGGTCAACTCAGAAACCAGGTGTTCCAGTCGCCCGCTGAAAAGGCACCGGAATCTGTATAATTTCCCCTGTGGCAACCCACTGCACTGGCTGAAACAGCAGCATTGAGATTCGTGGTGCTGTTCTGCCCAGGAATCTCCCAGTCTGGCTCCCCACTTAGTCCCCTTTTCAGTCAGCTGAATGGGCGACTCTGCCTTCCTGGAGCTCCAAATGCCAACTAAAAGGGCACCCAGTCCCATATACTCTGCACTGAGAACCGCCGTACTGGAGTGCCAGCAAAATAGCCTCACTGTCCAAAAAAGTAACACTTGCGACCCGTGGGGCTCCTCTGCTGGGAATCTCCTGGTCCATGGGCAACAAAAATTCGTCTGGAAGTGTGGGGTCAACTCACTCTCTGCACTTTCACTGGGAGCTACAATCCTGAGCTGCAGCTAATCAGCCATCTTGGATCTCTCTCCAACAAGATTCTAATATTTACTCATTCATTCAGTCATTCATCTAAAAAATTTTATTAAATCTAATTATGTGGTATCTAGCCTATAACACACTACAGATTCTCAGGGTAATATCCACACTAGTACACTGATTGTCATGATTGGTGATTATTTATGGTTGCTGTTGTTACAATTGATTGCCAAAGAACAAACTAATCATTGACCTACATGCCAAAACAAGTCTTATTATAAATACCAGATACTTAATTATTTTAAATGAGTAGTATTGGATATGTAAACAAAATATTAGCCCACACATAGAAAGGTCTTATGAATTTCTGGCCTTTGATTCATTATAAAGTATATTTTTGAAAGTCACTTCAATTCAATGAAATTTTTATTGGCCTTAGATTTGGTCACTGTATTAGATTGAACTTATATCTCTATAGCATGCAACTTAGTATTATTTATAATCCTCTGTTTGCCAGAATGACTTCAAATACTATTTTTTTCTTAATTTAAAGATTTTAAATCTTAAAAATGACCAAGGGAGTTTATGTTACAAGTGAATATATGCAATGTATCTTACAAGTCACTAGAAGTTCATATTTTTTCAGCACCAGATGCCTTTAAGAGCTCTCTGCTTTACATTACATCCTAGTCATCATATATGTGTCTATGAACATATCTTGAAGAATAGTTGAAAAAAATTATTGTGGAGCATACACTGTCTTTTAATTGGCTAAAACAGTACTTCTTCAGACCAATACCAGTGCAGCTTATGTCTGTTCTGTGTGTGTGTGTTTGTGCTTTTGAAACCTTCCCCCACATTCATATAGCATTGTTTAAATTGTTATACTGTTACTTATCTTTTACTTTACAATAATCAAAACTGTATAAAGTAATTAAAGAAGAAATGTTTTCTCCATATTAAAAATGAGAAAACAGAAGTTGAGGTAGGATGTTTTGCCTAAGGACATAAAGGCCTCAGTTGCAGAGAATGAACGGGCACTAGATCACCATTGTTCTACACAGCTCTTCTCTTTGTCACCCAGTGACATTCTTGTAAATTAGACTACAGTATAAATAAATATGATGTTTATAAATTACTTTTTGGCTTATAAAGTAATGACATTCCTGCACCTTAATATTTGTGTCAAAGGATGACTATCCTATGACAGTATTCAGTACTGCAGGCATTATCTCTTAATTAACCACCAGTTATATTTCTGCACCATTTTTATGTACTGTATTTTATTACATCATTAGACTTTATTTTTATATTCATAATTGCTGATAAGTGCTGAACTTTGTTAATGTGAAAGTGGAATTTAGTTATTAAAAATTGATAAAATCTTGAAGGCAGAATGTTAAGTAATTATTTCATTTGCAGTATTCAGATAGATAACAGGGATCCAATTAAAATGTATATTACCTCTTGTAATTTGGAAATAGATGCTATGATAGAGAATACCTACTAGGGTATAAGTAATGAACTGGGAGTCATGCTTGTAAATAGCACCAAATTAGAGAAGAACAAAATCTTCACTTTTCATTTTTTATAGAACTTGAGAATAACTTTTTAAAAAGTTTTATGAAATGGGTGATTCATAAAAAAGGTTCCCATAAGGGTAGTAACATTACTAGCATCCTGTGAAAAAAATCTCAGAATCCTGTGAAGATATATTTTCCTATATTGACAACATCTATATACACTGATATTTTAAATCCTTATTCCTACAAGCATGTCTTCCATGGTTTCTATTGGCAGATATAATTATGATGCCCATCATACTAGCAAAAATTCTGTACCCAGTAGTATGTTGGCACTTAAAGAGTCCTAAAGCTTTTTACACCAAAGGTGGAAATTTTGGCATTATGCTAGTTGCTCTTGAGGTAAACTTGACTCTGCCTCTGATCTTCAAGATCTTACAGTTAACTGTAAAATAAGGCAAAAGTGATGTAACATTAAAAGACGAAACACAGTGATATAGATTGATCAGTAAAGGGCTTCATCAAAGATCAGGAAGTAATGTTGAAATAAGTCTTGAAGAAAGGGTAGAATTTCACTCACTTAAGATGAGGAAACAGAATGAGCAAATGTACTAGAATGGAAAAGCAAGGATATGACAAAAATCCAGTTTGGCTACAGTGCTATTTATGCAGGAGATGTAATTATACTTGAAAGCTGTAAAAAACATTATAGCAAAAAGGAGTAGTGAAAAAATTCAAATATAATTACAAGGGAATTTTTGTTTATTGACAAAACGATTTCAAGTCTCCTAGGGGATAATGACACAAAAATAGTAAATAAATATCTGAAAAATCACACAATATATCTTTGTAACAAATCTGCCCATGGATCCCTTGATTCTAAAATAAAAGGATTTTAAAAAAAGCTAAAAAGACCCTAGCACATATGCCTCCATATCTTATCTAAATATTACGAATCCATAAAGAGATTATTGATGGGTACTAACAACTTTAATCCAAAAAATCTGGTATGTTTGCACTTTAAAGACACAACGCAAAATAAAGATGATCATTTGTTCAGGAAAAAAAAACACAAAACACTAAAGTACACTATAAATGCAAAACAATTTTTAAAAGTGGTACTGGTACAATAATTTAAAGACAGATTAATAATAAAGACTAAACTAATTTTGAAACAAAACCTAACATATGTTGGAATTTAACATGTAAAAAGGGAATTCATAACAAACAATTGAGACATAATGAATCAGTAAAAGAAAATGTTGTTGTAGAAAATCAATATATTAAAAATTATGGATTTTTATTGCATAAATATATAAAAGTAAATAAAAGTACAGGTTAAAAAGTCAATTGTTAAAACAAAAAATTCAAAAGAAAATTGAAGTTAATATTAAGCTCTACATATGGAAGGCTTTTTCTAATAAAAATACAATACAATAAATTGCAAAACAAAGGATTTAAAATTTTAAATTCATAAATAATTAAACATGTACATATTAAGAGCATCATAAAGAAATCTAATGAGAAAGAACAATTTGGGCAATTATTTATATCTATGACTAAGATAGGATTTATATTGGTAATCTCCTTCCTATTTTCTTCATGTATGCAAATCTTATTTTTCTGGGTAAATAATTGCAGGCAAATATTTAATATGATCTCACACCAAGATTATTTAATATGATCTCACATCAACATTGTTGTTACAACGTCCATGTACTTAACACAATTAGTATTTTACTGATCCTTCCATATTCATAGTCCATTTTTTTTTTAATTCTACTTTAAGTTCTGGGGTACATGTGCAGATCATGCAAAAATGTTACATAGGTATACACATGCCATGGTGGTTTGCTGCATCCATCCCCCTGTCACCTACATTAGGTATTCCTCCTAATGTTATTCCTCCCCAACTTCCCAACTCCCCAATCCCCCAACCCCCTGCTATCTATCCCTCTCCTAGTCCTCCCACCCCCCCCCAACAGGCCTTGGTGTGTGATATTCCCCTTCCTGTGTACATATGCACACGTATGTTCATTGCGGCACTGTTTACAATAGCAAAGACTTGGAACCAACCCAAATGCCCAACAGTGATAGACTGGATAAAGAAAATGTGGCACATATACACCATGGAATACTATGCATCCATAAAAAAGGATTAGTTCATGTCCTTTGCAGGGCCACAAATGAAACTGGAAACCATCATTCTCAGCAAATTGACTCAAGAACAGAAACCCAAAAACCACATATTCTCACTCATAAGTGGGTGTTGAACAATGAGGACACATGTATGCAAATCTTACTCACGTTTCAAAGTCTAAATCAAGTTTCACTTCATCTATGCTGTATTTCCTAATTATCCCAGCCCTCAATGATGTACTAACATGGTATATAACACACATTTTGGTACTTAATTATACAGTGTTTTGCATAGTCTCTAATGTATATGTGTATGCTTCTCTTGCAGATCAGATCATAAACTTCTTAAGAAAAGACCATGTTTTATAGGGTTTCTATAACATCCAGAACCCTGTAATATCTATGTGCATTAAGCACATGGTAAGTGTGGAATAATTATTCATGTATCAACGGACTGGCTATTTCATCCTTTCCCAAATATATATCAGAAAATCATGAGGGGACATCCATCCTTTTTCCCCAGTTTTTCACATAAAAAAGAATTTCAATTTATTTCATAAATGTAATAGAACTGTCAAAAGCACAAAAAATAAGCTATTTAAAGTGAAACATAAGTTATAGTTTTGTTTGGTAACAATATAAAAGCATACGTTGCTTTCTAAGATATAAGATAAAACAAAATATATATATAGGTATTTGGAAAACCTCATCTGACTGACACAAGTCAATCATGCCCTCTGTTTCTAGTTATTTTTTTTTCTGCTAACCTGCCTACATGAATTTCTTTATTTATATAAAGCTTCCCTTCCTTGATCATTGCATATTTCAGCTATGGGCAGTGATGGACTTCCTTTGATAGCCAATTATTCAAAAGCAATGTCAAAGCCAAAGTTTCTTTTTCTCCTTGGAATCACGTAGTGACTTTTACTTTTCAACAAATAGTATAAGTTTCTATCTTCTCTCTCCTTTGATTCCCAATTCCTGGTTGTGTAGGTCAGCAGTAATATTAGTTCCTTCATGATTAAAAGAAACCACTCTGTCTTGCTATACAATAATGACTCAGGCCTATGGATCACATGCATCCCTATCCCATATGTATTCTCACCATCGCGTCCATCTTCTTCCTCCCCATTGTCTTTGTTCTTTGATGCCTGTACTCTGCTCTAGATTGAGGAATAAGGAAGTTTAACTTTGGCTTTTATATCTACTACCAATATTCACTAGTTTCATGGTCCCAGTAAAGAACCAGTCTTAATTTTCTAGGCTATGATTCTAGTACTTGGGAAACCACAGTAAAGACTCTGTGACTAAGACATTGGATATGAAATAAACAAGATTTTCTTTTTAGAGTACATAAAACTCAACACCCAGTGAGCCTGAGTATAGATATAAAATGTCTCTAGATAGATGTACAGTGGATGCTGTGCTGATTATTATCCTTTGTTCCCTACTTCACAACCACCACCAATATCCATATTCTCTTTCTTACTATGTTCCCTGGGAGGCTGACTTCAGGAATCATCCCTTCCCAGCTGACTTTCCTTTAAGTTAGCCAAACAGGAGGCACTAGCAGGATATTTTAGGTTAAAAAAAAAAAAGTAGAGTCCTTTTTTTTCCCAAGCCCTCCTTACTTTAGCAATGTGTCCCCAGTGGTACCTGAGCTCCTTGGCTGATTACAGTTCCTACCAGGCAGAGTCTCCCCTGAGATTCCCATTTTGACTCTTTTGTTGTAATCCCTTCAAGATTAGTGGTGATAACAACTTCTAACTGTTGCTAGTTTCACACCTATCCTTGAATGTCTTCATTTGAACAAGCTGGAGTGTATTATTTTCTCCTGAGACCCTGACTAATAGAACTCCAAAGCCCACAGAATTTGACTCTAATTTGCTTCAGTTTATTACCAAATCTAAAGACTATCAGAAGGTTGAGGGGAATGGTATCTTTGAAACAAACATAGGAGCATCGCAGAAGCAAAAGTTGACAGAGTCTATATAAAGCATTGTGCAGGAGATAAAGGGCCTTGATTGATAACCTTTGAATATTTACAGTTATCTCTAGTGTGAAAATGGGGGAAGGATACTGCTGCCAACAGAGTCAAGAATTTTACTACCAATGAGAAGATCAGTTTTATTGTGATTATCTATCTTAGCTTGATAACAGGAAAAATGTATTTTACTACATTTATTTAATATTTAATTTTTATGGGTACATAGTAGTTGTATATATTTATGGGGTACATAAGATATTTTGATTCAGGCATTAAAAGTGCAATAATCCCATCAGGGTAAATGAGGTATCCATCATCTCAAGCATTTATAATTTCTTTTTGTTACAAACATACCAATTATACTCTTTTAGTTATTTTTAAATAGCATAAAAAATTTAATATATCATATGTCCCTTGCTTTGATTCTATACTCACAAAAAAGACTTTCTGACTATAACTTGGATTCCATATGTGCCTAGAGAGAGGAAATATTTCACTAACTGTGATTTTTATTTTTTAATCACTGGGACCTAATAAACAGCCATTATGTTTTCATTGTTATGATTTAATTAAATGCAAGTGCTCTCTTGAGAAATTCATCTCCTTTAGGTGTGTTAATAATAGCAAGCTACACAGTGCCTGTGTAAAAAAGGTAAGAAAGAGACTCCTTGTCCCTTACTGCCATGTCAGGTTACAAAGAAAAGACGGCTATTTAGGAAGCAGGCCCTCACTAGACACCCATTTCTGCCTGTGACTTTCTTTTATTATTTGAAATTCTGCACTCTAATAACTAACACATTTAAGAACACTCGGAAGAATATGGGAAGCTAGCCTAGGGGAAGCAATCCTATATGAGACCTGCTTCTTGGCAGGGCCTTGGAACAGACTCTTGGTAAAGGTCTTGCAGAAATTTATCTGTGTGCCAAAAATTATCTACCTGATTGTCCAGAAAATAAATGGACTAGAACTGTTACTTTTTGGCCACTAAATGCTGTTTGGGGATCTGAAAAGAATGTCTCTCTCTACCATGCAGAGTATTTCTACAGTCAAAAACACATTTTTAAAGCTACCATACTGCCCATGACAAAACATCATAATTGTGTATATCTTGACCTGCTCTCCAGCTTCCTCTAATATCCCTACTATTGGGTGCTCACCACAAACACTAGTGTTTGTGATTATTGTACACGTTTATACCAGTCTTGTCCAATTGTAATTACTTTGTCACTTAGGGCGTTTTTCTGGGACATTTCATGCCAATATCTTAGTTAAAATATCTTTCAGATGGATGTTTCTGAGTACTCTGTGGGTATTCAGGAGAATAAACAGACAGGCAATCAGTTTCTGTTGTATAATCACCTCCTCTTGGACATGCTGTGTCTGTTGGAATTCTTTATTATGGATGGGAATTGATTCTGCAGTGTTCAAAGCAACATCTCTCCATGTTGCCCCTCAAATCCCACAAATTCAGATTTGGCAATAATATTAAATACACTTATTTAAGAAATATAATAACCTATTTTTCCACAGGGCAGCATGTCTGACTATCATTAGAATAAAAAACTTTTGAATATCAAAAGGCTTCTCCAAAATCAGTCCTGATGAATTCAGAATATGTGAATCCTCACCTTCTGAATACATTTCTCCTAAGCATGTGGCATATACTTAACAAGAAAATAAAATTAGAAAATGGTTGCAAAATAATGCTGTGGCTTTTATTTAATAACCCTGGATCTTCAAAAGAGTTAGTAGAGAAGTCACTGACAACCCAGAAAGGCACTTTACTTTTTTTCAGAATTAAGTGGAAACATTTCAGAAATTGGATGGTAAACCATCATTATCTTATGCTGCACATGGAAGAGACATATCACTTATTCCTTATTCTGTGTCTGTTTCTCTTACCCAACTGGCTTCTGTGGAATTTCTAATGATCATATAATAATGATAATAATAGCTGTAACATGGTGGCAGCAAAAGCAGTTATCACGTATATATTGACTACATACTACTTAGCATTTTGCTAAGCCCTTTACAATGATAAAATTGTTACCTCTCGTCTCAATAATTTGCAGCTGGTACTGGTATTTCTCCCATTTTACAGATGAGGAAAATGATGATCAAGAGAAGGTAAATCACATACCCTAATAAACCGCTGCTGTTATGTTCAAACCCAATTCCAATTGGTTCTGGAAGCTATGTACTTAAACATTATATAATAGTGTCTCACAAAGATCAGATCAGTGAAATTACCCTAATCTCTGGAGAGCATGTAATTGGAAGGTATGTAATCTTCCCAATGTTCATACATGCTATCATTTGCTCAAAGTGTATGAAACTGTAACCAAAATGAACAACATTGAGCATTGTGCTCAGATTTAGGAGAAATTCTTAGTGAAACAAGGAACTTATCAGCTGAATCATCAATTAGGTGACATATATCAGAACCAGATCACTTAAATATTCATAAATATAATTTATTTTAATAGAAGATTTTAATCATTCAATAATAAATTCCCATATTGCTGTTTGCCTTAGTCCAGCAGTCCCCAACCTTTTTGGCAACAGGGACCAGTTTTGTGGAAGATGATTTTTCCACAGATGGAGGAAGTGATAGTTTGGAGCCAACTCAAGTATATTACATTTATCATTAGATTCTTATAAGGACTGTGCAGCCTAGGTCCCTCACATGCACAGTTCACAGTAGCATTTATACTTCTAAGAGAATCTGACAGGAGGTGGAGCTCAGGTAGTAATGCTCACTCACCCGCTGCTCACCTCCTGCTTTGTGGCCTGGTTCCTAACAGGCCACGGACCAGTACTGGTCTGTGACCCAGCAGTTGGAAACACCTGTCTTAGTCCATTCATGTTGCTAGGACAGAATACCACAGAATGAGTGGCTTATAAACAACAGAAATTTATTTATTATATTCTAGAAACAGGAAAGTCAAAGATCTTGGTACCAGCAGACTGGGTGTCTGATGAGGGCGTGCTTCCTAGATAGCCATCTTTTCCTTGTAACCTGACATGGCAGTAAGGGACAAGGGGTCTCTTTCTTGCCTTTTCTACACAGGCACTGATCCTATTCATGAGGGCACTGCTCCCATGACCTAATCACCTCCAAAAGATCCCACCTTCTATACCATCACTTTGGGGATTAGGATTTCAACACATGAATTTTAGAGGGACAAAAACATTCCACCCATTGCACAGAATTTGTGGAATTTATATTAGGATTTATCTATTGCAAGGAAATCATCAGATTCTATAAGTCACAGAAGCTTAGGAAGATGCATCTTCTAAATAGAATGTACTCTTGAATTGTGACATAGAACTCAAGAGCGGAAATAAATGAAAGATATGTTGCCATAAGATACTAAAAAGCAAATTAAAAAAAAAAATGAATAGAAGGCAGGACAAACTTGCAGCTCCCACTCAGACAAAGTAGTATGTGGAGACTCACACTGTGAAATTTTGCTCCAAGAACTATCTCAGAAACATAACAGGAAAGCTGAGAGAATCCATGGACCTTTTGAAGGAAGTGGTTTATCACTGTAGGCTCTGCAAGACAGCCAAAAAACTGAGAGCGCCCGAAGTGTGTAAGGGGGAAAGTCTGCCCCCAAACACACATCCTCACTGGGGAACCTGAAAATCCAGATCACAAGAGAAGAATTTAACTGGAACTAGAGCTGAGATAAATTTCGAGAGCCAAGCAAAATATAGGGGTAGAAGAGGCAGTGGGAAGAGCCCTGTGGGTACTCTTAGACCCCAGGGAAGCCATTTCTAACTTTGTCTTACAGGGTTCCTTGGGCAGGCCTGCCAGTAGAATTGGGGAATGACTGCAGGGAGAAGGAAACTTCCAACTGAACATTGTAACGATTTGGACAAAATAAGAAGTTTCTTGGACAGAATCTGGGGTAGGGTGTAAACAGGGAGTGCAGATATGAACACAGAATCCACAGCAGGCAGTGAGGCTCAAAACCTGAAGGCCCTGTTTGCCATCTCAGTGGGCAGGCTTGTAGCTTGCGACAAGTTCTCAGTCCTGCTCATTGGATGCCTGGAAATAAACTCTGTGCACAAGCCCTTGAGTCCTAGATATTCTCTCTGACATAGTCTACTCAAATAAGAAGGAACAAAAAAAATCTGGTAATATGACAACACAAGGTTTTTTAGCACCTGGAAAAGAACACACTAGCTTACCAGCAATGGATCCAAATCAAGGAGAAATCTCTGAATAGCCAGAAAAAGAATTCAGAAGGTTGATTATTAAGCTACTCAAGGAGCCACAAAGGTGAAGTCCAACTTAAAGAAATCAAAAACATGATACAGAATAAGAAAGGAAATATTTTTTCTGTGAAATACAGAGAATAAATAAAAAACAATCACAACTTCTGGAAATCAAGGACACACCTGAAGCAATGCAAATGCACTGGAAAGTCTCAACAATAGAATGGAACAAGTCAAAGAAAGACCTTAAGAGATCAAAGACAAGGCTTTTAAATTAACCGACTCCATCAAAGAAGAAGAAACAAAGAATTTAAAAAATGAGCAAAGCCTCCAAGAAGTTGGGGATTATGTTAAACAAACCTAAGAATAATTGGTGTTTCCAGGTAAGAAGAGAAATCTAAAAGTTTGGAGAACATATTTGAGGGAATAATCAAGGACAATTCCCAGGCCTTACTAGAGATCTAGACATCCAAATACAAACAGCTCAAAGAAGACCTGCAAAATCAATCCCAAAAAGCCAAAAAGTTAAATAGCTAGGCACATAGTCATCAGGTTGTCTAAAAAAAGGACAAAAGAAAGAATCTTAAGAGCTGTAAGACAAAAGCATTAGGTATATAAAGAAAAACCTATCAGATTAGCACCAGATTTCTCAGTAGAAACCCTGCAAGCTAGAAAGAATCAGGGTGTTATCATTAGCCTCCTTAAACAAAACAATCATCAGCCAAGAATTTTGTATCTGGCCAAATTAAGGTTCAAAAATGAAAGAAATATACCTTTTTTTCTGAAAAACAAATGCTGAGAGAATATGTCACTAACACACCAGCAATACAAAAACTGCTAAAAGTAGGTCTACATAGTGAAACAAATCCACAAAATACACCAAAATAGAACCTCCTTAAAGCATATATCTCACAGGACCTATATAACAACAACACAATGAAAAAATACAAGGTATTCAGGCAACAAATAGCATGAGGAATAGAATAGTACCTTGCATCGCTATACTAACATTGAATGTAAATGGCCTAAATGTTCCACTTAAAAGATACAGAATGGCAGAATGTATTAAGAATTCACAAATCAAGCTTCTGCTATCCTCAGGAGATTCACTAAGCACATAAGGACTCACATAAACTTAAAGTAAAGGGGTGAAAAAAGATATTCCATGCAAATGGGTACTAAAAGTGAGCAGGAATAGCTCTTCTTACATCAGACAAAACAGACTTTAAAGTAAGAGCAGGTAAAAAAGACAAAGAGGAACATCATATGATGATAAAAGGACTAGTCCAACAGAAAAATATCACAGTACTAAATATATATGCACCTAACACTGGAGCTCCCAAATTTACGATACAGTAACTACTGGGCCTAAGAAATGAAATATATGGTAACACATTAGTAGTGGGGAATTTTAATACTCCACTGACAGCACTGGACAGGTCATCAAGACAGAAAGTCAACAAAGAAATGATGGACTTAAACTATACCCCCAAACAAATGGACTTAACAGATATCTACAGAACATTCTACCCAGCAACTGCAGAATACACTTTCTATTCATCAGCACATGGAACGTTCTCCAAGATAGACCATACAATAGGCCACAAAGCAACTATCAGTAAATTTAAGAAAATCAAAATTATATCAAGTACTCTCTCAGACCACATGGAAATAATATTGAAAACCAACATGAAACTCTCAGAGCCAGGCAAATACAGAGAGATTAAAGAACCTAATCTTACATGATTATTGGGTTAACAATGAAATCAAGATGGAAATATAAAATTTATTTGAATTGAACAATAATAGTGATACAACCTAACTTCCAGAATACAGCCAAAGTGGTGCTAAGAGGAAAGTTCATAGCATTAAATGCCTACATCAGAAATTCTGAAAGAGCACAAATAGACAATCTAAGGTTGCACCTCAAGAAACTAGAAATACAAGAACAACCCAAACTCAAACCTAGCAGAAGAAAAGAAATAACAAAGATCAGAGCAGCACTAAGTGAAATTGAAACAAAAAAGTACAAAAGATATATGAAGCAAAAAACTGGGTCTTTGAAAAGATAAACAAAATTCATAGAACATTAGCCAGATTAACCAAAAGAAGAAAAAAGATCCAAATAAGCTCAATTAGAAGTGAAACAGGAGATATTTCAACTAGTGCTGCAGAAATGCAAAAGATTATCCAAGGCTATTACGAACACCTGTATGTGCACAAACTAGAAAACCTAAAGGAGATGGATAAAATCCTGGAAATATACCACCCTCCTAGACTAAACCAGGAAGAAATAGAAATTATAAACAGAACAATAACAAGCGGTGAGATGGAAATGGTCATTTGAAAACTGCCAACCAAAAAATGTCCAGAGCCAGACAGACTCACAGAGGAATTCTATCAGACATTCAAAGAAGAATTGATACCAATTCTATTGGCACTATTCCAAAAGATAGAAAAAGAGGGAATCCTCCTTAAATTATCCTATGAAGACAGTACCACCCCAATACCAAAACCAGTAAAAGATATAACAAAAAAAGAAAACTACAGACGAATATTCCTGATGAATATAGATGCAAAAATCCTCAACAAAATACTAGCCAACCAAATCCAACAGCATATCAAAAAGATAATCCACCATAATCAATTAAGTTTTCTACCAGGGACGCAGGGATGGTTTAACATACATATGTCAATAAATGCAATACACTCCATAAACAGATTTAAAAATACAAACCACATGACCATCTAAATAGACACAGAAAAAGCATTTGACAAAATCCAGCATCCCATTGTGATTAAAACCCTCAACAAAATCGGCATACAAGGGACATAGCTTAAGGTAATTAAAGCCGTCAATGACAGACCAACAGCCAACATTTTACTGAATGAAGAAAAGTTAAAAGCATTTGCCTTGAGAAATGGAACAAGACAAGGATGCCCACTTTTACCACTTTTATTCAACATAATGCTGGAAGTCCTACCCAGAGCAATCAGACAAGGAAAAGAAACAAAGTCATTCAAATCAGTAAAGAGGAAGTCAAAGAGGAATCCAATCAATGCTAACAAATCAGGAGCACTGCTATACTCCAACAGTGACCAAACTGAGAATAAAATAAAAAACTCAACCCATTTCACAAAAGCTAAAAAAAAGTAAAATATTTAGGAATGTACCAAACAAGGCATATGAAAGACCTCTAAAGGGAAAACTACAAAACACAGTGTGAAATAAATTATAGATGGCACAAATGAAAACACATCCCATACTCATGAATGGGTGGAATCAATATTGTGAAAAGGACCATACTGCCAAAAGCAATCTACAAATTCAATACAATTCCCATCAATATATCACCATAATTCCTCTCAGAACTAGAAAAAAAATCCTAAAATTCATATGGAACCAAAAAAGAGCCCACATAACCAAAGCAAAACAAAGTAAGAAGAACAAATCTGGAGACATCACATTATCTGGATTGAACATATAAGACCACAGTCAACAAAACAGCATTGTACTGGTATAAAAATAGGCACATAGGCAAATGGAATAGAATAGAGACCTCAGAAATAAAGTCAAGTGCTTACAGCCAACTGTTGAAATAAACAAACAAAATATAAAAAAGAGATTATAAAGCAGAATAACTTAAAGAAAATACTAGAAAATAGAACCTCTGTATTCCTAACGCTTGTTTAAATGCAGTTCTATAATCTCAGATTAATCACTTATCTTTTCTGGGTCTCCAATTTTTTATCCATCTAATGTATTACTATAATACGCCTGCTTTCCCTTACCTGCTCTGACTTGCTTAAAATACCATTCATTTTGGATATCTCATGAGCTGTTTGTAGTGCATTATAAGTGAGAATGCTTGTCCTTCAAGTTCTCACATGGTCCTCTCCAGTATTTAAGAGGAGCTAGTATATGTGGTATATACAGATACAGAAATGACTTTGTAAACAAATATATACAATCATTTCCCAGCCAGAAAATGAGCATGGTTTATGACAAGAGCATAATTATCAAGGGACAGAAATAAACTGATGGCGAATAAGAAACTCCAGTCAGGAATGTTTTGCCAACTCTCTGGACTAAAAGCAATGGGCTTATAGCAAACTTAAAAGGAGCAAAGAAATCCCATCTGACATCTAGTTCAGATTTTATTACTAAACACTTCCACTTGGAATATTTACATGCAAATTCCAGACTACAGTTTCCTTCTGGTTATGGATTCTGGTTATTTCCCAATTTATCATTAGCAGCTATAATAAAGCCAACCCCAGAGTCTTCAGTAGATGTTAAACTCACCACTCTTATGTGATTTGGCATCATGGGCCTGGCCAAGGTCTAAACTGAGATACATAATTGGTATCTTGGACTTGTTTTGCCAAACAACAAGTCTCCTGTGGGAAGGTTTGAAGCCTGGTAGGTTTCCATTTATTCACTTAAGAAAAATATTTAATGGCTAATAGCTTTCAAATTATTTTGTTGTAAAGAAACTGAACTCTTAGAAAGGGCAGATATGATAGGGGTCTTTCTCTTTTCTATGTTAATGCAAGTCATACCCTGCATACTATCCTCTCTTGCTTAGTTTTGTCATTAGGCTTCTGCTTAGACAACATTTTCTCATAGAACTATCACAAATACTCCCATGTTAACAGAGACTGGGGAGCAGCAGCTCACTATCCTTCTAACTGCTAAGCACTCTCTAAGATGACATTTCATGAAGGCAGAAACCTTGCTATGGTGGTGTGGAACTATCAAGAATAAAGGAATTCTTATTCAAGCAGGAGTAAAGACATTAAATGCTGAAACTTAAAGTTCCAAATGGAACTCCTTAATGCAAGAGATAAGAAGATGCTCCAAATTCTATTTGAACAACACAGTCTTCTTCACTTAAAGGTGACATACGTTTGTCCTAGAGAATCTGCATGTGTCTATGTGTATAGGTGCAAAAATTTATGTATAACTCAGTATGATACATTAAAATAAAATTAATCATAGATTAATCAGGCAATGAATTACATTACAGATAAAACTGTGTTGATTTAAACCTACCCATATACACAAATACTGAAAAATTTACCCTAATTTGGCACATTTCTTTGAAGTGATTACTCAATACATATGTAAAGACAATGTCCATTAATGACATATTGTCATTTATATCATTCTCCTGAATATATCTTCCAGAACTCCAGTAGGTATTTAATTATAATATTTCCATGCTATGATCCAAAGTACCTTACACAAATCAACTGCTACAGCCTTCAGAGCTAAAGACTGTCATGAAGGATGGTGGAGACATATGTCTCTTTGAGTTAACTTTCTTGGGATTTTGATATTTGCATTGGAATATTACCCCCCAATGTTTCTGATCTGTATAAAGCTAATTATGTGCTACTATTAAAGCAGATTGCAAGAGACATTGACAGTTGGAAAGGCCTAATGACCAGCTGGATAGGAAAATTTCATGTTGTCAAAATGGTAAGTTTGCCAGGAATTTTATATGCCGCTTATTCGCTACAAACATGAATACTTAAGCCTTGTTTTAAGATAAACTCAGCCTGCTAAATAATCACATTTTGAGTATGAAAAAAACCCAAAGGCTAAGAGGTATGTTCCATATTTTGAGACTGTAATCTTTCACTAACTAAATTCATGTTGAATTTATAGACTTTATTTTTTACTCAAACTTATTAAAAATACAATGTATACAAATAAGAAAAGACATCCTCTAAGATAGTCAATGTCTATAAAATGTTTAAATATAAGCGAATAATTCAGGGAGCAAATTCAAACCAGTTACATGATGTGTTTTAGAATCCCTTGCATTCAATTGTTTGAGGAAGCATTTCACTTTACAACTAGCTGGGTCAACACAATAATAACACCATTCTTACAGTACCTTTCATTTTAAGTATTTTTTGGACATTATCTCATTTGTTCCTCATAACAATTGAGTAATATAAGATTCCCAGTCCTAGACTCTTTCCATTGATATCAGAATGCATTTAGTTGGGAGAAAAACAACCACATAATATCTTCTACTTTTTAATATGCTGCTATTGAAACATAGTGAAATATTAAAATTTTCAGCTTTTCTCACTAATCCCTCAATCTCACTGCATTCTTCTTAAACATAAGAGCAGCTGACAACTGCCTCATCTTTACATCAACTATTTTACCAACATACTTGCATCTGTTCCCATTATAATGACAATAGCAGTAGCAGCAACAATGCCTGGCATTTATTGAGGACTAGGCGCATGTCAAGCACTACTTTATACACTTTACCCATTTCAACTTATTTAATATTCATGATAACCCTACGAGCTATGTGCTATTATTTCATCCCCATGTTAGAGATGAGGAAATGAAAACATTTTTCCAAGGAGAAACACACACACAGAGATACACACACATGGCAAACACAGCAAATACAGAGTCTAAACTCAGGAAGTCTGCACCCCACACTCCATTGCATTGCTGCTCTAATAAAAAAAAGTGTCTCCTACAAATGTATTCACTTGTGCTTTAAATATTTCATTCCTTCTCACCTTCACAAGGACTCTATACCTGTAATTATGCCCCATCTCTATTTACTTATGTTTCTTCATCTTTACGGAGCCAACCCAATTGTCATTGAAATATGCCTTATTATCACTTATTTTAAAAACAACAAATCATAAAACCTCCATTTCTCTATTCTCCTTCAATAGTAACAATCCTCCAAATACCTATCTATACTCACTAACTCAACTTTTTAGTCTTGAAATAGCTCTTATCAGAGACACCAATGACTCATATGTTGCCCAAGCCAATGGTAAAATCTGTGGTCTAATTTTATTGACCCATCAGCAGCATTTGGCATGGATAACATTGCTCTTCTTGACACATTATATGATTTTCCTTCTATCTAACTAGATAATTTCTCTGTTTCTTTTGCTGGTTCTTCCTCCTCTATAAGATTTTTGAATTTAAAATGCCTCAGGATTATTTCCTTACTCTTTATTCCTTTATACAGACTCTCCCTAAGTTCTCTCATCCAGTACCATAAATTCAAATGTCCTCTATACCCATATTGTCTATTTGAAATGACTCAAATCTATAGCTCCAGTCTGGATTACCTTTCTGAACTTCAGAAATCATATAACATGTCCAGTTCACTACTCTATATTGCCAGTGAAATGTATAATACACTTCTCAACCTTAACAGAGACCAAATAAGAGTACAGTTTCACTTCTAAATCTCGTCTCTGCCAGGTCTTCTCCGTTTGAGTAAATACTCAGTCCTTGAGGACAATAATAAAGAATACTTGACTCTTCTCTTTACTTCAAATTTCAGGTGTCATCATCAGTAAGTCTTATCATACGTCTAAAACTCTATTTCCAAAACTGTTTACAGTGTTTAAATGTCTAAAAACCATCTCCACTGGATTTGAAAACCTTAGTCCGAGTCACTATCATCTTCTACCTGGATTACTGAAGTATTAATTTGTCTCCCTGTTTCTACTTCTTTCCTCCTACAACCTGTCCTTTTCACAGCACCTAAAAGAGCCTTTTATACTAAAAACATCAATCTAATAATGGTGCTTCCCATCTAAAAGGCCCTCAGTGTCTCCCCATGACACTTCAAACAAAATCCAAACCTCTTACCAAGGATTACAAGGTCCTATATAATGAAACTTCTTCCTGTTTCTCTCTTCTCAGCTTCTTCTACTTTCTCCTTTATTTTGCCCCAGTCAGACTGATTCTTATGCACACACACAAACATTTCTGTTTCTGGGACTTTGACATGAAGTTCTGCTTGGATGGCCTTTCTCTCAAATCTTTGCTTTGCATGGCTGCATCTTTCTCATCTTTGAAGTCATAATTCAAACTCCATTTCCCCAGAAAGGCTTTCCCCAACAACCCTAGCTAAACTGGTATCCTGCTCGCCTTCCATTAGAGTAAATTAGTTATTATTATTTGTAAGAACTAGAAATCTTATCATTTATTTGCATTTTATTACCTGTCTTCCCCAGTGGAATTTAAGTTCCTTTAAAACACGAACCAAGTCCATCTTGGATCCCTAGCATGGGATCCTTAGAAAGTATCTGTGTGTAATAGGCACCTAATAAATATTTGATAGCAGACTCCACTACAATACTATTATTTTATAGATGGAGAGTCAAATACATAGCAAATATGGGGAATTATTACATGAGGCCACCAACAGTGAAATGGGAAACCAGTATGGGCCTTATTCCAACTGCAAAGCAGTCTTCATTGCAAAAAGCCAAAATCAGATACATAAATAAGTAGACAGATAGACGATAGATAGATAGATAGATAGATAGATAGATAGATAGATAGATAGATAAATAGATAGATAGATATAGAACATTTTGTGGCTTGAGTTTTCCAGGTCAATCTGATAACATTTCTTTATTTATTTATTTTTTTTATTTCAATAGGTTTTGGGGGAAGAGGTGGTATTACGTTACATGAGTAGATTATTTAGTGGTGATTGCTGAAATTTTGGTGCACCCATCACACAAGCAGTGTACACCATACCCAATGTGATTCTTTTATTCCTTGTCACCCCCACCCTTTCCCCTGAGTCCCCCAAGTTCAGTGTATTATATTCATGCCTTTACATCCTTATAGCTTAGCTCCCACTTATGAGTGAGAATATACAATGTTTAGTTTCCCATTCCTGAATACTTCATTTAGAATAATTGCCTCCAATTCTATTCAGGTTGCTGTGAATGCCATTATTTTATTGTATTTTATGGCTAAGAAGTACTCCATGGTCTGTGTGTCTGTCAGTCTGTCTGTCTCTCTCTCTCTCTCTACATACATACATATATATATATGCATATATGAAAATTATACATCTAATGTATTATATATAATAGGTATATTATGAAGTATATATCAACGTAGTATATATTATGATGTATATTATACATCTAATATATATATATATATTTTTTCTTCATTTTCTTTATTCCCTCATTGATTAATGGGCATTTGGGCTTGTTTCATATTTTTGCATTTGCAAATTGTGCTGCTATAAACATCCATATGCAAGTATCTTTTTTGGTATAATGACTTCTTTTTCTCTGGGTAGATACCTAGTACTGGGATTGTTGGATCAAAATGGTAGATCTACTTTTAGCTCTTTCAGGAATCTCTAAACTGTTTTTCACAGTGGTTTTCCTTGTTTGCATTCCCACTAACTGTAAAAGTGCTTCCTTTTCACCACATCCCTGCCAATATGTATTATTATTACAGATGTATATTTTTTTATTATGACCTTTGTTGCAGAAATGAGATGGTATCACATTGTGGTTTTGATTTGCATTTCCCTGCAAATCAAAAATTTGTGATGTTGAGAATTTTCCATATGCTTGTTGGCTATCTATTTGTATATCTTCCCCCTCCCCCCCTTCTTCCTCTTCTTTCTTCTTTCTTCTTCTTTTCTTCTTATTGAGATGGAGTCTTGCTCTGTCACCAGGCTGAAGTGCAGTGGCACAATCTTGGCTCATTGCAACCTCCGCTCCCAGGTTCAAGTGATTCTCCTACCTCAGCCTCCCAATTAGCTGGGATTACAGCTACATCACACCAACATGTTGATCAGGATGGTCTTGATCCCCTGACCTCATGATCCACTGGTCTTTGCCTCCCAAAGTGCTGGGATTACAGGCATGAAACAGAAACACCTATGCCCAGCCTGTATATCTTCTTTTGAGAATCATCTATTGATGTCCTTAGCCCACTTTTTGACGGAATTGTTTTTTTCTTGCTAAAATTTTGAGTTTTTTGTGGATTCTGGATATTAGTCCTTTGTCAGATGTATAGTTTGTGAAGATTTTCTCCCACTGTATGGTTTGTCTGTTAACTCTGCTGAGTATATCTTTTACTATGCAGAAGCTTTCTAGTGGAATTCAATCTTATCTATTTATCTTTGTTTTTGTTTCATTTGCTTTTGGGTTCTTGGTCATGAAGTCTTTACCTAAGCCAATGTCTACAAGGGTTTTTTTGATCCTACCATCTAGAATTTTTAGGGTTTCAGATCTTAGATTTAAGTCCTTGATCCATCTTGAGTTGATTTTTGTATAGGGGGAGAGATGAGGATCCAATTTCACTCTTCTACATGTGGCTTGCCAATTAAATACTCCAGCACCACTTGTTGAATAGGGAGTCCTTTTCCCACTTTATGTTTTTCTTTGCTTTGTCAAAAATCAGTTAGCTCTAAGTATTTGGCTTTGTTTCTGAGTTCTCTTTTCTGTTCCACTGGTCTCTGTACCTATTTTTATACCACTACCATGCTGTTTTGGTAACTATGGCCTTCTAGTATAGTTTGAAGTCAGTTAATGTGATGCTTCCGGATTTGTTCTTTTTGCTTAGTCTTGCTTTGGCTATGTAGGCTCTTTTTTGGTTCCATATGAATTTTAGGATTGTTTTTTCTAGCTATGTGAAAAATGATAGTGCTATTTTAACAAGAATTGCAGTGAATTTATTGATTCTTTTGGCAATACAGTAATTTTTACACTACTGATTCTACCCATCCATGAGAATGGGATGTGTTTCCATTTGTTTGTGTGATCTATGATTTATTTCATCAGTGTTTTGTAGTTTTCCTTGTAGAGGTCTTTCACATGCTTTGTTGGGTATATTCCTAAGTATTTTAATTTTTGCAGCTATTGTGAAAAGAATTGAGTTTTTGATTTGATTCTCAGCTTGGTTGCTGTTGATGCATAGCAGAGTTACTAATTTATGTACATTATTTTGTATCCTGAAATTTGGCTGAATGTATTTACCAGTTCTATGAGCTTTTTGGTTCAGTCTTTAGGGTTTTCTAGGTATACAATCATATCATCAGCAAACAGCAACAGTTTGGCTTCCTCTTCACCAGTTTGGAGGCCTTTAGTTTCTTTCTCTTGTCTGATTGCTCTAGCTAGCACTTCCAGCATTATTCTCAGAGAAAATGCTTTCAACTTTTCCTTGTTCTGTATAATGTTGGCTGTGGGTCTGTCATAGATGGCTTTTATTACCTTAAGATTTGTACCTTCTCTGCTGATTTTGCTGAGTATTTTAATTATAAAGAGATGCTGAATTTTGTCAAATGCTTTTTCTGTGTCTATTGATATGATTGTGTAATTTTTGTTTTAAATTCTGTTTATGTGGTGTATCACATTTATTGACTTACATATGTGAAATCATCCCTGCATCCCTAGTATGAAACCTACTTGGTCATGGTGAACTATCTTTTTGATATGCTGTTGGATTTAGTTGGCTAGTGTTTTGTTGAGGATTTTGCATCTATGTTCACCAGGGATATTGGTCTATATAGTTCTTTTTTTTATGCCCTTTCCTGGTTTGGGTATTAGGATGATACTTGCCTCATACAATGATTTAAGGAGAATTTCCTCTTTCTCTATATTTTGCAATAGTGTTAATAAGATTGGTACCAATTCTATTTTGAATGCCTGATAGAATGCAGCTGTGAATCTGTATGATTCTGAACTTTTTTTTGGTTGGCAATTTTTAAATGACCTTTTCAATCTCTCTGCTTGTTATTGTCCTGTTCAGAGATTCTGTATCTTCCTGGTTAAATCTAGGATGGTTTTATATCAATAATTTATCCATCTTCTCTTGGTCTTCTGGTTTATGCACATAAAGGTGTTCATAGTAGCCTTGAATAATCTTTTGTATTTCTGTGATATCAATTGGAATATCTCCCATTTCATTTCTAATTGGACTTATTTGGATCTTCTCTCTTCTTTTCTTGATTAATCTCACTAATGAGCTATCAATTTTATTTACCTTTTCAAATAATCAGCCTTTTGTTTCATTTATTACTTTTATTTTTTTCTTTCAATTTCATTTTGTTCTGCTCTGATATTCATTATTTATTTTCTTCTGCTGGATTTGGTTTGGATTGTTCTTGTTTCTCCAGTTGTGGGAGGTCTGACCATAGATTGTCCATTTGTGTTCCTTCAGACTTTTTGATGTTGGCATTTAATGCTATGAAATTTCCTCTTAGCACCCTTTTGTGTATCCCAGAAGTTATGTTAGGTTGTGTCACTATGATTGCTCAATTCAAAGAATTTTTAATCTCCATTTTGATTTCATTGTTGACTCAGTGATAATTCAGCAGCAGGTTATTTAATTTCTATATATTTGCATGGTTTTGTGGGTTCCTTTTGGAGCTGATTTCCAATTTTATTCTACTACTCTCTGAGAGAGTACTTGATATCATTTCAATTTTCTTAAATTTACTGAGACTTGTTTTGTGACCTATTGTCTGGTTTGTCTTGGAGAATGTTCCACATACTGATAAATTGAAGGTATATTCTGCAGTTGTTGGGTAGATTGTTATGTAAATATCTGTTAAGTCCATTTGTTTTAGGGTATAGTTTAAGTTCTGTTGGTTTTTTTTTGACTTTCTCTCTTGGTGACCTGTCTAATGTTGTCAGTGGAGTATTAACATCCCCCACTATTATTGTGTTGCCGTCTATTTCATTTCACTTCTTTGGTCTAGTAGTAATTGTTTCATAAATTTGGGGGCTCCAGTGTTAGGTGCATATATATTTAGCATTGTGATATTTTTCTGTTGGAATCATCCTTTTATCATTATATAACATTCCTCTTTGTCATTTTTACCTGCTGTTGCTTTAAAGTCTGTATTGTCTGATGTAAGAAGAGCTATTCCTGCTCACTTATGGTGTCCATTTGCATGGAATATCTTTTTTCACCCCTTTACTTTAAATTTATGCAAGTCTTTATGTGTTCAGTGAGTCTCCTGAAGACAGCAGAAACTTGGTTGGTGAATTCTTAATTCATTCTGCCATTCTGTATCTGCTTAAAGCAGAGTAATTAACGTTTACATTCAACATTAGTACTGAGGATGGGAAGTACCATTCTATGAATCATGATATTTGTTTCCTGAATATCTTGTATTTTTTCATTGTGTTATTGTTATATAGGTCCTGTGAGATTTCTACTTTAAGGAGGTTGTATTTTGGTGTACTTTGTGGATTTGTTTCACTATGTAGAGCTACTATTAGCAGTTCTTGTAGTGTTGGCTTGGTAGTGGCAAATGCTCTCAGCATTTGTTTGTCTGAAAAAGGCTGTATCTTTCCTTCATTTATGAAACTTAGTTTCACTGGATACAAAATTCTTGGCTGATAATTGTTTCAAGAGGCTAAAAATAGTGCCCCAATCCTTTCTAGTTTGTAGGGTTTCTGCTGAGAAATCTGCCTGTAATCTGATAGATTTTTCATTATTGGTTTTCTGATGATTTTGTCTCACAGCTCTTAAGATTAGTTCCTTCATCATGTTTTTAGACAACCTGATGACTATATGCCTAAGTGATTATCTTTTTGTGATGCATTTCCCAGGTGTTCTTTGAGCTTTTTGTATTTAGATTCTAAATCTTAGCAAGGGTGAGGAAGTTTTCCTTGATTATTCCCTTAAAGACATTTTCCAAACTTTTAGATTCCTCTTCCTCTTTGGGAACCAATTATGTTTAGGCTTTGTCATTTAACATAATCGCCATCTTCTTGGAGGCTTTGTTTATTATTTTAAATTCATTTTTCTTTCTCTTTGATTAATTGGGTTAATTCAAAAACCTTGTCTTTGAGCTCTGAAATTCTTTCTCCTGCTGCTTTGATTCCATTGCTGAGAGTTTCCAGAGTATTGTCCTTGATTTCCAGAAGTCATGACCTTTTTTTAAGAAATTTATGCTTTCTGTTTCCCTGAAGAGTTTTCCTTTCATATCCTGTATCATGGTTTTTTATTTCTTTAAGTTGGACTTCACCCTTCTCTGGTGCCTCTTGGTTAGCTTAATAATCAACCTTCTGAATTCTTTTTCTGGCAATTCACATATTTCTTCTTGGTTTGGATCCATTGCTGGTGAGCTTATATGATATTTGGGGGGTTTAAATGACCTTGTTTTACCATGTTACCAGAATTGTTTTTCTGGTTCCTTCTCATTTGGGTAGACTATGTCAGAGGAAATATCTGGGATTCAAGGGCTGCTGTTCAGATACTTTTGTCCTATGGGTTGTTCCCTTAATGTGATGTTCTTCCTCTTTCTCTCATATTTAGATGGGATTCAGATGGCAGATAGGAGGCAAGACTAGTTTGCAGCTCCCTCTCTGATAGAGTAGTGTGTGGAGACTCACAGTGTTAATTTTTGCCCCTAGAACTACCACAGGAACATACCAGGAAAGCTAAGACTATCCCCAGACCCTTTGAAGGAACTGGATAATTCCTGCAGGCTTCCTGAGATGCTGAAAAACTGTGAATCTGCTTGCTTTCTCAATGACGAGGCTTGTGGTCTGGGGAGAGTTCTCAGCTCCGGTCACCAGCTGTCTGAAAATAGACTTGGTGCTGTTGGGGGACACACAGTGGGAGTGAGATGAGTCTTTGGATTACATGCTGTGTGGGAGCAGGATGAGGCCTGAGACTACCAGCTTTCTCCC
Source organism: Callithrix jacchus (assembly GCF_049354715.1). NCBI lineage: Eukaryota > Metazoa > Chordata > Mammalia > Primates > Cebidae > Callithrix > Callithrix jacchus. The sequence continues at coordinate 92,194,821 of NC_133524.1, forward strand.
ACTTTCTTGGCAACCTGTATGATTCAGCAGAGACAGCAATAATCCTCTGGGAATATAACTCCATTGGACTGGGAACCACACTCCCATCCCTCTCAGCAGCCACAGCAAGCCCTTCCCAAGGAGAGGCTGAGCTCACACATGCCTATCCCTGCCCCCACCTGATACTCTTTGTCTGCCTGTCCTGATAGCTGAAGACAAATCTCTTGGGAGCTCTATGGCCTTGCCCACCATCTGAGAAACTGGAATACTTAAACAGGTGTCCCTAGGGCAAGTTTGCATCCTCCCTATAGGATTGCAGCTGATGCATTCTTGAAAGCATTAGCTTCTGTCTGGGGCCAACCAACATAAAACCAGCACACTAAACAAAAACACAACCAAGAACCCTCTCTGAGTCCACTTCACTCCCCTGCTACCTACACTGGAGCAGATGCTGGTATCCAAGGCTGCAAGACCTGAAGATGGATCACGACAGTGTACTCTTTGCTGATATTCCCCAGGACCAGCGCAGAGCCTGGTATCTCTGCTGGGTGGCTAGACCCAGAAGTACAAAAACAATCACTACAGTTTGGCTCCCAATCTGATAACCTTTCTACTTTCAAAGAATTCATATCCTTGTAAGAAATTATTGGTAGATGACTAAGAATTTAATTATGACTAAGTTCTTAATTTGTGTAAATATTTTTATGGCAAAGAGCATTCCCAAAATAAAATAAAATGAAATATACAATGAACCTGCTTCTTTTATAACCACAATCTGGTATAATTGGCTTTACATATACTCAGAGCAAAAAATGTTACAAATTGAATTATGTAGGTATGTGACCTTTAAAGTAAATGCTCTTGGGTAACAAGAGTGAAACTCCGTCTCAAAAAAAAAATAAAAAATAATAAAAAATAAAGTAAATGCTCTTGTGTTACTTCTACATATTTTTTTCTAAATACCTTGCTTACTATTCCTAGGTCTGCTGTAACAAAGCATCACAAACGAGGTGGCTCAAAACAATAGAAATTTATTCTCTCACAGTTCAGTAGGCCAGCAGTCTAAAACAAGGTTCCAGCAGGATTGGTTCCTTCTGGAAGCTCTGAGAGATAAACTGTCCCATGCCTTTCTCCTAGCATCTGGGGGTTGATGGCAATTGTTGGCATTCCTTGGCTTTTAGCTACATCACTCCAATCTGTTTTTCTGTTTTCACTTGGCCTTCTTCCTTCCTTTAAATATCTCTCACCAGTCATTGTATTTAGGTCCCACTATAATCCAGCATGATCTCATTTTAACTTGATTACAACTGCAAAGATCCTATTTCCAAATAAGGTCACAGAACAGGCACTGAGTGTGAGGATTTCAGTATTTCTATGGCAGGATGCAATTGAACCCACATTTCATTCAGATTCGTCACAGTAGCTTGTGGTCCACATTGATATTATGCATACACTACTTGGAGCTTCATGTTTAACAAAGAATGAGTCTGCATTTTATAAATTTGAACTTATCTTTTTTTCTTTAACATGTGTATTTTGAGCATCCAAGTAATGCATGTCAAATATAAAAAAACTCAATATTCTTATTTCTAATAAAAGCATGGTATTTTAGGTGCTTATTTTTATTTTTTGGCTTTGTCTTTCAAAAGGAAACAATTATCTACCTAACTCAGTTAAAAAAGTACTTTGGCAAATAATGAGTACTATAGGCACGGAATATGAGGTTTGAGGGAGAAATTCATTTTAATTAAATTAGTGCCTCTAACGATTGACAGAAGTAAATGCCAACGATTGGCACCACTTTGAATCTTGCTAAGTACTGAGGCAATCTTTAGGGTATTTTCCTCTTCTAATGAAGTGAAGTTAGTATCATCATAAAAAAGTCTGGAAGACATATATTGAGTTGTCACTCTATTACCAGGACTAATTCTGAGCTAATATCTTTATGTTTTTATTTTAAGAAAATCATTAGATCATGTGAATAAAAGTATAACTCATTGTTTTCTTCTTTCTTTCTTATTTACAGAACACCTAGTGTTCTGTAGTGGACTAATGAATTTAGGTATCTATAGCTAAGATTCTTCAATGACCACAAGTAGATAATAGTAATGACACTAGGCTACTCTATGCAATGCCTTGCAATCGTATAAAGAAAGGTGACTTTATAGAATTGCTTATTATGTGGGCTGTGAGTTGAGAATATATGGTTACAATCCATTTAATGAAGTTCTCCTAAAAACCAAAAGCCCGTAAAAGCTGAAACATAAAAATTCCTTTCTGCTAAATCAAATGCTTCTTCACCATTCTAGTGTAATAAGTACCATTTCCCTCTTAAATCTCTGAGAAAAGCAAATCCATTTACGCTATTCATAACACTTATGAGCAAGCTGTGGTTTTTAATAAACACAGGTCATTTGTGCATATAATAAGCAGATGTAACCTTCTTTGCACTACTACAAAGGGGTTGCTTGCATTTATGAATGGTCCCAATCAGGTAGAAACACCTATAATTGGTTCTTTATCAATCCTAATCAGAAAAATTTTTCTTTCATTCATTAGTTGAAGTCTGAGTTTTAAGATCTGAATAATAATGGGTTGCAATTTAAATTTCCTAAAACTTTTTCACTCAAACTTTCAGAAGCAGAGGCATATATTACAAAATTTCATAGCAAGTTTGAAATTGGAAAGCACAGAATGTCAGAGCTGAAGAAAATTTTGTCAATAGTTAGTCAATGGTAAAGCTAGAATAAGACCCTGTGTCTCTTGATTCCCATTTTAGTCTTTTCTCTATTACCTAACACTACCTGTCCATCTGCCCAATGATTTACCTGCAGCATCAAATTGTCAAAAAATATAATTTTATTCAAGTGGTTGCAATAGATATTTTAAATTTTCATTAAATAAAAAGACATAAATGACATCATTTCTAAAATAGTCACTTACTGCAAATCCCTTATCAAACGTAATTCAGTCTTTTGAACTGATATTTTAAGAAACATTCCCTTTTTAACTATACCTTTGATCAGTCTTTCATTCTGACTAATCAACATCTCCCTGGGATGCGTCCCAGAAAGTAAGTATGATGTTTTCCAAGCCTGCTAATTGAATAGAAAGACTTATCTCTATTTTGATATGTGGGTTTAGTTGTGGTATGCTTACAATAAGTGGCTTTTAAGATTGATTAAAGACCTTAGCTTCAATTCAATTATTAATTAATCTTAGAAGCCATTAATTGCTTTGTGTGCCACAGAAAAATAAAGATCATCCTTTAATTATTGATTCATCTGATAGTAGTACACGACCAGCTGTACTACCTTTACATGTCAATATTTCTGCTAAGTATATTTTCAGCTTGCCCTGCTTTCCTTGTCAAAAGGAAAGACAGTTTCAAACCATCTGTTAAATTACCAACCTCTTCTACTGATTATTCTGAGCAAAATTATCTGGCAGAAAGTCACTCAGTTCCTTGCAGGTAAGAAGACTTCTCTCTGAGATCTTAAAATGGCCCTGAGATACTGAATTAGTTGACTTGATTTTGTTTTTATTTTCTCATAAGAGCAATAGGTCAGAAATAGCTTAATCAGTATACAATTTGAATACATAAATATTTTATGTAATATGGGGAAATATTTTTACAGTGAATATTGTAGTGTTTTAGTGTTTAACTCTATCAATATATGAAAAAAATTTTCTGTGCAATTTTCAGGCATTTAAACTAAAAATAAAAATTTAAGAATTGTCTCTATTATAAATGGAGAAGGATGATAGGGCAGAGTTCTCTGTTTCATCAGCATTAGCCATGATTACCAATAAGCAATTTTCAACTTGATCAGTTGGTTCTCTTACTGATAAGTCTAGCTTTAATCACTAAGAATTTTTTCAATACTTTTATAGAAATAGTGTGTTACATTACTTGCTGGTTTGACTACTGTAACTCAGAGACCCCAAATAATGGTTGTTTAAACTAAAGAGGTTTATTTTTCTTTCACATCAAAATCTGGGTAGGCAGCTTCAAAATCAGCAGGGATATTGGTTCATTCTAACATATTGCTATGATATTATCAATACACAGCTACTATCTCCTTGTCCAAGAGAACTGTATAATTCCTGCCAACATATTCATGTTCCAACCTGAGGGAGGGATGTAAAGACACAAGGGATGGAATGTTTATTTTCTTTTATAATGGAGGGGCCAGACATTGAGTACCTCACTTCTGTACACCTTCTGTTGGCCAAAATGTAGTCACATGGATAGCCTTACATACCTTCAAGGGAGCCTGAGAAATGTAGTCTTGGGCTTTTGTGGGGTATACGTCTGGCTATATACCCAACAAAAATTCTATCCCTATATATAAAAGGAAGAATAAATGTGGGAGAACAATTAGCAGTCTCCTCCACTGTACTAGCCAAGGAAATAAAAATTAATAGTAAGTCAATAATTTCTTTCATTTATGTAACCCATTGTTTTCTGAGCTCTTTCAATTATCTTACTATATCCTCACTTCAGTCAATTCTTAATTATCTACAGTAAAACCTGGGAGGAGAGGAGAATCACAAATAATCAAATGTGGCAGATAATACAAACATAATTAATATTTTATTTTGATTTTAATGCTCTGGTTCTTTGATGCCTAACAATGAAAATGAGACACATTGAATTATCATTATGCCCCACATAGGCAAGAATATTTCACAACTACAGATACTCTCATGCTGCTTGCAATGGCCTTTTATTGCTTGCCTGCCACACACCACCCAACGTTCAGGATTCATCTTAAGTGTTGTTGCTCAATATTCTCTCAGAAGAAACTCTCTCCCACTAACCAAAGTAGAATTAATTACATCATTTTTTGTCTTACCACTCCACCTTGAATAAATGTATTTTATTGTTTATTGGTTTATGCATCTGTCTCCCCCAATAGAAAAAAGTTGAGGGTAAGATTAAAGTCTAATTCATCTGTATCCTTAGCTTCCAGCACAGAGCCTTTCATATTACAGGCACTCAATAATATCTATCAATGTGAACCCTTTAATAAAACAATAATTTACATTATTAAAAATGTCATTTGGGGACATCTGAAAAGCATGAGATAGAAACTATCACCCATCTCTTGCACTTACTCATAACATTTCACACAGAAAAGGAATTTCTCCACTATACCTGATATAATGGAGACTATATATAAAAAGATTCTAATAAAAAACAAATAAGCAAACACGTTTCATGTGAAAAGTGGTACAGATTACCTCAGTAGAGCCAATTTCAAGTATATCTAAAAGATGCAGAAATACCAGTAATGTTGTAGTGCAAATAAGGTTAAAGATATGGATGCTTATTGTCACCATTAGAAATGAATATTTGTGGGCTAGGCACGTAATCACACTTGTACTCCCAGCACTTTGGGAGGCTGAGGCAGGTGGATCATGAGGTCAGGAGATCAAGACCATCCTGAGGAACATGGGGAAATCCCGTCTCTACCAAAAATACAACAATTAGCTGGGCGTGGTGGCACATGCCTGTAGTCCCAGCTACTTGGGAGGCTGAGGCAGAAGAATCCATTGAACCAGGGAGTTGGAGGGGAGGTGGCAGTGAGCCAAGATCTCGCCACTGCACTCCAGCCTGAAGAAAGGGTGAGACTCTGTCTCAAAAAAAAAAAAAAAAGAATGAAAATTCTACATGTGTAAAGTTTACATGTTTTTATTTCATATACAGAAGAAAGGAGACAAAATGATCACTACTTGTAGATTATTATGTGCCTAAAGCTACAAATGTATGGTTTTATAAATCATTAAAAATAACACAAGTTCAATAAAAATATAAAAATATACAAAATAATTGTAATTCCTTGATATTATAAATAACTCCTAAGAAAAAAAGGAAAATGTGACATTCCCAAGTCAGTCAAAAGCATAAGCTATCTAGGAACAATTCTAACATGAAATATGAGATATTTTACAATAAAAATTTCAATTTTTTTTTTAGAAAATCTTAACAAAATTATTCCAAAAATTATTTGGGAAAAATGAACAAATAAAACACATAAATCTAAAAATTAAATGGGTGAGAGTATAATAAACCTCAGCAAATATTAAAAAATTAGAAACTTATAATAATCAAAACAAATCTCAATGACTCAAGCATCAATGGATAGTTGATAGAACAGATCTTGATGCATGTAAGAAAAGAATCACAAATTGATGTGGAATAATAAATTTATAATAAATAGTATGAAGATAATGGGCTACATAGCAAAAAAGTCAAATTAGAGCTTTCCCTCATGCCTTACCACATATTTGAATTCAGACAAACTAAGGAATTACATTCAAACCTGTAGATGGCAAAAAGCTCCTTAGCCAAAGTCAACAGATAGCTTAAACACTAGAAAAAAATACAATTGAAATATTTAAGGAAAAAGTTAATATCCCTGCTGCTATGGTCTAAATTGTATCCCTTCTATAAAATATATAAGTTGAAGCTCTAACCCCTAATATGACTTCATTTGGAGACAGGGCCTTTAGGAAGTAATTAAGGTTAAATGAAGTCATAAGTGTGAAATCCTAATCCAACAGTCTTTGTGGCCTTATAAGAAGAAGAAGAAAAATGTATCTCTCTATCATGTGAGGACAGACAGAGAAGGCGGCCACCTGCAAACGAAGAGAGCCCTCAGCAGAACCTGACCACCTTTGTGCCCGGATCTTGGACTTCCAACTTCCAGAACTGTGAGAAAATACATTTCTTTTGTTTAAGCCAGCTAGTCTATGATATTTTATTATGGCAGCCAAAGTTGATTAATACTTGCTAAATAAATAACTCAAAATATGGAGAAAAAGACAACTATCCCAAGAAAAATGTAGAAAAACATATAGCTGTTATGAGCTGAATTGTATTCCTCAAAATTCATACGTTGAAGTCCTAACTCCATATACCTCAGAATGTGACTAAATTTGGAGATGGAACCTTTAAAGAAGTAACGAAGGTAAAATGAGGTCATATGTATGAGCCCTAATCCAATATGACTAGCATCCTTACACAAAGAAGAGATTAGGATACAAATAGGCACAGAGAAAAAATAACGTGTAGAAACACAGGAAGGGGAAGAACATCCACAAGCCAAGGAGAGAGGACTGAGAACAAATCAGTCTTGTCAACACCTTGATTTCATACTTCCAGCCTCCAGTACTGTGAGAAAATAAATTTCTATTATTTAAGCCACCCAGTCTGTGGATTTTGTTATGGCAGCTACAGCTAATACAAGTCAAGTAATTTAGCAAAAAAAAAAAAAAAAAAAAAAGGAAAGAAAGGGACAAACAGGTAAAGATCCTCAATCTTATCAGTAATCAGAGAAATGCCTCAGGAGAAATGAATTCGATTTGATAAACGTACAATGATTATTAAAAGATCGTTACGGCCATGTTGTTCATGACAACAAATAACAGAAACAATCTAAAATAATAATAGGAAGTTATTTTAATAACTTATGAACTTCTGACTCAAATATATAAGTGCCTACTCTAAATTTTCAATTAATTCTAAGTAGCATTTACAAATTAACACATCTAAAACCAAATTAAAAAAATAAATTTTAAGGATGTTACTGTGGTAAGAACACTTAACATCAGATCTATGCTCTGAACGCAATTTTAGGTATACAGTATGGTATTAATAACTATAGACACAATATTGTTTTGCCAAAACCAAATTTTTGAGTTCCACTCTCAAAATAAAAACCTGTTACTTCCAGTTTAATTATCTCTTCTATTCTTCCATAATTCAGTCTCTCTCATACAATGCATCAAATCCATCAAGAAATTCTTTTAGAACTACCTTCAAAATATATCCAGAATCCAACCACTTATCATCCCTACCATTACAATTATAATCCAAACCACAAATATCTGTTGCCTGGATTATTTTGAAAGCTTCCTAACCTGTCTCTGTTTTTGCCCTTGCAACCTTCCAGTCTATTCTCAGCACAGCAGCCAGATTGATCCTTTTAAAATGTTAACTCAGATCATGTCACTTCTCTACTTAGAACTTTCCAATGTCTTCCCATCTTATACAGAAAAAAATCCAACGTCTATTCCATGGCTTTATTGGTTGCTCAGTCTAGCCCCTACTACTTCCTTAACTTAATCTACTATTCTCCCCCTTACTCACAAGCACTCCTACAGCACAGGTCTCCTTGTTATTACTAGATATTCCCATCCCAGGGCCCTTGCACTTGTCATTTATCTTGTTTGCCTAAAATATTCTTCCCTTAGACATCTGCATAGTTTCTTTCAGATTTCTGCTGAAATCTTGCTGCTGATCCCATAAAGTAAAAGTTATTAGTACCCTGCTTAGATCCCCTTTCCTGGGTAGCACAACTATTCTCCTACCTGTTGTGAGTATTGGATGCTTAACAGTTTAGTTCTGTCCTTCTGAGAGCTGGCCTCAACAGCAAGGAGTAACCTCTCCTGCATCCCACTGCCTGCAGCAAATGTCTAATATAAGAGTACAAAATGCCATACTTTTGCATTAAGGTGGGATAACTCTGTAGTGTCATTCACGTTCCAGAGCCTTCCACTTGGAACAGGCTAAACTTCAGTTGAAACCACATCTTTGGCTCAAATCTTCCTCTGATCTAACCTGATTTTCTCACTTCCTTAAAGGAGTCACCTGAAGGTAACTCCTTCAATAAATCAATTTTTAAAAAATGCTATCTCAGGCTTGCTTCCACGAAATAAGTATTTTAGTTGGCATCACGAGAAATTCTAGGAAAGGGTCTCAATGTCTGAATGGCCGGTAGTAGTACCCTATTAGTAGTGTTGTGTGGAGTATTGACAGTGCTGAGAATATAGGGATACACTAGCTTTTGTAAGATCACTGGTGTTTGCAAACTATAGGGATCTTAGTGAATACCTGGACTAAGCTTTCTGGACGGCTGTTGTTTCATTTAAAAAAGAAAATGACAAGCTTAGATCACTTAATTATCAATTTAAAGCAATATGTGAGTGTCACATGGCACCCTTAGAGGCATCTTATAAAGGACTTCATTTCCTATAGCTGGAGTACAAACTGACACAGAACTTGACTATAAAAGACTGAATATCAGAGGCAGTTGAATTCTCAGCCTAGGCAAGTTTCCTGTGCCAAAGTCAGAGCCCAGATAGAGAAGGAGTAGAGCCCTGAAACTTCGAATGAGAATACCTGGGTAGATTCACTTGAGAAATTTGAACCCTCAGATTCCCCTTAACCATTTGGACTTAAAAAATTCTCCCATTCTCCCTTGTGTTAGGAGAGAGAAGGCCTCCTTTTAAGACAATGCAGAATGCTCAAATGAGGTATATGTCTTACAAGACAATGTTGTCCCTCCTCAGAATCTGCCTCTACATCCTCTTGGACTCCAGACCAATAACTAGATTCAGAGTTCAGCCTGATTCTTCTGGGAAGTGGTAAGTCTGCTAAGGGTGTAGCTGGATTATATATCACAAAAGCTGAAATACCTGGCTAATGCTTGCTGTAAGGAACTGGAAAAGTGTATCTGGAAATAGATCTTGAGGGTGTTGTATCAAAGGAGACGGAAAATAAAGATGGATAAAGGAAAGTTTATTAATATTGTGACACTTTTATACAGCAAAGGCCTTGCTTAGTAGTTCTGATGCATGACTGGGTTATCTCTTGGAAACTTGGTCAAAGTGATAACTCACATTCAATGACGTAAAGATGCCAACATTGCAATGTGGCTGAAGGAGGCAACATACAGAATGGATGTATCATAAGAGAACAGGTAATCTAGCAGCTGACCATGTTTCTTGGGAGGGATGGAAAACTCTATGATGTCATTTATACTCAAGAGCTTTTCCTGAACTGGGCGCAGTGGCTCACGCCTGTAATCCCAGCACTTTGGAAGGCTGAGGCGGGTGGATCCCGAGGTCAAGAGATCGAGACCATCCTGGTCAATATGATGAAACCCCATCTCTACTAAAAATACAAGAAAAAAAAATTAGCTGGGCATGGTGGTGCATGCTTGTAATCCCAGCTACTCAGGAGGCTGAGGCAGGAGAGTTGCCTGAACCCAGGAGGCAGAGGTTGCGCTGAGCCAAGATCGCGGCATTGCACTCCAGTCTGGGTAACGAGAGCGAAACTCCATCTCAAAAAAAAAAAAAGTAAATTTGAATAAATGAATGAATATCAAAACACATAATAAAACTATATGTATACTATAATCCTATTTTACATTTTTAAATGTGTGTGCAGGTAAAAATCTCAAAGGAGGCATATGAACATTTAATAATAATTTCAGTAACTCACAAAGGAAAGACAGACATATCCAGTCTAAGAATCTTCTTTACCTAAGCCCTATCTATATTTTAATTCTTCTTTCTCATTGGCCTCACCTTCAGCCATTAAACTTTAGCCATACTGGCATTTTTAAAGTTCTCTGAAAATGGTAAGCTTTCCCTTTCCCCATGCATTCCCTTGCATCATTTTTTCTGCCTTGAAACAGTCTTCCCCTAATGTTCACATTGCTAACTAATTTTCAGATTAATGAAAGTTTGTCATGGAAACCTAGGTTTTATGTTCTTGCTATGTACACACCCTCCAACACTGAATTTACCCCTATACTTTCCTGCTGGATTGTGTATTCAGCATGAGCAGGGACCTGCTCACCACTGTGGCTCTAGCACCTGATGGCTGCCACACAGTAGATGTTTATTATTTGTTGAAGAAGTGCAATGGTAAGAATGAAGTTCATTTTTACTTTCTCTTTCATATTTTCTGAATTTGTCACGGTAAACTGGCTTCAATTTTTATATTTTAGGTAGCTCTTTGTATTTTGGAAAAAAAAAAAAACTTAAATGTATATCCTGAAACCCTAGGCTACTTAGAAGAAAATATAAGTTGATATTAACTTATGTCAGAATAGAACATTTTTGAAACATAAAAGCAAGAGGAGAAACCATAAAATAAATAATCCATAGGTTGAACATCTAGCTTGTAAAATTTCTGTACATTAACATATAAAGGGAACTATATATGCAACAAATGTTTATCTGTCAAAGTCACAAGATTCTAAACAAAGCATTCACTTTTAGTGGGGGTATGCTGAGAGGAGATTCACATATGCTGGCTCATAGCCTTAAAGAAGTCTATAACTGTAGTCAACAATTCCAAAATTTTTAATCTATCATAAAGAAATAATCAGTGATAAGGTCAAGGATTTATCCACAAGCTCTAAAGAGAGATTTTTCTATGATAGTTAAATACTGAAAGCAATATCAATACTCAAATTTGGCATTTTGCTTTAAAATTATTCAATCATAATGTGACACATCCTTCAGCTATTAGTTAATTTTAAAGAGAATAGAATAACACGAAATGCAGCATATTGTTTAGTGAACAAATAAAAACAATATACAGAATGAAGCAAGTTTTTTTATTGGAGACAGAGAGAGAAAGAGAAACACAGAGACAGAAGTCTTTAATATACCACAATGTTAGAACAGTTCTGAGTATTGTGATTAAGGACATATTTTACTTTTCTATATTTTCTATTTTTTACAGTATGACTTACATCTCTAATTTAAAAAAAGCTAAAAATATTTGAAGGAGAAAATTTGATACCATGAAAGAAATGTCAATAACAATGGGAAAAAATTGTGTGTGTGTGTGTGTGTGTGTGTGTGCCCTTGTGCGTGTGTGTGAAGAGAAAGAAAGAAGGAGGAAAGTGACATAGAAAAAAACGCCTCAAAATTGGCACATTAAAATGTCAGTAGCTCCTCATGGTTGATGAGAATATGTGTTAATTTTAAAAGTTCATTTAGTTATTAATTCAACAAATATTAGTAATTTTATAGTCACTGTGATACTGTGATAGGCACTTGGAATTCAATGGTGATCAATATGGTAAAAGGCCTCCACTTTCATAAACCTTACAGTCTACTGCTAACAAAGGACTCAGAAGGAGAAGTGAGCTTTTAAGGAACCACGGTCTTAATTTGGCAGAATATTAATGACAAACTGGGGTTTGGGGGCAGGGTTATCATATACTGCTGGTCTTTCAGGTTTTGCTCTTTCAAATCTAATATACAAATATGTTATGAGCATTATATACATATATATGGATATCTATATACACAGACACATACACAAACGTGTCTATATATGATCTGAATATGTATATATCTAGTTTTTCTCCCAAAGCCCAACTTTAAAAGGCAAATCCTTCTGGGAACATGATCGTTTGACCACTTTGACACTAAATAGTAAAAGGAAAACAAAATAAGAACAGCTTTTCTGAGGTAAACAAAAGGGATAGGGGCGGTCATTGGTACTAAAGAATAAAGTTTGTCTACCTCAACACTGCTCAATTTCAGATCAGTATCTGCAGATAATCAACAGTGTACTAAAATAGAGTCTTATCATTGGCAGTATAAGAATTTATTCTGAAAATAGAGCTTAAAATGTGAAAAATTTGGAGTTTTATCCAATAGAGAAAAATATCTAACTTTTAGTTGAGGTTTAAAGGAACAAAATAATCAAAACTAAAAATCCTTCAATAAAAGAAGACAGTTCATAAATGGGTCATTGCTGCAATGACCACTTTTAATTTCACTCTCCTTCCAACCAGATTGCAGTTTAATGGGATGTCATAAACGGACATAGCAATGTTTTCATAGAGAAATAAATGTGGAATAAAGACTAAATGATGCAATTTAAAAATTACTTCTTGCTTGGTTTTCTCTGACGGTAAATTTGGTTTTCAGAAGTTCTTTGATACAAATCCATAAGTCATACCATGACATAAAGACTGAATAAACATTCTAGGACTGTTCAATAAGGAAATATTTCTAGAAGCCACTTTAAGCAGGCAGAATTAATCGTGGTGAAAAAAAAAGACTCACGGGTTTTCATTTTAATGTGCAATAAATATGCTCTTTCAATTATTTTTAATTAGAGAAGGAGAGGGAGGAGCTAGCGAGAGAGAGAAAGAGAGAGAGAAACTCAGTGGCTTTATAAAAAACAGTTTAGTTTAAAATAGGCTAATTCTTAATATGTAAAACCATAAACCATTTCTGCTTGCTTCCAGTGGCTTTGTTTGCTTTATATCAATATATATTTAAGGCAATATTCCAGTAAGCAGTCTTACCTCAGAGATATAGATGTCATGACATAGGATGATTTACTGATATCTATCTACATATTGTCTATATTCAATAAGGGAGATACAAATCCTTAACTCTGAGAACTGAAACTATTGCTATTATTAAAATTATTTCGCATTTAATTGTGAAAAGCTGTAAGTATGATAAAGGATAAACTTTTTTAACCATTAAATGAACTTGGGAACTTTCTTTCTCATAAATTTTGGTTGATGAGATTTTAATGAAACTTCCTGCAGTCACTGAATCAAATGGCTTCAACATTATTTTCAAGACTTAGTTTGCCATCACCCTATACCACGTGACTGTGTTTAGCACAGTTCCATAAGTATAGATATGTCATATGTGGTTATATAATCCACATTCACATGATCTCCCATAATCTCTCAGAATATACAGTTTAACTTTCTGTTTGCTTTTACTCAGTTTGGAACGAGTCAATTTTAATTGCTTTTATAGGCACAAAATACCAGAATAGTAAATCACAGAACAACAAAATATCTTCTTGCTGACAAAAACAATTAGAAAACAGCCAAATTTCTCTGAAAAGCAAACAATTTAATCATTATTAGTATTTTCAATGTCATAATTAGTTATTATTCAATGCTACTGTGCTGAAAAATAATGAATATAACTATTTGCGTTTTGAATAGTGCTTTATAAAGTACAGAACTTTATTATCTCATTCAGATTTATTAACAGGTATGTGAAGCAGACTGAACAACAATAATTACCCCTATTGTAGACGTAAAGAAAGTGAAGTTCAGAAAAGATAGTTAACTTCTACTTAATCAATTGCCTAAAATGTAACAGAGCTAGAAGCAGGACTCAAATTATCTAAATCAGGGTTACAACTTTCTCTACTATAGTGTGTAATCATTGAGTGAAAAAAATATGCTCTACAAATGGTAATTTTCTTTTTACAACAGTTTAGTGCTATCAGTGAATTTTACTCTAAAAGTTCCATCAGTGAATTTTACTCTAAAAGGGCTACCTTGTATGTACCTTAACACACAAGAAATCAACTTCAGAAACCATGTAGCAAAATTTCAAATAATTCCGCATGACAGAAAAGTTTAGGATATTGTTAAATTTACTGCCCTCTTCCCCAAACAAAATTAATTCCTTACTTTAAGAGACAGCATGGGCCGGGTGCGGTGGCTCACGCCTATAATCCCAGCACTTTGGGAGGCAGAGGCAGGTGGATCACGAGGTCAAGAGATGGAGACCATCCTGGTCAACAAGGTGAAACCCCATCTCTGCTAAAAATACAAAAAATTAGCTGGGCATGGTGGTGCATGCCTGTAGTCCCAGGTACTCGGGAGGCTGAGGCAGGAGAATTGCTTGAACCCAGAAGGCCGAGGTTGCGGTGAGCCGAGATCATGCCATTGCACTCCAGTCTGGGTAACAAGAGTGAAACTCCGTCTCTTGTTTTTTTTTAAAAAAAAATAAAAATAAAAAAATAAGAGACAGCATGGATGCCATTATCAAACCATTATGTACTGTCAAGAAAACACGACTAAATGGTACTCTAAAATCAGAAGTTCTAACTATGTCTGCCTTATTAGTAGGATTGCCAGATTTAGCAAACAAAATACAAATGTCCAGTTAAATTTTAATTTCTTAAAAATAATTGTTCATTTTTAGTATAAGTATGCCTTAAATACTTCACAGGTCATACTTATACAAAATGTTACTCATTTTATCTGAAATTCAAATATAACTATGTGTCTTAATTTTAACTGGGAACCCTACTGAATTCACTCATTACCATTTCACATAGACTGGATTCTGTAAATTTACCCTTTTCACTTTAGATGAGTCTCTCCAAAAGCATGGTCTTCAGGTGAGCCATCTTCCCAACAAAACTGTCTCATTGTTGGAGTTTTAGCAGTATCAATATTGGTTCAGGGAATAAATGGGTCCCCGAATTTGCAGTTTAGGATTTAATTCAGGTTTTAATTGTGGAAAGATATCACAAGGCAGAGAGATATGAGAAACAACCACCCTTCTCCTAAAAATATCCACCGAAGATCATCTCAGCCATACCTAGTTTCTTCTTATTTGGGATGATTATGTAAAAGAGTTGAAAAATTCTGTGCAAAAATAAAATTCTTTCAAATTTCTGTTTTTCAGGCCAATGTTACCCAAAGACAGGCCAGAACAAAAGAAAGTTCAAAAACTTAGTTATAGTCATGAAATTCTATCTCCTATTGTTTTGTCTAAAAGGATGTTTTAAAACTGTATGACTCTTCTCTTGTAAAAAATCTGTCACTTCTAGGATAAATTTTGGCTGTTAACTTCCTTCTCCATCTGTGCTGTGGGCTGCTTAGAAAAACACCCAGAATCAGCTAGATGTGGGTATCAAACACGATGTTCTTTAGCTCTTTTATTTTTTCACATAAGTTCCAAATATCTTTTGAAAAAGAAAACTAGTTGTTTCAACAACTATGGCCTTTAATTCTCCTCACTCACTCAGATAAGGCAATTTCTAAGCACCCAAGTAAACTTTACAGAGAAGGGCTTCACTTAGGGAAGCCTCTAAAGAGATTTGGGAAAGATGTTTGAAGAAATAACCAGAGGGAAAAATAAATGGCACATGGTTTCCACTAATCGTATCATGAATTGTCTTTATTTTGTCCTCTGGACCACATTTTCTATTTAAAGAGTGAGGGGAAAATAAATTAAAATAAAATACTACTCAATGAATGAAGACAGAAAACATTTTAAGAGTAATAATAATAGCAACAAAATTTCCACAACCATCAAGAGCTACAACAAAGGGCAAAAAAATTATTCTATGTATAAATAGTGGAACAGTGTTTAAAAAAATCTAGACACAGTAGAGCTTCAGCTGTAAGGGAAGACTGAGGTTTGAGTGGCCAGTCTGAAGTTTACATAAGAATTGCTTCTTAAGAAAGGATTTCAGGTAAGATACCTTGAAAGTTAAATTTCCTAGTAAGGTGGATACTGCTGAATTCATTTATAAGGCAACAAATCCTTTTGCTTATAATGCCAGAAGATTCTTGTCACAGGAGGGCAATACTTACTAATCAAATTGTTAAACATAGCTGTACTTTAAAAAAAAAAAAAAAGCAGAGCCTTCTCTTTTCCCTACAGGCATTTAGTTACCTCCTTAATAACGCTAATAGCATCCCAACAAATCAGACATATTTCTACATATATAAATCTGCCTTATATGAACAACATCATGTCTCATTTCTGGAGATATTATCAATTAGTAATCTGAGTATTTTTAGTGTATTTGGCCTACATGTTAAAAATGCCTTATTTCAGCAAGTCAATTAAAAATAACGTTTTGAGATTAAAAAAAAAAAGACAGTATTGATATGGTTTGGCTCTGTGTCCCTACCCAACTCTCATGTTGATTGGCAATGTGTCCCCACCCAACTCTCATGTTGAATTATAATTCCCAGAGTTGGGGGTGGGACCTGGAAAATGCTAATAGTGATAAGGACAGTGAAATCCAGGCTGAGGTGGTCCCAGATGGAGATTAAGAACTTACTGGGAGGCCGGGCGCAGTGGCTCATGCCTGTAATCCCAGCACTTTGGGAGGCCAAGGCGGGTGGATCATGAGGTCAAGAGATCGAGACCATCCTGGTCAAAATGGTGAAACCCCATCTCTACTAAAAATACAAAAAATTAGCTGGGCATGGTGGCGCGTGCCTGTAATCCCAGCTACTCAGGAGGCTGAGGCAGGAGAATTGCCTGAACCCAGGAGGCAGAGGTTGCAGTGAGCCGAGATCGCGCCATTGCACTCCAGCCTAGGTAACAAGAGCGAAACTCCGTCTCAAAAAAAAAAAAAAAAAAAGAACTTACTGGGAAGTGGAGTAAAGGTTACCCTTGCTATGTTTTAGCAAAGAGCCTGTTGGCATTGTGCCCCTTCTCTAGGGATCTGTGGACCTCTAAATTTGAGATAGATGATGTAGGGTATCTGGTGGAAGAAATTTCTAAACAGCAAAGAATCCTAGATGCTTTGGCATCTAGAATGGCCTGGCTGCTTTTAAAAGCCTATGCTCTTCTTCATAAACAGAGATAATCTGAAACTAGAACTTATATTTAAAAGGGAAGCAGAGCATAAAAGTTTGAAAAATTTGCAGCCTAGCCATGTAGTAGAACAGAACTGGTTGTCTGCGGTGGAACTCAAGCTGGCTGCAGAAATTTGCATAAGTAAAGAGGAGTCAAATGTTAATAGCCAAGACAATGGAGAAAACATTTCCAGGGAATTTCAGAGACTTTTGTGGCAGGCAGCCCCTCTCATCACAGGCCTCGAGATCTAGGAGGGAAAAATGTCGTTGTGAGCCAGGACCAGGGCCTCACTGCTCTGTGCAGCCTTGGGACATGGCACCCTGCACCCCAGCCACTCTATCTCTAGCTGTGGCTAAACCAGGGTACAGGGTATAGCTAGAGCCATTGCTTCAAAGGGTGCAAGCCCCAAGACTTGGTGGTTTCCACGTGGTGTTGGGCTTGTGGGTGCACAGAAGTCAAGAGTTGAGGTTTGGGAGCCTCCACCTTAATTTCAGAGGATATATGGAAATGCCTAGATGTCCAGGAAGAAGTCTGCTGCAGGGGACGAGCCTTCATGAAGAAATTCTACTAAGGCAGTTGGGAGGGAAAATGTGGGGTTGGAACCTCCACACAGAGTCCCCACGGGTGAACTACCTAGTAGAGTTGTGAGAAGGAAGCCACCATCACCATCCTCCAGATCTTAGAATAGGAGACCCAGTGACAGCTTATACTGTGCAATTAGAAAAGTCACAGACACTCAATGCCAATGCATGAAAGCAGATGCATATGCTGTAGCCTACAGAGCCAAAGGGGTGGAGCTGCCCAAGCCTTGGGATCCCACCCCTTGCATCAGTGTTGCCTGGATGTGACACATGGAGACAAAGGAAAATATTACAGAGCTTTAAGATGTAATAACTGCCCTGCTGGGTTTTGTACTTGCATGGGGCCTGTGGCCACCTTTCTTTGGACAATTTCTCCCATTTGGAATGGGAGCATTTACCCAATGTCTGTACCCCTAATGTATCTTGGAAGTAAACTAACTTGGTTTTGATTTTACAGGGTTATAGGCAGATGGGACAAGGCTTGTCTCAGATGAAATTTGGACTTGGATTTAAGACTTTTGGGGACTATTGGAAAGGCATGATAGTATCTTGAAATGTGAGAAGGACATGAGGTTTGGAAGGGGCCATGAAGGAAATATATGGCTTGTGTATTAGTCTGTTCTCATACTGCTATAAAGTACTGCCTGAAACTGGGTAATTTATAAATAAAAGAGGTTTAATTGACTCACATTTCCATATGGCTGAGGAGGCCTCAGGAAACTTACAATCATGATGGAAGTGGGAGAGGCACATCTTATGTGGCAGCAGGCAAGAGAAATGCATATGTATAGGAAGCAAAGGGGAAAGATCCTTTATAAAACCGTCAGAACTAATGAGAACGCACTCACTATCATGAGAACAGCATGAGGAAATTGTTCCCATGAACCAATCACCTTCCACTACATCTCATCTTCAACACCTGGGGATTGCAATTCAAGAATAGATTTGGGTGGAGACACAAATCCTAACTAT
Organism: Callithrix jacchus; assembly: GCF_049354715.1. Lineage (NCBI taxonomy): Eukaryota > Metazoa > Chordata > Mammalia > Primates > Cebidae > Callithrix > Callithrix jacchus. Next base: position 92,213,549 of record NC_133524.1, read on the forward strand.
ATCAGTTTGTCTCTGTGTCCCCACCCAAAGCTCATGTTGAACTGTAATTCCCAATGTTGGAGAAGAAACCTGGTGGGAAGTGATCGAATCATGAAGGCAGATTTCTCCCTTGCTGTTCTCATAATAGAGAGGGAGTTCTCATGAGAACTGATGGTTTAAAAGTGTGTTGCACTTTCTCCTTCACTCTTTCTCTTTCCTGCTCCACCATGGTAAGATGTGTTTGCCTCCTCTATGCCTTCCACCACAATTGTAAGTTTCTTGATGGCTCCTAGGCATGCTTTCTGCACAGCCTGAAGAACAGTGGGTCAATTCAATTTTTTTTCTTCATAAATTACCCAGTCTCTCGTAGTTCGTTATAGCAGTGTGAGAATGGACTAATACAAGTATATAGATGGCAGTTTGACTCCCATACTCTTCATTCCATGGGGCTTGAATTCGGGACAGCTGCACTTTCTTCCTCATCACCACTTCTTGACTCTGAGATCACAATCACTTTCTTCCCATAAAAACACCTAGAATCCATTCCCTCTAATTCTTTAGCTCCTGTATCAATGACATTTTCTCAAACAATGACTGTTATAACTTGTGGAGGTTTAGGTATTCACTTAGAAGATCAATAATCTAGTCTTGTAGTTCTGGATGTTCTCTCCTCTTACAATCTGATCTTCCATTTTAGCAGAGTCAATTAATCCCATGGTGTATTAGTCAGGGTTCTCTAGAGGAACAGAACTAATGGAATAGATGTGTGTGTGTGTGTGTGTGTGTGTGTGTGTGTGTGTGTGTGTGTGTGTGTGTATGTATGTATGAGTTTATCTAGTATTAACTCACATGATCACAACATCCCAATAGGGATGTCTTCAGGCTGAGGAGCAAGGAGAGCCAGTCTGATATCCAAAACTGAAGAACTTGGAGTCTGATGTTCGAGGGCAGGAAGCATCCAGCATGGGAGAAAGATGTAGGTTGGGAGGCTGGGGTAGTCTCTCTACTAGTACTTTTCCCTAGTTTTCTTGAAACTGAACTTCCTCACTGTTACTTTAACATATCTGGCATGCTCCTGATTCAAGGGCTTTCATTCATATATATAATTAATTCTATCTGGAATACTCTTCCCCCAGAGACCAGTATGGTTTACTCTCTTACTTTACCTCTATGCACATATATCTCTGAATCAGTAAGGCATTCCTTGCAACTACATCTGAAAAGTAAAATCTACTGCACTATTTCAAATTTCTGTTCTAGCTTTATTTTTTCCTTATATCATTTTTATTTTACACACACACACACACACACACACACACACACACACACACACTATTATATCCCTGAACAGTGTTGAGGAAATGGGTTCTCATTTACTGAATAAAAAAATTAATGTAGGTATTATTTACTACTCTTTATTTCCTTTCCCCATTCTTTTTGTTTCTTTTCACAGAATGCCCATTATACTGATTTTAGAACTTTTAAGTTTGTGTTCTTTGTCTACTGACATATATTTTATTTTCTTTCAATGGAATGCATTCCAAGTGAATTTCCTGCTTTAAGCTTCTGGTTTACCAAGGCACTGATTTATACTTGCTCTCCTATTGAGCAAATTCATTTTTTTCTAAAAATTGATAATTACATTTTTAAGAGCTTAAACCTTGAATTCATAAGGTTATTTGTTTTTATCCTATTTCAAAAATTACAGACCATCACAGAAACTTTGTTTTAGAAGTTCTACCTCATATTACAAAATATTCCACATGAAAATATGTATCAATATTTGCTTAACCCAAACTCTCACATGAATTAATATTAAAGAATGAGTCACCTTTTAACAATAATGAACTAGATGTAAGTAAAGCTGAAGACTAAGGGATCAATATATTGAAATAACATCTTTGCATGAAGAATTTCAAGAGCCATTTTAACTTTCCTCCAACACAAAGAGAAAGTATTTCAGACAGAAGGAGTTTCTAGTTGATATTTTTTTCTAAAAAGAAATAGGGGAAAAACCTGTATCTTTAAAGACTTTAAATCTTGGTGCTATCATGGGGTTTAGATAAAAATGAGATAGAAAATGAAAAGGGTTGAGGTCAGTCAATGGTTTGTTCCTTTCAAACAAAGAATTCTAATCTTAAAATTACCAGATTCCAGAAGAAATGTTCTGTTATATAAGGTGGAAGAGAAATCAAAAGCATCACATATATGACAGCATGGGTCAAGAAAAGATAAAGATTCACAACTTTAAATAAAATTTCAAACCCAGCAAGAACAAATTTGGGTTTTAAATCTAGAATTAATCTGACAATTGACATCAATGAGGAAGAAGAAACATTTCTTGCTACTAGGAGATTTTATTAGATTCTTTTAATATGAGCTCCCTTGTCCTTTATATACTCTAATATGATTTTGTTCTCTAAATTTTTACTGTGGCATTTTGTCATTTTTATGTAGCCTCAAATAAGAGCCTGGAGTTAATATTAATTTTGAATATTAAATATGTATGTTCCAATTTTTTTAATTTTCTATTTTTTCTTAATGGAATAATTATCACTCATTTTTGATGGACATAAGAAATTATAATATACACAAGTTCCTTTTCTTTTTTTTATTGTACTTTAGGTTCTGGGGTACATGTGCAGATCATGCAGGATTATTGCATAGGTACATACATGGCAAGGTGGTTTGCTGTGTTCATACCCCCCATTATCTATATCTGGTATTTCTCCCCTCATTATCCCTCCCCATTTCCTGCTGTCCTTCCTGTAGCTGCCCCACTACTGACTGCAGTGTGTGATGCTCCCCTCCCTGTGTCCATGTGTTTTAATTGTTCAACACCTGCCTATGAGTGATAACATGCGGTGTTTGGTTTTCTGTTCTTGTGTCAGTCTGCTGAGAATGATGGTTTCCAGATTCATCCATGTCCCTATGAAGGACATGAACTCATTGTTTTTTATGGCTGCATAGTATTAATTTATATGAGATTGAAACTAACAATGTAAGTATCTTTTTTTGTCCTTTTTAGTTGCATTTTAATTTATTTTTTATTTCTAAGTATATTTTAAGTTCAAGGGTTTAAGTTTTTATAATTAGTCCACTCTTTCTTGTTCTAACTTATTCACAACTGATAATCTCCATGATATTTAGAAACTAAACACATTTTATTTTTTAATTTTCTGTAGTTAAAAGAGTTTATTAATGATATTCTAGAATAGCATCTCAATGAGCAAATGCAGAACAAGTTCAGATCATAAGAATATAAGTTAGACATACAGACATCTGATGCTGACCATTTATTTTGAAATTGTGGTCATAAAAGAAACACAAATTTTAGGACAGTAGCTATACTTAATCAAAAATATATAATTGTGAGAGACATTACTCACATCACTATTCAGTTTTGAGAAAATTTATCTTTTCCCTAGATTTATTTTTTATTTAATTACTATTCTAAAAATAGTACTCTATTTTATTTAAGAATATGCAATAAGATGTATTAATCTAAATATAGTATAAAGGATAATCTAACAAATAGAAATTTGTTTTTAAAAGAACACTCAGGATACATTAATTTGAAGGCTATTCCATAACTATGGCTATTATTTAGTATATACGTTAAAAAGTTGATGCTAGTTAAGTATCTTTTCACAATTAATTACATAAGGATTTATAAAATATCATTTACATTCTATTTTTATTTTTAAACATTCTTACTGTATATATGTTAGGCATGCAATATGATGTTTTGGTATATGTATAGACAGTAAAATGGTTACTAGAGTCAAAAATTAACATATTTCTTATATTATATAATTACCCACTTTGTACGTATGGCAAGAACACCTACCATATACCCTTTTCGCAAAAATTTCAAGCACAATACAATATTATTGAGCACAGTCCTCATGTTGCACATTAGTGTTCTTGATTTGTTTATTCTAGATATTTGCAGCTTTGTATCCTTTACGTACATTTCCCCATACCCCGTAACTATTGTTTTATTCTCTATCTCTGTGTATTTCTTTTTTTTTTAAGCAATCCACATATAAGTGATATTTTGCAGTATTTTTCTTTCTATGTCTGGCTTATTTCACTAAGCACAATATCCTCCAGATTAATCCATATTGTGAAAAATGGCATGATTTACATTTTTTAAAAAGATGAATAATATTCCATTGCATATATATATATATACACACACACCAGTTTATTCATTCATCCATTAACAGACACTTCAGTTGTTTCCATATCTTCACTGTTGTGAATAATGATGCAATAAACATAGGCATGCAGGTATCCTTATGAGGTAGTGACTTAATTTCCTTTAGGTATATATCCAGAAAAGAGGTTGCTGGGTAATATGGTAGTTCTATTTTAATTTTTCTAAGAACCTTCATATTGTTTTCCACAATGGCTGCACCATTCTATATTTCTATCAGTAGTGTACTTGTCTCTTACCTTTTTGATAATAGTGATCCTAACATGTATGAGGTGCTATTTCATCATGGTTTTCATTTACATTTCCCTAATGATTAGTGAGGTTGAGTATCTTTTTGTATATCTGTGGACCATTTTTATTTCTTCTTTGAAAACAATGTCCATTCAGGTCCTTTGCCATTTTTAAATTGGGTTAATTTGCTTTTCTGCTATTTAGTTGTGGGAATTTTCAATATATTTTGGATACTAATCCTTTGTTGGATATATGGTTGCAAACATTTTCTCCTAACCTGAATGCTTCCTTTTCATGTCGATCATTTCCTTATTGTGCAGTTTTTTTAGTCTAATGTAGTTCTACTTACTTATTTTTGCTTTTGTAGTCTGAGATTTTGGCATCATACCCAAAAAATCATTGTCAACAGCAATATCCAGGAGGTTTTTTCCTATGTTTTATTCCAAGATTTTTATGATTTCAGGACTTTTATCCATTTTGAGTTGATCTACAGTGTAAGATAAGGGCCGCATTTTATTCTTTTTCATGTGGAAATTCAGATTTCCTTACACCATTTATTGAAGAGACTATTCTTTCTCCATGGGTTAACTCAGTATCCTTGTCAAAAGTAGTTGTCCAGAAACCAGCAATCCTGAGAGGACCCAAGATCATCTTAAGGAAGTAGACTACTCCTTCAGGGCCCAGGAGTCACCTCAAATACTGTGAGTTCCCCAACTGCGGAATTAGGCCCTCCTCTCTTGAGCACACACACACATACACACACACACACACACTGGAGAAGGTGAAGGTCTGTTTGCACAAGAAGTTTCCGACTTTATCTGGAGCTGAGTCAATTTGGAGAGCTGAATGAAAAACGGGAGTAGAGGAAGCAGCAGAAAGGCCCTGGGAGCTTGCTGGGTCCCATAGCAGGCAATTCTTGCCTGCCACCTCAGGCAGGGATCTATTGGGAGGGTTGCTAGAGGAGCAGGAGTAAAACTTCACAGGGAGAAGGAAATTTCCAACTGAACTTTGCAACAATTTGAATGGGTCAAGAAGCCTCCAGGTCAAAACTCAAGGTATGGTACAAATCTGGTGTACGGACTCCACACGCCAGAAAAGAACCAAGCCTTTTTCTTTTGGAGCAGGGAAGTGGGTACCCTGAGGCAAGTTTTCAAGCAGGACTCACCCTCTGCCTGCAAACAGACTCAGGGATGTTGGAGGAGGTACAGTGGGAATGAGACCTGCCTTTCAGTTGGTCGGGGAGCTGGGTGAGGCCTCTGACTGCTGGCTTTCCCCTAGTTCCCTGACAACCTCCATGACTCAGCAGAGGCAGCCATAATCCTCCTAGGGACATAACTCCAGTTACCTGGGAATCTCACCCTAAGCAGCCACAGCAAGACCCATCCAAGGAGAGTCTGAGCTCAGACACACCTATGCCTGCCCCAACCTAATGGCCCTTCCCTATCCACCTTGGTAGTGGAAGACCAAGGGCATATAATCTTGGAAGTTCTAGGGCCTGGCCCACCCCTATTCCTCTTCATACTACTATAACTGATGCTTTCTAGAAAGCACCACCTCCTGGAAGGATGCCAACCAGCACAAAAATACAACATTTTTTCTAAGAACACTCAAGGAGTCCACTGCAAGCCTCCCCACCACCACCTCCACCAGAACATGCACTGGTATTCATGACTGAAGAGACTCATAGATGGTTCATACCACAGAACTCTGTGCAACCCCCACTATCAGTTCAGAGTCTGGTAGACTCGCTGGGTGGCTAGACCCAGAAGAGAGATAACCATCACTGCAGTTCAGCTCACAGGAAGCCATATCCATAGAAAAATGGGGAGGGTACTACATCAAGGAAACACCCAGTGGGCCAAAAGAATCTGAACAACAGCCTACAGCCCTAGATCTTCCCTCTGACAGAATCTACCCAAATGATAAGGAACCAGAAAACCAACCCTGATAATATGACAAAACAAGATTATTCAGCACCCCCTAAAAATCACAGTATTCACCAGCAACATATCCAAACCAAGAAGAAATCCCTGATTTACCTAAAAAAGAATTCAGGAGGTTAGTTTTTAAGCTAATTAGGGAGGGACCAGAGAGAAACAAAGCCCAATGCAAAGACATCCAAAAAAATGATACAATAAGTGAAGGAAGAAATATTCAAGGAAATAGATAACTTAAAGAAAAACAGTCAACAATTCAGGAAACTTTGGACACACATTTAGAAATGCAAAATTCTCTGAGAAGTTTTAGCAACAGAATTGAAGAAGTAGAAGAAAGAAATTCAGAGCTTGAATACCAGGTCTTCAAATTAACCCAACTCAACAGACAAAGAAAAAGGAATAGGAAGATATGAACAAAGAGTCCAAGAAGTCTGAGATTATGTTAAATAACCAAACCCAAGAATAATCTGGGGCCGAACCTGAGGAAGAAGAGAAATCTAAAAGCCTGGAAAACATATTAGGGGAAATAATTAAGGAAAACTCCGGCCTTTCTAGTGACCTAGACATCCAAATACAAGAAGCACAAAGAACACCTGGGAAATCCATCACAAAAAGGTCTTCACCTAGTCACATTGTTATCAAGTTATCCAAAGTTAAGACAAGGGAAAGAATCTTAAGAGCTGTGAGACAGAAGCACCAGTTAATCTATAAAAAAAAACCCTATCAGATTAACAGCAAATTTTTCAGCAGAAACCCTACAAGCTAGAAGCGATTGGGGCCTTATCTTAAGCCTCTTCAAACAAACAATTATCAGCCATGAATTTTGTACCCAGCAAAATTAACCATCACATAAGAAGGAAAGGTACAGTCCTTTCAGACAAACAGAGAGAATTTGCCATTACCAAGCTACCACTACATGAAATGCTAAAAGGAGCTCTAAATCTTGAAACAAATTCTGGAATCACATCAAAAGAGAACTTCCTTAAAGCGTAAATCACACAGTACCTATAAAACAAAAATATAAGTTAAAAAGGAAAAAAAAAAGTAACAGGCAACAAAGAGCATGTTGAATGCAATGGTACCTCACATTTAAATATTGGCATTGAATGTAAATAGCCTAAATTTTCCACTTAAAAGATACAGCTTGCAGAATGGATAAGAACTCACCAACCATCTTTAATGCAACAGCAGTTAAAAGAGACAAAGAGGGATATTATATAATGGTAAAAGGCCTTATGCAACAGAAAAATATCACAATTCTAAACCTATGCACCTAACTCTGGAGGTATCAAAATTATAAAACAATTACTAACAGACCTAGTAAATGAGATAGACAGCAACACAGTAATAGTGGGAGACTTCAATACTCTACTGACAGCACTAGACAGAAAGTTAACAAAGAAACAATGAATTTAAACTATGCTGTGGAACAAGTGGACTTAACAGCTATACACAGAATATTTCATCCAACAACCACAGAATACAAGTTCTATTTAACAGCACATAGAACTTTCTCCAAGATAAATCATATGATAGGCCATAAAATGAGCCTCAATAAATTTAAGAAAATCAAAATTATATCAAGCATGTTCTCAGACCACAGCAGAATAAAACTGGAAATTAACTTCAAAAGGAACCTTCAAAACCATCCAAATACATGGAAATTAAATAACCTGCTCCTGAATGAGCATTTTGGCAAAAACAAAATCAAGATAGAAATTTTAAAAATTCTTTGACCTGAATGACAGTAATGACACAACCTATCAAAACCTCTGGGATACAGCAAAGGTGGTGCTAAAAGGAAAGTTCATAGCTCTAAATACCTACATCAAAAAGACTGAAATGGGACAAACTGACATTCTAAGGTCACACCTCAAGTAACCAGAGAAATGAGATTAAACCAAACTCAAACCCAGCAGAAGAAAGGAAATCATAAGAATGATGCAATGGACTCTGGGGACTTGGGAGGAAGAGGGTGAGGGGGTTGAGGAATACAAAACTACAAATATGGGGTAGTGTGTACTGCTCAGGTGATGAGTGCACCAATATCTCACAAATCACCACTAAAGAACTTACTAATGTTACCAAATACTACATGTACCCCAATAACTTATGGAAAATATTAGTTGTTCATATGGGTTCAGGTGTATTTCTGAGCTCTCTATTCTGTTCTACTTGTCTGTTTTTCTTTCTCTTTCTTTTTTATTTTTTCTTCCAGGTTGTACACTTTTGACTATTGTAGGTTTTGTTTTTTTGTTTTTGTTTTTATTTTTTTAGACAGAATCTTGTTTTGTTACCCAGGCTGGAGTACAGTTACATGATTATGACTTAGTAAAGCCATAATATTCTGGGCTGAAGCAATTCTCCCATCTCAGCCTCCAGAGTATCTGGGACCACAGGCTAGTGCCAACATGCCCAGCTACTGCTACGTGGGGTGTGTGTGTGTCTGTGTGTGTATGTATGTATGTAGAGATAGGGTCTCCCTATGTTGTCCAGGTTGGTCTTGGTCTCCTGGACTCAAGTGATCCTCCCACCTCAGCCTAGCTTTCCGATATAATTTAAAATCAGGAAATGTAATGCCTTAAGATTTTTCCCCTCAGAATTGCTTTTGCTAATCAGGGTCTTTTGTGATTCCACATGAATATTTTTTTCTATTTCTTTGAATAATACCATTGAAATTTTGATAAGGATTCTGTTAAATCTGTATATTACTTTGGGTACTATGGATGTGTTAACAATACTCATTCTTCCAATGCATGAACACAATATCTTTCCATTTACTTATGTCTCTGACTTCTTTCATCAATGTTTTATACTTTTCAGTGTACAGATATTTCACATCCTTGGTTAAATTTATTCCTAAGTATTACTTTTGTTGAGGCTATCAATAACTAGTTTTTTTTTAATTTCATTTTCAGATAGGTTATTTGTATGTAGAAATGCAATTGATTTTTGTATCTTGATTTTGCATTCTGCAACTTTACTAAATATATTTAATAGTTCTAACAGTCCTTTTGTGGAATCTTTGGGGTTTTCTACATATAGGATCAAGGCCTCTGCAAATATAGATAATTTTACTTCATGCTTTCCAATTTGTATGCCCTTTAGTTTTTTCTTCTCTGATTGCTCTTGCAAGTACTTCCAGTAATATCTTGACTAGAAGTTATGAGAATGGATATTCTCGCCTTGTAATGGATCTTAGAGGAAAAGTTTTCAATTTTCCCCTATTAAGATGTTAGCTGTGAGTTTTTCATAGATTGACTTTGTTATGTTGAGGAAATTTTCTATACCTAAATGCTAGAGAGTTTTTTTGTTTTTTTTGTTTTTTTTTCAAAAAAATGATACGTAACTGTATCAAATGCTTTTTTCTGCATTAGTGGAGATGATCATTTGGTTTTTTTTTTTTTTTTTTTTTTTTGAGACGGAGTTTCGCTCTTGTTACCCAGGTTGGAGTGCAATGGCGCGATCTCAGCTCACCGCAATCTCCGCCTCCTGGGTTCAGGCAATTTTCCTGCCTCAGCCTCCCGAGCAGCTGGGATTACAGGCACGCGCCACCATGCCCAGCTAATATTTTGTAATTTTAGTAGAGACGGGGTTTCACCATGTTGACCAGGATGGTCTCGATCTGTTGACCTCATGATCCACCCACCTTGGCCTCCCAAAGTGCTGGGATTACAGGCTTGAGCCACCGCGCCCGGCGAATCATTTGGTTTTTATCTTTCATTCTGTTAATGTGGTATATTACATTGATTGATTAATGTATGCTAAACCAGCATTTCATTCCATAAATTCTACTTGATCAAAATACATAGTGATTTTGATACAGAATGTTCATCAGAGATATTGGCCAATCGTTTACTTTTCTTCCAATGTCTTTGTCTGGCTTTGGTATCAAGCCAGACATGGTCTTTTTCATCATGGTCTTATATAATATTACTCAAAGTATTTCCTATAGTTTTATTTTTGGAAGAGTTTGAGAAGAATTGGTATTAATTCTTCTTTGAATATTTGACAAAATTTAGCCATGAAGCCATTTGGTCACGAGCTTTCCTTTTTTGGAAGATTTTTAATTACCTCAAATTATTTATTTGTTTTTCATCTTCACAGGTGATTTCTTTCTTCCTGATTCAATCTCGGTAGGTTGTATTTTTCTAGAAATTGATCTATTTCCTTATGCTACCCCATTTGTTGGCATATAATTAGTCACAACCATCCCTTATAATCCTTTTTATTTCTGATACATCTGTTGTAATGTCTCCATTCTCATTTCTTATTTTATTTATTTGAGTCTTTTCTCTCTCTCTCTCTTTTTGTCTTAGCTAATCTAACTAAGGGTTTGTCCATTTTGGACCATATGGTGGGGAGTAAGGCATCAGGTAGGATACTTCTCTGAGTGGAGTGCAATTGTGTAGATTCCATGCAGCTCCTTGAACTGGGCCCAACACTTGCAAGAACTATAGGAATTCCCAGTGCAAAGATAGCTGGCATTCCTGGTGGTGATGGGGGCTGTCAGCAATCTCCTGCTTACCATTTTTTTTCCTTGTTCTAAGCTGGTCCCAATCTGAGGATGAGGTAGCAGAGTCAAGATGTTTTCTTCCTTTTGCTTTGTGGCCATCCTGGGTTTCTGTGTGCTACAGAATTTCTGCTCTTCCTTTGCGATACTCTGGCATTCTCCCTTAGATATTTTTGTCAGAATATAGTCATTTTATATGTTGTTTTAGCTGTTTTGTTGGAAAAGACAAGTGTTAGAAACTCCTAGTTGGCAATCTTGCTGATGTCCCTTGTAATATAATTATCTTAATGTAATGACTGTCTCTAACAAGGAAAGGATTCCACTACTTTTATTTGTTTCTCCTTTCTCTTTATATGGCATGAACCCAAACTATGATTTTCTATTATAAATGATGATAACTATCTCTGATTTATAGACAATATAACAAATATAGATCGGAAAATATCTAATCCATCATAAAACATATCTATATATCACAAGAAATTCTAATTGACCACTTTACATATTTCATGGGCCAGACTGAGCTAGTTCATCACCACATTGGCCATGTAAAATCAATAGTGTAAAAACTGACTGTAGCAGGTTGGTTTACAACCTGCCATCAAAATTTTTGTTACGAAATAGTAGCATAAAGAGATGACAATCAGAGAACTAGCAGCACAGAGAAAAGGGAAAAAAAAATCATTATCATTTTATCATTCTTTTATAACCCATGTTTTTTAAAAATAGCTATGACTAGTACTCCCAATTTATTTTTTCTAAAGATATTACAATGATCATTATGAGACATATTGTAGCTCAACAGATGGTGGTAATTTAAAAAGTGAGACCCAAAACACTGGATTAACTATGTCAGATTGTTTACTTGCTATGCCCAAACTAATAGAAGTTGTGTGAATTATTTTTTGCTAGGAAGATAATAATGATTGTAACAATAATGATACTGATAGTATTTACAATTTACTGGGCTTCTCCTACATGCTGATAAGCACTTTAGGAAAATAATTCTACAAATCTGTAATAGCTCTATAAGGTAGAAACTATCATCCAAATTTTGCAAATGAAAATTCAAAATGAGAGGTTCATATTGGTTAGGTATCTTATCCAGATTTTACAAGATTGTAATAAAAAGTTTGTGGAGATGGGGAGATAAATTTCTGAAATGCTACACCTCAAAATTTTGGCAAACCTGAAGACTTTTCAGGATTTATCACTGTGTTACCTAATCCCTGAGGATTCTGTAAGAGTGTAATGCTATACCTCTGTGGCATACATAGCTAGGATAATGCTAAAATTTTACTTGAAAAATAGATATACACTATATTACATTATAGCTGAAAACTACTGCATCAGCAAAATTTTAGTAGCTTTATCCAGTATTCATCCAGTTAAAACAAATTGACCATTTAGTGGAGAATGCTCATTTATGGTAGGAACAATGGTCTGTAGAGTGTGCCTTCACAATGTCTCCTCCTTCTATAACGACTTGGTCTGTCCCTCATCACTTCAAGTCTGTACCACTATAATTATCTCCTTACTGTCTCATATACCATGCTGATACACCCTATGCACAGCCAACAGATGAATCTTTCTAGAGTATAATTGTAATCACATCACTCTACTGTCCAAAAATCTGGAAAGATGTACTAGTACCTAGAAATAAAGGAAATATCTTACCATGGTAGCCAAAGCTCTTCACAATATAGCCTCAAATAGTTTTCCAGCCTCATCTCAAATGTTTCCTGTATTTTATGGTGTACCTAATGTGAAACATTTGTTTTTACCTTTCTTATAATATTTGCTTGCAGTTAAGAAATACGATGAGAAGTGGAGCAAGATGGCAGAATAGAAGGTTTTATTGATTCTCTTCACCTTGCCCCTACAAGAACATAAATTTAACAACTATCAACACAGAAAACACATCATCACCTTTATAAAAACTAAAAATCCAGTGAGCCCTTATAGTACTTGGTTTTATCTTTGTATCGCTGAAAAAGATATTAAAGAAACAAACAAAAAAAAACAGTCTTGAGTCACTAATGGCACCCCTCCCCCTACTCTCCACCCCACTGGCAACAATAGCATGCTATAGAGACCATCTCTGGGTGATGGGGGAGGAAGAACACAACAATTGTGAGGCACCAAAGTCAGTATTATCCTGTTAGGGTAGAAAGGAAAACCCGACCAGACTCAGCTGACTTCTACCCAACCAGGGAACATTTAAACTAGCCTAGCCTTAGCAAGAGGGGAATTGTCCATCCTAGCTGTCAGAACTTGAGTTCCCACAAACCTCACCACCATGGGCTAAAGTGCTCTATGCTCTAAATAAACTTTAAAGGCAGTCTAGGCTATAAACACTGCAACTCTTAGGCAAGTACTAGTGCTGAACTGGTCCAAGAAACAGTGGGCTGGCAAAGAGTAGGGAGGAGAATCATGACCTACTGAGACAGAAGCTGAGGCAGCTAAGGAAGTGATGACATCATTCCTTACCTAACTCCAAACTGCAAAGCACACAGCTCCAAAAATGTCCACTTTTTTCCACTTGAGGATAGGAGAGAAAAGAATGGGGAGAACTTTTCTTGCATCTTGGATGCCAGCTCAGTCACAGTAGGATAGGGCCCTGCTCAGAATTGTGAGACTCTTATTATAAGCCCTATATCCCAGACGACATTTCTAGATACAAACTGAGAAAAAACTTTATCTGCTGCCTTGAAGGGGAGGAGGACCCAGTCCTGGAACCATTCATCCCCTGCTAACTGAAGAAACATTGGGTCCTGAATAACCAGCAGAGATACCCAGGCACTAAGTCAAGGACCATGGATGAGCCTCTGAGACTTGCTGGCTTCAAGTGAGACCCAGAATATTACCAGCTGTGGTGGCTATAGGGTGAAAGTCCTTCTGCTTGAAAAGAGCAGAGAAAAAAGTAAACTTTGTTTTGAACCTTAAGTACCAGCATAGCAACAGGTTGGTAGAGGACCTATTAAAGTCCCCAATTGAAGGACTTGACTCTTGGATGGCTTTTCTGGACTGGCACTTGGCCAGAAAGGAGGCAATTTCCCTGAAGAGTGAGTCCCAGGCGAGGCAGCTTTCACAACAAGATGACTAAGAGCCTTGGGCCTTGAGAGAACATCAGCAATATTCTGGATGTACTTCCTGTGGCCTGTGGTGGCGGTGGCTATGGGGCGAGGCTGTTCTGTCTTTGGATAGGGGAGGGAAGAGTAGAAAGGACTGTGTCTTATGGTTTGAGAGCCAGCCCAGCTGCAGCACAATAAAACACGAAGTAGACTTCCGGACCCACTTAAAACCTGGGGGAATGCATGGATCTGAAGAAAGGACATAGGCCTGGATGACTTTACCAAGTACTTATGAAGAGCCTCAGAGCCCTGAGTGAAAATAGGTAGTAGCTATGGAGTGGTCTCAGGCCTTGCTTGAGACCCAGTGTTATGTTGGCTTCAGGTTTGACCTAGTACAGTCATAGCAGTGGTGGCAACAGGGGTGTTAGTGCCACTGCACGCTTTAGGTGGCTCAGAACAGAAATACTCTGTTCATTTGGGAGAATGTAAGGGAAGAAAACAAGAGTCTGCCTAGTAATCCTGAGAATTCTCTTGGATCTCCTTGAAGACCATCAAGGCAGTACCTCTATAAGTCTGCAAAACCACAGACAGCATCACTTGGCTTGTGCTGCTTCCCAAAACACACACAGCTTAGATTACAACACTCAATTCCTACAAAATAGCTGAAAGGCCTTTCCAATAAGGTCAAGTACAATCAAGTCCAGACAATGAAGACTGTAATAAAAACATAACTCTTAAATGCCCAGACACCAAAAAACAAAAGACAAAACAAAAAAAACCATCTACTAGCAGAAACACCACCCAGGAAAACATGACCTTACCAAATGAACTAAATAAGGCACCAGGGACCAAACCTGCAGAAACAGAGATATGTTACCTTTCAGGAAGAGAATTCAAAATAGTCATGTTAAGAAAACACACAAAAAAATCAAGATAATCCAGATAAGGAATTTAGAATTCTGTAACATATTTTAATAAAGAGATAAAACAATTCAAAAGAATAAAGTGGAAATTATGGAGCTAAAAAACAAATTTGTCAAACTAAAGAATGCATCAGTCTTTTAAGAGCAGAATGATAAAACAGAAGAAATAATTAATGAGTTTGAGGACAGGCTATTTGAAAATACACAGTCAGAGGAGACAAAGGAAAAAGAATGAAACAATGAAGCACACAGGACACAGAAAATAGCCTCACAAGGGCAAATTTAAGAAGTATTGGTCTTAAAGAAGTTGAGAAAGAGGCAGGAGTCTAAAGTTTATTTAAGTGAGAATAAAAGATAACTTCCCAAGCCTAAAGAAAGATGTCAATATTCAAGTACAAGAAGGTTATAGAACACCAAACAGATTTGACACAAAGAAGACTAACTCAAGGCATTCAATTTTCAAACTCCCAAAAATCAAGAATAAAGAAAGGATCCTGAGAGAAGCAAAAGAAATGAAACAACATACAATAGATCTTCAATATGTCTGGCAGAAGACCCCTTAGTAGAAACCTTATAGACCAGGAGAGAGTAGCAAGGTACATTTAAAGTGCTAAAGGAAAAGGCTTTTACTTTAGAATAGTACATCCAGCAAAAATATCCTTCAAATATGAAGGAGAAATGAAGACCTTTTCAGACTAACAAAACCTGAGGGATTTTATCAACACCAGACCTTTCTACAAGAACTGCTAAAGGAAGTATTTGAATATGAAAGAGAACGATGTTAATAAGTAATCACCTAAAAGTAGAAAACTCACCAGTAATAGTAAATACACAAAAAAATCACAGAATATTAGAACACTGTAACTGCAGTGTATAAACTGCTCTTATCCTAAGAAGAAGCAATAAACCAATAAAAAATAATTACTACGACAACTTTGCAAGGCATAGACACTACAATAAGATGTAGATAGAAACAAAAAGTTAAAAGGAGGGAGAACAAAGTCAGGGCATAGAGTTTTTATTACTTTATTTTTGCTTTTTTCTTTGTTTATGCACACATCGCTATGTTGTTATCAGATTAAACTAATGAGTTATAAGATAGTATTTGCAAGCCTCATAGTATCCTCAAACCAAAAAACATGCAATAGATGAACAAAAACTAAGAATCAAGAAATAAAAGCATACACCAGAGATTACTTTCACTAGATAAGACAGGAACTAAAGAAGGAAGGAAGACAACAAAACAACCAGAAAACAAATAGCAAAATGGCAGGTGTAAGTCCTTACTTACCAATAATAACATCCAACGTAAATGGACTGAACTGTCCAATCAAAAGACATACATTGCCTTAATGAACTGAAAAATAAGACCTATTGATTCATTGCCTACAAGAAACATACTTTACCTATAAAGACACACATGGATTGAAAATAAAGGGTTGGAAAAAGATAGTGCATGCCAATGAAAAGCAATAAAGAAGGCTTTGCCTGAGCCAATGTCTAGAAGGGTTTTTCCGATGCTACCTTCTAGAGTTTTTATGGTTTCAGATTTAAGTCTTTGATCCATCTTGAGCTGATTTTTGTATAGGGTAAGAGATGAAGATCCAGTTTCATTCCTCTACATGTGGCTTGCCAATTAAATACTCCAGCACCATTTGTTGAATAGGACGTCCTTTTCCCACTTTACGCTTTTCTTTGTTTTGTAAAAGACTCAGTTAGCTTTAAGTATTTGGCTTTGTTTCTGGGTTCTCTATTCCTTTCCACTGGTCTCTGTGCCTAATTTTATACCAGTTCCATGCTGTTTTGGTGTCTATGCCCCTATAGTATAGTTTGAAGTCCATTAATGTGATTCCTCCAAACTTGTTCTTCTTGCTTAGTCTTGCTTTGTCTATATGGGATCTTTTTTGGTTTCATATGAATTTTAGGAATTTTTTTTATAATTCTGTGAAGAATGATAATGACATTTTGATGGGAGTTTCACTGAATCTGTAAATTGCTTTTGGAAGTATGGTAATTTTTACAATGCTGATTCTATTCATCCATGAGCATGGGATGTATTTCCATTTGTTTGTGTGATCTATTATTTCTTTCAGCAGAGTTTTGTAGTTATCCTTGTAGAGGTCTCTCATGTCCATGGTTACACATATTTCTAAGTATTTTATTTTTTTTGCAGCTATTGTGAAAGGAATTGAGTTATTGATTTGATTCTCAACTTGGTCGCTGTTGGTGTATAGCAGAGCTACTTATTTGTGGACATTAATTTTGTATCCTGAACCTTTGCTGAATTCATTTACCAATTCATTAGAATATCTTTTTTTTAGTATGCTCTAAATCCAGTACTAGTACATCCCTGCATAATAGCAGTCCAATTCAAGTGAGGGGAGATTTTGGCTAACTTCTTTTATCTGGGTAATTATACCAGTATGCTTTTTTTTAAAAAAAAAAAAAAAAAAAAAAAGCCTACATGGAGTAATCTAACATCTACTCTATCATTTATTTATATTCTAGTCTTAATAAATAGGAGTCACTATAGGTATCTGATCTCCTTTCAGTCACCATACACATCTGTGTTCAAACAGGTACTATGGTATCCATGTATCCTCCAAAATTCATGTTCTTTGACCTTCAATATAACAGAGTTAAGAAGAGGATTTTTAAGAGGTGATTAAGTCAATGTATTAATTTTGTTATCTCATGAGTGGGTTCATTATCATGAGAGTACGTTTGTTACAAAAGTGAGTTTGGCCATCTCTTGTTCTCTCACACTTTCTGGCTCTTCCATTTTCTACCATGGGATGATGCAATAAGAAGGTTCTCACCAGATGTGGCCCCTCAATTTTCTTGGACTTCTCAGCCTCCAGAACTGGAAGAAATAAATTTATTTTCTTTATAAGTTACCAGTATGTTGTATCTGTGATAGCAACACAAAACACACTAAGACAACAGACTTAACAAAATAAGTCAGAGAACAAATAATCTGCACGTTATGATCATTCTGTCCATGAATGCTGTGTTGACTCTAACCTTTTGCAATATAGACCCATCCATCTAGCAAAACCTTCAGTAGCTGCATGCTCCTACCTATCTTATCTAAACATGTTAGAAATGTAATAGGGTAGTTCGACTCCTCAGTGGCACATTCTGGTTATCTCTGTTCCACCAAAGTAAATCTGTCACCAAGATGTTTGCTTTTCCTTTATTTTTGTTTTTGCTCTTGATTTCAGATCCATCTGTTATGAGTTGAATTGTGTTCGCTCTCCCTCCAAAAATAAGATGTTCAAGTCTTAACCACACAATTCCTGTGAATATAAACTTCCTTGGAAGTAAGGTCTTTGCAACTATCAAGTTAAGATGAGGTCATTAGAATGAGTCCTAATCTAATATGACCATGTAGTTATAATAAGGACAGATTTAAACACAGTGACATGCAGGCTTCTACAGTGGGAAGAGGATGTGAAGATGCAGAGACACAGAGAGGATGCTATGTAAAGGTAATGGCAGAGAGTAAAGTGATGCCAGGGAACCTCCAGAAACTAGGAAAGAGATATGGAACAGATTATCCCTAACAGCCCCCAGAAAGAACAAATTTTGCTTACATCTTAATATTAGAATGTTAGCCTCTGGAACTGTGAAATAATACACTTCTGTTATTATAAGCCACTCAGTTTTAGCTACCTTTTTACTGCAGCCTTAAGAAACTAATACAGCATCTTTTCCCATGACATAAATGTAGCAAAAGTTCTATAGTGTTTCTATCTTGAGAAATTACATTTTTTCCTCAATTAATCAGGAAGAAGTAAATATTCATCTAATTTTAAAAGAAGATCAAAATTATTTCCCTATCAGCCAAGTAGCTGGGAGTTTAGGGACAATGTTTTATATAGAAACAATTTAATTTAATGATTCCTTGGAAAGGCATTGTAACCTGCTACGTGTTAAAATAACTCAATAAGAAAATTTCCCATAAACTTTTTTGAGAAAACTTGTCTTCTATAAAGAAAGCATAATTGGGACTTGAATTTTAAAATTATATATATACATGTGAACATGTACATATATAATTCAACAGAGACATGCTCAATTTTGTTATGTTCTAATTCACAATGACGACATGCCTTTTCATTCTAAATGACTTGATAATTATTTAAATAACATAGATCACTTATTTTACTCCTGCTTCAAACTTGGTGTCGACGAAAAACATCTAATTCTCTACTTAACTTTGCCAACAGAGACCTGATCTGATGCCAAGGCAGAGATGAGGCTGTACTTTCATTTTGTCTAGGTTGCAGTCTTCAATCTTGTTAAATAACATAGGTGGTTTCTCATGCAAAAGCACATATAAAATTATTTTGAAATGCACAAATTCTTCTACTTTCTATGAAAACACAGTATTTGCCATTTAAGACTGTTTAAGGTCTTCAGTTCTTTTAAGAACTGAGAGCTACATGAGAAAATTAAGTTGCTGCAAGATTCATGTTCACTTCAGTGGGAGCTGCACAGTGGAATGATGGTCAGGAATCTATCCTAATTAGTAGGCACTCCTGCTTTGCTGCAGCTTAGTTATGCCACTGTTAAATTCAACTCAGTAAATGGAGCTATCTTCCAGTTTCTGAAGAAATTGTTACATTTGCATTTTGCTGAATGCCAACTGGTGATATTTAATAAACAGAGAAACTTTAAAATAGCTTTAAGTAGTTTCAAAAACATGTTTCATATGATGAAGTTCATTTTTTCCTTACCCAAGAAACAAAGCAAAAGGAATTAGCAATATTTGTTTTAAGATTATGGAATATCAATTAAAGATGTTAATGCTATGTTTCCTAGAATATTAATCACACAAAAAAAGGATAAAATATTTAGATAAGTTTTCAAAATGTCACCTCCATATAGCAGATGAGCATTTTTCAGAATTATTCTTCTTTCTGCTTGAGACCGTTTTCATCCAAGATCTCTATAATTTTTCCTTGTGACATTCCTATCATGAGATTCGATGACTGTCAGATAGATGAAACTCTAGAAAACCCATCTCCTTATCCTAGCTGTTCTTCTAAATGTACTCTTAGAAATAATTCGTTCCTACACTTGCTCTTAGATTGGAATAAATTATCTTAATTAATTGACCAAATGTGATGGTAGAATCAAAATCTTCAAGAATATATCAGTTAATCACATTGGATGCAATTAATATCTTTTTAACCTGAAGGGATTTATTTATAGTTGTCATACTTTTATCCTATAATATGTAATACGAATAATTTGTTAAAATCATTTTAAACTCCTTGGTTTAAAATCATTATAAACTCCTTGGTTTCCTTGTACCAAATAAACTATCATACAATATTTTAAAGAAACCATCTTAAGCTATATTAAGAAAAATGCCATTTTAAATGTCATATTAGTATTTCATTAATGCATTTGTTTCTAATTGTAATCACAGGAAATAAGTCGTTTTGTTTAGGTAATACATACATTATTTAAAAGAAGCATCAGTATGATTGCAGCAAATGAGGACCAGCAGGCTTTAAATAATACCACATCCAGGAAGACAATGTCTTTAAGAGATTCACAATGACATTTTTATATTTCTATTGTATATATTGACAAGTAGTTTATACATCTTCCAAATAGTTTCAGAAAAGCAATATGTTGAAAATATTTTGTGTGTGTGTGTGTGTGTGTGTGTGTGTGAAGTTTTATCTGAGAAACCCCAGTGCTATCTTAAAGAAATGTGTCTTGCACCAAGAGAGCATAAAACTGCCCTTATGTATTAAGCATTGGCCGCATAATGACACAAAGTTCTTCTCAGACCCCACAGGGTGAGCTCTTGACTTCTAGGAGGCTTGTTTATCAAAACAATTAAGCCCTGAGAAGAAGCTTTAATGGACTTGATATGTTTTAAGTTAATAATCTGGTGGTCCATACTGTAACAGGGACCATCTTTTGCAAGATAGAGGCTAAACAAAGGCCACGCAGCTCTAACTTCACTTTCATTAAGAAAAATTCAGTCAGCTAAAGTATCTTCCTACCTTTCTGTATAAGCCATGCTTATACCTATTTAAATAATGCAAGTAAAACAAAACACTAGTCTCCTCATTTATCTAAAATTATAAAATATTACTATTTCAAAAGTAAATTTATAAATGAAAAAAAATGAAGACCAGAAGGAACTCAGTTAAAACCACATACTAGTTAATAGCAGAACCTGGAGCTATATATCTTGGGCCTCTCACCAAAAATAGCTTTACTAACACATTGCTTTAACTGCAAATTTTATTTTTTTCTTTCAATAATAAGAAACTAAAAAATTTTTAAATGAAAGAAATGTTGATAGCTTATATTGTGCTCGGATACTATCATCACATCAAAGTCAGAATGAGATTTAAACTCTGATTACTTTCACTATAATCTTACAATGAAAGCACTTTTTAATCTCCTTAGTGAGAATGTCTGCATTACAATATCTAGTTCTACTATACAGTCAATAGAGGCACGATCACTTATGGAAGTAGTATATATTATACACTTCATTGCTTCAACTTCTAAGGAATTAGAACAGAAAGAAAAATCTGCTCTTGGATTAGATAGAGACCAATAAAAATTAACTGACTTCTTTTGGTACATTTAATGATTTTTAATATTTTATAGATATTAAAAGTTTTCTGAAATACATTTAATTATAATGGGTATATTATCGAGGCAGGTAAACAAGTTTTTCATTATTAAAATACCAGGCCTCTGTGTTTGCAATATAAATGTGATGCAAAAAAAGCTTATCTCTGCATTGCATATTAACAATATTTCACATTTAAATTCTCATTTAGCATCGCAGAGGTATATTTTTAAATGATATTAAATCAATATTTGGTACCTATTATTTGCTCAGTATGCATTTAGCACTGTCTTATTCTCACCAGGGGTTCTATCTCCAGATGATCATAAATGTTCATTACCCTAGTCTATGAAGTGAGTTTCTGCATAATGAGTACCTGTAGACTTTTCTCTCCCTTCCTCCCTCTTCAGCCTATTAGGATTGAGACATGTGACTTTTAGTTTTGTATAAAGCAAACTGTTGGAATGGTTAGTGGCACAACATTGAATGTTTTACAGCATACAAACAGAACTTCTCTTTTGTTATGTAAGCCTACCTTTTCTTTATACATTTTTTTTGATTTCTCTTCAGCTTGCTGCAGTGTGAATTTTAAACAGGAACAGCTCTCTTTACACAGATCCTGCCCCTCTTCTCCCTCTCTATTATGTAGGGCCTAATAAGATGTTTAGCAATCTAGCTGAGTAGTCGAAGAGCATGCTTTGGCCAAAGGTATAGATTGGTTTTCTTTCAGATCACATGTCTAGGGAAGGTTGCTGCATGGAGGGCCTTATATCGGTAAATTGGGTCAAGGCATTTTTGTTCTGGCTCCAAAAATAGTACAGATTTGTAAGTATTTGCAAGATTATATATGCTGGGTCTGAGAATCAAAGTCAAGAGTCATTATTCAGTTTCATCGAGACTCAGAGCTACTTCAAGATCCAGAAAACCGTTCAAATCAATAACTTGAAAAATTCATTCACCATAGTATTAGGGCTAAGTTACATTTCACTTTATTTCAATGCTTTGAAAAATGAAAGCTATATGTTGTGTATATAGGAACATCTAATTAACAAGAAGACAAAATTAACCAAGAAACCTAAGCTTCTGCAAATTTATTACTGACTACAGTTGCTTCATCTTGAAAATATTGCTAATATACATTTTGGTATTTCCCAATATTCCAGACTATACAAAACCTAGAAAATCTCTCCCTTTTTGACATATGGGAAATTTTAAAAGATAGTAAAATTCCTTCCATCCAGAAAACATTCAATTGATATATGTTGACTAAGCAAAAGACTTATGGAGGTATAAAGCAGGTCAATGTTAAAATTAAAATTAGGACTTCTTTCACCTTATTGATTACCTTCAATTCATTAGGTACTATGTCAAGCTCTGGGGAGAAACATAAAGGAATAATATCTAACCACTACCCTCAAAAAGCAGAGAATCTAGTTCCAATGAGTGTTTTCTGTATTTTAGGTGCTAAAACAGGTTCCAGATATATAATGAAAAATAAATATACAGTCACTGCATAGCTGAATGGAGAAGAAAGCCATAGAAACAGAAAAAGAACTACACATAGTATACAACAAAGTGTCATGACTAGTTACTAAATGATAAGCATTGGGGATATTAACTATTAAAAAAATAGAATAGCTACCTGCCCTATGGAATCAGTCTAGTGATAATATCAGCATTTAAATAATATTTACAAAATAATTACAATAGTGAGGAGTGTTTAAAAGGAACAGTGCAATATGGTTTGTACTGTATTTGATATTAATATAAGGCAGAGTAGTGGCACAAATTAAGTGGAACTAACTTCATTTACAAAACTCTTTGAGGGGCTGGGCATGGTGGCTTACCCCTGTAATCCAAATACTTTGAGAGGCAGAGGTGGGAGCTTTGCTTGACACCAGGAGTTTGAGACCAGCCTGGGAAACATAGGTAAACCTCATCTTTAAAAGAAATTAAAAAAAAAATAGCTGGGCATGGTGGTGTGTACCTATGGTCCCAGCTACTCAGTAAGCTTAGGCGGAAGGGTCACTTGAGTCCAGGAGTTCGAGGTTACAGTAATTATGATCACAGCACCGCACTCCAACCTGGAAGTCAGAGTGAAACCCTGTCTTGAAAAAAAAAAGCTGCATAAGCTGGGTCATAAAGGTTATATAGGAATTTGCAAGGTAGAAGAGAAAAAGAGCATTAAGACTAGCATTTACAAAGGTCAAAATAAGCTCCTTCCAATTTGGAATAGCCCCTCATATACCCACATCCTAATAAAAAACTTACAAGGTTTTTGTTTGTTTTACAGAATTATTCTTGTTTTGTCTAGAGGTTTATCAACTTTCTTAAGTTAAACAAATGCAGAGTCTAGAGTTACCAAGTCTATCCCAATACAGCTTACTCTGATTCCAACAGAAACATAGTAAAGGGAACAAAGAAATGGTTAGCTAGTGAGGAATCAGAAAAGACGCTATAAGGAAAGCTCAAACTACAGCAATCATGAACAACTGGGTAGATACGTGTTTACTCCGCAGGAAGTCAAACTGTAACAACTGCTGGAGAACAAACTTCATAAGAATAAAAAGAGATACAGTCTAAACATTTGGAGGCATTGTGGGAAGAACAAATAGCATCTAATCTAAAAATAGCTCAGGATATGACCTACTAATTCCAAAATTAATTGTTGAATGTCTAGCTGTTAAGTCATTATGCAAGATTTCTCAGCCTTCAGTCATGGTCCCTGTCCTCAGGAAATGTGCAATCTAGTTGAAAAGCTAAAGCAAAAATACAAATAATCATACTCTAAAGAAGAATACAAAAATTTCAAAAAGAAAAGTACAAATGAAATATTCTGGGGAGAAAGAAATGAAGTGAAAGGAACTATAAAAGAATTCCTAGAGGAAATAGCATTCAGGTTGAACTGTGAGTACTAAGTAGGATCTCAACAGGCAGGTATGTAGGGAGGGCATTCCAATCAGAACAGCAGGATCGAAAGTATGCAGATGATAATGTTCGAAAACACAATATTCAAATAACTCAGTCCAGGTTTGCATGAGCCTTGGGTATTTACAAGACAGAAAACTGAAAAGGTAAGTCAAAACTATGTACTAGAAGTCAGAAGAGATTTATCTGATAGTCCATGAAAAAAACACTATTTTTTTTAAGGAAGGAAGTGATGCAATGGAGCCAATACTTAGAAAAGATTAATCTAAAAGAGTTTCTATTTAAGACACAGTCTGTCTTTCTGAACTCGTGATTTGTTAATAAATAATAGAATACAACTACATGGACCATAGATTCACTTTGGAGTGATAGGAACATTTGTTCTTAAGTTAATGAAAGCTACTACTAACAGAATGAGATGTGAATAAAACAGATTGCATGGCATCCATAAAGGGGACTTCAGGTCAGATTTAGTTTGGTTTAGAAATTGATGGTTGTATTCAGAGTTTATCATAGGGTAAAATTAATACCTGATACACTAGCAGAAGTTTCTGGTTTTGATCTAGAAAACCTGAGTTCTAACACAAATCATCAAAGTCTTTAAGAAGCAGCACTACTGTTATTTAGCTATGATAGGAAACTACACTGGTATTTGCATGCTTTGCTGAGTGCAATGATCCCTTTTTATATAACAACGAGCTTTGATAATTCCATTCTCACAATGGCAGGTACCTGTAACAAAACATCTAGCTTTCTGACAGAAGAAATAGACACAGGATTCTACCCAGTTGACAGGTTTGGGCTTTTTTTCAAATACGTCAAAAGCAAGCTATTCTTGACTCATCCTGCATAATAAGATAAAACTTTCATTTCCATTGAATTTCTACATATTCCCACTCCTGCCACATCTGCATTCAGTGACCACTACTAAAGGAAAGCATACACACACACACACACACACACACATTTTAAAGAATTCTCCTTTTTCATATTTTACTTAACAGCAAAAATCGCTAGCCTATCATTTCGGTATTGGCAATAAGCCAATTATTCACTCACTCCTATGGTATCCCTAGGCTCCTTGGTTAATGAAAATTACCAGCAAGTCTGTAACTATGGACATGAATTGAAAAGTCTTGGGTCAATAGTTTTAGCACAGTCTAGAAACTACTTTCTAGTGCCAAATGATTAGATAAACCTGAAAACCATCTATGGGTCTTCAATACTCTCTGATGAATAAAAAAATAATCCCTTGCTTATATAGAAAATGCACTCTCTCTTAACACTTCTCTCTCTCCACCCTCTACATGCCATTTAAAAAATCTTTCTTTTTATCTTTCAGTCTACCCTACCAAAGTTCCAAGTCCCAAATGGAAACTCCTATTCCAGATTATATGTTCATCACAGCCAGTACTCTTCATAGCCTAATACAATAAAATCAATGCAAAAATGTCACTTGTCAGTCTCTTTGTGCATAAGATAAAATGATGCCATCTGTGAGACAAAGTAATGTAGGGTTATGAGTCATCTCCAACTCCTGTAAAATAGCCTAGTCAGTCTGGGCCTGGGGAGAAAATGATGAAGAGAGGGCAATCAGAAAATCAGTGCACTAGTGATTCATTTCTTAATTTATAGAAATGTGAAGTTCTTTTAAGCTGATATGGGCAGATCAACTGACAAACCTGCTATGCGCATCTGCACTTTTATTATACTTTTATTATACCTGCTAAGCACACCTGCATTTTTATGATAGAGTTTGCCTGAGGCCATCATAGCAGCAGGGCCAGAATACATTAGCAAAATTAGAAGAAATATCATCAGGCAACTTCAGGCTTCATGTAAACAATTAACAGCTCATTAAGGAGAATTTTACTTCTGTGGGAGCCTATCCTTTCCTTGACCAAATTTAAGCTGCTTAATAAATTGAGGCATCCACAATGAGGATCAGGGGTATCTCAAAGTCTGTGGCACTGTTTGACTCGGGATTATCTTTTAGCATACTTATTCCTCTATAGTCATCTATTGAATTATACACATGTATTATGACAATCCAACCAGAAAAATAAAACTTACTTTCCCACATTCTGTTCACAGTCCTGCTTCTGTAATATCCCTATTTGATTCTGAGATATAAGTAAAACATACTCAATATATGCAGATATATTGTAGTCTCTGGAAAATGTTTTAACTGAAATGTTAGTGGTAAATCTAAGAAGCAAAAGGGCTGATGAAGCGGTAAAGTGGGTGCATATTAAAAGCAATTAACTCTCCCCCTCAAAGAAGAGATAAAATGATGTATAATTTCCAAACCCCTTACCATAGTCTCAATCAAATTTAGATTTAGCAGCATTTACAATCTGCTTGATACATTCACTGAAGCACTGTGGGATTTATTGGACAGTTTAAAGCTTTGCTCTCAAACACTAATTAATTGGACTTGAGTCTCTAATGCTAAGTTTGTTTATTTTCCAAATATAAAAAAATACCTTGATGTACAAATCTCTAGCTGAACTTGAAATGTAAACTTTGAAACTGAGCATATAAAGAATGGAATGTAAAAATTTCATTCTATAATAAAATAATATTATCTGACATGCAGGAAGTTTTGAAGATACAATAATTGAGGTAAAGAGGTCTTGTGGTCCTGCATCGTTGCTGAAAAATGTTGGCTTTAGATATAATTTTAACCTGTAATATACTGTAGTAGCATTTATTTAGTCATTCAGTTAACACTTATTGAACACTCACTGTGTGTCAAGCATTGGACTCATCAGAGGTACAGGGATAGGTTAAATTGGTTTCTGCTCTCCGGGAGCTCACATTTTACTTGAGGAAATAGATGTGTAAATGGCTGATCACACTGACAAGTGTCATAAATTGAGTATGATTTGAGTGTTGTGAGGACACAAAGGAAGAAGCAACTTCTTGAGGTGATATCACTGAGTCCTATAGCAGTTATTGACTGGTATCTCTGGTGATAGTAGAGAATACATGTAATACACAAAATGACACATACCATCTTATTCTCTTATACCACTCTGTCCCTTTCCTTTGGAACAGTAATGTCAACTGATAGTTACATGTGTGATTGTTTCATTAATGTCTGTTTCTATGACTAGACTATGAAAACGCGGAAGATAGGGGCTTGTCTGTTTTTGTTCACCATCTCCAGGGCCTTTTATGGTGCTGGCACATAACAGATAGTCAGTTCTTGTTCAGTGACTATTGAATGAAGGAATATGTGTTTTCAAGCTATGGGAAGACAGTTATAATGGGAAACCTCACTACAATATTATTATCTACCACTTTGTCCTTTTGAGAAGCTTATTCTTGCATTTTCATTCAAATAGTTAATCCATCCCAAAACAGGCAGTTATCCTCCGATGTAAGCAGACAAAACTAACACAAGCATTACCACATGCACACCTACAGGTTACACAGGTTACAGAAAATATATCATAAACAAGTCATTACACACAGGTTATACAACATAAATCATACCAAGTCATTACATTCAACACAGCTTATGTTTTGGGCACTACATATCTTAGCACAATACATGTACCTTTCCCACAGCTTATCGCATAAGTACATGAATGTGTCCTTATTCACACTGCCCCCATGTCCTCCTTTCTTTCCTTAGCCCTTGTCACTCCCAGCCTATAAGAATAAGTGAATGTTTTATAGAAAATGTTATATTTGCTGGAGTCTTGGATTGAGTGGACTTGATCAAAACCGAAACTTAGACAATTCTGTGTTTTCATCAGGAGAAACTTCTGGTCTGGAAGCATCCAAATTAATGGCAAGAAATCTTACCCTAGAAAATCTCATCACAAAGAAAGCAACCCACTCAAAATAATAAGCCTAAAAACTTTTGTGGGGTGTGTGTGAAATTGAAATAGTCACTGCAACTCAATATACCACTTGCTTTGCATGGAAATACATAAAAAATGGCCATTATTTGTTCAGAAGAATATGGGACAAAGATAATCAAAATTTGGCATAGATATTTTCAAATGGATGTCAATGGAGTAATTCAATGCTTGTACTTGACATGTAATGGAGCTAAAATGATCTGAACATAGTTCCCAAAATTGCCACATAAAACATAGCTTCGAGGCCCTTTTTTCATCTTCTTCATGTGTCTAAGACCCAATACATGTATGACTTCATGCATTAAACCCTGCCTAATTAATGCTCCCTTCTCTGAACTCCTATAACTTGCGTTTCCTCTATTACTTTTTAGACAATGTGTACAGTACTGTATCGTTATTTAACATTTATTCATGTTGAAAGGACAGCATCCAAGAGATTAAAAAACACCACAACCATGATCTTGCACAGGATGAATTCCTGAGAAGATTAGAGATGTTTATCTTAGAGAAGTTTTGAGAATGGGCAAGAGGTGATATGCTAATTATCTTTGATTAATCTAAGTGTTCCTATACCTGGATAGCAAACAGGATGGTTCTACAGGGCTCCAAAAGATAAAACCAGCACCAATGGTTAAAAACTATTGAGATATTATTTTCAAACCAGTTCAAAGAATGACTTCCCAATTGTCAGAACTGATTTGACACAGAATGGGCTACTGCCACAGGAAATAATGAAGTCTCCGCTATTAGAAATATGCAATTAGAGAAGAATTCAAGAGAAAACTTAGGGATCAAATAAGCCAAATGAGATTTAGAAACCTTTTCAATCCAGGGATTATCTAATTTTTAATACACTTTGCCTTCTCAACTACTCTATAAATTTCTTAAAGACCCAAACTCTCATATCAGTTTCCATCCTTGGTACCTATTTCTTTATCTCAAACATAGTAGATGCTCATTAAACATTTCTTGATCAAGACAGACCCTGATATCAATACTGAAATAAAAGTGTAATGCTTGAGACAGTTTTTGGAAAACAGTAAC
This sequence comes from Callithrix jacchus, assembly GCF_049354715.1. Lineage (NCBI taxonomy): Eukaryota > Metazoa > Chordata > Mammalia > Primates > Cebidae > Callithrix > Callithrix jacchus. Next base: position 92,242,888 of record NC_133524.1, read on the forward strand.
TATATTCACAATATAATTAAAAATATACATTTTGAATATTTTACACCATGAAGTATCATACAATTATTACTAACCCTAACAGTATATTAACAATAGAATTCATGATTAGCAATAAGGCAATAGCAATTGCATTAGTACTGATAATATTAGTGATATTTACAATGATTATTAAGCCTTGAAAAATTTTGGATGGATATACTATAACAACTTCATACCAGAATAAGAGCTTCATACCAGAATTACAACTTCATACCAGTAAATCAATCAGAAATAAAATGAAACTGAGTTATTAGGTGCAATTATTGAAAATGAAAAATGAAATTTTTGGCTTAGAGTTTGCCAGAAAATAGAACCAGTATAAGAAAATGTTAACAGAACTTAGGAATAATTTCAAGAGAGTTAAGAAAAATAAGTTCAACTAGTCATTCTGGACCTAATGAATACCCAATTGATTAGATTTCAAAACCATCTATTGAGGGTGAGATGTCAAAACGTTGATGTAGAATTCAGACATTCAACCTTGACTAAGAAAAAAGTATAGTTTTAACTAAGAACACCTTGACATATGAAGGGTGCTTGTGAAGTAACCCTGTATTGTAAAAAGGTATCCCAGGAAATGGACTCCTGAGAAAATAAACCACCAACTCACAAAGCCAAAATTTCCTTTCTACCCCTTCCTGTCTGCTGAATGTTTTATTCTAGAATAATAATATAAATAGAGAGTGCATGAGGAAATTTTTGTGTGTGTATATACAGAAGATTTTGTGTGGAGCTCTATATGGGCAACCAAGAATGGAAATATTTGACTAACAAATCTGTTAAAATGTATTCCAATAGTTTTATTGATAAGCCTAAAACAATCTGGTTTTCTTTCTAAGAACCGTGATAAACCCAAGTACTATTGATAAGCCTAAAACAATCTGGTTTTCTTTCTAAGAACCGTGATAAACCCAAGTACTATTGATAAGCCTAAAACAATCTGGTTTTCTTTCTAAGAACCGTGATAAACCCAAGTACTTTCACAAAATTAACCTGAGTTAGAACTGGAGTATTGTTGGAACTTCAAGGCAGCTTCAAGTGACAGCTAAAAGGAGAATTTCAATTCTTATCAAAATAATTGTTTTAAAAGATGTGAGGTTATAACCAGGAAAATAAGAAGGCAGTGAAGTCCACAAGGGTAGGTACTTCCGTCCCTTGCAATGTGGAGAACAAAATGATACCAAAACCTGATAATGACATAATCTAGGCAAGTGATACTAGCCTGAAGTTGAGAATGCTAAAATATTAGTGTCCCATTTTTCTTCAGTGTTAGTTCATGGTCCAGGGGGAAATGCCTGTCGTCAAAGAAGCTCAAAAGGGCCAGACATAAGCAAGCTTGAGATTTCACATTGTGACATGCCACCTGTTTCATTTGACACTTCTTTTCCTTAAATTTATTGTGTATACCAGACAACTTAATATCAATAATAAAATGAGTACCATCTATTGAGTTTCTCAATCTATCAGGTGCTTTATAAACATAACCTATTTTTTTTAATGCTCACAATTTTTAACTCCATTTTACAGATGATGAAATCCAGTAATTAAAGTGATCATAGAATTGAAGTAACATACTAAAGACGAATTGGCTGGGCTAGGTTTGTTCTGCCTCTAAAGCCTGGGTTCTTTCCACTCCTATCTTTCTAAGTAAATATTCAGAATCTGCATTTTAACACGGTTCCCAGGTGGTTTACATGCACAGCAAATTGGAGCAACTGCATATTATTCTACTTTCCTGCTGTTTCTCTCAGTCATACACAAACACTCACACACTAACACAAAGAGAATGGAGGATGGGGAGAGAAAGTAGTACAAGTCATTACCTACTTTCACAGTTAGAAATACCGATACACCTTCTCTAACAACTTCTGCACATTTTGAATACATCTGTTAATCAGATGCTTTAAAATAACATATATATTACATCAGCTGTTATTGGCATTCAGAAGCGTTTACTGAATATAATCATTTTGGATAAAAATGAAACATATTTTACAAGAGTTTATAGAGGAGCATAAAAACGGAGAGAATAAAGGCATGAGTCATATGGAAAAACAGAAGTCTGGGCTTGCTTTGGTTCACACTTTGATAGTAAGTACACTAGCAGTTACAAATGATGTATGAGTGGCTGTGGCTATAGAAAACCCACTGTCTGTAATAATTGCAATCCAAGCTTTCATAGAGCTATTTACCCTGAAATTGCAGAGAGAATGGTACCACGGGAATTCTTCCTGTTTACTTAAATTTGCCATCAATTTTGTTTGCCAGCAAACTTTATTTCCAGGTGCTGGACCTCAGCCATCCAAATTATTGTTATTGAAAAAAAAAACTGAATGAGAAACAATGTATTTGGTCTAATTTTTCCTCAATACATTTTCTAGCATGAACTTTCTTTACCAATGCATCTCAATGAGTAGGTAATTTTTAAATTAAGATTGGTCCTATTTGAAAATTCTATTTTTATTTCAATCATCAGTATGCTGAAATTGGTTGAATATAATACCTAATATAGGAATTAAAGAAATTTAGCATGGATGATTCTCTTTTCTAAGACTAATCTCAGTGCTTCTTCAAAATTTGTCTGCATAGATATCACCTGAGAACCTTGTAAAAATGAGCATTCTGATTCAGCAAGTATTGGGTGCATTTCTAACATCCCAGGTAATGTCAATGCTGCTGGCCCAAGAAACCACTAACAAAGGTATTAGACTGAATTTAGCAATAGCGTAATGTCAACGTTTTCAGTCCCCTTTTTTACGAAGCAAAACTAAATTACTTTTTAAAATAATAATAGTAATACTTAGTCATACATTATTATAGACAACATGTAAAATCATAGAAGTAGGGAAACTAAATAAACATAATCTTGCCAACCACATATAACTATTATTAACATCTGGCTGTATACCTTTCCACTCTTTCTTCAATGCACATACATCCAGTTTTACCAAATGGATATCTTGCCATTCATTATCTTTTGATTTATCAGCCATATCTAGACCACCCCAAGCTTTTGCACAGTTTTATATCAAATTTCCAAATCTCTCTTCACTTAGAACTGTGAGTACAATACTATCGACCACATCATTCTCTAAAGTAAATTCACAGCTTTTTATGTAGGTGTTAATGCAGAAGCAAGAATTCTATAAAATCTTGAAAGTGGTGCAGCATAAATATTAATAATGTAATGATGTAACAGCTTCATATGCACTGGGTATACAGAGGCAGGACCTCCTCTGCTCAAAATTATACTTTATTGCTCCAGAGTGTTGCATTTCTTTGTAAACCTGATCTCCAGGGACATCTCTGGAGTTCTTTTACATTCATTCTCTCGCATTCATTGGGGCCAGCTTTCTTAGAGAAACATAAGGTTTGTTCTGTTTTTATTTTTTTCTCTCTGCCCAGCTTGCTCGCCTTCCTTGACCTTTTCTTCACACGCTGTAGACCACAACTGTTTCATCTGATGGGGCAGGAGTCTGATACGCTGCTCTGCCCAGGTGCTCCTTTTCATTAACACTGCATCAATTCAGGCTGTCAGACAGGCTGTTATACCCATGACAACTAAACAGTTGGTAGAAAACAGGTACAGCTGGGCTACCAGTCACTTACATATGAATTGAAAGGGTTACTCTTGTCACTCATCCTTAGTGGGTAAAATGATATAATAGAAATGGATTGTGTGCAATTTTCTATGCTATTTAATATCAATGAGATGCATGTGACAAATCAGAAAAAGGAAGATGCATACTGTAAAATTTAAATAAAAGTACTCTGCCAAAATGTGAAAGTCAGGCATGATTTAAAATAGTTTTTATTTAAATAATTTTATCTAAGGTAGTTAACACAGTTTGGAAAGTTGAGTAAAATTCTTTGGTATCAGCAATAAAACAAACCCCTGTCTGGTAAGCTAATAATTTTAGGCTAACTATTTCTAGGTACATCATCTATATGCTAGCACAGCATTTTTCAAACTTTAGTGCATGTCAGAATCACCAGAAGACCTTGCTAAAGCAAAGATTGCCAAGTCCCATTCCTAGAGTTTTTCATTTAGTAGCTCTGGAGTAGTATCAGAGAATGTACATTTCTAAAATTCTAGATGATACTAATGGTGCTGGAATGATAAGAACAATGCTTAGAGTTATGCAATAATTCACACTGCTTTAGAGAAGGAGTTTTCAAACCAAAATTGGCAAAAGAATAACTTGAGATGGAAAGCTTAATAAAATGTAGATTCTAGGGTCTCAACTTCTAGCACTTTAATAAATGATTCTGCCACAGATGGACGTACACAGTCAAACACATTCTGATGATATTATTAGGTTGGTGCAAACATAATTATGGGTTTTGCCATTATTTTTAATATTTGTAAAGGGATTGATTCTCACACCTGAAAGAACATCAAAATCACTTAAACTAGAGCTTCTCAAACTGTAAAGCACATAATAATCACCTGGAAATCTGGTTAAAATGCAGACAGTAGGCCTAAGGTGGGACCTAAGATTCTGAATTTTCAATAAGCTCCCAGGTGACACTAGAAAGGCTGCTAATAAACTATTGACTGACAAGTCCCATTCCAGAGATTTTTATTCAGTAGAATGGGAATATATTTCCAATTTTTAAAAATATACCCAGAATACACTCAGTATATTTAAATTTCTTTTTGTAACTCCCTGTAACCAAGTATTTTGAAATTGATTTTTGCAGAATTTATATAGTACCAGTAATATTGTATACTTCTGTTAAATAGGCAGGGGGTGGGATTCCCTTGGCTCTGTGTTGCTCCCTGCTGGGTTGTCACCCTACCCATTACCAGCCACTAGAAAAACACACTGAAGTATACAGACCAGTGACACTATGAAGTAACCACATAAACAGGTATGCAAAAAATAGCTAGAATCATGATGAAAAGATCAAATCTACATGTTAGAATTGTAACCTTAAAGTGAAATGGGCTAAATTCCCCAATTAAAATACACAGAATGGCAAACTGGACAAAGAACAAAGACCTATTTGTATGCTGTCTTCCAGAGTCCCATCTCACATGCAAAGGCACACATAGGCTAGAAATTAAGAGATAAAGAAAATTAACCAAGCAAATGGAAAACAGAAAATAGTAGGCATTGCAATCCTCGTTTCTTACAAAACAGACTTTAAGCCAACAAAGATCAAAAAAGACAAAGAAGGACATTACATAATGGTAAAGGGTTCAATTCAACAAAAAGAACTAAATATCTTAAATATATGTGCATCCAGTACAGAAGCACTTAGATTCATAAAGCAATTTCTTAGGACCTTCAAAGAGACATAAACTCCCATGCAATAATAGTGGAATGCTTTAACACATCACTGACAATATTAGACAGATCATCGAGACAGAAAAATAATTCTGTTATGGATCAAGTGGGCCTGATACACATATACCAAACTCTCCACCCCAAAACAACAGAATATACATTCTTCTCATTGCCACATGGCAGTCACTCTAAAATTGATTCACATAATTGAAAGTAAATAATTCCTTGGCAAATGCAAACGAACTGAAATTATAACAGTCTCAGATCACAGTGCAATTAAGTTAGGACACAAGATTAAGAAATTCACTCAAAACCACAAACTACATGGAAACTGAACAATTGATTCCTGAGCGACTCCTGGGTAAATAATATATTAAGGCAGAAATCAAGAACATCTTTTAAACTAATGAGAATTAAGATACAATGCAACAGAATCTCTGGGATGGAGCTAAAGCAGTGTTAAGAAGGAAGTTTATAGTACTAACTGCCTGTATCAAAAAGGTAGAAAGACCTCAAGTTAAAAACCTAACAACTACAAAAGCTAGAGAACCAAGAACAAACAAACCACATAGGTAGCAGAAGACAGGAAATAACCAAGATCAGAGCAGAAATGAAAGAGATAGAGACACAAAATCCCTTTCAAAAAAAATCAATGAATGCAGGAGATGTTTTTCTGAAAAAAAATTAATAAAACAGATAGACTGCTAGCTAGACTAAAAAAGAAGAAAAGAGAGAAGATTCAAATAAAGACAATCAGAAATGATAAGAGGAATATTACCACTGGACCCACAGAAATACAAACAAGCATCAGAGAATACTATAAACACATCTATGCACATTAACTAGAGAACTTAGAAGAAATGAATAAATTTCTGGGCAAATACACCCTCCTAAGACTGAACCAGGAAAACACTGAATCCCTGAATAGAAGACCAATAATGAGAACTTAAATTGAGGCAGTGATAAATAAACTGCCAACCAAAAAGCTCAGGACCAGACAGATTCACAGCTGAATTCTACTAGACTTACAAAGAAGAGCTGCTACCATTTCCACTGAATCTATTCCAAAAAATTGAAAAAGAGGGATTCCTCCCTTACTCATTATATGAGGCCAGCATCATCCTGATATCAAAATCTGGTAAAGACACACACACAAAAGAAAACTTCAGGCTTTTATGATAAACATCTATGAAAAAATCCTCAACAAAATACTTGCAACCTGACTGCAACAGCACATCAAAAAGCTAATTCAACATGATTAAGTAGGCTTCATTCCATGCAAGATTGGCTCAACATATGCAAATCAATAAATGTAATCAATCACATAAACAGGACTAAAAACAAAACCACATGATTGTCTCAATAGATGCAGAAAAGGCCTTTGATAAAATTCAACATCACTTCATGATAAAAACTCTCAATGAACTAGGCATTGAAAGAACATACCTCAAAGTGTATGACAGACCCACAGCCTGTATAATACTGAATGGGGAAAAGCTGGAAGCATTCTCTATGAAAACTGGCACAAGAGAATGATGCCCTCTCTCGCCACTCCTATTCAACACAGTATTGGAAATTCTGGCCATGGAAATCATGCAAGTGAAATAAAGTTTATTCAAACACGAAGAGAGAAAGTCAAACTACCTTTGTTTTCTGATGACATGATCCTATACCTAGAAAACCTCATCACCTCAGCCCAAAAGCTTGTTAAGCTGATAAGCAACTTCAGCAATGTCTCAGGATACAAAGTCAATGTACAAAATTTGCTAGCTTTCCTATATACCCATAACACACAACCTGAGAGCCAAATCATAAATAAACTCCCATTCACAATTGCCACAAAAAGAATAAAATACCTAGGGATACAGCTAAAAAGTAAAGTGAAAGTCCTCTTCAAGGAGAGCTACAAACCACTGCTCAAAGAAATCAAAGATGACACAAACAAATGGAAAATCATTTCATGTCCTTGGGTAGGAATAATCAATACTGAAAATGTCCATACTGCTCAAAGCAATTTATGGATTCAATGCTATCACCATTAAACTACCATTGATTTTCTTCACAGAATTAGAAAAAAAAAGTCATATGGAACCCAAACAGAGCTCAAATAGCCAAAGCAATCCTTAGCAAGAAGAACAAAGCTGAAGGAATCACACTACTTGATTTCAAACTATACTACAAAGCTACTATAAACAAAACAGCATGGTACTGGTACAAACACAGACACATACACCAATAGAACAGAATAGAGAACTCAGAAGTAAGACTGTTCACCTACAAACATCTGATATTCAACAAACCTGACAGAAACAAACAATGAGGAAAGGGTTCCTGATATGGTTTGTCTATGTGCCCACCCAAATCTCATCTTGTAGTTCCCATAATGCCCATGTATTGTGAGAGAAATCTGGTGGGAAGTAATTGAATCCTGGGGGCAGGTCTCTCCTATCCTGTTCTCATGGTAGTGAATAAGTCTCATGAAATTTGATGGTTTTTATAAGGGGAAGTTTCCCTGCACAAATTCTCTCTTGCCTGCCACCATGGAAGACATGACTTTGCTTCTCCTTTGCCTTCTGCCATGATTGTGAGGCCTCCCCAGCCATGTGGAACCATGGGTATATTAAACGTCTTTCCTTTATAAATTACCTGGTCTCCAGTATTTCTTCATAGCAGTGTGAAAACGAACTAATACAATTTTCTATTTAATAAACAGTGCTGGAATAACTGGCTAGCCATATGCAGAAAATAGAAACTGGACCCCTTCCTTATACCATAAACAAAAATCAACTCAATATGGATTAAAAACTTAAATGTAAAACACAAGACTAAAAAACCATAAAAGAAAACCTAGGCAATACCCTTCAGGACATAGGAACAGGCAAATATTTCATGATGAAGACAACAAAAGCAATTGCAACAAAAGCAAAAATTGACAAATGGGATCTAATTAAACTAAAGAGCTTCTGCACAGCAAAAGAAACTATCATCAGAGTAAACAGACAACCTACAGAATGAGAGAAAATTTTTGCAATCTACCCATCTGACAGAGGTCTAATATCCAGCATCTGCAAAGAACTTAAATTTACAAAAAAAAACAAAAAACAAAAACCATCAAAAAGTGGGCAAAGGATGGGAACAGACACTCCTCAAAAGAAGACACACGTGGGAAAAAAACTCAATATCACTGATCATTAGATAAATGCAAAGCAAAACCAAAATGAGATACATGTCAGGCCAGTCAGAATAGCTATTATTAAATAATCAAAAAAATTAACAGATGCTGGTGAGGTTGTGGAGAAAAAGAAAACTTTTACATTATTGGTGGCAGTGCAAATTAGTTCAATCATTGTGAAAGACAGTGTGGTGATTTCTTAAACACCTAGAGGCAGAAATACCATTTGACCTAGCAATGCCATTACTAGGTATATACCCCAAAAAATATAAATAATTTTATTGTAAAGATGCAGGCATGCATAAGCTCATGGCAGCATGCTTTACAATAGCAAAGACATGGAATCAATCTAAATGCCCATCAACGATACACTGGATAAAGAAAATGTGGTAAGTATACATCATGACATACTATGTAGCCATAAAAAGGAATGAGACCATGTCCTTTTTTTTTTTTAATAGATACAGGGTTTCACCATGTTGGCCAGGATGGTCTTGATCTCTTGACCTTGTGATCTACCTGTCTCGGCCTCCCAAAGTGCTGGGATTACAGGTGTGAGCCACTGCGCCTGGTGAGATCATGTCCTTCACAGGGCCATGGATGGAGCTGGAAGATGTTATCCTCAGCAAACTAAAGCAGAAACAGAAAACCAAAAACTGCATGTTCTCATATATAAGTGGGAGCTGAATGTTGAGAACGCATAGACACATGAGGGGGAACATACAGTGGGGCCTGTCAGAGGGTGGGGTGGGGAAGGAGGAAGTGCATCAGGAAGAATAGCTAATAGATGCTGGACTGAGTAACTAGGTGATGGAATAATCTGTGCAGCAAACCACCATGGCACTTCTTTACCTATATAACAAACCTGCACATCCTGCACATGTAGCTTGAACTTAAAGAAAAAGTTGGTAATCAAAAAAATAAATAGGATGATCTGTGCAGCAAACCACCATGCTACATGTTTATCTTTGTAACAAACCTTTACATCCTGCACATGTCCCCCAAACTTAAAATGAAATTTAGAAAGAAAAATAAATAAAAATACAAATATTCTTTTATATAACAATGTATTTTGTCAATTTTTCCAGTCCAGGAACATTTATACAGTTTAATATCTAGCATTATATTTACTTGTCATGTAATCTTTAATTTGGAATAGTCTCTCAGGCTTTCTTTGACTTCTTGACCTTTGCAATTTTTAACAGTACAAGCTAATTATTTTGAAGAATGTTCCTAAATTTGAGATTGTCTTATGTTTCCTCATGAATATATTCAAGTTACATACCTTGGCAGCAATACCATAGGGGTGATATACCCTTAATGTATCATGTAGGAGGTATAATGTTGATATGTCCCATGATCAGTGATATTAACTTTTATCACTTAGTTAAGGTACTGAATGACAAGCCTCTCCCATGTAAATTTAATATTCTTTAATTTGAAATTAATGAATAATATATGGGGGGAATTGTTGAAACCATGCCAATATCCTGCTCCTCATCAAACTTTAGCCCAATAATTTTAGCATCTATTGATTTTCTCAATCATTCTTTTGAATTAAGTAGTTGGCATTATGATAAAATGAAGAAGTTTTCTTTCTCATTCACTAACTTCTTGATTGATTTATGTCAGTATTGATTCAAAAATTATTATTTTCTAATTGGTTCAAAACTAACATCCTCATTATTAGCTTTGATTTTTTAATCATTCCAGATTTGGTCAGTGGAAAACACTTCCAGCTAGTTCCTTTGTCATTCTCATTTGTTTCCATAATTGTTTGGGTACTTCCTTACTTTCTGAAACAATGAAATATTCCAAGCCCATCATGTACTTTCTCTTTCCCTGTGCTGCAATTAGTCATTCTCTATGGAGCCCTGGTCATTTCAATAGAGTATGATATTTAGAAATAAATATGCAGACCCTAGTTGTGTCTATTGCCACTGGTATAGAACTGCTTACAGGCTCATACGGGTAACAAAAATATATGTGCTCTGAAATGGCCAAACCCAATTTAAAACCACAAGGTATATTTTAGCATTCCCCTTGCTGCAATATTTCTCTTCTCCTCAATGAAAAATCTGGTTTTCATGCTCAAAGCATCCACTCATCAGCTCAAGCCTAAAATATACCAGAGAACAACGCAAACTTACCAACTATAATTGTTATTTATACTTTGTGTGTGAGGTGTGTGTGTGTGGGTGTGTGTGGGTGTAAAATTTATACCCATGTAACCTATGCCCGTAACAGAATATTTCTATCATCTCAGAGGGTTCCTTGTGCTTTCTCTCAGTTAGTCACACCACCATACTCCCACATAGAAGCAACTACATGTATTTTTTTTTTTACCTGTTTTTCTGGCCAGTTATAGAACCATAATGGTTAATTTTTTTTTTTTTTTTTTTTTTGAGACGGAGTTTTGCTCTTGTTACCCAGGCTGGAGTGCAATGGCGCGATCTCAGCTCACCACAACCTCCGCCTCCTGGGTTCAGGCAGTTCTTCTGCCTCAGCCTCCCGGGTAGCTGGGATTACAGGCACGTGCCACCATGCCCAGCTAATTTCTTGTATTTTTAGTAGAGATGGGGTTTCACCATGTTGACCAGGATGGTCTCGATATCCCAACCTCGTGATCCACCCGCCTCGGCCTCCCAAAGTGCTGGGATTACAGGTGTGAGCCACCGCGCCCGCCCATAATGGTTAATTTTGTGTGTTAACTTGACTGAGTTAAGGTATGCCAAGATAGCTAGTAAAACATTTCTGGGTGTGTCTGTGAGGATGTTTCTCAAAGACAATAGCATTTGAATCAGTAGACTGAGTAAAGAAGGCCTGCCCTCCTCACCAATGTAAGTGTCCTCACCAATGGGAGTGTCATCCAATTTTGTCGAATTACTAGATAGAACAAAACAGCAAAAAAAAGAGTGAATTCTCTCTCATCTCTCATTGAGCTGAGACATCCATGTTCTCCTGTTCCTGGACATAAGATCCCTGGTTCTCTAAACTTTGGACTCCAGGATTTATACCAGAAGTTCTATCCATGTCCATTTCTGCCCTCAGGTCTTTGTCCACAAACTGGCAAGTACAATATCAGTTCCTCTAGTTTTTAGGCCTTCAGACCCAGACAGAATTTTATCACCAGCTTTCCTGGTTCTCTATCTTATAGACAACATATTGTGGGACTGCTCAGTTTCCAGAATCATGTTAGACAATTCCTGATATAAATAAATATATGTATACATATATATGTATGAGGATTAATTATTTATCTCCCTGTCTCTGTTTTTCTATCTATCTATCTATCTATCTATCTATCTATCTATCTATCTATCTATCTATATCATGTCGTATTGCTTCTGTTTCTCTGGAAGACCTCAACTAAAACAAGAACTGCATATGGCTCACATATTGTATGTTCTCTTTTGTATTCATCTTTTCCCCCAACATGATATCTATGAGATTTATTAATATTGTTTTATGTACAAGTAGTTTATTTCCTTTTATTACTGAGTAGCATTCCATTACATAAATATACAATAATTATTTTACTCATTCTCTCACTGACAGATGATTTGGCTTGTTTCCAGTTTGGGGCTATTTTAGTGAAGCTACTATGAACATTCTTAAAGAGCAAGTATTGCTGTGACCATCTACATAGCTTTTGTCTTGAAATAATTATTCATTTACACAAAGTTTCAAACAAATGTATGTTCCAGTGTATAATTCTCTGTTTTCCCCAAAGTTAACACTTCCACAAACCTTATTAAATATTTCACTAGTTTTAAATGTGTGTGTGTGTGCATGTGTGTGTGTAGCTCTATGCAGGTTTATGAAAAATGTAGATGCATGTAACCACGAGCACAATCAAAATATAGAACTATTCCATCACCATAGAACCCGTTGTTTTACCCTTTGTAACTACATCTACCCTTCAGTTGCTAATGTTTATTTTCCAATGGCTATATACTATTACATAGAGACAAAACTTATTTTTGTATATTGTGACATTGCTAATTGCACTCAGCTTTAGTATTGGTAGAATTGTCCAAAAATCAATTCACATTTTAGAAATATGCAAAATAGACTACTGGATGTCTTTCCTATGAAGTGCTATGCAATGTCCAGTTCAGGGATCCACGATTTTTTTTTTTTTTTTTTTTTTTGGCAAAAGGTCAAGATCAAATAGTAAATATCTTATTTCTTAGCCATATAATATCTGTCATAACTACTCAACTCTGACACTACAGTGTGAAAGCAGCTATGGACAACACACAGTGTGTCTACCTTCCAGTAAAACTTTATTTATAAAGAGGGCCGGGCGCAGTGGCTCACACCTGTAATCCCAGAACTTTGGGAGGCCAAGGCGGGTGGATCACGAGGTCAAGAGATCGAGACCATCCTGGTCAACATGGTGAAACCCCGTCTCTACTAAAAATACAAAAAATTAGCTGGTCATGGTGGGGCATGACTGTAATCCCAGTTAGTCGGGAGGCTGAGGCAGGAGAATTGCCTGAACCCAGGAGGCGGAGGTTGCGGTGAGCCGAGATCGCGCCATTGCACTCCAGCCTGGGTAACAGAGCGAAACTCCGCCTCAAAAAAAAAAAAAAAAAAAAAAAGAGAGAGAGAGAGAGACTGGGCTAGATATGGCCCAAAGGATAGAGTTTGAAAAGTTTTGGTCTAGCAGAAACTCTTGGGATTGTCTAATTATGCAGGGTGTATCTCTGACTGATGTTGTTGAATAAGCTATTTTATGTCTCTGTATATGTAGAATTTAATGTGCAGAAAACTATTAACAATGCAAACAATACTTTCTGGAAAGTGATGCAAATGATTTCCATGGTAATGAATTTAATTTTTGTCCAATAAAATAAAATTGATTTCTGTTCAGTAACAAAAATAAACACAAATGTCATACTGTCTTTTGTGTAGGGTTTTAACTGGTTTTGCTTTTATTTTTTTGTTAATTTTTGAGTACATAGTACATGTATATATTTATGGGGTAAATGAGATATTTTGATACAGGCATGCAATGTGAAATTAGCACATGATGGAGAATGGGGTATCTATCCTTTCAAGCATTTATCCATTGAGTTGCAATCATATTATACTCTTTATTTTCAAATGTACAGTTATTATTGACTAAAGTCGCTCTGTTGTGCTATCACATAATAGGTCTTATTCATTCTTTCCAACTACTTTTTGTACCGACTAGCCATCCCTGCCTCCCCCCTAACCCCCTACTATATTTTCGAGCCTCTGGTAACCATCCTCTGCTCCCTGTATTCCGTGAGTTCAATTATTTTGATTTTTATATCCCACAGATAAGTAGAACGCATAAAGTTTGCCTTTTTTTCTGTGCCTGACTAATTTCACATAACATAATGACCACCAATTCCATCCATGTTGTTGCAAATGACAGGATCTCATTCTTTCTATGGCTAAACAGTACTCCATTGAATGTAAGTACCACATTTTCTTTATCAATTTATCTGTTGATGAGCACGCAGGTTACTTCCAAATCTTAGCTATTGTGAACACTGCTGCAAAAAACACAGAAGGGGAGATGTCTCTTCAATATGTTGATTTCCTTTATTTTGGATACATATTCGGCAGTGAGATTGTTGTATCATATGGTAACTCAATTTTTACTTTTTTTGGAGAACCTCCAAACTGTTATCCATAGTGGCTGTAATAATTTACATTCCCACCAACAATGTACAAAGGTTCCCTTTTCTCCACAGCCTTGCCATTATTTGTTATTGACTGTTTTTTAGATATAAGCCATTTTTAATTGGGGTGAGGTGATATCTCATTATAGTTCTGACTTGTATTTCTCTGACAATCATAATGTTGAGCACTTTATCATATGTCTGTTTGCCATTTGTATGTCTTTTTTTTTGAGAAATGTCAAAATATTTTGCCCATTTTTCAAATGGATTATAAGGTTTATCCCTATAGAGTTGTTTGAGTTCCTTATATATTCTGGTTATTAATCCCTTGTCAGATGGGTAGGGTGCAAATATTTTCTACAATTCTGTGAATTCACTTCACTTTGTTGATTGTATCCTTTGCTGTGAAGAACGCTTTTAAATTGCTGTGATCTCATTTTTCCATTTTTGCTTTGGTTTCTTGTGCTTGTAGGGTATTGCTTAAGGTGCCTTTACCCAGAACAATGTCCTGGAGAGGCTCCCCAAAGTTCTCTTGTGGAAGTTTCATAGTTTGAGGTCTTATATTTAAGTCTTTAATCTATTTTGATTTGATTTTTGTATATGGTGAGGGATAGGGGTCTAGTTTCATTTGTCTACTTATGGATATCTAGTTTTTCCAGCACTATTTATTTAAGAGACTGACTTTTACCCAGTTTAAGTCTTGGCACCTTTGTCAAAAATGAGTTCACTGTAGGTGTGTGGATTTCTTTCTGGGTTCTCTATTCTGTTCCATTGGTATATATACATGTTTTTATGCTAGTACCATACTGTTTGGTTACTATAACACTGTACTATAATTTGAAGTCGGGTAATGTGATTCATCTGGTTTTGTCCTTTGGCTTAGAATAGCTTTGTATCTTCTGGGTCTTTTGCGGTTCCATATAAATTTTAATGCTGGCTTTTCTATTCTGTGAAGAATGGCATTGGTATTAATATTTTGATAGGAATTGCATTTAATCTTTAGACTGCTTTAGATAGTATGGATATTTTAACAATATTGATTCTTCCAATCCATAAACATAAAACGTTTTTCCATGTTTTGGTGTCCTCTTTAATTTCATTCATCAGTGTTTTATAGTTTTCTTTATAGAGGTCTTTAACTTACTTGGTTAAGTTACTTTGTAGGGATTTAATTTTAAATGTGGCTATTGCAAGTGGGAATTTTTAATTTCTTTGTCACATTGCAAACTGTTGGCATATAGAAATGCTACTGAGTTTTGTATGGTGATTTTCTATCCTACAACTTCAATAAATGTTTCAGTTCTAATTATTTTTAATGGAGTCTTTAGGTTTTCCCAAATATAAGATCATAACATCTGAAGGCAAGGATAATTTGCCTTTTTCCATTCCAATTCGGATGACTTTTATTTCTTTCTCTTGTCTGATTGCTCTAGCAGGGACTTTCAGTACTATGTGGAATAATAGTGGTGACAGTGGGTATCCTTGTCATGTCCCAGGTCTTAGATGAAAGACATTCAGTTTTTCCTAATTCAGTATGATACTAGCTGTAGGTCTGTTGTATATGGCTTTCATTATGTTCAGTCATGTCCTTCTATCCCCAGTTTTTTATGCTTTTATTATGAAGGGATGTTGGATTTTATTGAATGCTTTTTCAGTAACAATTAAAATGATCATATGGTTTTGATCCTTTATTCTGTTGATATATCACATTGATTGATTTCAGTATGCTGAACCATCCTTGCAACCCAGGGATAAATTTTACTTGGTAATAATGAATGATGTCTCTAAGGTATTGTTGAATATTGTCTCCTACATTGAGAATTTTTGCATCAATCCCCATCAGAGACATTAGCCTATAGTTTTCTTTTTTTTAAATCTGTTTTGTTACCATGTTAATACTGGCCTCAGAATGAGTTTGAGTAGGATTGGTATTAATTCTTCTTCAAATGTGTGATAGAATTTAGCAAGGAAGCCATTGGGTCCAAGGCTTTATTTACTGTGAGACATTTTATAACATCTTTAATCTCACTACTAGTTATTGGTATGTTGAGGTTTTGGATTTCTTCTTGGTTCAATCTTGGTAGGTTGTATGTATCTAATAATTTGTCAATTTCTTCTAGAGTTTCCAATTTATTGGCATATAGTTGCTCATATGAGCCACTAATTATCCTTTGAATTTTTGTAGTGTCCATTTTAATGTCTCCTTTTTCATCTCTAATTTTATTTATTTGTATATTCTTTCTTTTTTTCTCATTCTGGCTAAAGATTTATCGGTTTCGTTTAACTTTTAAAAAAACCATCATTTTGTTTCATTGACATTTTATAATTTTTTATTTCAATTTTATTTATTTTTGCTCTGATGTTATTTCTTTCTGCTAATTTTTGATTTGTTTTGCTCTTACTTTTATAGTTCTTTAAGATACATCATTAGGTTGTTCATTTATGTTTTTTTTGTCTATTTTGATGTAGGCATTCAAAGATATACACTTCCCTCTTAGCACTGTTTTGCTGTATCCCATAGAGTTTGGTAAGCTGTGCTTCCATTATTATTTGTTTCAAAAAATTGTTAAACTTTCAACTTAATCTCTTCATTGATCCACTGGTCATTCAGGAGCATTGCTTAATTTCTATATATTTGTACAGTTTCCAAAATTTCTCTTGTTATTAACTTCTAGTTTTGTTCTATTGTAGTCTGTGAAAATTGATGTTATTTCAATTTTCTGATTGTTTAAGGCTTCTTGTTTAATCTAACCTATGCTATATTACTGAGAATGATGATTTTGCTGAGGAAAAGAATGTGTGAATGTGTATTCTGCAGCTTTTGGATAAAATTTTCTGTAAATATCTGTTAGATTCATTTGGTCTATGGTGCAGATTAAGTCTTATTGCCCAGGCTGGAGTTCAATGGCACAATTTTGGCTCACTGCAACCTCTGCATCCCAGGTTCAAGCGATTCTCCTGCCTCAGCCTCCCAAGTACCTGGGATTACAGGCATGCACCATCATGCCAGGGTAATTTTGTAATTTTAGTAGACATGGGGTTTCTCCACAATGGTCTGGCTGGTCTTGAACTCCCAACCTCAGGTGATCCACCTGTCTCAGCCTCCTAAAGTGCTGGAATTTCAAGCATGAGCCACCATGCCTGGCCAAGTCTATCATTTGTTTATTTTCTGTCTGGAAGATCTAGCCAATGCTGAAAGTGGAGAGTGGAATTCTCCAGCTATTATATTATTGGACCTACCTCTCTCTTTAGGTTTAATAATATTTGCTTTACATATCTGCATTCTCCAATGTTAAAGGCATAGACATTTATAATTGTTCCATCCTACTGATAAATTGACCCCTTTGGTCAGAGAACTCCCTCCCCTTGCCAAGAGAAGCCCTAAGGCATTGTGTAATGAGGAACGGTGCATTTCGGCCCAGATACTATGCTTTTCCCAAGCTCTTTGCAATCTGCAGACCAGGAGATTCCTTTGGGTGCTTAAACCACCAGGGCCCTGGGTTTCAAGCACAAAACTGAGTGGCCATTTGGGCAGACACCAAGCTAGCCGCAGGAGTTTTTTTGTCATACCCCAGTGGCACCTGGAACCCCAGCAAGACAGAACTGTTCAGTCCCTTGGAAAGGGGGCTGAAGCCAGGGAGCCACATGATCTAGCTCAGCAGATCCCACCCATACAGAGCCAAGCAAGATAAGATCCACTGGCTTGAATCAATCCATATGCGAATCAATAAACTGCTCTCCCTGCCAGCACAGCAGTCTGAAGTGAACCTGGAATACTGGAGCTTGGTGGGGGGAGGGGCATCTGCCATTACTGAGGCTTGAGTAGGCAGTTATCCCCTCACAGTGTGAGTGCTTTACCAAGCAAATGAAAAGAAAAAAAGGGGGGGGCATTACATAATGGTAAATGGATCAATGCAACAAGAGAGCTAACTATCCTAAATATAGATGCACACAATACAGGAGCACCCAGATTCATAAAGCAAGTCCTTAGAGACATATAAAGAGACTTAGACTCCTACACACAGTAGTGGGAGACTTAAACACCCCCACTGTCAGTATTAGACAGATCAACGAGACAGAAAATTAAAAAGGATATTCAGGTCTTAAATTCAGCCTTGTACCAAGCAGATCTAATAGACATCTACAGAACTCTCCACCCCAAATCAAAAGAATATACATTCTTCTCAATACCACATAGTACTTATTCTAAGATTGACAACATAATTGGTAGTAAAACACACCTCAGCAAATGCAAAAGAATGGAAATCATAACAAACAATCTCTCAGAACACAGTGCAATTAAATAAAACTCAGGATTAAGAAACTCAATCAAAACTGCACAACTACATGGAAACTGAACAAGCTGCTCCTGAATGACTACTGGGTAAATGATAAAATTAAGGCAGAAATAAATAACTTCTTTGAAACCAATGAGAACAAAGAAACAATGTACCAGAATCTCTGGGGCACATCTAAAGCAGTGTTTAGAGGGAAATTTATAACACTAAATGCCCACAGGAGATAGTGGGAAAGACCTATAATCGACACCCTGACATCACAATTAAAAGAACTAGAGAAGCAAGAGCAAACAAATTTAAAAGCTAGCAGAAGACAAGAAATAACTAAGATCAGAGCAGAACTGAAAGAGATACATAGAGACATGAAAAAGTCTTCAAGAAATCAATAAATCCACAAGCTGGTTTTTGAAAATATTAACAAAATAGACCACTAGTCAGACTAATAAAAAAATAAATATGAGAAGAATCAAATACACACAATAAAAAAATGATAAAGGGGAGATCGTCACTGATCCCACAGAAATACAAACTACCATCAGAGAATACTGTAGACACCTCTATGGAAATAAACTAGAAAATCTAGAATAAATGGATAAATTCCTAGACAAATACAATCTCCCAAGACTAAACCAGGAAGAAGTCGAATCCCTGAATAGACCAATAACAAGTTCTAAAATTGCGGCAGTAATCAATAGCCTACCAACCCAGAAAAGCCCAGGACCAGAAGGATTCACAGCTGAATTATACCAGAGGTACAAAGAGGAGATGGTATCATTCCATCTGAAATTCTTCCAAACCATAAAAAAACAGGGACTTTTCCCTAATCCATTTTATGAGGTCAGCATCATCCTGATACCAAAACCTGGCAAAGACACAATAAAAAAGATAAATTTCAAGCAAGTATTTCTGATGAACATTGATGTAAAAATCCTCAATAAAATACTGGCAAACTG
This sequence comes from Callithrix jacchus, assembly GCF_049354715.1. Classification (NCBI taxonomy): domain Eukaryota; kingdom Metazoa; phylum Chordata; class Mammalia; order Primates; family Cebidae; genus Callithrix; species Callithrix jacchus. The sequence goes on from NC_133524.1 coordinate 92,262,304, forward strand.
AATCCAGCAGCACATCAAAAAGCTGATCCACCATGACCACGACTGCTTCATACCTGAAATGCAAGGCTGGTTTAACATATACAAATCAATAAACATAATCCATCACATAAACAGAACCAATGACAAAAATCACATGATTATTTCAACAGATGCAGAAGAGGCCTTCAATAAAACTCAGCACCCTTCAGGCTAAAAACTCTCAATAAACTAGGTATTGATGGAACATATCTCAAAATAATAAGCTATTTATGACAGACCCACAGCCAATATCATACTGAATGGGCAAAACCTGGAAGCATTCCTTTGAAAACCGGCACAAGGAGGCCCTCTCTCACCACTCCTATTCAACATACTATTGGAAGTTCTGGCCAGGTCAATCAGGCAAGAGAAAGAAATAAAGGGTATTCAAATAGGAAGGGAGGAAGTCAAATTGTCTCTGTTAGCAGATGACATAATTGTATACTTAGAAAACCTCATCATCTCAGCCCAAGTTCTCCCTTAAACTGATACGCAACTTCAGCAAAGTCTCAGGACACAAAATCAATGTGTAAAAATTACAAGCATTCCTATACACCAATAATAGAGAAACAGAGCCAAATCATGAGTGAACTCCCATTCACAATAGCTACAGAGAATAAAATACCTAGGAATATAATTTACAAGGAATGTAAAGGATCTCTTCAAGGAGAACTACAAACCACTGCTCAACTAAATAAGAGAAGACACAACCAAATGTAAAATTATTCCATGCTCATGGATAGGAATAATTAATATCATTAAAATGGCCATACTGCCAAAAGGAATTTATAGATTCAATGCAATCCTCATCAAGCTACCACTGACTTTCTGCATAGAACTAGAAAAAACTACTTCACATTTCATATGGAACCAACAAAGAGCCCATATAGACAATACAATCCTAAGGAAAAAAAACAAAGCTGAAGGCATCATGCTACCTGATGTCAAACTATACTACAAGGCTACAGTAACAAAAACAGCATGGTACTGCAACCAAAACATATATATAGACCAATGAAACAGAACAGAGGCCTCCAAAATAATGCCACACATCTACAACCATCTGATCTTTGATAAACCTGACACAAACAAGCAATGGGGAAATTATTCTCTATTTAATAAATGGTGCTGGAAAAACTGGCTAGCCATATGCAGAAAACAGAAACTGGAACCCTTCCTTACACCTTATACAAAAATTAATTCAATATGGATTAAAGACTTAAACATAAGACCCAAAACCATGAAAACCCTAGAAGAAAATGTAGGCAATAACATTCAGGACATAGGCATGGGCAAAGACTTCAAGACTAAGACACCGAAAGCAATGGCAACAAAAGCCAAAATAGACAAATGGCATCTAAATAAACTAAAGAGCTTCTATACAGCAAAAGAAACTGTCATCAGAGTAAACAGGCAACCTAAAGAATGGGAGAAAACTTTTGCCATCTATCCATCTGACAAGGGGCTAATATCCAAAATCTACAAAGAACTTAAACAAATTTACAAGAAAAAAACAAACAATCCCATCAAAATGTGGGTGAAGGATATGAACAGACACTTCTCTAAAGAAGACACTTATGCGGCCAACAAACATATGAAAAAAGCTCACCATCACTGGTAATTAGAGAAATGCAAATCAAAGCCACAATGTGATACCAGCTCACGCCAGTTAGAATGGAGATCGTTAAAAAGTCAGGAAACAACAGATGCTGGAGATGATGTGGAGAAAAAGGAAGGCTTTCACATTGTTGGTGGGAGTGTAAATTAGTTCAACCATTGTAGAAGATATTGTGGTGATTCCTCAAGGATCTAGACCTAGAAACGCCATTTGACCCAGCAATCCCATTACTTGGTATATACCCGAAGGATTATAAATCATTCTACTATAAAGAGACATGCACATACATACATGTTTACTGTGACACTGTTTGCAGTAACAAAGACTTGGAACTAACCCAAATGCCCATCAACGATAGAATGGATAAAGAAATGTGACACATATACACCATGGAATACTATGCAGCCATAAAAATAGATGAGTTCATGTCCTTTTCAGGGACATTGATGAAGTTGAAAACCATAATTCTCAGTGAACTAATACTGGAACAAAAATCCAAACACCACATGTTCTCACTCATGAGTGGGAGTTGAACAATGAGAACACATGGACACAGAGAAGAGAACATCATACATCAGGGACTGTCAGGGGGTGGGGGGCTAGGAAAGGGATAGCATTAGGAGAAATATCTCATATAGATGACAGGTTGATGGGTGCAGGAAACCATCATGGCACATGTTTACATATGTAACAAGCCTGCAAGTTCTGCACAGGTACCCCAGAGCTTAAAGTATAATAAAGAAAAAATGACCCCTTTATCATTATATAGTGAACATTTTTGTCTCTTCTTATAGATTAGCCTTGAAATCTATTTTTTTCTTATATAAGTATAGTGACTCCTGCATGTTTTTTGTTTCCATTGGCCTCAGGTATCTTTTCTAGCCCTTTATTTTGAATCTGTGTGTCTTAGTTATGCTTTTATTGTCAAAAGTGTTTCAGCAGCACTTTTACTATATAAATCTTTGTTCCTCAATTTTCCCTTCATGCCCCTGATAACATCTGATTCAGTCTTTAATTAATGAGATAAATAAAATGTTTAACTTCTATTTATTATTTGTATTAGAGTCATGGTTTTAACATCTTAAGCATTATATTTTAGTAGGAATTTTTACATAAAAAACTCATGTCCTTTAATCAAAACTGCTTTATCTTTTGCTTTTTATGCTTTGTAATACTATTTTGCCTTACTAAACTGCCTTGAACTCTCATACCATAAAATATTCTATCTCTGTATTTTTTCTAGTACTTCTTGAATGTGTTGGGGATTGGTGCTGCATATATTCAAGTGAGATGAAACTGCACGATTTGTTTTTTAAAAAACTTCCTAACTTGCCCTTTTAGTTGAAGACCCAAGCTATTCCTGCCTTGCCTCCAGATACTTTCTTACAGAATAACAGTTTTGAGAAACTGAGAAATTTATTTCTATATATTGCAGAACAACATAAATCTGGGATTTGTTACCAGGATCTTGATAGTGAATGTGTTAATTCATTTTGTATTGCTATAACAGAATACCACAATCTGAGTACTTTATTAAAATATATATATATTTTACAATTCTGGAACTGGAAAGTCCAAGCTCAAGGGGCTTATATCTGGTGAAGGCCTTCTTGTATGTCATCTGTAGAATAACAATACAGCACTTGTAAGAGAGCAAAAGAGCAAGAGGGGGCCGAACTTGCTTTTATAACAAGACCACTTTCTTGAAAACTAATCCACTCCTGTAATAACCCACTCCTAAAATAGCATTAATCCATTCATAGGGGCAGATCCCTCATTACCTAATCACTTCTTATTTGGCCTCACCTCCCAACACTGTTGCATTGGGATTAAATTTGCAAAACATAAACATTATGGGATATAGTCAAACCACAGCAAAGAGACTCAAAGATAACCAGAAAAATATGCAGGAAAGTAAGTCTGGAGGAGCAGCAAAATGTCATCAGACATATACCTAAGGGCAGATACGAAATATTTCTCAATGGAAGGAAACTGAAAATATAATTTATGAAATAGTGATCTCTAACTTGCACTAAACCTTTTTCCTTTTAGGCAAAAATCACCCATCATTTCCCCAAATTTTCCCATACATTTTGGTTATACACACTGTGTTTTGAATAGATGAGCACTGAAGAATAGAGATGATATTATTTTCCATGCTTAGAATGATTTAGACAACAACATAGCAGTTGCAGGAAGTAAGATGACATCAGGTATTAAGAAACAAATTGTAATAATAATTTGGGGGTGGTAGGTATCAGAAGAACAGAAAATCTTTCACATGCATCCCCATCCCTCTTTCTACACACATATACACACAGAGAGATACTCTTCTCAGAAATTCTCAGAAATATTTGCAGAGCCAGATGATGGACCAGCAATATAGGAAACAGAAGAATAAAGTGAAGTTGCTTGAATATTAAAGGAAAGGGTGAATCCAGAAAATAGGAGCATGTGTAGATTTTGGGGTTATGCAAATATCATCTCATACAGCCTCAATATAGTCTTTTAATTAAGACATTTTTATCCTACATTTCCCATATTAAAAGTTTGGGCTAACAAAATGGTTATAGAAAAGAAAATGCAAGCAGCCAAAAAACATGCTCATTCCATTTTTTTTTCTTGTTGTACTTTAGGTTCTGAGGTACATGTACAGATCATGCAGGATTGTTGCATAGGTACATACATGGCAAGGTGGTTTGCTGCCTTCCTCCCCCCATCACCTATATCTGGTATTTCTCCCCACATTATCCCTCCCCTAGTCTCCCCCAACTGACTGCAGTGTGTGATGCTCCCCTCCCTTTGTCCACCTGTTCTAATTGTTCAACAACCGCCTATGAGTAATACCATGTGGTGTTAGATTTTCTGTTCCTGTGTCAGTTTGCTGAGAATGATGGTTTCCAGATTCATCCATGTCCCTATGAAGGACACGAACTCATCGTTTTTTATGACTGCATAGTATTCCATGGTGTATATGTGCCACATTTTCTTTATCCAGTCTATTGTTGATGAACATTTGGGTGGGTTCCAGGTCTTTGCTATTGTAAACAGTGATGCAATAACATACATGTGCATGTGTCTTTATAATAGAACAATTTATAATCCTTTGGATATATACCCAGTAATGGGATTGCTGGGTCAAATGGAATTTCTATTTCTAGGTCCTTGAGGAATCGCCACACTCTCTTTCACAATGTTTGCACTAATTTCCACTCCCACCAAGACTGTAAAAGTGTTCCTATTTCTCCACATCCTCTCCAGCATCTGTTGTCTACAGATTTTTTAATGATAGCCATTCTAACTGGTGTGAGATGGTATCTCAATGTTTGGTTATACACAACAGTGTTTTGAATAGATGAGCACTGAAGAATAAAGATGATATTATTTTCCATGCTTAGAATGTTGATTTGCATTTCTCTAATGACCAGTGATGATGAGCATTTTTTCATGTTCGCTGGCCTCATAGTTGTCTTCTTTTGTAAAGTGTCATTCTCACTATTAATGATGTGAATGCAAGTTGAGATACCATATTATATTTCTCAGATTCACTAAATTAAATGCAAAATACCAGATATGAGTGAGAATGTAGAAGACCTGTTTTTTGGAGTTTAAACTGGTACACCCTTTGGGAGACAAGTTTGAGGGTATCTAGTATATTTGAAGATACGTATAATCTGAGACTTGGCAAGTCTACTTTTAAAGTGTACAACTCAGAGAACAGCCGCACACATGAACCATTCTTATTGTAGCATTTTTTAATGCCGAAAAATAAAGAAAATATATCAATATCTCATTGGTATATATACACAATGACATACTATTCAGCCTTAACCAATAAAAGGAAATCCTGCCATTTGTAGCAACACCAATAAATCTTGTTCCTTGGAGCATAAATTGAAGTGAAATAAGCAATAAATTGGAGTAAAATAGGCATAAATTGGAGTGAATTGGGGTAAAATAATACAGGTGTAGAAAAACAAATACCACATGATCTCACCTATATGTGCAATCTGAGAAAGCTGAACTCATAGAAATAGAAAGTAAAATAGTGGTCACCACAAGCTGGGGGGGCGGGTAGGAAAATTGAGAAGATGTTGGTCAAAAGAAACAAAATTTCAATTTGGCAAAATAAATAAGTTCAAGAGATCTAATACACATCATGGTAACTATAGTTTAGAACAATATATAGTATATTTAAAATTGTTTCAAAAGTAGATTTTAAGTTTATTCATCACAAAAATGGTATATTAGGTAATACCTATGTTAAAAGCATGATGTAGCCATTCCACAATGCATATATTTATGTGTGTGCATATATTTATATTTACATATACACACATATCTATATCAAGACATGTTGTATATCATAACTATATATATTTTTGTCCACTTAAAAATATATAAATGTGAGGTGACATCAGCAAGATAGCAAAATAGGATGCTATAGACCTTCTCTCACCTAGAGAGACCCTAAGTTAACAACAATACGGGACCAGAATAACTGAGAACTCTAGAGACTTAGGAAGCTATGGAACCCAGTTCATTATAAAACCAAGAAGGGATTCCAATGAAACGAGTAGAAAAATTTACTGCATTTGGTGTACCTGTTTCTGTCCCTCGCCCTATGTTGCATAGCACAGAGCGACAAGGAGAAAGGCCCCCATGCCTGGCCACCTCCTCAGGTTAAAAACAAAAGAGTCTCTATAATGTTTTAACTTCCCTGGACAAAGCCAATACCACAAAGATTAGAAGAGGTGTTTTGTTTTTTGTTTTGTTTTTTTTTGTTTTTTGCAAAACACCCAATCTCAACAAAAAATAACAAGGCATATAAAGAAACAGATAAACATGGCCCAATCAAAGGAACAAAATAAAACTCCAGAAACCAACACTAAAGAAATGTATATCAATAGACCACTCAAAAAAAATTTAAAACAACTGTCATAAAGATGTTCAATGAGCTAAAATAGAACAGATATATAATTAAATGAAACAAAAAAATGATTAACAAACTAAAAATATCAAAAAGAGAAACTGCAAGAAAGAACCAAATAGAAATTCTGAAGTTAAAAAGTATAACTAAACTAAAAAATTTATTATAAGAGTTCAACAGCAGACATAATCAAGAAAAATCAAGTCCAGTAACTTAAAGGCAAGTTATTTGACATCACTGAGCCAAAGAACAAATGATAAAAGAGAACGAAGAAAAGCAAAATAGCCTAAGAGACTTATGGTACAGTATCAAGCTGAGAAATACATGCATTATAGGGGCAACAAATGGAGAAGAGAGAGAGAAAAAAGAAACAAGCATAGAGCTTATTAGAAGACATAGTGGCCAAAAACTCCCAAATCTGAAAAATAAAAAATATTCATCAGGTTCAAAACTGGAATAGGCTGGGCACGGTGGCTCAAGCCTGTAATCCCAGCACTTTGGGAGGCCGAGGCGGGTCGATCACAAGGTCAAGAGATCGAGACCATCCAGGTCAACATGGTGAAACCCCGTCTCTACTAAATATATAAGAAAAATTACTGGGCCTGGTGGCGTGTGCCTGTAATCCCAGCTACTCGGGAGGCTAAGGCAGGAGAATTGCCTGAACCCAGGAGGTGGAGATTGCAGTGAGCCGAGATTGCGCCATTGCACTCCAGCCTGGGTAACAAGAGCGAAACTCCATCTCAAAAAAATAAAAAAAACTGGAATAAAACAAAGAGAATCAAATTAAGATAGTTTCTAATCAAAGTGTCTTAAGTCAAAGATGGAGATACATTGGGCAGATTTTTTATCCCACTGATCAGTAGTGGGATTGTGCCTGCATATATCCACTGCACCCCACTACACTCCAATGGAGGCAAGATAACAAGACCTGGTTATTCTATACATATATATAACTAACTCCTACAACTTAACAGCAAAAAGTAAAATGACCTGATTTTAAGAAGGGCAAAGAACTTGAATAAAATATCTCCAAGGATTACATACAAATGGCCAAAAGCATATGAGGAGATGCTCAACTTCACTAATCATCAGAAAACTGCAAACCAAAACCACAATGAGATATTACCTTACACTGCTTAGAATAGCTATTACCAAAAAGATATCATGTGTTGGCAAGGATGTGGAAAAATTGGTACCCTTATTCATTGGCAGTGGGATTGTAAAATGATGCAATTGCTATGGAAAACAGTAAGGAGTTTCCTCATAAAATTATAAATACAAGTACCATACAACCCATCAATCCAAATACTCGGTATATACTCAAAAACAAATTAAAGAAGAATCTCAAAACAGTATTTGCATACCCATGTTTATAGCAGTGCTATTCATCGAAGCTGAGCTAGAGGCAACCCAAATGTCCATCAATGGATGAATAAACAAAACATAATATATCTCTAGAATAGAATATTACTCAGCTTTATAAATGAAAAAAATATATCACATGATATGTCATGGATGAAACTTGAGGACATTATGTTAGGTGAAATAAGCCATTCACAAAAACACAAATACTGTATAATTCCACTTACATGAGGTATTTCAAGTAATCAAATTTATATAAACGAAATGTAGAATGGTGGTTGAGAGGGGCTGAGGAAAAGGCAAAAAGGTGAGTTGTTTATTGGGTGCAGAATTTCAGACATGCTAAATGAAAAAGTTATGGAGATCTGTTTTGCATCAATGTGAATATACTTAATACTTCTGAAGTATACAGTTAAACATAATTAATTTTGCTACTTTTGTTTTTTACCATAATGAAAAGCATAAACTCATGCATAGGATGGATATATAACAACTCCAGGGCAGCTTTTTTAGTGGAGGATATGACGTGAATGAAATTAGGGCAGGGCAACACTTTATTTATTATAAATAAATCTGAATCAGATATTAAAAACTTTAATATTTGTCAAATATGGATGAAGAGTAAATAAGCATTTACTATATTATATCCTACAATTTTTGTTCAAAATATAACTATGCAAACATTCTTTTCAATCTTAAAATTTATGGAAATGTATTGTCCAAGTTTTAAAAAATAGTAAAAGAAAGAAAGATTTGAATTTGTCTGCCTAATTTTAGAATCCTTAAAATAAATTCCTATTCTGAACTAATGGTTGACTAAATTACTGAGAGCACCTAAAAAGGTAGTCTGATTTTTCTTTTCTATTCATCTAGTAAGAGCAGAACTTCCACCATGCCTCTAACCTAGATAGTTGATTACCAGCTAAATGATTTGTGTTTGTTAGATATCCTGAGTTTCCAAACTAATTTCTTGTCAATTCCTACTTGAACACACTATATCATTTTTATCCTTGCTGTATACTTACTTTTTAGCTATCTATTATGATATACTAAATGCCTAGAACTTTCCCCTATATTTTTCATTCCTTGTATATAGATCCCCGCAAATCTCAAGCTTAATTGAATATATACATAGAATAGTTAATTTAGGCAATAGTGTTGACATAGGAACATGCCCAGGAGTTGGGAGTGAAAGCCACTCTTCATCTTCTGTGTACTATATGCTTTGATTCCACTGAATAGTGATCTACATTTAAGTGCTGATTTTGGGGAATCGTCATTATTCCTAGATTTTACTGTTTATCACTTACCATTGGCCATACTATTAGATCATTTATCAACCACACTAGTTACTGACTACACAGTTTAGTCAATAATTGGTTTAATAGTTTTACTAAATATTTAATAAGTTCCTTTTTTAGAGACAAAAATTCAGTTCTTCAAATTAATCTATGCTTATTATATATGTACTAAATAAGAGAATTCTAGCTCCTTTGACTTAAAGAAATCTAATCTAAGTCTTTATCTAACATTAAACAGTGATATCCATGGTCAATATCTAGAAACAATTACTGGTAAAGAACATTGAGATTTCTGTGAAACTAATTCTATATCTGTCATTATCATTCATTTATTTGCATTGCCTAAGCTCAATTGTGTCAATACTCCCTAAATGTTTTTCATTAGAATTTCATCTAGGTCCTACACTTTCCTTATTAAATATGTGTGTGTATGTGTATTCATGTATGTGTACGCACACACATATATATATATATATATGTATCTGTGTGTATATGTATAGAATGAAGTCCAGATAAAACTTAGTGTATTTTCCCCATGTCATTTTAATATTTTATTTCTCATCACTACAAATAAAAATTATTCATGTATCTATTTTATAATTAACTTATTCAGCATCTATTTTCTACTTATTTTAAAAGATAATCTCTCATTTTTATGATTAAGGTTTCCTGAAGTATTTAGTATAAATATGATCACTTTTTTTGAAATTTAGGGATACCACACAAGTGTACATTTTTTAATCTTAAAATGTTTTTAATTTTTTAGGGCATTTATCCAAATGTTTCCTATGTTACTACCATGCATTAATATGGAAAACTTGGTCATTGACATGATATACCACAGCTTGGTGAAAGAGCTTTATTATTATTCAACAAGTAGAAAATTTTAGTGTATTTACATTCTTTAGTGAATTTTCATTATTATGTTTAGGTACTGCTATTTCTTGTTTAAATGGGACTGTTATTGACACATATTACACTATATTTCAAATAAACATCCTTTATATACAAAAGTTATATCATACATGAAATACAATATTTCTGCAAAATTAGACAACCTTCTCCAGAAACAAAAATTGAGTTAAAGGAAAAGTTAACTTTGAAAAGCTGTTTCATACTCCAATGCAATCAACCAAGAACTAACAATTTTTACAATTAAATATCTTCAATATGTATTTTGATATGAGTCACTAGGGAAGAAAATGTGCATAGCAACAAGGAGATCAATGGGAGTACAAAGAAGAAAAAGAAAGGATAGAGATATTCGTTAGAAGTAAAAATAAATTAGATGTAGAATTAAAGCACTTAGATGGACAATACAGGTTAAAAAAAATAATTTCCCTGATTTATTCTAGAAGTTCAGGACGAAGTAGGTTTAGAGTTGTAACCTAATTATCTTAATATTCATTTAAGTTCCTTGCCTCACTTTGATATAAGGTTTTTAAAGGATGATACAACAGATATAAGAAGCCAATTCCAGAAATGATCTATTATCTGCAGTAGGCCCCAGTGTCTTCAGAGCCCTACAATACTATTCTTTGACCCTGACACCAGGGTCAATCCACAAAAGTCAAATTACAACACAGATTTCAGGGAAAAGATATAATTATGTTCTGTTATGCCATCTTGCCCTTGAAAAATAGCTAAAGTATTGGGAAGGGAGGCAGAGGTCAAAAGTAAACTGTTAAGAGAACAAAATTAGGCATATACTAAAAAGCTATTCACTAACTGTAAAGTAGGAGCTCGAAGCACTGCAGGCATGCATATGTGCAACATTCAATATTTTTTTTTTAATCAAATGGACTCAATCCTGGCATTCATAGAGTTTTCCCATTGGCCTCTAGCAATGCAATTTTGTTTTGACATGATGCAGTCTGGAGAAAAATGTGTTCGCATGACATGGGTGTTGATTGCAGCTGTCTGATGACGGTTACAAGTGCATCTCAATGTTCTCTTACAAATGTATGTGATAGTGCCAGTTCTGCAGCTCTAGTGTTCAATATATCCGGATGGTGTTTATATGTTCCTCCATCTGACAGAGCGGTGCTGATGAAATCTGTTAAAAATTAGGAATTCCCTGCCAATTATTTGTCAGATTTCTCTGAGAAACCTCCACAATATCCATCTAGCCTCAACTGATATTCAAGGTTGTCTTGTTGCCAGTGACTTCATCAAGTGGCATGGATTTCTGACAGCACAATGATCCATAGCAGATTTCTTCTGACTAGAGAAGAAACCCCTCAAATAGCAATATTCAAGGCATTTTGTTGAATTAGGCTAACTCAACAATATAGGAAAAGAACCAAGGCAAGAGCATAATTTGTAAAGAAGCTTTAGTGATTCTTTCTATGTTTGAGACCTAGTTATTCTAAAATAAATGATACTGAAAATTCTTAAACAGAAAGCAAGTAAACTAAATAATGTTTTTATTTGTTTCAGAACTTATTTTGATATACGCACTTAAAATAGAATAGATTTTCATTCTTATTTCACAAAACCTGATTCAGAAAACCCCCTTTATTACTGTCATTTTATAAACACACTTCTATACACATACAATTCTGTGTGTATGTCCATGTAGGTTTCATATGTAAGCCTATTTCAAACATATGGTTCTTGCTGTTAAAGTATATAAATTATGGCTTTGACAAAGCAGAGTATTTAAAAATGCTACTATAGGAAGAAATCAAATCTTTAGAAAATAAACAAAAGTGACATAGAATAAGCCTTTTTTCATTAACTGATCAATCTAAATATTCAGACCCCAGTGACCTAAACAAGAACCATGACTGAAAACAGTAAAGTCTCTTATCTTTGCTTCCTGGCTTTATAGCAAATCCATGTTTTTGAGTTTTAATTGTCCATCAATGATATGTCTCCAAATTTAATCTACTTCTTGGCAGTAGAATCAGCAAAGCATTTGTTCCCTTTCTTCTGGATACAGCTGCAATCAATTGGATGCACAAACGGTATAAAGGATGCTACAGGGAATTTTCTGCCCCTTCATACAATGGGATAGATGTTTGGATGATAGTAGCTTTTACAGAAACAAAACAGATCAGTCATAGCAAAAAAGTTAATCAAGATAACACTCTTCAAGTATGCAATTGAAAATACATATGTGTCCCAATTCTAAATGCTTTAAATATTTCCACATATTTATAAACTCTGTTTAAGGCCATGCCAAAGTTAAAAAGTCACTGGTAATATAATAACCATTTGTTAAATGGGTAGGTAAGTAGGAACATACTGAATGATTATACACTGTCATTGAAAGTCACTGGTAATATAATAACTATTTGTTAAATGGGTAGGTAAGTAGGAACATACTGAATGATTATACACTGTCATTGAAAGTCACTGGTAATATAATAACTATTTGTTAAATGGGTAGGTAAGTAGGAACATACTGAATGATTATACACTCCATTGAAAGTGTTCACAAAACCTACAAGCCATTAGGATGATAGTTCAATATTAATGCTAAGAGAATGATTTTGCTTAAAATTCAGATATGTAGGTTTGTGATACTTCAGACTTATAACTATCCCAAATACTACTTTCATATTGAATTCCTTATAGTGATAAAAGAATGATGGTAAGTGAGAATACAAAAAAATACAAGAAAATCAGAAATAGTTCCCAGAAAAGTAATTATTTAGTACAAAGAGAAGGAACTCAATAGCTACAGTTAAAAAACAGCAACAACCAGTGATGAGGAAGTAATTGTGTGACGAATAAAACAATGAAATTTTTAGATGACAAACATATGAGGTTATCTGCATGACCTTGGCATAGGAGAGAATTTCTTAAGCGAAAATCATAAATCATTAACCATAAGTGGTAAGAAGGATAAAATAGGATTATAGTAATAATTAAGAAATTCTATTCAACAAAAGACATTATTAAGAGAGTAAAAATGTAAACCAGGACTGGAAAAGATATTTGCAACATGTATGACTAACAAGAGGCTCATTTTCAAGATATATCAAAACACTTACAAATAAGAAAAAAGACAACTCAACAGAAAAATGAGTAAGAGTCATGAACAGGCACTTTTCAAAAATTGATATTGAAATGGCCAATAAACACTGGAAAAGGTGTTCAACCTTATTGGTTACCAGGGAAATGCAAATGTATACCACAAATTCAAGTCATAACAAATCCACTTGCTCAGCAAAATGTATAATGACTCCAAAAAGATTCCAAGCATTGCTGCAGTATTTTCACACACTGCTAGGGAGAGTATAAAAACATTTAAAAACCTAGATTGGCATTATCTATTACAGTTGAAGATACCATGCATTCTGTGACCCATCAATTCCACTCATGCACCGAAGACATATATTAGGTTGGTGCAAAAGTAATTGTGGTTATTGCAATTAGACTATTCCTGATTTTCTTGTATTTTTTTGGAAGAGGTTAATGTCACTTTAAATGGTAAAAGCCAAAATTACTTTTGTACAAACCTAATAAAATAAAGAATAGCATTGTTTGAAATAGCCAAAGATGGAAAACAATTCAAATGTTCACTGATAGCAAAATGGATAAACAATCTGTGGAGCATTCATTCAAATTGAATAGTATTGAGCAATGAAAATAAACTACAGCTATTTCTAACAACATAGATGAGTCTTATAAACATAATGTGGAACAAAAAAAAAGGAGCAAGACAAAAAAGCACATACAATTACTTTCATATATTTTTTTTTTTTTAAGACAGGGCTCCCTTTGTTGCCCAGTCTGGAGTACAGTGGCATGTTCACAGCTTACTGCAATCTCCACCTCCCAGGATCAAGCAATCCTCTCACCTCAGCATCCCAAGCAGCAGGGACTACAGGTGTGTGCCATCATGCCCAGCTAATTTATTTTATATATTTTTGTAGAGCAGGTGCCTCACTATGTAACACAGGCTAGTTTTGAACTCCTGGGCTCAAATGATCTTCCCACTTGAGCCTCCCAAAACACTGAGATTACAGGTGTGAGTTTCTGTGCCCCACCCATATAAAGTTTAATATAGGCAAATCTAAACTATAAAATTACAGAGACACATATATTAGTGGCAAATCTATAAATAAAAGCAAAGAAATAACTATCCGGAAAACCATAATAGCAATAGCTTCTTGCGGGGAGGGAAGGAGTTATAATCAGAATAGGGCACAAAGGGATTTTCTGTGGGACTAGCAATGCAAAAAACTGATGTGTGTTTGCAGGAGTTTGTAAACCCTTTCTGTGAAGAAGCGGAAAACGCATTTTCCCAGCCAAATCCAGGCATTCAAGAAATAGCTGTAAATATCCGTCTAAAACACAAAACGTACGTATCTTCCAAACTGCTCTGCTGGGTGTTCGCTTAACTAAGGGAGTTGAATCCGCGTTCAGAACCAGAGAGTGAGAAGCACGTTTCTTCTAGGAGCTGCGTTTGGATATACCAGAGTGAATGGGAGTAAACAAGTATTGAGAAATATCTGCTTCTAAAACCAAAACGGAGCTACCTAACAGAACGGTCTTCAATGTGTGCATTCAACTTACAGAGTTAAACTGATGTGTGTTTGCAGGAGTTTGTAAACCCTTTCTGTGAAGAAGCGGAAAACGCATTTTCCCAGCCAAATCCAGGCATTCAAGATATAGCTGTAAATCTCCGTCTAAAACACAAAATGAATGTATCTTCCAAACTGCTCTGCTGGGTGTTCGCTTAACTAAGGGAGTTGAATCCGCATTCAGAACCAGAGAGTGAGAAGCACGTTTCTTCTAGGAGCTGCCTTTGGATATACCAGAGTGAATGGGAGTAAACAAGTATTGAGAAATATCTGCTTCTAAAACCAAAACGGAGCTACCTAACAGAACGGTCTTCAATGTGTGCATTCAACTTACAGAGTTAAACTGATGTGTGTTTGCAGGAGTTTGTAAACCCTTTCTGTGAAGAAGCAGAAAACGCATTTTCCCAGCCAAATCCAGGCATTCAAGAAATAGCTGTAAATCTCCGTCTAAAACACAAAATGAACGTATCATTCAGACTGCTCTGCTGTGTGTTCGCTTACTTAATTAAGAAAGGCAAATCTGCGTTTAGATTCAGAGAGTGAAAAGCACTTTTCTTCTAGAAGCTGCGTTTAGATATTCAAGAGTGAATATCTAATAGAATATTTCTAGATAATAGAAATAGAAATTTCCTGACCTTGGTGGTAGTTACATTGAAAATCACTTTATGATTACTCATCTAAATTCATTTATGTTTTATGGAATTTTAACATGTATATCATATTTCACAATAAA
Organism: Callithrix jacchus; assembly: GCF_049354715.1. Taxonomy (NCBI): domain Eukaryota; kingdom Metazoa; phylum Chordata; class Mammalia; order Primates; family Cebidae; genus Callithrix; species Callithrix jacchus. Next base: position 92,277,803 of record NC_133524.1, read on the forward strand.
ATGTGCTTAAAAGGTAAAAGGCAATTTAGTAAGTTGGAAAACTGGAGGTTATAAATATATTTCTACAAGATTATTTTTAATTATGTTAATTAAAACAATTACAAGTATAAATGGTACTTGTTTTGGAAAAATTGACAGTGGCATACGTAGATTCAGAAAGTGAGATCTCAAAATATTTAGCAGAACAGAAGCGCTATAGAAAACCTTGTTAAATGACCAAAAAGTGGCTGTTATGATGATAGACCAATATAAAAATGTGTATATGCAGAATTACAACAATGTTATTTGAAGAAGTAGAAAGCATGTTAATATCTTATATATGAAATGTGATTTTAACAGTCATGTCTAACCAAAATAACAAATTAAATGGATGTTAATAAAGTTCTGATCAAACAAAGAATTAAGAAGCCAGGAAGTAGAATTCTATTTTTCACCCATCTATCTAGTCTAATTTGTCCAAACTTCACTGAAGTAAAAGCCTACTACTCTTGTGTCATCTTTAGGTCATTACTGCTCTTATTTTTCCTTGCCTGAAAATAACACTTTCCCTCTCCACCCCTCAAGTAATCCTTCCCCACCTTTTTCAACTTCAACTCAGACCCTGCATCCTCCACTTACTGTACTTACTTATTCTAGGCTTTGCGTTATATTTATATTTACACATATTTTAGCCTTTGCTTTATATTTAGTACTGATCTCACATCACCAAGTAGGTTGTTAGATTTATTTTGTATAATTTACTCATACCATACAGAAGTTGTTCTCAACCCAGTAACAGATCTGAAAGAAGTGCCTGAGGAGTTTTATGCTTGTTTAAAATACAGATCCCACAGACTGACACTCAGAATTTCTTATTCAGAAGGTCTATACTAGAGCTCAAGAATCTTCACTTTAAAACAGTTCACCACTGATTCTGATATGCAGTCAAGATTGAGAATGGCTTTGGGAGGCCAAGGCGAATGGATAACAAGGTCAGGTGTTTGAGACCAGCCTGACCAACATGGTGAAACTTTGTCTCTACTAAAAATACAAAAATTAGCTGGCCGTAGTGGCACACGCCTGTAATCCCAGCTACTCAGAAGGCTGAGGCAGGAGAATTGCCTGAACCCGGGAGGCGGAGGTTGCAGTGAGCCAAGATTGTACCACTGCACTCCAGCCTGGGGAACAGAGCAAGACTTCATTTCAAAAAAAAAAGAGAGAGAGAGAGAGAATGGTACCATGATTCCTAGCATGTGAATGGACTGAATAATTATATAGGAGGCTAAATAAATGTTTATTACTCCAGTGATGAAATGTAAAGTATAATCTGTATAAGTTTTAATCCCCACCAAATATAGTTTCATAGAGTGAATTCACATTTCATCTTACAGATGAGAAAACTAACTCATGGAAAGGTGAAGTATTTTGTTCATCGTCATAAAATTAGTGAACTAATGTCAAATATCTACAAAAAATTTTCTTAATCCTACCCAAATGCTCTTTCTACCACAGTTGATTTTCAATGCCAGTGAAATTCCAATGAAATACAAGACTACATAAAATAATTAATTCAAAAATACTCTAAAAGTTCCATCATTTATCAGGCCCATCAAATGTTGCTGTATTTGGTTAGAATGGTCTGTAAATTACCTCACCTCTGCCATCTATTAAACATTTTTGCTATAATTTAGTGAGATTTGCCCTTGGAAAAAAATTATTTTTTTTCTAGTCAAGTGAAGCAGTGGGAGTAGAGAAGCCTTGGAAAATTTAATGATTAAAACTGACCATAGAATCCTCATAAACTTGTTATCAAGAACCAGATACGTATTTTACAATGATACCAAATGTTCCAATATTTAATACAGATTTGATAAAATTTTAAAATATTTGAAAAAAACTGTATTTTATCATTTAACCCTTTCCTTCTTGATGATTACTTTAAGAAGAGGCATTTTGAATAGGGAATTTTTATTTCTCTATTCATTATTTTTAATTGCTCTGATACTTTTACAATCATGTTCTATATCCTATCCAAAATATTTCTTAATATTAACTAGTAATTCTTTTTTTTTTTTTTTTTGAGTTTCACTCTTGTTGCCCAGGCTGGAGTGTGATGGTGTAATCTTGGCTCACAACCTCAACCTCCACCTCCCAGGTTCAAGCGATTCTCCTGCCTCAGCCTCTCATTCCTCAATGGAAGAAGAAGATGATGCCACAACAATTTAGATTATGATCTAAAGTAAATTGCTACCATTTTATAAATGGAATATACACTTGTCCTTCTTTACCTACTCTCCTTTAATTAGTGTATTCCCCACTTCTAATTCATTCCACTTAATATCATTACCCTTTATAAACATACCCCTCACCTACTTTATGATGACCAACAATGCCAAGAGAGTGATGCTAGAATGTTATAGGCATAGGCCATAATTTCAAATATTCTGTGATTGCTAACAAGTTAATTGGCTGAGTAAAACCAATTAAAAATAAATTCTTAACTTATATAGACAAAAACACTCAACCATATTTTCATCACATGAAAGAAAAACTATATAGAAATTAAATAAGATTCTGATTTAAAAACATTTAATTTGTTAAAAACTCCATGTGCTAGGAAATTTAAAAACACACATTATATTATATTTAATAAGTCGGGATTGGAATATTTAAATAAAAGATTTCTTACAGACTTAACTAGGCTCTCAATTCATTAAGCAGCACATGTTTTATGAATTTTAAAATCAAGCAAATTGATTTTATGTTAAGAACAAGCAATAATAGGTAGTTGATTAATATATGCAAAGAAATAATCAACCAGTATATACAAGGTATTATGCAAAGTACTTGGAGGAATACATAGCCGTTTGCTTCCAAGTGCCTAAATAATTAAGGGAAAAATAACAAATGTATAAAGGGATGGATGCTGCTAAGAGATATTTTTTTTTTTGAGACTCAGTCTTGCTCTGCTGCCAGGCTGTAGTGCAGTAGCACCATCTTGGCTCACTTCTGCATCCTGGGTTCAAGCAATTCTACTGTCTCAGCTTCCAGAGTAGCTGGGATTACAGGTGTGTGCCACCATGCCCAACTAGTTTTGTATTTTTAGTAGAGACGAGGTTTCACCATGTTGGCCAGGATGGTCTCAATCTCTTGACCTCGTGATCCACCCGCCTCAGCCTCCCAAAGTGCTGTGATCACAGGTGTTAGACACCACGCCCAACTTGAGATTATTATTATGCAGCCTCTTTTATATCTAGAGCACTGGTTCTCAGGCAGGGCCAGTTTTCCCACCCCAGGGACATTTGGCAATGTCTGGAGACACTTTTAGTTGTTAGAATTGGAGAATGGCTGGGTATTACTACTACAGTGTAGTAGGCAGACACCAAGAATGTTCTTAAACATTCTGTATTGTACACAGCAGCCTCACCACCAACAAATAATTATCGAGCCCAAAATATCAATAGTATCAAGAAAGTTGAAAAATCCAGATCTAGAGGCAGAGACAGAAAATTACTTTAGGATCAAGTTCTTGTTATTAAGGGAAAACTCAGTTGAGCTACCTCCTTTAGTCATATAAATATAAGGCCAGTAGATACATCAGTATAGGCTGTGTATGTCCTGTTTTACATGTTAATGTCAATTCTATATCTGGAATTGCCTTTGGACCTAGTCACCACTGTAGAATGATATGCTTTGAGAACAATGAGGAAACACATATGACTGAGAAAGGGCATCTCTGCAGTAGTGGATATTCAATTGGTTGGCAGGACCAATGGGTTATGCAGACTGACAATATGTAGACAGTACTAAAACAGCAAGGCTAGCAAATTCTCTAGTTCTTTATATCTACAATTATGTATCACTTAATGACAGGGATACATTCTGAGAAATGCATCATTAGGTGATTTAGTCACCGCAGGAACATCATACAAATGCATTGCTGGGAAATTCTGTCATTGTGCAAACATCACAGAAAGTACTTATACAAATCTAAATAATATAGACTATTATACATCTAGGTTATATAGTATAACTTGTTGTTCCTGGGCTATAAACCTGTACAGAATGTTACTTACAGAATACTCTAGTCAACTGTAACATAATGGTATTTGTATGTCTAAACATATCTAAACATAGAAAAGAAAAAGTAAAAATATGATGTGATAATCTCATGGGACCACTGTTGTGTATGTGGTCTGTTATTGACCAAAATGTCATTATGCAGCACAAGACTGTATTTGGCTGTTGAAAGCAGGAGTACTTTGATTAGTCCATAGTCTTCACGGATGATTCACCTGAGAAAGAGGCTTCTTAAAGGAGATAATAAACTTTGTATGAATAAAGACGGGTAAGCAATTAAGTATAAAAAAGAAATGTGTAAAACATACATAGTGTATTGGTGCACCAAACTGGCAAAGCAGGTCATATGTTAGTGCAAACGTTGAGGCTGACCCATTAAGAGACTTGGCCATTACACCTATTTCCCAACAACCCCAGCCCACCCCCCCACACCCGCCACGTTGTGAGTATTGGCTGCTAATAGCTCATAGCTACCTCTGTTCTTGACATAATTACCTTGGCTCCACCTGGGAGGTTATGCACTCTGTCCCACTAGGTTATTCACATAAGGTGCATAACCTCCCAGGTCTGAGACCCCTCAGATAATTCTGTGCTGAGATTCATGCTCCAGAACTTTTGTGCCCAACCCACTCTATTCCCAAAACCCTCTCCCGAGGATCAACTGAAAGCTAGACTTCACCTGAGACTACATCCTTGCTTGCTTTTTTTCCCCCTTCCCTATCCTGCTTCCATTTCTTTATTCAAGCTTTTCATAAGAGCTTTTGCTCAATAAATTACTTTCATGCCAAATTCCTGTTTAAGACTCTGCTTTTAGGAAAGCTGACCTACAACACACATGAAATCAAGAAACTAAAATAGAATGTAGAACATGACAGTCTGTAGAGAAAGATTCATGTTCTGTCATCCTTACGGGGACAGGAGACAGGGTCTGGGGCCCATGCAAGACAGGGAGTTAAAAGTGAGACACTAGTACAAAGCTGGGACCCTTTAAAGGCCATTTCCTCAGAGAATAGGTAGACTAGGCAAACCCTGCCCACCAATAGGAGACAACAGGAAGCCTGTGCTTTGGGTAACAAAAAAAGAGTTTTTACTAGCAAATTAAAACACCTAGGATTTTACCTCACATGAATTTAGAATCCAAATTCATGTTACCTGCATGGCCCAGGGACTTATCAGCTGAGAAATCAACATAAGCTTGGCCTGGGGTAATGCGTGACAGGTAATGATATATGCCAGATGAAAATGCATAAAGTGCTCTGAGGGATTTTTCTCAAGTTATTCCTACAGAAGAAAAGAAGTCCAAAAAACAATGTGTTCACATGATTAAGAATAAGAAGAGAAGGAGAAGGAAATTGCTTGACCAGCTATCCAGCCTTATAAAGCTATACAAGGGATAGAAAAATATCATAGAACAAAATGGTATCATAATAAGCAAAGAAAGAGACCTGAGAAATCTGGCTCTTGACCAAAAATCTGATATGTGATTTTTTTTTAGGCCCAACTATTGGCAATCACAGAGGCTTTACTTGACAGGCCTAATGAGGAAAAACTGCCCTCCCTACACCAGACTTAGAGCACAACCAAAATGTATTGCATTCTCTGAAGGAAGCTGCAGTGAAGGACTCAACTCAGCCTCTTCTACACCCTCGTTTCAGGAGCCTCTGCCAAAACCTCTTTATTGGGGGGGTGGGGAATGGAGTTTTTATCCACTCTGACTTAATTTTCAATACTTTGCTACTCCTAACCCTTTTCTCTTGCCCTCTGTCCAGTCCTTGGTTCCAGAAAGCTGCAGGAGCCTTTTGTTCATGGCTTACTTAACGGTGAGAGGAGCCCAATGTCTGTGCTGATCCATCTGAAGCTCAACCAGCACACTATCACATGGTGAAAAACAGAACTGGGCACTTTCTCTGATTTAGCCTCTTGCTTATCTAGTCTTGACTGTTAACTTTTGTTTTGGCTTAGGGTTTTAATGAGCTACTCCAGCACTTAACAATTGAGCTTTCTCAAACTCAGCTGAGGTCATGAGACAACCTAAACAAGTGTATAATACCTATGTTGGTACATATCTAAAGTGATATTACAACTCAGTGAGTAAACGATGAATTAGTCATTAAATGATGCTGTGACAATTGGTTCTCCATAGGAGAAATGGGACAAAATTAGATATCTACTTCAAGTGATGGGCCAGGAACTGTCTAACAACCAGCTTCCAGGGACAGGATTAAAAACCTTATTTGCAGCACTTGCCAATTTCTGTGGTATAAAGACTCTCACCACGGGTAATCAAGCTACCTATGTGATGTCACAGAATGCAGAGTTGGGAACAGATGCAAGCTGTTATTTCTAGCAAGCTGATACTAGAACACCACCACTACCCTCCACAATACACAAACATCAATTGCAGATAGAGCATAGATCTAAAGGTGAAAAGCAAAATTTTTAAACTTATACAAAAAAATAGGTAAGGCTATATGACAAGAGGATAAGGAAGAAATTCACAGTAAGACAAAATAAGTACAAACTTCTTTCACACTATTAGGACACACTGATAATAGTAAAAATGTACTATGTTTCCCAGCTTGAAGTGTTCTATATGATTTTAGATCACCAAGGGAAAATTATAGCATTTATACAACATGAATAAATGAAGATATATTTTTTAATGCACAGCTTTAGTTTTACACTTATAACAGATAGGTATCCTACTGTTTAGAAGATGATCTTCAAAAGTCAAGAGAAACACCTCACTGTAAAAGCCTTATTCTTGCTGAATTTTATTCTAGCTCATTTCTCACTACATTCACAAGAACTAGAATTTATGCCCAGCCTGCAATCAGTAAATGTCTGTTTTAAATTTCAATCAATGGCAGAAGTGTGTAGAATAGTCATACAGTGACAAGACATAGTCTGTGAGTCTATCCTTTCCTTCCACTAGACTTGAATCAATACTATGATTTTGTACATTTTCTTCTTGGGTCCCAAGTTATTTATCTTTCTCCGTTAAGAAAACTCATCAATATTTAGGGTGAATTCAGAGATAGTAAACAGGTAGTAGCGGCATTTTTTAAAAAGTTAAAAATAATTCAGAAACACTGCACTGAGCATAATACCATTTAGTTCTCATTCTAGATGTTTTCAAGTTATCAGGTAGGTGGTGAAAAGTTATTGTGTCATAGTATTTATTTTGTCTAATATCACATTTCTATTTAATCATCTAATTTTGTAATTAAGGTTCTCTGGGATATAATTATTCCACGAATGATAGTTATAGAATTAAAAAAGATTAGAATAAATCTAATTATATAGCTTTACCTGGAATCTTTAGACCTTTATTATACTTACGCTTACCCTTTTATTTAATTGATCATTGTCCTAACCATAGTCCTCCCACTTCGAGCGTAATTTTGTGCCTTGTCAACAACATACACATAATGCACAGCTATGATCTTTTCCCTCATTTTCTTTTTCACATATTTTTTATTTCAGGATACATACTAATCATGTCAGGCAATATGTTTTTGAAGATAACTATCCTACTCTCAGGAGATTTAAGGCACTGAACGTTTGGCTTTTCTTCCATTATACAACCTATCTGGGTTTCAAATAACTGCATTGATTGGTCTATGATTGCTATGCCAACTGTCCCCAAATTGGTCATTTTCCACAACCATCCTAATCAAACAAATAATAGGCCTTATTTTTAATTACATGTACAAAATTAAATAAGTAATACAAACAATAATAGCTATTATTTACTAGCTTCTATTTCAACTAAAATTATATGTTAAGTGTTTTGTATACCTTTATTTTTTTCACAATAGGCCTTTGAAGAAGACATAATTATTTATAATTTATATGTGAGGCTGGGTGTAGTGGCTCACGCCTGTAATCCCAGCACTTTGGGAGGCTGAGGCGGGTGGATCATGAGGTCAAGCGATCAAAACCATCCTGGCCAACATAGTGAAACCCTGTCTCTACTAAAAAATACAAAAATTAGCTGGGCGTGGTAGCATGTGCCTGTAGTCCCAGCTACTTGGGAGGCTGAGGCAGGAGTATTGCTTGAACCCAGGAGGCAGAGGTTGCAGTGAGCCAAGATTGCACCACTGTACTCCAGCCTGGCACCTGGTGACAGAGCAAGACTCTTAATAAAAAAAAATTTATATGTGAACAAATTCAGGTAAAATTATGTTAAATTACTGTGTAAGTAACTAGGATTAGAATCCAGATCCATCTTAAGTCAAATCACTGCCTTTTACAAAATATGATACTATACTGCTTTAAAAAGTCAATTTATAGTATTATAAGCCATGCTGATGAAATCAGGACTTAGTATAATCAGTTTCCCAACTGATTTAAATGAGACTATAAATAACAATTTTATTCCTTTACATGATTTTTAATACTACATTCTTAGAGTCAATATTGTCTAGTTTTTACAATCTAAATCCATGAAAATATATATTGAGAGTTGCTTACTTACATCTGCTTTTCAAACGTGAAATGACCACTTGCATCAGATATGAGGCGATTCTTAATAATATATGAAAACATTCTTATTAACCCTTGGAAATACGTGCTCAAGATGCATATATTCAGCTGCTTACATACCATTTCTAAGTTCCTTATCTGTTATAATAACTATTTGTTACTGTTCAATCTCTCAATATACCGAACTCAAAGAATGAAAAGCAAAATCAAGGAAATGGATATAGCTGTAGCTGTGGTAACATAGCAGGTAGAGGGCTCCAGAAAGAGTGAATGTTTTCTATTGGAGGGGAGAGATCCTCACGTTAAGACATGGTTGCTCAGAACAAGGACCACTGAGGAAAAAAGAAAAATAAATAATTATATAAATAAATAATAAAAATATATAAAACATGGTTGCATGATTCAGAAGAATTTCTAGTTTTTTGTTCCTCCTTTTCTTCTAATTTATCCCTCCAGTCATTTGTGGTAATGGTGTGTAAATGGCCCCAGAGAGCTTCCTTATGAAATAACAATGAAGTTTTTCTTAAATCTAGACTTCTGCTGGCTTCAGGTTTTCCCATATCCAATCATCAGAAAAATCATCATTTAGCAACTTCACGAGGTACACACCTTTTGAATCAGTTAGGACTTTTACTGCTGTAAGCAACAGAAAACAACTCAAATTCTTTAAACAACAAAAAATGTATTGGTTCCTGTAAGGGAAAGTCCAAAGGTAGGATGAGCTTCAGCTGTGATTTGGTCAGTGACTCTCTCAGCTCTGCCCCTTTTGGTGCACTGCCTTTGTCATCAGGCTGGCTTACTTTGGTGGTGAGATGACTAATGTAATTTCAGGCTTCACAATGCATAGCATGCTTTCCATAACAACAACAACAACAGCAAAATACTCTTCTGTCACAGCATTTCACCCACATTGAGCCAACTTAGGTTACATGCCCTGAACCAAGCATACTAGACAGAGGGTAGAAAAATTGTGATTGACTTAAACTGGAAATGGGATCTGCTTTGCTGAAAGCAGAAAGACTTCATGAGGAATGAGATTTGGTCCAGAAATCTGTATTCTGAGTCCTGTTTTACTGATTCAAACTGGGTGTCTATGTATTTCCTAGTAATGTATTTAACCATACTTGAGCTGTCTGGTATGAAAGTCAATCTCACATAGAATTCTAGTTTTATATAAGTTTCTCTTCTTGATTCCATTCTGACCCAGGTTAATTTTTCACTGAAAATTTCCTCAAACTTTATAGACTGTCATTATTTGAGGCACCAAACATCCATTGATTTCAACCAAAATCATCATAGTTCAAACTACAACAAGATGACACTCTTTCTTTTTTTACTCTGACTCTTTCTTAGGATCTATTTTCTGTTGTAATGACGTTTCTCAAAAACCAAACATCCTCCAACACCCAACAGAAAAATCAGAGTCACAACATCAATTTTTGTTTTTAGGAGTAATTGTTTTCTGGATCCTTTCTGCCATATCAATGACCAAAAAAAAAAAGGTTTTGACTACAGGGTAATCACATATGTTATGGTTTCTTTAAAAATGATATGAGGCCAGGCGCAGTGGCTCACACCTGTAATCCCAGCACTTTTGGAGGCCAAGGAGGGCGAATCACCTGAGGTCAGGAGTTCGAGACCAGTCTGGCCAACATGGTGAAAGCCCCTTTCTACCAAAAGTACAAAAATTAACTGGGCATGGTGGTGGGCACCTATAATCCCAGCTACTTGGGAGGTTGAGGCAGGAGAATCGCTTGAACCCAGGAAGTGAAGTTTGCAGTGAGCCAAGATTGCACCACAACACTATAGCTTGGGCAACAAGAGAGAAACCTCATCTCAAAAAAAAAAAAAGACATGAAAGATAGCATTTGTGAGAGTCCTTCATAAAGATATTGCCTTTTCTACTTATTTTAAAATAATATTGGTTGTTTTTAACAGAATTTTAGTATAATCAGAATGATGTAAATAAGGTAATATGCATCTATACCCTTCTTTTTAACTGCAATGTTGTAATCCATTAAAAACTGGGCTAATTTATTTTATAGTATTTAAAAAGTGATTGTAGTATAGGCAGCAAGATCATCTAATATAAATTCAACATTCTGGTTTAGGGATATAGAATGACTAATTTGCATTATATGAGGGGCCTTAAAGAATAACTAGTCATGATGAAAGTAAACAGGAAAGATAAGTAAACAAGAGCATTATTATGCAGGCATTTATGAACCATTAAGCATAATCATAGCTAAGGAAATAGCTTTCTGTTTGCTAGAGATAACCACTCTGAACTAGGATACATAATATTTTCAATGACTAATATAAAATATTTATATTACAAGCAGAGTGAAATGCAATATCTATTTACAGTATGATATCAGAAGCAAATAATAACAATGTCTTTTACTAATGGACTTCTGATTAATCAAAAAAGATTACTGAATAATAATCTTTAAAGATATATTCTAAAGATAAAAATTTTAAAAATTTATTTTACAAAATTTGTTTTTTTGTTGAAAAATCTCCTCAGTTTACAGACTGTCATCATTTCATGTACCAAATACCAAACGACTTCAATCAGAATGATCATGGTCAAAATTATAGGAGGATGACTCATATTTTTTCTTGACATTAAATTTAATGACTATCAACTTAAAGGCAATAAATAATCATACTATATATAGCTATAAAATATAGAAAATATGTAAAGACACACTAATTTTGAAATTATTTTGCATATTTATATCTATATAAAATGCACAAATATGTTTAAATATAACATTAAATATAACCATGAATGAATTTATGTTTGAGAACAATGATCTTAGTAGCACTATCCTTCAAGAGAAGAACATGCTAAGAGAACTATATCCGGATTTAAATAACAATCATAATAACTTTACATTGCTTTAGTTTTTTAAAAAGTAAAGTGCAATTTCTAGACAGTAAAGAATTTTCCATGGTATTTCTTAATTAAAATTCTTCCCACCAAAGGCATCCTGAATAAACTTTCCTTTACTTAATGGGAATTTAGGTTGAGCATGGTGGCTCACAATTGTAATCCCAGTGCTTTGGGAGGTCGAGGCAAGTGGATCACATGAGATCAGGAGTTCAAGACCAGCCTGGACAACATGATGAAAGCCCATGTCTACAAGAAATGCAAAAATTAGCTGGGCATGGCAGCAGCATCTGTAATCCCAGCTATTCAGGAAGCTGAGGCAGACCTGCTTGAACCCAGGAGACAGAGGTTGCAGTGAGCCAAGATCATGCCACTGCCCTCTAGTCTGGGTGACAAAGTGAGATTCTGTCTCAAAATAAAAAGAATTTAACCTTGTAAATGATAACAAAATATAACTTATTCAGAAATGGAAATAGTATTTAAGTTCACAAAAAGTACATAATGATCATTTCCACTCTTATCTCCTAGTCACCCAAACAAATGAGAGCCCATTTAAAGGTGGTCACCTTGTTGATTTGCTGTCAGAGGAAAGTTTTCCATTTTTCATGTACAAATGGTGTCTGTTTTGGGCAGAATGCTGTACATTGACACAAATAAAATATTTTAATTGATGAAACTGGCTATGTTTAAATACTACAGTTTTACTTAGTATATTTATCAAATATGTACACTTTCAAGATAAATAGTCTGAGGTTTTCTATGATACTTTTAGTTTACTCCATCCTTAAAAATATTTGTTCTAAAACCTAAATGTTAACCTGACACATCAGAATACTTGCAAGAACTTGTGATGTGAGATAATGATGGAAAATAGATTTCGTAAATAAAGAGGGACTTTTAAACTCAATCATTGGTTGAACGAAATTTCTGGAGTACTTGATAGATACCAGGTTGTATTAATGATACAGAACTATCATCGTCATCATCAGAGCTAACATTTATTGTGTCTTTATATATATAAGTACTCTGCTGTGTGTTTTATTATTTGTGTTTCCTTGTTGTTACTTTATTTAATCTTTTATTTTCTTCCACATATGTATAAAAGATAATAATAATACCTAGATTATTAATAGGCATTATTATTATTATAGAAAATTCAGAAATAACTTGTTCACAGCCATATAGTACATGCTGAAGCCTATATTTAAATCCAGGAAATGTTATTCCAAAGCATGATATTTTAACTACAACACTACAGTTGCTTATTACCAGGAATCCTAAAATCTAGATGGACCGACAATATATAGACACACCAATTGCTTGAATTTAAGGTTTTTTTCTATCCTATAATACACCTACTCCTAGCAGTTGCTGATATCTAGAATATATATCTCAAATCTGTCTGCTTCTCTGTGTCTCCACTACCATCACTCTGACCAAATGATCTCTATCTGATCTACTGATGTAGACTTATAACTAGTCTCCTTGTTTCTACCTGTGTCTTTTTAGCCCAAAAGTCAGCATCTTATTTAATGAGAAAACACTAGAGCCATTTCAACTAAAATAAAAAATAATGCAAAGATTCTGACATGGTTTAGCTCTGTCCCCACCCAAACTGCAACTTGAATTGTAGTTCCCATAATCCCCATGTGTCATGGGAGGGACCTGGTAGGAGGTAACTGAATTATGGGGCAATTACTGTTGTTCTGATGATAGTGAGTGAGGTCTCACAAGATCTGATGGTTCTATAAGGGGATTTTCCCCCTTTTCGCAATACACTTCTCTCTCCTGCTGCCATATGAAGGACATATTTGCTTCCCCTTCTGCCATAATTGTAAGTTTCCTGAGGCCTCCCCAACCATGCAGAACTGTGAGTCAATTAAAATTCTTTTCTTCATAAATTACCCAATCTCAGATATGCATTTATTAGTAGCATGAAAACAGACTAATACGGATGTCCACTATCTCCTCTATTATTCAGTATTGGACAGAGATATCACTCAATGCAATTAGAAAATATAAATTAATTAAAGGTAATGAAAAATAAAAAAATAAAAACAATTATATGATAATATATCTGGAAAAACCCTGGAGAATCAAAACTAAAAGTAACTCAAAATAATTCAGTAAGGTAGCAAGATGTAAAATCATTATATAGAAATCAATAAGCTTTACAAATAGTAACAATAATAGCTAGAAAACGTAATGGTAGAAACATACCCATTTACGAGGAAAACAAAAAGATGAAACACTTAGGAATAAGATTAATATAATATGTGGAAAGCCTATATGAGGACAATTTTTAAATGCTCTTCAAAGATACAATGAAATACCTCAAACAAAGGGATAAAGATCCCTTTTTCGTGGATCGGTTGACTCTTTATGATAAAATATCAGTTCTCTCTCTAAGTTACTTTATACATTTAGAACAATCCCAATAAAAATATCATCATTGTTTTTTCCTGGAGCCAAACATGTTGATACTAAAGTTTATATGGAAAAACAAAATACAGATATAAACAGTAAACACTGAAAATAGAAAGCTACAAGGTAAGATCAGCCTGCCATACATTAAGACACATCACAGATTTCTATTATTAAACCAGTACAGTATTCATGCATGAATAGTCCAACAATCCAGTGCAATAGAATTGGGTGTCCAGAAATAGACCAAAGTACACATGGAAATTTAGTATATAATAGTATAGGCATCTCAAGTCACTGGAATAAAGACACTTATTTTTTTAATGGTGTGAGAACAACCAGTTAACCATTTTATAAGAAGACAAAAAGTCTATTTCACAACAACAAATTCCAAATGGATCAGGGGTTTAAATATAAAAAATAAAACTATACAGGTACTAGAATAAAATCTGAATATAGAGAAAAAATGTCTACCTATGACCCAAAATGCAGATTGAATAAAAGATCAATGAATTTGATAATACAAAAATTTTAAAGCCATCAGGCAAACTCCATACCCAGAGTCAAACAGTAACTCACAAACTAGGATAAAATTTTCAACATATATCACAATTCAAGGTCTAATAGTTCTACCTTTATAACAACTCCTAAAAGTTGAAAAAAAATCCAAAACTCCAGTAGAAAATGGGCAAAAGTCATGAATAGACAAGTCACTATATCTATATCTTCCCCCCATATATATATATATATATACACACACACATATATACATATATAAATATATCCCTTAAACATATTCATCAACCTTATTCATCATTATAGAAATGCAAATTATAAGTACATTATCTTCCTCCCTCTCGCTCTCTCGCTCTCTCTCTCTACACACACACACACACACACACACACACACACATATACATATATCCCTTAAACATATGAAAAGAAGTTCAACCTTATTCATCATTAGAGAAATGTAAATTATAAGTACATTATTATATTATACTTCACCTATCTGACTGGCAAAAATTATAAGCTACAACAATACATTTTACCGGCGAACTGCCGGAAAACCGTCATTCTCATATATTGTGGGTGGGAATGCAAACTCATGCAACATCTATGGAAGAGAATTCAGTAATGTCCAATGAGCGCTACCTATGCATTTACCTTCTAATCCAGCGACCCAACACCTACAATTTTATGCTAAAGATATAATTCTAGAAACAGAAAAATGTATATGCCTAAGGTTCTTGCTTGCACTGTTGTAGGCAATTATAAAATACTGGAAACAACCTAAATGGCTATTCCTAGAAAACTATGGTAGAGCCACATAATGGAATATTAGGTAAAGTACAAAGGTGTGCTAATTTTTGCTTGAGGAAAAGAGGGAAATAAAACAATGTATATTTACTCAGTTATACAAAATGAAACACAAGAAGGATGAATCGGAAACAAATGGGATTTGTTACCTCTAGATAGTGCGTAAGAATAGAGTGTAAAAGATGGGAGAGTTAGAATAGAATAGCAGATAATACTTCTCTCCCATATATTTTTGCTTACAGCTCTGGAATTATATCAACGTTTCACATATTAAAAACATAAAACCAATCAGGATGGGGTAAATAAAAACAAAAGTGGGATATAAGCAAACAGAAAAAAAAAGAGAACTTACTGGTATGTCAAATAAATAACATGATGACACTGAAGGGGAGAGAAAAAAAAACTAACCCAATTAACCTGTTAACTGAGTATTTTGACTATACACCTTTGGACTGCAAACACACACACACAGAGAGAACACTAAAGGCTAAACAGGTTGTTGTTTTCCCCAGTGCTATGGGTTAACAATTCTGAAACTATTTGTGTGTGTGTGCATGTGTGTGTGTGTGTGTGTGTGTGTGTATCTTGTAGGAATGAGCAACAAGTGGAATGTATTGCAGAGAAATGGAGATAGATTTTTTTACTTTTGGAGAAGGGAGTTACAAATCTGGAAAGAGTGGCGGTTAGAATGAGTTTTGTGGTTTTATATCAGAATTGGAGATAACAGATAAAAACTAATGGTTTTTCAGATAGATAGATAGGCATATATGCATATATATGTACACACACACACATACATACACATACACACACTTTCTAGATCTATCAGGAGCATCTAAAGCAATGACACCCCAGAAGCAATGAGTACCTAGCGTCCAAATGTTGTTCACTAAATGTTACTGATCTGAAAGAAATGGACAAATTCCTAGGCACATACAACCTACAAAGATTGAACCAGGAAGAAGTCTAAAACCTGAACAAACCAATACTACCAAGGAATTATATCAAAGCCATAGTTAAAGGTTTCCCAGTAAAGAAAAGCCTGGGACCCAATGGCTTCACTGCTGAATTCTACCAAACATATGAAGAAGAACTAATATCAATCCCACTCTTACAGAAGACAATGTAAATGGTACAATGCTTAAAAATGTAAAAATAATAATCATTTAAATAACAGGTTAGTATTTAAGAGGAGGTAAGTTTACATGTAGACAAGCAAAGTGCCCTGAGATTAAAATTCATGAAATTATTTAAAACGATATAAAGAAAAAATTTAAAATCTCAGGTTCCCCCAATGTTCTTATGCAAAAGGGAAGATCATTGCAACACTCTCTTCCAAATGAATGGCTGTTACTAACATTATGCATCAGCCAGATTTCCATGGAAAGGTAAAAGATCTCAGGCATCTGGCAAGGACTGCCTCCTTGATCATTCATAAGTAAGTTATTGGCTGGCCTCTCACAAACAAAGACATGCTTATTGTAAGTTTAGATCTGAGTGTAGCTCCTAAAACTAAAATCTGCTCCATTTCACAGTGACAATGTCATTACAAGTTTGTCTTCCCGGGTACAGAACTAAGTCAAGACTCATTCCTCTGCCTACCAGAGACATCTGCGTAATTGACTCTTTACTCCCATTTTCTTATCAAACGTTCACTTTAACTTATATAAAATGTAGATTTACTGGGCTATAACTAAAGCCTCACAGTACGTAAGAATTTACCTAACTGGCTACCTGTCCTTCTTTCTGCATGCCTCCTCCCGTCCCTTTAATGAAATATATATAACCTAAACCTCCTGAAAACCTCTTCAGAAGAGCAGCCACAGATGTATCTGTGGTTCATGTTTTTCCCAGATGTGCCTTAATACTAGCTTAATAAGCCTTGATGATTAAAAATTAAGCTCCAGTCACTCATTTTGGTTGTCAAAGACACAACTTCAATGAAATCACCTTTGCAAAAATTCTAATATTGAGAAAATTATGATGGTGAAAGAGACTCGACCTAACCAACCCCATCTTGCCTTTAACCCTAAACTGTCCTTGCTCATTCCTGGTCTTAGGCTGAGGTAACTATAGAAAGAATTTAATTTTCAGTTGAACTTTGAAACAAAGATGACAACAGCCCTTTCCTGAAACAAACTGCCTTCTTGCCTGGGGACCAGACCACCTTTGTAAGACTTGCAAATTAGCCCCAGGATTAGAAATTATGGTTTAGAAGTTATATAACCAGAGGCCATAAGATTCTGAACCTCTCCAATTGCTCCCAGTGATAACATCACTATGGTAAAACCTAATATAGATGTTAGGAGATATTTTCCAAACTCTGCATTCTGATGCATCACCTGGTGCCAACCAGACTGGTAATGTGGTTAAGCTAGTTCTGTGATTCTACCAAGGAACAGAAGCCAGCAAGATGAACCAGCTCTGACCCCCTATGATGTCAGCTCTGACCTAACCAATGAGTACTCCTCACTGCCTAATCTCTTATCCACCTTTCAAAAACCCAGTCTCCAAATTTTCAGGGAGACTGATTTGAGCAGTAAAACTCCTGTCTCTTATCTAGCCAGCTCGTCATGCATTAAACTCTTGATTCCAATTCCCCGGTCTTGATAAATTGGCTCTGTCTGGGCTGTGGGCAAGATGAACTTATCAGGTAGTTACAACAATTTAATGACTTTCAAAATCATTTCTCTTAAATTTAGAGTATGTTTTAAATACTAATCTCATTTGCAATAAAGAAAAATTTATCTTAAGTAAATCAATTTCTTCGGTTGCATTTATGTTCCTCTTTTTAAACTCAAGTAGAGGAAGTTTAAATTTTTTAAATTAAAATTATAGTTTATTTGCACAGTATAGTTTATAAACTACACATACTTTGCTTATGTATATATAAGTATTATATTTGTAAATACATTTTTGGAAAAAAATATATTTCCATTTGTCTATCCATCAATCCATTCACCCATTCTATATCTTTTTATATCTAGATTTATTTTATTTGCTTTTTTGTCTGTGTATTTACATGGATGAGCTGTATGCTAGATGATGAAATTCTGTGCAAAATGTTCACATTTTCCTTTTTATACTCTTCTGTATTGATTGAATGTTTAAATACTACCTATATATCATATCATTTTCAAAAACTGAAGTCATTATTCCTTTTTGAAAGAAAGGTATATTGTACCATGTCATAACACTTTTTGGGTACTATGAACCCCACTTTAAATCATAATTCCAATTCTGTGGCAGCTTCCACTCAAACTTGTAGAATAAAGGTATAAGCTCTTTAGAACAAAGCAATATGCCATTATCACATCTTTAATATAAGGACCCTAAAACTTTGAGAGTAGTATAGCTAACTGTATAAATCCAATGCAGTTAAAATTAGAATTTCTGATTAAATTCTAAATGGTTGTACCAAATTCTTAGCTGAGAGAACTGAAACATATCCCTGTCATAGACAATTCCTTTCCAAGAAAGTTAAATGAAAAGGGAAGATAGCGGAGTCTTTGAATTAAAAATCTCTAGTAAAGAATACTTTGCTGTGAATGCAATAATATAACAAGCTAGAACTAGAATCACTAATGAGAACGTGTATGCCAAAATACTGTAAACAAGCAATACCACTAGCTGAGAGGAAATAATCTCAAACACAGCTGAGTAGAAAGCAAAAATCAAGTACCTGGGGATAACTATAAAACAAAGTGTACATATGTGCATAAATGAAATGAAAAAGTATTATATCAAGAATGTGTTAATTCACTTATTTAGAATTCAACATGTGCACAACCATTCTAGGGTAAAAACGGCGATTAACAGTGAGGACATGAAGTCTATCAGTTTAAATAATAAACAAAATTTATTATCGCCAAATTATGTTCTTCATAGGCATTAGACAATCTTAAGCATTTTGCTTCAGATCACAGTGGCTTGGAATAGAGCTAACAAAATATGGCAATGCCACCATACACCATCAAGTAATAATGTCATTAAAATTACACTAAAAAGGAAACAAAAAAAAATGCATTTTTATGTGACCAGATTTTAATTTTGAGAAATAAAACAAACTCTGAAAGCATTTAAGCCATAGGTTATTCTCAAATGAATAGGAAAAATAACAATTTTTGTTTACATCATGCAAGAGATAAGCATTCATTTGTTATTCAGAAGAAAATTTTACGTGGTGTGTTTATAGTTAAACATCTTGAAGCAAATCTTCACTTAAATTCACGATGTCTCCATTGGCCTTTCATCTAAAAAGAAATATATGTCAAAAGTTTACTTCAATTTGCTTATTAACTATGATTTCACATTTTCTACCCTATAATATTTGATAACTAGATTTTAAAGAGTATCACACAAAGCTTCTTAAAATATTGCTAAACATGTTTAGAGAAGATGTTTTTCTTATCAACCAACCATATCAGTAAAGAAGAGATAAACTGCGAGACTTCCTTTCTTGCCCAAATTATGCGTCAGAAAGGAAAATGAATAACACCTTTCTCCTTCTGCAACTCACAAGATTCTTTTCCATTAAATGCGGTGGTGCAAAAAAAAGTAAAGCTGGATAAAAGAAAGACAATGATTCTATGGCACCCTTAGTACAGGAAATTTTAAAATAAACACATTTCCAGTTCGCTGCTTTACAACTTAGCTTAACTTTTTTTTGGTAAGAATCACTTTGACATAGGTTAACCACATAAACAGGTTGACTTCTTTTCCCAGAGTAACATAAACATGTTTCCAACTAGTTTACCAGTTTTGCCTCCATGCCCAAAAGTTCAGGCAAGCCAAGCTAATTTTGTCTTAGCCAGTAGACAGGATATATGGGGAAATGAGAAAAAATGAGTTTAATTAGGAAACAATACTTTGTTAAAGCTGAGATGATTTTAAATGAAGCAAATGATTGTAAACCATGAATGAGAGAACATCCATTTTGGGTCACCGTGACTTATTAATAGAATGCTATTTACTTTTAACTTTGCAAATAAACAGCTGTATTGTTCTGCAACATGATGAAAGGCATGCACCTCTACTAGCAGATTTAGCACTTCTGACCAACAAAAACACCAGCTTCCTTACAAATGTGCTTCATGCACTGTATTAGATTTCATTAAGATATAAATTTTAATGCCTTATTTCTTTTTGGAACTCGAATGGGAACCAGAATGGGATGATCCAGAAGACCTGTGGTGCTTGGGTAAAGTAATGGTGTTCTGTAAAAGTTGGCCCTGGGCTCAGAGTTGTTTAGTGCTTTCAGCAATCACCTGGCTTTCAGGTGACCATAATCTTATTCATCCTTTTCTGTGATCACCAGATGAAGATCTAAAATGACTTCTCTTTCTATTCCACTTAGGAGAAAGTGATGAACTTGAATAACATCATTTTCTTTGGAGAGGGGGCGTGGAAGAGCCCCTGTGGGACCTGGAGTCAGATCTTGATTTCAACCGAGAACATCTTAAATATTCTCTGAAACTGGAATGAGATCTTGACTGCGAACTAGAACTTCTTGAAAGAAACCTGGAACTAGATCTTGAACTTGAAAGGGAGAATGAACACGTTAAAGATAGTGAAAGTGAAGATTGAGATGTTGAGGACTTTTTCTATTAGATTTCTTTTTATTATTATCTTCTTCTTCACTGACATCAAGATTATATTTTGATAGATCAGCATCATCTTCATCCTCATCTTCATCTAATTTATATTTAGAAAGATCTTCATTCTCATCCTCTTCTCCCTCTGATTCTTTATCTTCAACCTCCTTTCATATAGATGCATGACTGACTAGCTTCCCTCTGTATTTTTTCTTTTTATATCCAATCTCATCATATTTGCCTCCAGATTCTTCTCATTCTATATATTCAAGATTATTTTTTATTAAAACCACCAATGTAACTGGTTTTTTTTTTTCTAATTTAGCATACGTTGGAGTATTACACATTACACTCTGATCTTCTGGCCCAATTCACATTACTGTGAGTTTTACCTTGTCAGTCATTAGCATTAAATAGGCATCAGCTCTTTTCTGTAAGCATTTTTCCTATTTCAGTGCCCCCAGATTTCATCATCTTGGCCTGTTGTTTTCCTTTTAAGTATTACTATTATTAATATTATTAATACTTGCTTTTAGAAATTATGTTCTTATGTTCATGAAATGGTATTCATAAAATCTGGTGGAGCTGTATTTTCTATTTTCAGTGCTTACTCACATACAATTATACCATAACTTCCTCTTTCTGGAGATAATCATAATTATTCATCTTTTTATTTTCCTTATGATCTCCAGGTAATAATTTGTATTTTCATGCTTTTCTACTATAGATTTTTAAACTCTGATTTTATTTTATTTTATTTTTATTTTTTATTATTTTTATTTTTTGAGATGGAGTTTCGCTCTTGTTACCCAGGCTGGAGTGCAATGGCGCGATCTCGGCTCACCGCAACCTCAGCCTCCTGGGTTCAGGCAATTCTCCTGCCTCAGCCTCCTGAGTAGCTGGGATTACAGGCATGCACCACCATGCCCAGCTAAGTTTTTGTATTTTTAATAGAGATGGGGTTTCACCCGCCTTGGCCTACCAAAGTGCTGGGATTATAGGCATGAGCCACTGTGCCCGGCCTAAACTCCGATTTTAAACGAAACAATGTATTGTCCTATCTCTTCGCTCTGCTTAGATCCTTATTTTGGATTTTTGCGAACAATATAATCTTACAGTTTGTGATAGACCTCTTCCGATTGAATCAATGGTATCTTTACAACAACTAGGTCATATCTAAACTTTTGGCACTAAATTGACCATATGCACCCTGAAATACACTTCTGACACAATTTTCTCCATTAATAAATTAGTTCCCATTGGGAGATATTAAATTTACTTGATATTTGGGTACAGTCTTGCTGCTTGATTAGACCATTTCACTGTCTTCCTATCATTCATAGTCTGTGCTCTTTCCTTTAAAAGGTAGAGCATAAGGTGGTAACCCTCTCTGTTAGTTTACATATTCCATATGCAGAACTGAAATGCATAAGGTGGAAATATTTGATGACATTCATATGCTGTCATTAAATTGATGCTTTTAAATAATGAGAGTCAACCAATTTAAGTCCTCTTATTAACAGCATTTTTTAGGGAATTAGTTGGTAAAAAATATATAATCTTGATTAATATTATGTATGTTTTCTAACAAAAGGAAATTAGATGCAATTCTTTAATTAAGTTCACATAATATTTAATATTATAGCTTTTGTAATATTAATTGATTTCAAAGGGGACTTTCAGAGATTAGATTTGGTAATCCAAGGATCCTAGCTATTTTAAAAATAAATAAAATTTGCAAATTAATAAGTAGTGTAGATTCCCATTCTCTGATTACATTAGGTCCAACTAAGTAACTTACACAAGGAAAAACAGTCTAGAAGTAACCTAGTCAGGAATACAAGACAGGTAGTCCTGTTCGACATTATGTTCTTAGACACTACCGTCTTACATTCTTTGTATGTTTACTCATTGTAAATACTGGAAAAAAAGAAGACAAACCTTTAACTTTTCTTTCTTCCCAAGAAGATGCTAAATTTACTTTATTTTACTCCATGATAGAATGAGAAATATCATAGTCTATATGTAATTTATAAATTAGTAATCAAGATTTACAGAAAATAAAGTTAACTTGAATTAATTCATATTTCCTAAAACCCTTCTCTAGAATAAAGAATAAATTCTTTGGTTATTTCTTTTCAACATCTAACACACAAGAGAATATAGATATTTTTTAAATATGCAATTTTTGGCATATTATAATCATATTGCTATAAGTGCTACATAGTTTTCAAAAAGGGGAAAAAACCTTATGCAGTGTTTAATAGTAATGACAACCCAGAAAAATCGAGTGGAAATTCATAAATGTACTATAGCATTATTTGTTACTTTTATTAGGTTTATATTTAAATACTTTCATACTAAATGTTGGGCTAATTTTTAACTCCTCTACATCTCTAATAAGGCAAAATAAGGATTAAAAGGCAAAGTAAAAATCTATTATAAAAGAAAACAGAACATAATTATAGGAGAGCATCAACAACTTCACACAAAAATCTTTTAAAACAGGCCAGGCACGGTGGCTCACGCCTATAATCCCAGCACTTTGGGAGGCCGAGGCGGGTGGATCATGAGGTCAAGAGATCGAGACCATCCTGGTCAACAAGGTGAAACCTCATCTCTACTAAAAATACAAAAATTAGCTGGGCATGGTGGTGCGCACCTGTAGTCCTAGCTACTCGGGAGGCTGAGGCAGGAGAATTGCTTGAACCCAGAAGGCGGAGGTTGCGGTGAGCCGAGATCGTGCCATTGCACTCCAGTCTGGGTAACAACCCCAAAACTCCATCTCAAAAAAAAAAAATCTTTTAAAACACACAAGCTCATACTTGTAATCTCAGCACTTTGCCAAGGCAGGTAGACTGCTTGAGTTCAGGAGTTTGAGACCAGCCTGGGCAACATGGTAAAACCCTGTCTCTACCAAAAATAATAAAAATTAGTTGGGCATGGTGATGCCTGTCTGTGGTCCCAACTACTTGGGAGGCTGAGGTGGGAGATCACTTGAGCCTGAAAGGCGATGGTTGCAGTGAGCCAAGACTGTGCCAGTTCATTCCAGCCTGGGTGACAGAGTGAGACTCCATGTCAAAATTTTAAAAAATTAATTTAAAAAAAACAATTTTTTAAAGTATGTAATTTTCCTAAACCAACAGAAAAGAAGCTATGACTAGACATAAAACTACCTAAAATCTTGTATTTATACTTTGAAATCTAACCAAAAACAAACCAACCAACAACCCATCACACTTTTTTAGGCAGGCATTTTTATAGGCGAATTTCATAAAAACTCAAGGATCATAAAAAATGATATTATAGAAGTAAGCTGGTTTCACATGCCCCTTACAGAAAAGCAAAAATGAGTATCAGTGCTGATATTATCACCAGCAATATCTCAAAATTCAAATAGGAAGATGAGGCAGCTCCTGAAGTCACAGAGAAGTAAAAAAAAAAAAAATCCAAGCAGAGAGTAAAATAATTATATTTCCACATCTTCAGTGCCCCTCCTCCCAATTTTTCCAACAGCAAGTGCATGGATAATTCCCTCTGACTCACAGTTTCTCTACTGGAAAAAGTGAGATCAAGGTGGACAACAAGTCTCCTAAATCTTGAATACAATGGAAGGAGACTGATCCCTGCCTCAACTTACAGATAGCACTGGTAATACTAGAAGGGAGAAATACCCCCGATGACAGTCAGAGAGAAAGAGGGAAGGCAGGACTACCATCCCCAGGCTTGGAATCTCTGCTCTATAACTTGGCCAGAGGAGATACTAAATTACAGTAGCTATTTAGCAGCACCATGCTGTAGGTTTGTTCTACAGGTCCCCTGGGCAAAAACCGCAAGCCAGTCTTCCCACAATACCACTATATTTCCTTTGGTATGACACTCATTTCATTCAGAACAGGCAGCTACATTCCGTTTACTAGAACAAAGGAAAACCTGGGATTCAAGCACCATCAAGTGCCAAGAAAAAAAAATAATAGAAAAATAAAAAAGAAATCAACAGATAAATTACAAATACTATCTAAGAAAACAGGTCTCATAAATACCAGAACAAGACAGACTGGAATAAATAGTCCTTCAATGCAAAGACATAAATATATGGCCACAAGAAACAACAGCAAACAGTGAACTATGGCCTCAATGAACCGAAAGTGCAAGGAATCAGTGACAGAGCCTAATGAGATGGCAATATGTAAAGTCTCTGAACAAGAATTCAAAATAGCATTTTTAAAGAAACTAAGTGATTTCCAAGATAACACAGAAAAGTAATTCCAAAATTTAACAAAGAAATTTAACAGAGCTAGAAATAATTTTTAAAAGATCAAACAGAAATCTTGGAAATGAGATATGCATTTGCTGAACCGAAAATTAGAGGCTTTCAACAGCAGTATGAATCAGGCAGAAAAAAAAAAATCAGTGAACTTGAAGATAGGTTATTTGAAAATACAGGCAGAGGAGAAAAAGAAAAAAAAAAACAACGAAGAGGTATGAAGATAAATTGTTAGCTCTTTAAAATAACTTTGTTTGTTTGTTTTAAGACAGGATCTCACTCTGTCACCCAGGCTGGAGTGCAGAGGCATGAACATGGCTCACTGCAGCCTCAACTTCCTGGATTCAAGTGATCCTCCCCCATCAGTCTTCCCAGTAAACGGAAGTACAAGCATGTGCCCCCACACTCAGCTAATTATATTTTTAGAGATGGGGTCTCACTGTGTTGCCCAAGCTAGTCTCAAACTCCAGGGCACAAGTAGTCCTCCCACCTCAGTCTCACAAAGTGCTGGAATTATTGGAGTGAGCCGCCACACCCAGCAAAATAACTTGTTATATTAATAAGATGTTCTCTGCAATCTTCTTGGCAAGCAAATTGCAAAACCTATGATGGATTTAATAAAAATTAAAACCCATTACAAGAAAAAAATCACCTAACCCCTAAGAAACACAATAAGAAAAACAATTATATAACAACCAGAAAACAAGCAACAAAATACCAGTAGTGAGTCCTTACTTATCAGTAATAACACTGAATGGAAATTTGTTTAATTCCCCAATTAAAATGTATAGAATGGAAGAATAGGTAAAGAAAAAACACCCAGCAATATGTTTCCTCTAAGAAACTCACTTGATCTATAAAGACACACATAGACTGAATATGAACAGGTAGAAAAAGACATTCCATGCAACTGGACACCAAAAAAGAGCAAGAGTAGCTATACTATACCAGAAAAAAAAAAAACAGATTAAAAATCAAAAATTGTAAAAGAGATAAAGATGGTCATGATATAAAGATAAAGGGTTCAATTAAGCAAGAGGATAAAAACAACTATAAATGTCTGTGTACTCAAAACTGGCAATCTTAAGTATATAAAGCAAACATTAATAGGTCTAAATCAGAAAGACAGACTGCAATGCAATAGCAGTGTGGCCTTCAACACCCCACTCTCAGTAATAAATCATTCAGACAGAAAATTAACCAAAAAACATTGAAATTAAACTATGCACTAGGACAAAATGTACAAACTGACACTTACAGAACATCTATCCCAATTGCTGCAGAATATGTATTCTTTTTATCTGAACATGGGACATTCTCTAGAATAGACCATACCTTATAGGACACAAAACAAGTCTCAACAAATTCAAAAAAGTTGGAATTATATCAAGTATATTTTCTGACCACAGTGGAATAAAACTAGATATCAATAACAATAGGAACTTTAAAACAGTGCTAACACATAAAAATTGAACAACATGCTCTGAAATGATAAACAGGTCAATAAACAAATCAAGAAGGAAGACTTAAAATGTCTTGAAACAAATAAAATTGGAAATACAACATAACAAAATCTATGGGATACAGCAAAAGCAGAACTAAGAGGAATATATATAGCAATAATGCCTATATAAAAAATGTAGAATGACTTCAAATAAACAAACTAACAATGTATCTCAAGGAACTAGAAAAAAAGAAGAAAAAGACCCAAAATTAGTAGAAGAGAACTGGAAAAATCTACCTTAAACTTCATGTGGAAAAAAAAAAAAGCCTACATAGCCAAGACAATCCTAAGCAAAAAGAACAAAGCTAGAGGAATCACACTACCTTACTTCAAACTATACTACAAGGCAACAGTAATCAAAACAGCATGGTACTGGTACCAAAACAGAGATATAGACCAATGGAACAGAACAGAGTCCTTGGAAGTAACATCACACATCTACAATCATCTGATTTTTGACAAACCTGACAAAAACAAGCAATGGGAAAAGGATTCCCTGTTTAATTAATGGTGTTGGGAAAACTAGCTAGCAATGTGCAGAAAGCAGAAATTGGACCCCTTCCTTACACCTTACACTAAAATTAACTCCAGATGAATTAAAGATTTAAACATAAGACCTAACACCATAAAAGCCCCAGAAGAAAACCTAGGCAACACCATTCAGCACATAGGCATAGGCAAGGACTTCATGACTAAAACACCAAAAGCAATGGCAACAAAATAAATAGACAAATGGGATCTATTTAAACATAAGAGGTTCTGCACAGCAAAAGAAACAATCGTTAGAATGGGAAAAAATTCTCACAAGCTACCCATCTGACAAAGGGCTAATATCTAGAATCTACAAAGAACTAAAGCAGATTTACAAGAAAAAAACAAACAACCCCATCAAAAAGTGGGAGAAGGAAATGAACAGACACTTTTCAAAAGAAGACATATATGAGGCCAACAAACATATGAAAAATGCTCAGCCTCATTGGTCATTAGAGAAATGCAAATCAAAACCACATTGAGATACCATCTCGTGCCAGTTAGAATGGCAAAAAATCTGGAGACAGATGCTGGAGAGGATATGGAGAAATAGGAACACTTTTACACTAATGGTGGGAGTGTAAATTAATTCAACCATTGTGGACGACAATGCAGCAATTTCTCAAGTATCTAGAAATAGAAATACCATTTTACCCAGCAATCCCATTACGGGGTATATACCGAAAGGATTATAAATTTTTCTATTATAAAGACACATGCACATGTATGTTCATTGCGGCACTGTTTACAATAGCAAAGACTTGGAACCAACCCAAATGCCCATCAATGATAGACTGGATAAAGAAAATGTGGCACATATACACTATGGAATACTATTCAGCCATAAAAAATAGGAGCTCATGTATTTTGCAGGGACATGGATGAATCTGGAAACAATCATTCTCAGCAAACTGACAAAGGACAGAAAACCAAACACCACATGTTCTCACTCATAGGTGGATGTTGAACAATGAGAACACATGGACACAGGAAGGGGAACATAACACACTGAGGTCTGTTGGGAGGTGGGGGTCTGGGGAGGGATAGCGGGGGTTGAGGAGGTTGGGGAGGGATAACATTGGGAGAAATGCCTGATGTAGGTGATGGGGGCATGGAGTTCACAAACCACCATGGCATGTGTGTACCTACGCAACAATCCTGCAAGTTCTGCACATGTACCCCAGAACTTAAAGTGTAATAATTTTTAAAAAATCAAAGCAGAAAGAAATATAATTGGAGACTAAAAAATACAAAAGAATGAAATTTTTTAAAGTTGGACTTTTGAAAAGATAAAGAAAATTCACAAACTTTTAGCCAGATTAACCAAGAAAAAATACAGAAATCCAAAGAAATAAAATCAGAAACAAAAAGGGAAACATAACAACTGAGACCATGTTGGCAAGTACAAAGTATCATTAGAAACTATTATAAACAACTATATCCCAACAAACTCGAAAACCTACAAGAAATGTATAAATTCCTAAAAACATGCAGCCTATCAATATTAAATCATTAAGAAGTAGGCAACCTGAACAAACCAAACATGAATAATATTATCAAAGCCATAATAAAAGTCTCCCATCAAAGAGAAGCTTAAAACCTGATCATTTCACTGCTGAATTCACCAAATATTTAAAGAATCACTAACACCAATTCTACTGAAACTCTTCAAAAGAAATTGAATAGTAGGGAATACTTCCAAACTCATTCTACAAAGCCAGCATTACAATGATACACAGGATGAGGACATACACACACATACGCGCGCACACACACGCACTCTCTCTCTCTCTCAAGAAACCTATTGGCCAGTATCCCTGATGCACAGTGATACAAAAATCCTCAACAAAATGCCAGCCAACCAAATTCAACAGCATATTAAAAACATCATTCAGCATAATCAAGTGGGATTCATCCCAATGATATAAGAATGGTTCAACATATGCCAAACAGTAAATGTGATACATCATATTAACAGAATCAAGAACAAAAAACATGATTATTCTACTAGATGCTGAAAAACATTTGATAAAATTAAACATCCCTTTTTGGTAAAAGCCCTCAACAAACTAGGTATAGAAGGCAGATACCTCAAAACAATAAAGTCATATATATATATGACAAATTCCTAGCTAACATCATACTGAATGTGGAAAAATTGAAAGCCTTCCCCCTAAGATCTGGAAAAAGAGAAAGATTCCCATTTTAACCACTTTTATTCAACAGAATACTTGGAATACTACCCAGAGATTTGAGGCAAGAATAAGAAATAGAGGGCATCCAAATGAAAAAGGACAATATCAAAATAGTCTTGTTTGCAGATGGCATTATCTTATACTTAGAAAAACCTAAAGATTCCACCAAAACACTGATAAATGCATTAAAGTTTTAGGATACAAAATCAACCTACAAAAATCAGTGGTACTTATGTACATCAATGTAAGCAATCTGAAAGGGAAATCACAAAACCAATCCCATCTACAATAGCTACAAAAAAAAAGTATAAAATAGATAGGAATCAATTTAACAAAACATGAAGAAGATTGACACAAAGTAAATTGTAAAATAGTGATGCAAAAAATTGAAGAGGACACAAAAACAATGGAAAGATACTACATGATCATTAATTGAAAGCAATAATATAGTTAAAATGACAATACTTTCCAAAGCAGTTTATAGATTAAATGAAATCCTTATCAAATACTAATGACATTCTTCACAGAATTTCTTTTAAAAGCAATTCCAAAATTTATGTGTGAGCGCAAAAGATCCCCAAACAGCCAAAGCAATCCTGAGCAAAAAGAACAGAACACTGCTTCAAGATATACTACGAAGTTATAGTAAACAAATCAGCATGGTACTGGCAGAAAAACAGACGCATAGGCCACTGGAACAGAATAGAGAACCCAGATATAAATTCACACATTTTCAGCTAACTCATTTTTAACAAAGTTACCAAGAACATACAATAATGGTGCTGGGAAAACTGAATAGCCATACACAGAAGAATGATACTAGCTCTTAATTCTCACCACATACAAATATCAAATCAAAATGGATTGAAGACGTAAATGTAAAACCTAAAACTATAAAACTATTAGACAAAAAAGATTGGAGAAATGCTTCAGGACATTGATCTATGAAAAGTTTTGGGGCTAAGATGTAAAATGCACAGGCAACAAAAGCAAAAATAGACCAGTGAGATTACATCGAGCTAAACAGCTTCTGGCACAGCAAAGGAAGCAATCAACAAAGTGAAAAGGCAACTCTCAGAATAGGAGAAAATAGTGAAAAACTATTCATCTGAAAAGGAACCAATATCCAAAATATACTAGGACCTCAAACAACTCAACTGCAAAAATAATAATAATATTAAGCTAATTTTTAAAATGGCAAATGAGCCGGATAGACATTTCTCAAAAGAAGTTATACAAATGGCCAACAGGTACATGAAAAATGCTCAATATCACTAAGTATCAGAGATATGCAAATTAAAACCACAATGAGATATCATGTCACCCAAGTAAACATGGGTTTTATAAAAAGACAGGGGGCTGGACAGGGTGGCTAATGCCTATAATCCAACATTTTGGGAGGCTGAGGTGGGAGTATCACTTGAGCCCAGGAGTTTGAGACCATCTACATCTGCAGGTAGAATAATGCAGTGCCCAGAAAGAAGAAAACTTGTGCGTGACTTGACCTATCACCATTGCCTGCATCACCCTGGCTAATACTGAGACCCTGAGTCTGCACATGTGACTAGATCATTAATACTACAACCAGTATTTGAGAATTCAAAACTCCAAGGCTATTTATAACCAAGAAATTTCACAGTCTCCATCACTGTCCTACTATCCCCATAAGAGCTTGTGCTGGTACCTACTGCTATAAGACTTGAGGACAACTCACATCACTGGATCCTTTGCAGACATCCGCCAACATCAGCCTGGAGTGTGGCAACTCCACTGGGTGACTAGACCCAGAAAAGCAGCAGCATTCATAGTAGTTTGGTTCCCAGAGTCTGCTACTCCTAGGGAAAGGGAGAGTACACTACAAAATGGGAACACTCTGTGTGACAAATGAATTCAAATAGGCCTGCAGTCCCAGAACTTGTGTTAATTCAAAAGTGTTCTTCTCAAGCTCTGAAATTCTTTCTTCTACTTGGTCTAGTCTATTCCTAAAACATTCCACTGAATTTTGTAATTCCCCAAATTACAAGGAATAGACTAGACCAAGTAGAAGAAAGAATTTCAGAGCTTGAGAAGAACGCTTTTGAATTAACTGAATCAGACAACAATGAAGAAAAAAAGAATGAAAAGAAATGAACAAAGTTTCTAAGAAATATGGGATTATGTATAACAGCGAAACTTAAGAATCACTGGCGTTCCTGAGAGAGAAAAGAAAGCAAAATTTTGGAAAACTTATTAGAGGGAATAATTGAGAAAAAATTCCCTGGCCTTGCTAGACATATAGACATCCCAAATACAAGAAGCTAAAAGAATTACTTGCAGATTTGTTGCAAAACTGGCATCACCAAGGAATATAGTCATCAAGCTATCTAAAGACAATGTGAAGAAAAGAATTCTAAGAGTAGGGAGAAAAAAGCATAAGGTAATCTATAAAGGAAAACCTACCAGCCTAACAGCAGACTTCTCAGAAGAAACCTCACAAGCCAGAAGGGATTCAGGTCCTATCATTAGCCTCCTTAAACAGAAGAACTGTCAGCCAGTATTTTGCATCCAACCAAACTAAATTTCATAACCAAAGAAGAAATTGTCTTTTTCAGACAAGCAGATGCTGAGGAAATATTTCCCTATCCTATGAGCCTTACAAGAAATACTAAAAGGAGTTCTCAATCTTGAAACAAAAGGTCGACATGCAACAGAATAGAACCTCTTGAAAGCATAAAACTCACATTACCTAAAGAACAATAACACAATGAAGAAAACAAAATGCCTAGTAAAAATTAACATGATTAATATACCAGTACCTCACATCTAAATATTAACATTGAATGTAAATGGTCTAAATGTTCCACTTAAAAGATACACATTGGAAAATTGGATAAAAAGTCACAAACCTAGTGTCTGCTGTCCTCAAGATATTCACCTAATGTGTAAAGCTTCTTATAAGCTCAAGGTACAGTGACGGAAAAAACAAATTATATGCAAATGGAAATGAAAAGTGGGCAGGAGTAGCTATTCTTTGATAAAATAGTGTTTAAAGTAACAATAGTAAAAAAGAAAAAGAAGGGCATTGTAAGATGAAACACTATCCAACAGGAAGACATTAAGATTGTTAATACATATACATCTAACTCTAGAGCTCCCAGATTAATGAATAAATTACTAGTAGACCTAAGAAAGGAGATAGACATTAACACAATAATAGTGGGGGACTTCAACACTCCACTGACATCACTAGAAAGATCATCAAGGCAGAAAGTCCAGAAAGAAACACTGAAGTTAATCTATACACTAGAACAAATGTATAGATTAACAGATATTTACAGAACATTCTACCCCAAAACTGCAGAATATACATCATTTTCATTAGCACATGGAACATTCACCAAGATAGGCCATATGATAGGCCACAAAACAAGTCTCAATAAACTTAATAAAATCAAAATCATATTAGGTATCTTCTCAGACCACGGTGGAATAAAATTGAAAATCAACTTCAAAAAGAACTCTCAAAACTATATAAATACATTGAAATTACACAATCTGCTCCTGAATGACTTGGGGTGAAAAATGAAATAAAGACAGAAATTTAAAAATCCTTTGAAATGGATGATAGTAGTGACACAACTTATCAAAACTTCAGGGTACAACAAAAGCAGTGGCAAGAGGAAAGTTTATAGCACTAAATGGAAACATCAAAAAGTCTGAAAAATCGCAAATTATTAATAACAACCTAATGTCACACCTCAAGGAACCAAAGAAACAAGAACAAATTAAATCCAAAGCTAGCAGAAGAAAATAAATAACAAAAATCATAGAAGATCTAAATAAAATTGGAACCAAAAAATTCAAAAATAGATGAAACAAAATTTTGTTATTTGAAAAGATAAACCAAATTGATAGACCATAGCTAGATTTACCAGCATGAGAAGAGAGAAGATTCAAATAAGCTCAATTAGAAATGAAAATGGAGGCTGAGCGCGGTGGCTCAAGCCTGTAATCCCAGCACTTTGGGAGGCCGAGGAGGGTGGATCACAAGGTCAAGAGATCGAGACCATCCTGGTCAACATGGTGAAACCCCCCGCCTCTACTAAAAATACAAAAAATTAGCTGGGCATAGTGGCACGTGCCTGTAATCCCAGCTACTCAGGAGGCTGAGGCAGGAGAATTGCCTGAATCCAGGAGGCAGAGGTTGCGGTGAGCCGAGATGGCGCCATTGCACTCCAGCCTGGGTAACAAGAGTGAAACTCCGTCTCCAAAAAAAAAAAGAAATGAAAATGGAGACTTTATAACCAAGACAAAAGAAATAATAAAAGATCATTTAAGACTACTATAAACACCTCTATGCACATTAACTAGAAAATTTAGAGGAAACAGATCAATTCTTGGAAATACACAAACCTCCAACTTGAATCAGAAAAAAATACAAACCCTGAAAAGACCAATAACAAATGTGAGATTGATTCAGTAGTTTTTTGTTTTTTTGCCAATCAGTTTGAGCTTATGAGGTTGCTCAGGTTAGCCTTGAACTAATGACCTCGCCTTCGCAAGTGCCACGACCTCCAGCGGGAGCCACTTTGGACCCCGATTCAGTATTTTTTTAAATTGCCAACAAAGAAAATGCCCAGAGCCAAATGAATTCACAGCCAAATCCTACCTGACATTCAAAGAATTGGTACCAATCCTACTAAAACTATTTCAAAAAATTAAGAAAGGGAATCATCCCTAAATCATTCTATGAAGCCAGTACAACTCTGATACCAAAACCAGGAAAGGACATATCCAAAAAAGAAAACTACCAACCAATATCCCTGAGGAACATAGATGCAAAATCCTCAACAAAATGCTAGCAAACAAAATCTAAAAGCACATCAAAAAGATAATATACCATGATCAAGTGGGTTTCATCCCAGGGACACAGGAATATTTTAACATAAAAAAGTCAATAAATGTGATATATCACACAAACAGAATGAAAACAAACAAACAAAAAAAATCATCTCAATAGATGCAGAAAAAGTATTCAATAAAATCCAGAATTTCTTTATGAGAAAACCCTCAACAACTAGGCATGAAAGGAATACACCTCAAAATAAAGAAAGCTGTATATGACAAACTCACAACCAACAACATACTGAATGGGGAAAAGTTGAAATCATTCCCCCTAAGAATTAGAACAAGATAAGGGTGCCCACTTTTACCACTTCTATTCAACATAGTACTGGAAGTCCCAGCCAGAATAATCAAGCAAGAGAAAGAAGTAAAGTATATCCAAATTGGAAAAAGGAAGTCAAATTATCTCTCTTGTCCAGTGATATGATTGCATACCTAGAAAATCCTAAGGACTCAAGAATGAAAGAACGAAACTGGATCCCTCTTTCTCACCTAATACAAAAATCAACTCAAGATGGATCAAAGACTTAAATCTCAGGCCTGAAACCATAAACATTCTAGAAAAAAAAAAAAAAAAAACTGGGAAAAACATTTCTGAACATTGGCCTATACACAGAATTTATTACTAACACCCCAAAAGCAACATAACAAAAATAAATAAATGGGTCTTTATTAAATTAAAAAGCTTCTACCCAGCAAAATAATCATCAGAGTAAACAGACAACCCACAGAATGGGAGAAAATATTTGCCAACTATGCATCTGTTGAAGGGCTAGTAGCTGGAATCTAAAAGGAACTCAACCAAATCAGCAAGAAATAAGCAAATAATTCCTTCAAAACTGGGCAAATAACATGAATAGACATTCTCAAAAGGAGATATACAAATGGCCAAAACATATATGAAAAATGCTCAACATCACTAATCATGCAAATTAAAACCTCAATGAGATACCACTCTACCCCGGTCACCATAGCCACTAATAAAAAGTCAAAAAACAATAGGTGTTGGTGTAGATGTGGTGAAAAGAGAACACTTCTACACTGCTGGTGGGAATGCGAATTAGTACAACCCCTAAAAAAAACAGTATGGAGATTTCTTAAAGAACTAAAGGTAGACCATTCAAACAAGTAATCCCTTTACTGGGTATCTACCCAAAGGAAAAGAAATCTTTATATGAAAAAGACACCTGTATTCATTTGTTTATCATAGTAAAATTCACAATTGCAAAGATATGGAAACAACCTAAGTGCTCATCAACCAATAAGCGGATAAAGGAAATGCGACATATATACATCAGGGCCATAAAAACGAATGAAATAATGTCTTTTGCAGCAACTTGGATGGAACTGGAGGTGACTATTCTAAGTGAAGTAACTCAGGAATGAAAAACCAAATATGACATGTTCTCAGTTATAAGTGGGAGCTGAGCTACGGGTATACAAAGACATACAGAATGGTATAATGGACTTTGGAGTCTCAGAATGCGGGAGGGTAGGAAAAGTTTGAGGAATAAAAAACTACATATTGGATACAATGTACACTACTTGGTTGATGGGTGCACTAGAATCTCTTATTTTACCCCTATGCAATTCATCTTCGTAACCAAAAATGACTTGTATCCCAAAAGCTATTGAAATATATATATAATAAATATGTAATAAACCAAATGTAATTGTTTATCCATATTTAAACACTAGCTACATTTCTATCATTAACAATCTTTCTCTTTTTTCATGTAGCTTATATCCATGATTCACTCCTTCAACAAGAATACAACAGTGAACAAGAGAGATCTCTAATCTTACAAAATTTAAATATTATGATAAAGATACACTATAAACATCTAATCCAACAAACTATATAATAAATAGTATGAGTTTATATGAACAAAACAAGTTAGATATGAAGAAAGCAAATAGGTTTCTGAGATTGAAAATATAGACTGTTATAAAAGCAGAAATGATTCAATTTCCTACCACCCATTGTAGTAGAAACTGAGGAATTGAGAAACATTACTAAAATGACCTCTTCAACTCTCTGGAAGTCATTAGCCAGGCTTTATGTACCAGGCTTTATATTCTATGTCACAACTCAACATATGCCATCCCAAAAGATGTTAAGATTGCATCTATTTCTTTATTCTGAAGCTAATATTCAATCTATACATCTCTCATCTAAATAAATATGTAAACTGGTGAATAAAACAATATTCACTTACCAGAAATGTGCCAGATTAAATGATAGAGGGAAGGTAAGAATCTGCAAAAGCATACTAATATGGAGACACTAATGAGCTTTAAAATGATACACTGTGAACCTGCTAGGTGAAACTGGCTATCTGCCAGTCGCAGTAATAATATCCTGTGTACCAAATGGCGTATTTGAGGTCAGAACAAAGTTTATTCCAAAGTAGTCAAATATTTCATTATTACTTTTGCTTTTATCCTTTAATTTTTCAAAGATTTTTTTAAAGTATGTTCTCATCAATCAGACTTAAGGTGTCTTGCTAGAATGTGTAAAGATAACAAACTGATCATAAATTACAATTCTATAACACTAACTGTCTGGCTTTAAAATGTTCTCAGCTTAAATGCAAATTGAGTGCAAATTCATTCCTCCCTTTCCTTCCTGCTCCTCCCACCCCACCCCACTCATTAGCACTAACTCTAAAACCGCGACATTTACAGGCACACACAAGGAATCTTACGTATTCTAAATCTATGAAGTACTGATTTTGATTATTTATTTGCGTATATTTTCGTTCATGGCCTTTTACATAAATCATGACAAAATGTCAGCTTGTTTCTTCATACTGATATCTACCTGGAAGGAAAATCTCTGAGAATATAAAGCTTTTACATAGCTTTGGGATTATCATTTTAAAATACTCATATTTTTTACCATGTAAGAAGCAAGGAGACGTAGGAAGATTACTGTAAAATTCAGCTTTTCCTTTCCAAATTTAATCTATAGACAAATTATTGAACTGCACTGGAGTTTTGATATATATTTATCTGTTTGTCTTTCAAATTTCACATTATCAAAATGTCTTAAAATGGTTGCATCAAAATTTGATTCTAGTATATTAATTTTTAAAATGTAAGCCAGCTACTTGTTTTAGATCTTTTCTTTTTTTCCAGCTGGTGTGCCATAAGGATTTATTAAAATTGCAATATATATTTATCTTATACATACATATACTAAATATTATCCATTCAAGGCACACTAAAATTTTAATTCATACTTATATTTTGTCTGATACACATAAAATTAACAGTTTTTAAATAGAAAAGATGTGCATATTCAAGAAATTGCTATGCCTAATGGTGAAATTTATCCTTGCTGTGGTTTCATTTAAACAAACCTATTAAAAAAAAAACTTCAAATTTTTGTAATAACAGCCTAAAAACTAAAATAAAGAAAAATAAAAATTTTAATATAGCATAATAAAACTGACACTAAAAACTATGTTTATTCAAAACCTTTTGAAATTTCTAAGACATTCTGCTTAGTAAATTTGCATCTGGAAACCTTCTTTATACACAAAATTCTCTTAATGTTCTGTAAATATTAAATCAATTTACATTTGAATGAAAGTACCAAAGATGTATGTAGTTGACCTGACAGTTGAAGAAAATTGTAGTCCAGCATATCCTAAAACTTAGGGGCTGTGATTTCTGGGAATTACCAATCCGATTGTCTGAGTTCATTTTTTTGTTGTGGAAAATTTGCAAGAAATGTTTATTTATAAACAGAAGCCTGGTTTTCAAATTACTGATATAAATGAAAGATTACTCAATTTATTATCCTTGGAAAATGTAATTAATTTTAGTAATACTCCTGGTGCAACAATGCAAAATACTAAAAGGATTTCTATCAGTGACTCATTTATTTAGCAAGACTAGACTTGAGGGTTTTCACAGAGCTGTTCCTGCAATAATTATATCATAACCAAATCAGCAGGAGTCTAACATGCCTAGACTTCCTACAAGGAGGATGTAGTGATTGAAATATTGATAGCTGAACTTTCTTCTACAATGTTTCCCAGTTCTTGTCTATTTATAGTTTAATTGTGATAAGAATGTTTTATATTATACAGTATTCTCCATCACAAGTTGTATTTAAGATTAAAAAAATAGAATATAAGGTAATAAATAAAAGTTCTTTAGAATACTAGCCTTAGAATGAGACTGATCTCGTTTTTAATGCTATTCAAGAACTCTCCAGCCCTGTGAACTTAGGTAGGTTAACCTAAGTCTTATTCGGGTGAGTTAATCTCTCTGATTTTTCATTTGCCTCATCTCTTAAATGGGTATTAGAATGTCTGTGTCACTAGATGTGAGAATTACATAAAATAATGCATTAGATGTGCTTAGAACAATGCCTGCTACATAATATATTCTTAATAGATATTATTGATATTAGCTACCTAACAAAAGCATATTATTATGTAGTGTGGCAGTGAAAAATGTGAATTATTGTAAAAGAAAGATTGTTCTGTCAGTTACTATTTCTGTGATCTTGAGCAACTTACTGGAATTTTATGTGCCTTATTTTTTTCACACATAAATGCAAATAATAGTATCAATTATCTCATAGGGTTGTTGTGTGGATTTGAATGAGATAATTCATGTAAACTGTTTAATATAGTGGCTGAGACATAATTAACAGTCAGTAATGTGTGTGTGTCTGTGTGTGTGTGTGTGTGTGTGTGTGTGTTTGTGTGTTTCTTAAAATCTCTCAGACTCTACCTAGCCTAATGACATGGAAAAATTCTCACTGATAAATCAAACTGTTAACAACATTTTTAAGAAAACTAAAAATGTGTGTACTTTACAAAGATCATTTTCTATGGAAAGTCTTCCAGCTAAAGTTTAATGAGTGGAAAGAGAATGAACAAAGAACAAGATCAAAGAGCACTGACATTTGCCAGGTTCTAACGTCTTTATTAGATTCCTTAGGATATATTTTAATAGTCCAATTTCACCTGTAAGCTCAAATAATTTCTAATATCATTTTATTAAAAATGTACAAATGCATATATACAGATGTAACCATACACTTTGAAATAAATGTACAAAGTACCATAGCATCAAAGGCTCTGACAGAGATTTTTCACCACAAACACTCTTTTATTCACAATGGTCTACAAAAGAAAAACCCAGTTCATCCACTCTTTAAGGCCCACATCAAAAACCAAATCCTCACTGAAGCCTGCCCAGATTCCATCACAAAAAAAGTCACCTTTATAAATTTTGAAGGCTCTTTAATTATTCATATATTAATCACTCATAAAATCTACCTCTTTCTTTTCTTTTGTATGTGTGTGTTTCTCTTATTTCCCAATTAAGCGTATAATCTTATGGAAGATGCACACTAAGTATTTTTATTTATCTTACAAATCACCTAGTCTAGTGTTATGCACATAATGAACACTTAGAATATTTCATATAATCACAAAATATTAGAAATACAAAATGACATAGGTAATAATATAATTCAAGAATTCTAATGATAACATTATGGAAGATAAGAAACAAAACTAGCTATATTTTAAAATATTCATAAATATAAAAACTCAATTCAAGTTAAATTCTACCTCTTATATAACAGAATCAGTTTCATCCTCCGGTGGACATTGTAATATTTGGGGTTGAAATGTCTGCACACTTTGTTCTCTTTACTTTTTAATGCTTTCTCCAAAATTTCTTTCTTTTTCACTTTCATTGTTGACTACAATGATAAAGTTAGTATCTCTAATAGAGGCAATTTTCCTTTCCAGGTGGTCTTATCAATAGTTGTGAAAAGAAATCTTAATACAGAAGCTTAAGTTTCAGCTTTGAAAGATGTTTTCCTCCACAGCATATAGCTCCAACACAAACCAAAGGATGTAAGAAAAATCTGCTTCAATTCATAATGGAATAACTGAAACCGCACTTGCCCTCCTAAGATAAACAAATAGAAAACTGAACAAAATGTATGAAACCGTATTTAGAAACTGATCAAACAGCCGCATAAGACTAGGATTCAAGAGACTAGGGAAAGAAAAGAGATGATATCTATAATCACTTTGGTTCTACATCAGTGAAGTACTTTCCAGATCAGGATATACAGAGGGAAAACCCAAGCAGAGCATAGCCTAAATTCACTGATTTCAGGAGACCGAAATCAGAACCTGGGAGATTGCTGGACCTAGAACTTGCAGAGCTCCATACTGGAAAGGAAGAAGATTCACAGAAAAGAACTCCAAATATCTGCATAGGGATCTATGTGTGTTTGTTGCTGAACATTATGCAGAGAATAAAACAATATGAGGTGAGGCAAATAATGACTGAGTAGCTGTAAGGTAGAGATTATACATTAGACAGTTCTAATTCAACAGTCACGTCATTCAGTAGAGACCAAGGGAATGTCTTGGTCTGGCAGGGAGACTAAATTAGCAGTAGAGTAAAAGGCTATGCTAGAACCACTCTAGTAAGCATAAAAGGAAAACTCAAAAGGATCAGGTTGTTGCACTAGTGACATAACTGCTGGTCATAAAGTATAAAAGTTTTGAGACAACATAACAAAAGCTAGCATTCAACAAAGTAAAATTATAATGTCTATGAAAAATAATAGACATGAAGAAGAAAAAAAATATGGCCCATAAGTAGGAGAAAAACCAGTCAATAACAACAGAACCTGAAAACATAATGAAATAACAAATAGAAATTTTAAAATGGCTGTTATGAATATGCTCAATGATGAAAGAGAATCATAAAGACCATTAGGAGAGAAATGGAAGATAGAAAAAGAACTAAATGGGGCTTTATAGATGAAAAACACAATATCTAAAATAAAGATACATTGAATGGGCTTAAATAAAGAAAGAAAATACAGGAGAAAAGCTCAATGAATTTGAAGACATAGTAATAGAAACTGTTCAAATTGAAGCATGGAGAGGAAAAAAAACTGAAAAATCTGAACTGAGCCATAGTGACACAAGGAAAAATATTCAGCAACCTAACACGCATGTAACAGGAACTTGCTTTGGCACGTTTGTAGAAAAGGCCTGTCCAGAGGGACAAAGGTAAAAATAATGTCAGATTGTTCTTCAGAATATGCACAATCCAGAAGACAATGAATAGTATCATCACAGTGCTGAAAGATAAAACACCAAAAAGAATCTATATTCAGTGAAAACTGTGAAGATAAAATACTCTGTCAAAAAAAAATATGCTTAAAGAATTAGCAGCTATCAAATCTTTATTACAAAAATGTTAAAAGAAGTTCTTCAAGCAGAAGAAAATAATATCTGAAGGAAATTTGTTTTCTATAGTAAGGAATGAAGAACTACAGCAATAACAAACACATGGGTAAATGTAAAAGACTACTTTCTAATTTTAAATTTATTAACAATATAGCTAATTGTTCAAAGTAAAAATAATATAAGACTATTGTGCCATTTATAATGCATGTGGAAGTGAGAAGCATAATCTTATATTATGCATTACTATATAATAGTATTTGAAGGTAGATTATTGAAAATGTAAATGTACATCATATACTCTAGAGCAAAATATATGGGACATGTTGAGAAAAACACGGTGGTAGTTTTAAACCCAACTATATCAATAACTGCATTAAAGGTAGTCTAAAAACTCTAATTAAGAGGTAGTCAGAATTGATTTTTTAAAATACGTAATGATATGAACTGAAACATGTACTTTAAAGATGAAAATATAGCTCCAATGTAAAACAATGAAAAAGATAACATCATGCAAACATTATTCATGAAATGAATAGAGTATATTAATATCAGACAAAGTAGATTTCAGGACAAATTGCCTGGGAAAAGCATAACACTTCCTAATAATTGTAAGTTAATTCATCCAGAGTATATAATAATCCTAAATGTCTGAGCACCTAGCTATAGAGCTTTAAATATATAGAGAAAAACTGATATAACTGCACAGATAGACAAATCCCAAATTGTTATTGAAAATTTCAAAATTCATTTCTTTTTAATCAATAGAATAAGTAAAAAGAAAATAAGGAAGACTATAGAAGACCTAAACAATACAACAAATCAACTTGACTGAAGTGAAAATGTATAGACTACACAACAAGAGAACACATATTTGTCTCAAGTTCACATGAAATAGCCATAAATTGAGTCAGAAAACTTCAATTCATTACAAAGTAGTGAAATCATAGAGACAATGTTTTCTGACCATACGAAAATTAAACTATAGATCAGTAGCATAAATATATTCCCAGTCCATCCAGCGGCAGAGAGCTAAATTTTTACGGGTCTCAGAAGTCAGAGGACAGAGCTGGAGGCCAGCAGAGTAGCTGGAAATGAGGAGCTCATCTTAAAAACAAGGAAATTGCAGAGAGAAAGAGCTTAAACTCTGCCTTAATTAAGAAATGACTGCAAAATCATCCATGTACAGAAGACAAATTGGAGGGGCCAAGGTGAAAAGAAGCAATTGTGGAAAGCTTTAAGAATGGAGCAGAAAATTAGCTGGGCATGCTGGCGCGTGCCTGTAATCCCAGCTACTCAGGAGGCTGAGGCAGGAGAATTGCCTGAACCCAGGAGGCAGAGGTTGCAGTGAGCTGAGATCGTGCCATTGCACTCCAGCCTGGGTAACAAGAGCGAAACTTTGTCTCAAAAAAAAAAAGAATGGAGCAGAGATATCAGCCACTGTATACTGTGGGTGAGAAAAAGTTATCAATTAGAGAGCAGGCAAAACAAAAACAAAGCAAAACAAATACAATCAAAAAATCAACAACTCAATATCCATTCATGATGAAGAATAGAAAAAGGAATTTTCGTAAGTTATGAAGGACAACTATGGACAAATCCACAGCTAATATTTGAATTCTTTCCCTCTAAAATGAAAATTGAGGTAAGAATATCCACTTTCAAAACAACATATGTAGAAAGCACTGTTGAAAGAAATTAAAGAAAACCAAAATAGAGAGATAGATTAAGTATACAGTGTGAAAGATTCAGTATTGTTAGGATGACAATCAGCACAGTGTGCTATACACTTAAGACTAGACAGATCGATTACACAGCTCAGAAAACCCACAAAGAGATTCACACTAATAAGGTCAATTATTTTTCTGCAAAGATGACAAGAGAACCATAGTTTTTTCAATACAGGTGCTAAAACAATTTGATATGTAGTCAAACATCACATTTCAGTCAATGACAAACTGCATATGTGATTAAGATTATAATGGAGCTGAAAATTCGTATTGCTTAGTGATGTTATAGCCATGGTAATATCATAGCAATGTAATACATTACTCATGTGTTTGATGATGTTGGTGAACCTACTATGCTGCCAGTTGTATCAAAGTCTAACACATACAATTATGTAGGGTACATAATACTTGATGATAGTAAATGGCTATGTTACAGGTTTGTGCATTTACTATACCATACTTAATTGTTATTTTAGAGATATTCATTCTACTTATTAGACAAAAAGTTAATTGTAAAACAGCCTCAGGCAGGTCCTGTAGGAGGATTCCAGAAGAAAGCACTGTATTATAAGAGATGACAGTCAGTTCCATCTGTGTTATTTTGCCTCTGAAGGTCCTCCAGTGGATCAAGATGTAGAGGTGTAAGGCAGTGATATTGGTGATCCTGACCTGATATAGACCTCAGCTAATATGTGTGTCTGTGTCTTAGTTTTTAACAAGAAAATGTTAAAAGAATAAAATTAAAACAGAAAAAACACTCAAGATGTGGAGGTGTAACGCAGTGATACTGGTGATCCTGACCTGATACAGACCTCAGCTAGTATGTGTGTCTATGTCTTAGTTTGTAACAAGAAAGTTTTAAAAGTAAGAATAAAATTAAAACAGAAAAAGGCTTATAAAGATATTTTAAAATATTTTGTATAGTTGTACAATGTTTTTATGTTTTAAGCAAAAGCATTATTGCAAAAAAGTCAAACAGTTAAAAATTTGTAAGTTCATAAAGTAAAAGGGTTACAGTAAGCTAATGTTGATTTATTATTGAAGGAAGAGGATTTTTTATAAATTTAGTATAGCTGAAGAATACAGTGTTTATGAAGTCTACAGTACTGTACAGTAATGTCTGAGACCTTTACATTTACTTACC
The DNA here is from genome assembly GCF_049354715.1 of Callithrix jacchus. Lineage (NCBI taxonomy): Eukaryota > Metazoa > Chordata > Mammalia > Primates > Cebidae > Callithrix > Callithrix jacchus. The sequence continues at coordinate 92,322,086 of NC_133524.1, forward strand.
ATTCACTCTGACTCACCCAGAACAATTTCTTGCCTTGCAACTTCTGTTTCTGGTAAGTTTTCCTTATACAGGTGTAGTATATTTAATTTTTTACATTATGTTTTTATTCTACATTTTCTATGTTTGCCATACTTAATACTGTAGGCAATTGTAGCAATATAATTGTAGTAGGCTATGCCATCTAGGATTGTGAGAGCATACTCTCTGATGTTCTTACAACAAGGAAATCACCTAAAGACACATTTCTCAGAGCACAGTCTCATAATTAAGGGACACATGTCTGTACATATAGAAAAAAAAATGAACACTAACTCTTACCTCACACCATACACAAAAATTAACATGAAATGGCTCAGAGGGCTAAAGATAAAAGCTAAAACTGTAAATCCTTGTGAACAGGGGAAGATAAACCAAACATGGCCCCTAGACCACATGTAGCCTACTGTAGGTACTGGCAGGCACTTAAGCTAAGGAATGTTTTTATATTTTTAAAAGAGAATAGGAGAGGAAAATATGCAACTGAGACCATATGTAAACCTCAAAGCCTAAAATATTTGTTATCTGGTTCTTCACAGAAAATTTTTTCTGACCAAATTACAGAAGGTAACAAAGGCAGACTTCTTTCCAACCTATAGATGATCAAAGGGTTCATACATAATACACAAAAAGCACAAATCATAAATGAAAACATCAATAAAGTTTACATCATACAAATTAAAAACTAACTTCAGCTCTTAGAAATACTGTTAAGAATATGAAAAAGCAAGTAATCAATTGGGAGAAAAGATTCACAACTCACATACCTGTTGTGGGACTTCTTTTCAGAGTATATAAATTCTTCTTACAATTCAATAATTTAAAAACACAACAAATACATTGGGAAGAGTTTTGAGAAGACATTTCACAATAGAAGATATACGTGTAGACAATAAGCTCATGAAAAGATGTAAACCATCATTAGTCATTCAGGAAATGAAAATTAAATGACAATGGTGAAATTTATCACAGCTAAGATTTTTAAAAGATTTGAAATGCCAAGTCTTGGAGATGATGTGATAGAATCAGAACCTTTGTATGCTGCTGTTAGGGATATAAAATGATAAATAACTTTGGAAAAAAATTTGGTTGCCTGTGGCCAGGTTTGGAGAGAACGGATTAGAAAGGGAGCTTAGGGGAATACTTTGAGTTATGGAAATACTGTACATTTTTATTAATGCGATGGTTACACAAACATACACATACATCAAAACTCATTGAACTGTCATGTAAAATAGATATACCCTATTATATATAAATTATAACTCAATAATTCTTTTAACTTAAATGCATATGAGCAATGCAAGTAAAGTAATATGGGTGTAAAAAAGACAAAAATTCAGGGCCATGTTTTAGGCCTACTTTTGAAGTGGGATATTTTCCTGATGCCTTCCCAGGACTCACAACAAGGGTGCCTCATTTACTCAGCCCAAAATTCTAAACTCCTCATAAGAGTGAGCACATGAGTAAAGGAAGTGAGAACTGGAGTGTACAAGCACTGGAACTGGTAGGCACGAGCAGGCGCGAACTCTGTGTGGGCCCAGCTGCAGCATACAGATTGTGGTGCTTGCCACCCCCGAATTCCCAGAGGGCATGTTACAGTGCTCTTTTAGTTCTGCCATCCTGGGACAGTTTAAGTGTTAACAGCTCAGTGGGCCTTTTGCCTTTTCACATGAGGTGGTTGCCCTCTGCCAGCAAGGGCAAAGAGCCAGTTTGACAGCCTTTTGTATCCACACTCATGCCTCACAAGCTCTTGTCCAGCATCCAGGGAAAATGAGGTCACATGAACGAATTGAAGTATGGTAAATACAGGGGATTTTATTGCCAATGAAGGTGGCTCTCAGTGGGAAGGTGAGCAGACAAGGGGATAGGGAGGTAGGTAATCTTCCCCTAAAGTCCAGCCATCTCCAGCCATCAAGCTGTCCCTCTGGAGTCAAGTCATTTCTCTCCAACACCCAGCCATAGTCCCTGATATTCAGCTGCTTCTCCACTCTTCTTGCTGAGTCTGGAGCTTTTATAGGCACAGGATGGGTTGGGGGCCAGGCCATGGATAGTTTAGAAAAAAGAGTGGGAAAACAGGGATAGAAGTTCTCACTTTGGACTGTGGGTATCAGGCTTTTTGGCTTGAAGGTGGGGTTTTGTCAGGGACCCACTGTTTTCTACCTAAACTTTCTCTATGAGTTGTTCCTATTACCTTCAAAGTAATATAGGAAATTCTCAAAGGAAATTCCATTAGCAAAAATTAAGTGAAGGAGCTGCCAGGAATATCTTCATGGAAATTTCTCAGGAAGAAGTCAAGAGGAAGCTGGTTCCTAGAGGAGACACCGTTGACTGTCTACCTAGTAGTTATTAATCCCTTATTACTTAGTGCTTGAACCATAATTTATTCAGGAATCTCATCTCTCCACCATGGACTTAGGGGTAGTTCCTGAGTATTTCAATATAATCATGGTGATCTCTTAAATATGGCCAATGCTTGGATTATAAGTGGACATGTGATTCATATGTAGCCAGTGAGACATAAACAGAGGTCTGTTGGGGGTTTATGTAAAGAAATTTTTCTTCTTATACAGACATAAAGAAGAAAAACATCCCTCTTTTTCCATTGGTCATTGTCCTTTCTGGGCAGCCATCTTGTAGCCACGAGGGAAAATAGCCCAAGGCCAAAGTTGTTACACTAACGGTATCAGAGCAGAAAAATGGAAAATAATCTGAATCCTACATGATATTGAGTCAATTAAATGACCTACACAGGATATGCTTATTCTCAATTTCTTATAATGAGGAAAATAAATTTCTTCACTGTTTATGCCACTTTTGTCTAGATTATGGGGGGCTTGAACAAGATGAAGACATTGCAACTAATAACGGCTCTGCTACTACAGCTTTGGGAAGGAACTCACTAAGGAACAACCAGGTAGCTCATTGGCTGGAAGTATCCATATGAGGTTAAGAATGGAAGATTAACTATCATAAAGTTCTAAAGTAGACTGAACCTAAATAGTCTTCATTTGACAAAAACATATTTTAAATAAAAAGAAAAATAATACTTTGTGCTAAGTCTTTGTGCACCCAGGCAATGTGAGATGGAAAATTGAAATAATTATAAAAACAATATTTCTTTTATTGAATTACTTGAGCCTTTTGCAAAAAATCTGTAAGTTTTATATAAGCAGGTATTGAGAGCAAAAATAAGGGTACATGTGAAATGCACACATTAATGAAATTATTTTTAAATATGTGAAATGAATTTCTTAATTATAAGTGCTACATTTAACTTTCTAAAGTGTTTAAATGAACGTATGTAGTCACTTGATTGTGCATATGTAGACAGAGATACAAAGTTTCAACTTTGATTCTAAATAATATAAACTACATGGACCTCTTATAGCACTTGTGAAATTTAGCTATGTTAAATAATAATAATCTTCATTATGTTTCAAATACTCCCTGAGGTACATATACAAAAACATTATTCTACCTGCTTTGCAGGGAGGGTAAACAGAGAAGGCCACAAAAAAAGATCAATCAAGTGACTCACCCTAGATTATTTAATAGAAATAGCCAGATGGAATTGAGAACAGAATTAGAATCAGAATTCAGTCATGGATTGATCTTCAATCCTTTTAACAAGAATACCAAACTTCATACTTTCCAGAAAAGAAAGAAATGACAACATGCAATACATTGAAAAGCAGGGTTAGTTTAATTGCAACTGTGAAAAATAACTCAGTTTGTTTTCTAATATGTATCTCCAAAGCAAAGCAAATGAGGCCAGATAAGCAGGAGGGCATTGTACTTCTTCAGTTATAGGAAATAAACTGGTTGAATATCAGCCTTTAAACATTGAAGTGTCCCCTGAACAATACATTAAAAATTAAGAAAGTAAGGCATTCTAAGCGATGGCCTAAGTAAGCAGCTGAGACAAGGAAGAGTTACAATTCATAACTAAACAATTGCATTTTACTTATTTATGTGGAACATATGGCAAACTAGTTTTATTTGCAGAAACAGATGAAGAAGATGATACAGAGCCACATTGCAGGACTATGTTGATAAAGATGGAAAAAGGCAAACATAATGAAAAGCAATGTTTCATCAAAAGAAATTCAGAAGTAAAGAATTCAAAGTCCTAAATTCTGTGGTAAGAACAGGACAGATGAATTTAGAGTTCTACCCAGGAAGACAGCACATGTAAATAAATAGTCTATCCTCTCTGTTTGAAAGATAATTCCAAAAACAAAACACACCATCTAAGATACACATACACATTTACAGAATGCATATTTCTATCCTGTTTGTACATAATCGAGGTTCATTTAAATGACTGAAACAGAATAAAAGTAAATGCCTATTTCTAATTAAAAGTTATTTTCTATGCAGAAAAAAAATCATAGGAGAGTAACTATATTTAATCAACATTTATTCCCTAATGCCTATTTCATACTCGGAGTTAACATTTGTTATATTATTTGAATCTATTCCTCAAGCCCTGATTCCTTACACATAAAAATTTTCATAACTCAGGCCCTTGCTCTGTCCTATAGTAATTCATCCTACAGTTTTCTGCTATTAATGGGATGCTTTGTTACTCTTCTCCCCTACTCTCTTCTCCACATAGGAGTCCAATTTGAATAGAGTTTCTAGGTGCATTCAACTTTTGACAAAGCTTAGAAACCATGGAAAGTGCACTTAACATTAGCCTGTCAAAGCCTCAGCTTGTTCATGACTAATATGCTCTTAGATGAGTAAATAAACCTCATTGAACATTCATTTTCTCTAGCTATGAAAGCTGTGTAACAGTACCTGTAGCCTAAGGTTGTGAGAATTCCATGAGAGGATGTATGTAAAAGTATTATGCTTTGAAAATGGTAATGTACTACCATTAATATAGATGTAGGACACTATTGCTCCTCTACAAGCCAGGAAGACTAACTCCAAATAGGGGTGAGAATTCAAGGCTCTGAATTGTAGCCAGTGGGACAAACAGGCTTGGGACACCTCTCACATTATACTACACATGGGGTCATTAGGCATTGCATCAGTCCTAATTAATTCTGTCCCATAATGCAGATTGTAGATGAACATAGTTATATGAATCAAAAATGGCTTTTTAGCTCTATATCCTATTTGTATTGAAAATAATCTCAACTAAATATATCTTGCAGAGAATTTACTCAGATAAGTTTCAGATACCACCTGCATGCATGAATGCATAGGTCTGTGTGGGCATATGTATGTTGATGCATTAGGAGTGGAATTTTGGTGCTGCCATAGTATTTCCATGATGCCTGAAGTGGCTATTAAATATCCTAGAAATATGTGCTAGAAATCCCATAGAACTATTTTCCATTCTTAATGAAGTATATTTTTCAGATTGTATTCGTTTTATTTTTTACATTTTAGTGAAAAGTTATATTTTGGTTGCTAATTATTAGCTTTCAACTGAGACCTCAAATTCACAAATTTGACTTCTTTACTGACAGTGATCCTCTGAAATTATTGCAGTTCCATTTTTAAAAAGCTTTGTTGACATATAATTAATATACTTATAAACTGTACAATTCAATGGTTTATAGTATATTCAAAGTTGTGCAATCATCACCACAATCTAATTTTAGAACACTTTTTCTTTTCTTTTTTGAAACAGGATCTCACTCTGTCACTCAGGATACAGTGCAGTGGCATGATCATGGCTCACTGTCTTAAGCTTCCATGCTCAAGTGATCCTCCATCTTAGCCACCCAAGTAGCTGGGACTACAGACTCACCACCACACCTGGCTAATTTTTGTATTTTTGGTAGAGACAGGGTCTCATCATTTTGGCCAACCTTTTCTCGAACTCCTGGCTTCAGGTAATCCACCCACCTCGGTCTCCCAAACTGCTGGGATTACTGGCATGAGCCACTATTCCCGGACTTAGAACATTTTCATCACCCACAAAAGACCCATTAGTAGACATTCTACATTCCCTCACAGCATCCCAGCACTCAGTCTTAGGCAACTAATACACTAATATCTGTCTGTATAGCTTTGCCTAATCTGAACATTTATTATAAATAGAACCACATTATATATGTTCTTTTGTCACTGTCTTTTCACTTAGCATAGCATTTGCACATATTTTCCATGTTGTTTCGTACATCCTTACTTCATTTCATTGCCCAAGAAGATTCCATTATAGGGATATACCACGCTTTGTTTATACATTTATCTACTTATTAGTTTATGGATATTTGGATTTTTTCCTACTTTGGGGCCATTATAAATTATGCTGCCATGAATATTTGTGTGCATGTTTTTGTGTGTTCATGTGTTTTCTTTTCTCTTGGGTATATATGTATTAAAAGTAATGGCAAAAACCACAATTACTTTTGCATCAACTTAATTGAAAGAGAATTGCTGAGTCATACGATAATTCTAACTTTTTGAGGAACCACCAAACTGTTTTCTACAGTGGCTGCACCATTTTATATTCCCAGGAGCAATATGTGAGTGTTCCAATTCTTTCACATCCTCAGCAACATTTGCTGTTGTCTTTCTTTCTGATTGTAGACATCTTGGTGGGTGTGAAGTGGTATCTCATTGGGATTTGCAATTGCAAACTGGATTTGCAATTGATTGCACTTCCCTGATGGCTTATAGTGTTGAGCATCTTGTGTTTATTGGCCATCTGTTTATCTTCTTTAGAAAAAAAATGTCTATTCAGATGCTTTGCCCATTTTTTTCAGTTGGGTTATTTGTCTTGTTATCATTTCATTGTAAGATTTCTTTATATATTCTGGATACTAGACAATTTTCAGATGCATAACTTGTAAATACTGTCTCCCATTCTGTGGGTTTTCATTTTTTGATCATTTCCATTGCACAAAAGTTTTTAATTTAGATACAATTTATCTATTTTTTGTTCTGTTGCTGTGCTTAAATGTCATATTAAGAAAACATTCCCTATTTATGGAACAAACCTGTACATCTTGCACATGTATCCCAGAACTTAAAATAAAAGTTGAAGAAGAAAAAACAGAATCATCTTTCCTCCAGTGTCCAATACCATGTTCACTATTTCAAATCCTCACCAGAAGTACACTTAATGCTCATATTTCTACCAGTTCTTCAAGGCAATCAGTGAATTTTCTATCAAATACTTCAAACTCCTTCCAGTCTCTACCTATACTTTGACTTTTTCAAAAGTCAACTCCACATTTTTTGCATATGTTACAGTAACATCCTACTCTCTAATAGCAAAATCTGCATTAGATGACTATGTCTGTCATAACAAATTACCACTAACTGTGTGGCTTAGAACAATAGAGATTTATTCTGTCACAGTTCTGGAGTCCAGAATTCTGAAACTAAGGTGTTGGCAAGACTATGCTTTCTCCACAGGCCCTAGGGAAGAGTTCTTCCTTGTCCCTTCCAGCTTTTGGTAGTTCCTGGCAAAATTTGGCATTCTTTTCGTTATAGATGCATCTCCAGTCTATTTGTCCATTGTCACATGACATTCTGTTTTGTATCTGTATCACTTTACTTCCTTTAAAAGGACATCAGGCATATTGTATTAAAGGCCAACCCTACTCCAGTATGACCTCATCTTAATCAATTAGATTTTCAATGGTCTTGTTTCAAAAAAATGTTACATTCTGAGGTACTTATGGGGGACATAATTCAATCCATAACATATATGGAGCTGTGTGTGTGTGTGTATATATATTCCTTGGGACCTTATATTTATAGGATTATGTTATCTGCAAATATATACTGTTTCATGTTTTTTTTCTTCCAGTTTGGGTATCTTTTATTTCTTTTATTGCCTGATTGCTCTAGCTAAAACTTCCAGTACAATGTTGAACAGCAGTGTTGAAAGTCAGCGCTACATCTTGTTCTTAATTTTCAAGAGAAAACTTTCAGATTTTTACCATTAATTATTATTTTAGCTATGGGTTTTTCATAAATGCTGCTTATCATGTTGAAGAAGTACCCTTCTATTCTTAGTGGGTTGAGTGTCCCTACCATGAAACGATTTCAAATGTTGATAGATGCTTTTATTGCATCAATTAATTAAGACCATTAATTTTTTCCTCATTCTATTGATGTGGTATACTACATTGATTGATTTTCTCATGTTGAACTACCCTTACATTACTGCCATAAGTCTCACTTGGTCATGGTATATAAGCCTTTCACTATGCTGCTGGATTCCGTTTGAAAATAGTTTTTGAGAATTTGACATCTATACTCATAAGGCACACTTGCTTATAGTTTTCCTGTTGGGTCTGTCTGACCTTGCTATAAAAATAATGTTGGCTTCAAAAAAATAAGTTAGAAAATGTTTCTTACCCTTCTATTTTTTGGAAGTGGTTGAAAAGATTGGCATTAATAATAATTTAAATTTCTCGTAGAATTCACCAGTGAGGTCATCAGGCCCCAGGTTTCTCTCTGCTGAAAGATTTTTGGTTGTTGATTCAATCTCTTTATTATATATAGGTATATTTAGATTTTCTACTCTTCTTGTTTCAATTTTGGTAATTTATGTGTTTCTACAAATTTTTCTGCTTCACCTAGACTTTATAATTGTTTCAGGTACAATTGTTCTAGTACTCTCTAATAATCATTTGTAATTCTGTAAGGTCATTGGTAATATTCCCATTTCATTTCTAATTTTCATTATTTCCATGTTTTTTTTCTCTTGTAAGTTTAGCTAATGGAGTGACAATTTTTTTGGTCTTTTCAAACAACCAACTTTTGATCTCACTAAATTTCTCTACTATTTTTTCACTCTCTATTTCCTTTATCTCAGCTCTAACTTTTATTGTTTTCTTCCTTCAGCTGAATTTGGATTTGCATTGCTCTTCTTTTTCTACTTTATTAAAGTGTAACGTTACATTATTGACTTGAGATTTTTTTTCTTTTTTAACGAAGGCAACTTTAAATTTCCCACTGGTCACTGCTTTTATTGCACTCCTTAAGTTTTGGTATATTTAGGTATATTTTGTTGCTTAGTTGTGTTCCTCAACAAAATAGTAGCAAGTTGAATTCAACTGCATATTAAAAGGATCATTCACTACCACCAAATGGAATTTCTTTCTGCAGTGTAAGAATGGTTCAACACACACACACACACAAAATAAATGCTATATACCACATTAACAGACTGAAGGATAAAAATCATACGATTTTCTCAATAGATGCATAAAAGGCATTTAACATAATTAAATATCCTTTCATAATAAAAAAATCTTCAACATATTAGGTAGGAAAGTAATGTACCTCAAGACTAATAAATACCATACATAAGAAGTCCATTGCTCACATTACACTCAGTGGTCAAAAGGTAAAAGCTTTTCCTCTAAGATCAAGGAAGACAAGTGTGCCTACCCATGCCACTCCTATTCAACATACCACTGGAAGTCCTACCCAAAGCAACTGGGCAAGAAAAAGAAATGAAAAACATGCGAATTGGGAAGAAAGAAGTAACAGTATCTATTTGTGAATGACATAATCTTATTTACACAAAACCCTGATGACTCCACCAAAAATCTGTTAGAACTAATAAGCAAAATCAGTAAAGTTGCATGCAGGATACAAAAGCAACGTACAAATATAAGTTGTGTTTCTAGCCAAAAAATAAAGAAATAAATCCCATTTACAATATCATAAAAAATAAACTCCATAGAAATAAATTTAGCCAAGGAGGCAAAAATTCTGTACATTTTTAACTATAGAACATTGTTGAAAGACATTGACGAAAAACACAAATAAATGGAAAGATATCCTGTGTTCATGGATTGAAAGAATCAATACTGTTAAAGTGTCCATAACACCCTTAGTGATCTACAGATTCAATACATCTCTATCAAAGTTCCAATGGCATTTTTTACAGAAATAGAAAAAAAAATAAAATGTATATGGAACTACATAAGACCTTAAATAGCCAGTGTAATCTTGAGAAAGAAGAACAAAGCTGGAGTTATCAATCTTCCTTATGTTAAATTCAATTACAAAGCTATATTAATCAAAACAGTATGGTACTCTGATAAAAACAGACACATTACCAATGGAACAAAATAGAAAGCCCAGAAATAAAACTAAGAAAAAAGCTATCTACTAATCTTTGACAAGGGTACTAAGAATACACAATGGGAAAAGGATAGTTACTTCAATGTATTCTACATGCAGAAGAATAAAATTGGACCCTTATTTTACACCATACCCAAAGTTCAACATAAAATGGATTCTAGGCCTAAACTTTAGAATTGAAACCATAAAATTCATAAAAGTAAACATAGGGAAAAACCTTCTTGTCATTGGCCTCAGCAATGATTTACTGGATAAGACACCAAAAGCATAGCATTAAAAGCAAAAATAAGTAAGTGAGACCACATCAAACTAAAAAGCTTCTGCACAACAATCAACAATAACAAAAATGGCAGCCTATGTAATCGGAGAAAATCTTTACAAATCATTTCTTTGATAAGGGTTTAATATCCAAAATATGTAAGGAACTTACACAACTCCATAGCAAAAATAATAATAATAATCCAAGCCAATTAAAATATAGAGAAGACTTGTATAGATGTTTCTACAAAGAAAACATATAAATAGGTGGTATTAAAAAAGGTGCATGTCCTTATTAGTCATCAGGGAAATGCAAATCACGTTACATCTGTTAGGGTGGCTATTGTTTTTTTAATAGATAAGGGGTTGTGAGGATGTCGAGAAAAGGGAACCCCTGTACACTGTTAGTAAGAATGCAAACTGGTACAACCATCATGAAGAATAATATGAAGGTTCTTCAAAAAATTAAAAATAAAACTATCATATGACCGAGAAATCCCTCAGCTGGGCATATATACAAAGAAATTGAAATCAGTATCTTGAAATATCTGTACTCCCTTGTTTACTGTAGCATTATTCACAATAGAAAAGCTATGAAAACAACCCAAGTGTGTACTGATGCATTAATAAATGAAATGTAAGACAGAGAGAGAGAGAGACAGAGAGAGATATATAGATAAGATGGAATATTACTTAGCCTTAAAAAATGAAATCCTAGGCTCTGTGTGGTGGCTCATGCCTATAATTCTAGTACTTTGAGAAGCCAAGGTAGGAGGATTGCTTGAGCCCAGGACTTTGAGACCAACCTGGGAAACATAGCAAGCCTTCATCTCTATGAAAAATAGAAATTAATAGGCCTGGTGGTATGTGCTTGTGGTTCCAACTACTCCAGATGCTAAGCTGGGAGGGTTGATTAAGCCTGGAGGTTGGTTGCAGTGAACTGTGATTACATCACTTGACTCTAGCCTGGGTGACAGAGTGAGACCCTGTGTCAAAAAATAAAAATAAAAAATTGAGATCCTGCCATTTGTGACAACAATACGAGGCTGGGGTCCATTATGATTAGTAAAATATTCCAAACACAGAAAGATAGCTATGATCTCACTTATATATTAAATAGAAAATTGTCAAACTCATAGAAGCAGAGAGTAAAATTGTGGTTGCCAGGCGCTGGGGAAAGAAACAAATAGGGAGGTGATGTTCAAAGGAGAGAAAGTTTCAATTATGCACGATAAATAAGTTCTGCAGGTCCACTAAGCAGCATAATGCCTATAGCTAACAATATTGTGCTGTGTACTTGAAATTTGCTATCAGAGTAGATCTTAAGTAAGATCTTACTACAAAAATAATAATAATAAGGGGACAGGAAAAACCACTGGGAGGTGATGGATGTGTTTACGGTCTCAATAGTGGTGATGGTTTTACAGGTATATACTTACCCCAGACTCATCAAGCTGCACGCATTAAATATGTACTGCTGTGTATATTTTAATCATACCTCAATAAAACAATTTTTAACAATAAAATATAATTAAAAGGAATAATGCCTGGCACAGAGTACATATCAATAAATATTCATTGAATAAAAATAATTTTAATGAGTTTTAATTAAATAATTAAAGTTACCTTTAAAACTCAGTACAGTAGCCTTACTTATGATTTATCACTGTCAACAGAAGGAAATGCTATGGCCTATGTAGGAGTATCCTATCTTGGGGGTCAGTATGTAAATATTTATAATACACTGATTTGTACTTATTTTTATCTCATATCTTTTTGAGAATTAAATAAATGCTAAAGATAAAATTTAACAACTTTAAAAGGGGTAAAATGCTAAAAAATATTCATCCAAGGAAGGGAATATTAACAAAGAACAGATCATTCATAAACTAGATAATGAGATATTCAATCAAAGTTAATAAAAAAGAGACACTATCAAATATTCAGAATAGAAATAGAGCTTATCAGATGGAAACAGGGCAGACTAAGGGAAAAAAGTGATAACTAAAGAGGTCTAGAACTCTCTGAGCATGGGATTTTTGGGTATATAAGATATTTTGACACAGGCATGCAATACATAATAATCACACTGGGGTAAACAGGTATCAATCAACTCAAGCATTTATCCTTTTTGTTTCAAACAATACAATCATATTCATTAAGTTTTTTTTTCCACTTTAGGTTCTGGGGCACATGTGCAGGTCATGCAGGGCTGTTTCATAGGTACATAATATATTTGGCATTTCTCCCCATGTTATACCTCCATATCCTTCCCATCCCCCGCTGTCCCTCCTTTAGTCACTCCCTTCCCACCAACTGCCCCCAGTGTGTGATGCTCCCCTCCCTGAGTCGATGTGTTCTCATTGTTCAACACCCACCTATGAGTGAGAACAAGTCGTGCTTAGTTTTCTGTTCTTGTGTCAGTTTGCTGAGAATGATAGTTTCCAGGTTCATCCAAGTCCCTACAAAGGACACAAACTCATAGTTTTTTATGGCTGTGTAGTATTCCATGGTGTATATGTGCCACATTTACTTTGTCCACTCTATCATTGATGGGCATTTGGGTTGGTTCCAGGTCTTTGCTATTGTAAACAGGGCTGCAATGAACATACATGTGCATTCGTTTTTATAACTGAATGTTTTATAATCCTTTGGATATATACCTAGTAATGGGATTGCTGGGTCAAATGGAATTTCTATTTCTAGATACTTGAGAAATCGCCAGACTGTCTTCCACAATGGTTGAACTAATTTACATTCCCACCAGCAGTGTAAAAGTGTTCCTATTTCTCCACATCCTCTCCAGCATCTGTTGTCTCCAGAATTTTTAATGATTGCCATTCTAACTGGTGTGAGATTTTTTAAGATGAAAAATAACACTAGTTTTTACCATAGTCACCCTGTTGTGCTAGCAAATACTAGGTCTTATTTATTATTCCTGTTTTTTATACTCATTAACCATTGGCCCTTTCCACTCACACTTCCCCCGCCCTGCTGACAACTACCCTCCCAGCCTCTGGTAACCATCTTAACACTCGCTGTCTCCATGAATTCAACTGTTTTAATTTGTAGCTCCCACAAATAAGTAAGAATGTGCAATGTTTGTCTTTCTTTGCCTAGCTTATTTCACTTAACATAATGACCTCCAGTTCTATCACTGCAGTTGCAAATGACAAGACCTCATTCTTTTTTATGGCTGGATAGCACTCCATTGTGTATATGTACCACATTTTCTTTATCCATTTGTCTATTGATGGACACCTAGGTCACTTCTAAATCTTGGCTATTGTGAATAGTGCTGCAATAAACATAGGAATAAGAGTTATCCCTTTAATATACTGATTTCCTTTCTTTTGGATATACCTAGGAGGGAGATTGCTGGATCAAATACTATCTCTATTTCTCATTTCTTTTAGGAAATTAGAAACTATTCTTCATAGTGGTCGCACTATTAATAATTTGCAGTCCCATTAACAGTATATGAGCATTCCCTTTTCTCCACATCCTCGTTAGCATTTCTTATTGCCTGTTTTTTGGATAAAAGCCATTTTTAATTGAGGTAAGATGATATCACATTTTTGTTTTGATTTGCATTTCTCTGATGATCCATGATGTTGAGCACCTTTTCAAATGTCTGTTTGCCACTTGTATTGTCTTCTTTTGATAAATGTTTACTGAAATCTTTACCCAATTTTTAAAAAGATTATTAGTTTTTTTTGTCTTAAAGAGTTGTTTTAACTCTTTTATATATTCTGGTTAATAATCTCTTGTCAATTGTTAGCTTGCAAATATTTTCTGTTATTCTGTGGGTTCTCTCTTCACTTTGTTGATTGTTTCCTTTGTTGTGCAGAAGCTTTTTTAACCTGCTATGATATCATTTTTCAGTTTTTGCTTTGGTTACCTGTGCTTATTGCTCAAGAAATTTTTGCCTAGACCAATGTCCTGGAGAGTTTCCCCAATATTTTCTTGTAGTAGTTTCATATTTTCAGGTCTAGAAGTCTTTCATCCATTTTGATTTGAATTTTGTTTATGGTGAGAGACAGGGGTCTAGTTTCATTCTTCTGAATATGGATATACAGTTTGGGGCAGAAATCTTGATACTCTACAATAGAGGGAGATTTTGATACAAGTCTGTCTTGGATGAGTTGGGTGAAGGAAATGATCTAGACATTTATGGGCAGATAACTTTTTTAGATAGAAAATATAACCTCATTGCTGTTTATTTAAGATTAAATCAAAGTTCTTCTTGGAATATATTATTTCAAACACAACTTATAAAAGTTCTAGTCTTCTAATCTTATGTAACATCCAAGATGATTCATAAAGCAGAAATAGTGGAAGAAATGGTTTACAAAAGTGAAAGAAATCTTTCTTGACTTCATTTTTATGGTTTATTCTAAGATAATTATATATTATGTTAAATCTAAATTAACATACCGCAAACTCATAAATCATAAATAAGGCTAATATACTGAGTTTTAAAGATAAACTCATAAATCATAATTAAGGCTAATGTACTGAGTTTAAAAGATAGCTTATCATTATTTAATTAAAACTTGTTAAAATTCCTTTTTATTCAGTGAATATTTATTGATATCTCCTCTGTGTCAGGTATTATTCTTTTTCATTATTTTAATTTTATTCTTAAAAATCATTTTAGTGAGGTATGATTAAAATATAAATAGCAGTACATATTTAATGCATACAGCTTGATGAGGCTGGTGTAAGTACAGTATAATGTTAAATTACTTGTAAAATCTATTGCATTTTAAAAATAAATAAATATAGGGATATGCATCCAAATAAAACCTCCTTGAAGCATAAATCTCACAGAGCCTGTAAAACAATAATACAATGTACTAGAACAGTACTTCACATCGCAATAATAATATTGAATGTAAATGGCCTAAATGCTCCATTTAAAAGATACAAAATGACAGAATGGATTAAAAAAAAGAACCATAACACATAAGAACTCATATAAACTTAAGGTAAAGGAATAAAAAAAGATACTTTATGCAAATGAAAAGCAAAAGCAAGCAGGAGTACCTATTGTTATAACAGACAAAACAGAATTTAAAGCAACAACAGTTAAAAAAAAAAAAAGACAAGTAAGAGCATTATATAATGATAAAAGAATCATCCAAAAAGAAGATATTACAATCCTAAATTTATATGCACTTAACACTGGAGCTCACAGATTTAGGAAATAATTACTACCAGATCTAAGAAATGAGATAGACAGCAATACCATAATAGTGAGAGACATCAATACTCTACTGATAGCACTAGATAGATCATCAAGACAGAAAGTCAACAGTCAACAAAGGAAAAAAAATGGGCTTAAACTATACCCTAGAACAAATATTTACAGAATATTTGTCTCCACAACTGCAGAATATACATTCTTCTCATCAGCCCATGGAACATTCTCCAAGATAGACCCTATAACAGGACACATAACAAGTTTCAATAAATTTCAGAAAATCGAAATCATATCAAGTATCTTCTCAGACCATAGGGGAATAAAACTGGAAATCAACTCCAAAAGGAAACCTCAAACTATACAAGTACATGAAAATTAAACAATGTGCTTTTGAATAACTTGGGAGTTAATAAGAAAATCAATATAGACATTTAAAAATTCTTTCAAATGAATGATAATAGTAACTTAACTTACCAAAACCTCTGGGATACAACAGAGGCAGTGCAAAGAGGAAAGTTCATAGCCTTAAATGTCTACATCAAAAAAAAATCTGAAAGGGCAAAAATTGACAACATGATGTCACACGTCAAGGAACTAGAGAAATAAAAAGAAACAAAACCTAAAGCCAGTAGAAAAAAATAACAAAGATCAGAGAACTAAATGAAATTGAAAGAAAAAAATACAAAAGATAAATGAAACAGAAAACTGGTTCTTTTAAAAGATGAACAAAATTGATAGACCATTAATGAGATTAAGCAAGAAAAGAAGAGATAACTAAATAAGTTCAATTACAAATGAAACCAGCTATATTATAACTGAGACCACAGAAATGAAAAAGATCATTAAAGGCCACTGTGAACACCTTTATATGCACAAACTAGAAAATCTGGAGGAAATGGATACATTCCTGGAAATATACAGCCCTCCTAGATTAAATCAAGATGCAATAGAAACCCTAAACTGACAACAAACAGTGAGATTGAAATGGTAATTAAAAGGTTACCAACGGGCCAGGCACAGTGACTCACACCTGTAATCCCAGCACTTTGGGAGGCTGAGGAGGGTGGATCATGAGGTCAAGAGATCGAGACCATCCTGGTCAACATGGTGAAACCCCGTCTCTACTAAAAATACAAAAATTAGCTGGGCATGGTGGTGTGTGCCTGTAGTCCCAGCTACTCAGGAGGCTGAGGTGGGAGAATTGCCTGAACCCAGGAGGCAGAGCTTGCGGTGAGCTGAGATCATGCCATTGCACTCCAGCCTGGGTAACAAGAGAGAAACTCCATCTCAAAAAATGAAAAAAAAAGTTACCAACAAACACAAAAGTCCTGACAGACAAATTGACAGGTGAATTACATCAGAAATTCAAAGAAGAATTGGTATCAATCCTATTGACACTATTCCAAAAGATATAGAGGGAATTCTCCCTAAATTATTCTATGAAACCAGTGTCAACCAAAAAAGGACATAATGAAAAAAAGAAAACTACAGACCAATGTCCCTGATGAACATAAATGAAAAAATCCTCAAAAAATACTAGCTAATCAAACAAAATAGCACATGAAAAAGATAATACATCATGATCAAGTGGGTTTCATCCTGGGATGCAAGGATGGTTTAACATGTGCAAGTCAATATGATACATCACAAAAACAGACTTACAAACAAAAATCATATGATCATCTCAATCTATGCAAGAAAAAGCATTTGACAAAATCCAGCATCGTTTTATGATAAAAAACCCTCAAGAAAATGAGCATAGAGGTGACTTACCTCAAAATAATAAATGCCATATATTAGTTTGCTGAGAATGATGGTTTCCATCTTCATCCATGCCCCTGCAAAGGACATGAACTCATCCTTTTTTATGGCTACATAGTATTCCACGGTGTATATGTGCCACATTTTCTTTATCCAGTCTATCGCTAATGGGCAACTGGGTTGGTTCCAAGTCTTTGCTATTGTGAATAGCACTTCAGTAAACATACATGTGCAGGTGTCTTTAGAGTAGAATGATTTATAATCCTTAGGGTATATACCAAGTAATGGGATTGCTAGGTCAAATGGCATTTCTGGTTCTAGGTCCTTGAGGAATTCTACAATGGCTGAACTAATTTACACTCCCACCAACAGTATAAAAGTGTTCCTATTATTTCTCCACATCCTATTCAGCATCTGTTATTTCCTGACTTTTTAATGATCACCATTCTAACTGGTGTGAGATGGTATCTCATTGTGGTTTTGATTTGCATTTCTTTAATTACCAGTGATGATGAGCTTTTTTTCATATGTTTGTTGCCCACATAAATGTCTTCTTTTGAGAAGTGTATGTTCATATCGTTCTCCCACTTTTTGATGGGGTTGTTTTTTTCTTGTAAATTTCATTAAGTTCCTTGTAGATTCTAGATATTTGCCCTTTATCAGATGGATAGATTGCAAAAACTATCTCCCATTCTGTAGACTGCTCATTCTGTAGGCTGCCCTATTCTGTAGGTTATTTCCCATTCTGTAGGTTGTCTGGTCACTCCGGTGTTAGTTTCTTTTGCTGTGCAGAAGCTCTTTAGTTTAATTAGATCCCATTTGTCAATTTTGGCTTTTGTTGCTATTGCTTTTGGTGTTTTCATCATGAATTATTTGCTCATGCCTATGTCCTGAATGGTATTGCCTAGGAAACCATCATTCTCAGCAAACTAACACAGGAACAGAAAACCAAACACTGCATATTCTCACTCGTAAGTGGGAGTTGAACAATGAGAGTACATGGACACAGGGAAGGGAACATCACACACTGGGGCCTATTGGGAGTTGGGGACTAGGGGAAGGATAGCATTAGGAGAAATACCTAATGTACATACAGGTTGATGGTTACAGCAAACCACCATGGGACGTGTATACCTATGTAACAAACCTGCACATTCTGCACATGCATTCCAGAACTTAAAGTATAAGAATGATTTTTTTAAGTTATGTATTACAAACCCATAGACAACATCATAGTGAATGAGGTAAAGTTGAAAGCATTCCCCCTAAAAATGAACAAAATAAGGATGCCTACTTTAGCCACTCATATTCAACACATTGCTGCATTTCCTAGCCAGAGAAATCAGACAAGAGAAAGAAATAAAGGGCATCCAAATTGGAAAAGAGGAAGTCAAACTATTTCTTTGCCAATGTGATTGTATACCTAAAAAACCCTAAGGTCTCATCCAAAACAGCTCCTAGATCTAATGAACAAATTCAGTAAAGTCTCAGATACAAAATCAATGTAAAAAAATTGGTACCACTGCTATACACCAATAATGACCAAACTAAGAATGAAATCAAGAACATAATCCCGGCCGGGTGCGGTGGCTCACGCCTGTAATCCCAGCACTTTGGGAGGCCGAGGCGGGTGGATCACGAGGTCAAGAGATCAAGACCATCCTGGTCAACAAGGTGAAACCCCGTCTCTACTAAAAATACAAAAATTAGCTGGGCATGGTGTTGCATGCCTGTAATCCCAGCTACTCGGGAGGCTGAGGCAGGAGAATTGCTTGAACCCAGGAGATGGAGGTTGTGGTGAGCCGAGATCACGCCATTGCACTCCAGTCTGGGTAACAAGAGCAAAACTCCATCTCAAAAAAAAAAAAAAAGAACATAATCCCTTTTAAAACATCTGCAAAAACGTGAAATAAAATAATTAGGAACATGCTTAATCAAGGAGGTAAATGATCTCGACAAGGTTAACTACAAAACACTGCTGACAGAAATCATAGATGACAAAAACACATGGAAACACATCTCATGTCATGGACGGAAAGAATCGATATTGTGAACAAAAACCATACGGCCCAAAGCAATCTAAAACTTCAATGCAATTCCCTTCAACGTAACATTATTATTTATCACAGAAATAGAAAAAAATTTCCAAAATTCATATGGAACAAAAGAAGTGCCCAAACACTGAAAGCAATACTAAGCAAAAAACAAATCTGGATGTGTCACATTACCTGACTTCAAATTATACTACAAGGCTATACTTATCAAAAGAGCATAGTACTGTTATATAAAAATAGACATGTAGACCAGTTTAGCAGAATAGAGAATCCAGAAATGAAGATAAATATCTACAGCCAATTGCTCTTTGACACAGCATACAAAAACATAAATTGGGGGAAGGACACCCTATCGAATAAATCATGTTGGGAAAAGCAGCAGGCTACATGTAGAAGAATTAAACTGGATCCCCATCTCTCACCTTATAC
Organism: Callithrix jacchus; assembly: GCF_049354715.1. Taxonomy (NCBI): domain Eukaryota; kingdom Metazoa; phylum Chordata; class Mammalia; order Primates; family Cebidae; genus Callithrix; species Callithrix jacchus. The sequence continues at coordinate 92,341,907 of NC_133524.1, forward strand.
TAAAATCAACTCAAGATGGATCAAAAAATTAAATCTAAGACCTGAAACAATAACCATTCTATAACAAAACCTAGGAAAACTCTTCTGGACATTGGCTTAGGCAAAGAATTCATCACTAAGACCCTGTAAGCAAATGCAATAAAACAAAAACAAATAAATAAATGAGACCTAATTAAACCAAAAACTTCTGCACAGCAAAAGAAATAATGAGCCAACTAAACAACCTACAGAGTGGAAAAAATATCTGCAAACTATATATCTAACAAAGGACTAGTATCCAGAATCTACAAGGATGGAGCTGGAAATCATTATCCTAAGTGAAGTAACTCAGGAATGGAAAACAAAATATTGTATGCTCTCACTTATAAGTGGGAGCTAGGCTATGAGGATGCAATGGCATAAGAAAGATGTAATGGACTCTGGGGACTCAGGAAGGTTGGGAGTGGGTCAGGGATAAAAGACTACATATTGGGTACAGTGTATATTGGTTGGGCAATGGAAGTATTAAAATCTCAGAAATCACCACTAAAGAACTTACCTATGTAAACAAAAATCACCTGTACTTCAGAAACTATTGAAATTTTTCAAAAAAATCAAAACAATAAAAATGAAAAAGTAAGTATAGGCATATGTGTGTCATTCTGACCTTCATATTCTTTGCAACACTAGTTTATAAATAAAACAAAAGGTCTTTTTAGTTCAGGAATATGTTGTAGAATTTTTGATTTGGGCCCCAAAACTCAGAACAAATTTACATATTATCTGAAAAGGTTTTATTTCTTTTGTTTTGTTTTGTTAACAAATGTGAATAGTAATGGCTAAAATCCACTAGAGCTTCCATAGAAAGTGTAGTTTCATAAGCCAAAGGGGCCAAATTGATTTTTTTTCTAAATTATGACTAAGCTATAAAAATCCCCTTTGTGCAGGTAGAGATAGTCTGCGTATAATACTTAAGTTCGTTTGGATATTCTGGGAATTTCTGACATGAATTAACTGAACATCAATGCTCATTGTTAATATAAATTTCTTTTCTTTCCTTCATCTATAGATGACTCAGTTTCACTGTGATCTTCCTTTTACCTGTGTCTCCTTGTATCATTTTCATCCAAACTTACATTTAAAAGCAACTCTTCCCCTTTGATCAATTTTGACATTGCATTTATTTCTATGTCATTCTTATTCTGAGAATTCTTTTTCCCTTTCCTTTTTCATTTTGTAGAGTTCCTGGTTTATAGCAATCTGATGAAATAGAGCTCAATCTTTTTTGTTTCAATTATATAAATACTCACGGCTTATCTTATTAAAACACTGCTTTCCACTACAAGGTAAGGCATTTCATGAGAAAATGGTGATAAAAATCAGCAAGCACTCAGGCAAAGACGCTACTGTATTATGCTAAATATTTATCAAATTCCGAAGCTCTAACATCCTATCTTTTACATTCAAATGCTTTTAGAATTTCATTGTTAGTATAGTCTATTTATGCAAAAGACATTACACTCAAACTGTTTTTAATTTTGTTGTGCCTAGACCTTACAATCCTTTAATTGTTTCTTTCATTTCTTATTCATTTCAATCTATATGTAGTCAGTGAAAACTTAAAACTCAGCTTCCTTTGTCTCCCACTCTAGAATAAACCACTTTTATCATAAATTGATCAAAACCAAGATGATTAGTTTTCTCACTACTTCCTCATGAAAGACTAGAGTGAGTGATTGTTTTTGACTGACATTCTGCATTTTAATTCATTCATTATTGTTTGCTTCTTTATACTGATGTTAAGCATTCTTTCAAACTTTTAATAGTTTCATCCCCCCAATAACCAAATTATTTTTCTAGTGATGCACTTGGTATTCCATGACTTGAAGTGCAAATTTTATTCACTCATTTCATTCATTCATTTATACCTTTTTTATTCTAAAACTGTATTCCATTCAGTATTTTCTTCCCTGTTTATCATCTATAGCAATATCTCTTTTTCTGTAGAGTACATGCTGCATTTCTAGGCCTGTGGTGCTTATACTGATTAACTTTAGTAACATTACATCTCAGGCTGAAAATACAATGAAACCAGAGGATATTCATGTTATTATAGGTATTAGCACAAATACTAATAAACAGTGTGTTAAGTTCAGCTAAATTTGTTTAGGCAGCACCACCTATATTACATTTTTCTCCAAAGGGACGCAAAAGGACCCTGAAGTAAATATGATCCAAACTTTTATGTGCATGTATGCATGCGTCTTTAGTGCCATATCAAGAGTTTAGTACCCACTGAACACAGAAAATGTTATTTGGAATGTCTATTGCCAAAATTGGCATAGTCTCAAAATTTATTGCCTCTGGCAATATCCAAAGAAAAATAAGCTAATCAATATAAATGTGTCAAGAACTCAACTCTTCAGAGAAATCTGTATGGTCAGTACCATAGTAAAAACACTGTATTAATTGATTGCATCCTTTCCTTTCCATTAAATTGCATGATTTGTAGACATACATAGCAGGTTGATGTATAATCAGTTTGACACATTTCTGTGTACAGATGCAGTCTCATACACATATTTGACTCCAGATCTCTCCTAATAAAAGATAACTCATATATTGACTACCACACACTTTGCTGTCTGCTGCTATTTCTCAGACAACTGTACTCATACTTCACTGTTTCAAGATGTGATTCAGTTAAGTCCGAGCAAAAGTAAATTCCTCTAGTTTCCCTTGCTTTCTGCTGCCAGCTGCATGCTATGCCCTGGAATTCATTCACTGTCACAACTACCCCTTGGAGTATCAAGAAACATGGCACAGTTTCTGTGCCCATTTCAAATCCTTCTGGAAATCCTCAGCTGCAAATAAAGTCGAAGTGTAAACTTGTTTTCTGTATTTTTCTACAGTGAAAACTTACAGTGTGCTGAACTCACGTACTTTGAAGAGACTGCCTTCCCATATTGTTTTGTTTTGTTGTACTTTTACTTTTACTTTTACCTTCCTAAAAGATGTAGTATCCACCCTGTTTGCACAAATTCAGGTCACATCAAAATCTTATCCTTTCCTGACTATTCACAAATAACTCATACTCAAAATAAAGGAAAAAGTTACACAGTCCTTCCTACAGCATTAAATTTGTAATCACACAAGACAAGTCATGAAATTCAGGATTATGGTTCCCACAGTAACCCTGCTTTTTTTTGTTGTGTATGCTCTACAACACTCTCTTTACATTTAAAATGCTTTTCTTACACCGTATTCTAACTCTCAGCATCAGAATCTTACAAGAGGTATCTGATTAAGTATTCACCTTGCAATATGAACAATGACTTATTAATTTTTGAAATCCAACTACAATTAAATAAATCAAAATAGCTAATAGGCATTCTGGCTGGAAGAGAAAATAAGATTTCACGTTACAACCAGTTCTATAAATCTAACTTGTATTTCCTAATTTAACCACTAGTTGTCATCTACTCTTTGAGGAATCATCTCCTGAGGCAAGTGGAAACTCATAATCCAATGGGAAATGAAATTATCCTTTATACTTCAAATATTTTATGACATCATAAAATAGGCATTAAGTGTTCATAACTTTTCACTGTTTCCAGAACAGAGAATGTGTACAGCATTTTGCAATTTTAGTTTTCATTGTAAATTATCATGCTTGATTGTACAATTATCTTAACTGAAGTGTTAAATACAAGAAATATTTTTTACCTATATAGGAGTATGATGATACAATGTCAAAAGACTAGCATTCTCTATTTAGTATGGTATCTCTGGTTGTTAGATATTCAATAGCAAACTAACTGCCCTTATGATTTCTGTGTAATAGCCTAAAATAACATTTAAGGTGTATTTAATCTCCTAAGCCTTATTTAATATTCAAGACTCAAGTTATTCTCTAGTCTGATTATTTTATGTAACCTGCTTGCTCCCAAAAACAGAACCTAAGTCCCTGAGTTTCTGTCCTTAGTCTTTTGTAATGACTTTTGCTGTGTAACACATAACCTATAACTTCTTTTCAAGATACCCAGGATTTCTTTCAACAACATTGTTCACCAGCCCCTTCAAAAGTAAGCAATCACCACATTTTGAGTCTTCTTCCATTGTACACATGGATTTGTCCTTCAGAGCATTCCTCTATGGTGGCCTCCTTCATGTTTTCATCACCTCATAATTAGATTACTATAATATATTGACAATTAAAATTTTCTTCTGGTCTACAGACAATTAAAATCCACCTTGAGTTTAGATATATAATAAAATACAAGATCTCCAGTTAAATGTGAATACAAGCGAAATGAAAAATAAGTTTTGTATAAGTATGTCCTAAATATTACATGGGATATATTTATACTAAAAAGTATTCTATGAAATTCAAATTTGCACTGGAGTCATGCATTTATATTTGCTAAACCTGGCAAGTCAGTGAGCCAGGAATTCATCTTTATTGTATCAAAAATGGTAAGAATCTATCCTTTCCACAGAAATCCAGAGAGCAGTAATAAATTCAGTGTTAATAGAAGAGGTAGGAGCCTCTGAAGTAATATGAAAACTATCCAATTTCTTATGACCTTTGCATCTGGTAAGGAAGTGCTGATAGTACCATAAAGATAGGCTGTCCATAAAGGTAGGGAAAGTATGTAATTATGTACCTTTTTGCGATTTGAGAAGCTCTTAGAAATCTCACCTACTCAATAATATTCTCCCAATCTCCTCTCCATGCATCTTCTTTGAAAAACCAGAATATTTCTGAGGTTAATGTTTTACATACTTGAAAAAAAGACTTCTGAGAGGAATAACATAATATACACTTTACAGAATATATTTCATCAGGTGCTTTTTTATTAGACTAAATGTACAGGGAAGCAGAAAAGCATGAGATACTGGGCTGGGGGAGTAGGGTGAGAATATTTAGGAAAGGTAAGAAATGGTAGAGCAAGATGAGCTAAAACTGCGAAGGCCATAAACTTAGATAAGTCCAAGTTGATCTGTGGTCCTGTCATCAAACCAAGTCAAAAAACACACAGTTTGATGAGAGGCAGTATCTCAGTAATAAAGAATAGTTTCTGAAACCACACTACCAGGGATTGAATCTCAAATCTGCCTCTATTATAAAATAAAGATAATATTAGTATCCATCATATGGGGTTTTGTGACTGAGATGAGATGATAAATGCAAAGTACTTCTAAAAGTGCCTGGCACATAGCACTTACTCTAAATTAGTAGTTTCTTTGCTATTATCATTGCTAAGCAAATTTTTAAAACTCATTGTATCTATTCTTTTTACTTATTTTTACTAATTATTGATTTCATAAGGGTACAGATCTTTTATTTATTTATGTATTTATTTATTTATTTGAGATGGAGTTTTGCTCTTGTTGCCCAGGCTGGAGTGCAATGGTGCAATCTCGGCTCACTGCAACCTTGGCCTCCAGGGTTCAAATGATTCTCATGCCTCAGCCTCCCGAGTAGCTAGAATTACAGGCATGAGCCACCATAACTGGCTAATTTTATATTTTCAGTAGAGACAGGGTTTCACCATGTTGGTCAGGCCGGTCTCAAACTCCCGACCTTAGGTGATCTGCCCACCTCTGTCTTCCAAAGTGCTGGAATTACAAGTGTGAGCCACCATGCCCAGCTATTTAATTTATGTAATGGACTGTAACACCTTATAGTCACTTTGCTGAGAGAAAAGAGTAGCAAGGAAAATGTTTGCCTCCAGTGTCACCTTCAGAGTATTTCATCCCCCAACCTGCAGATCCCTGGAGTTCAGTAGAGACAGTTCAGTTAAGTGAACACTCATACTGGTCACAGTCTCCCAAACTGGTCTCTTTCAATAATCTTAAAAGATTCAATGTTGACATGGCCATTATTAAAACTACACTGAAAAGCCCTTAGAGCAATCCATTGGAAAGGACATCCTTTAAATACATAGTGGAGATAATCAAGAGTGTCTTATCTAAGGCTAGTTTCCTCACCAAACAAAAGTGCATACTCAGGTTCTTTTTGATGACAGAATCCTGCTTCCTGCTCATGCAAAATATTCTGGCCCTGTCCACATGTCCCAGTGTATTCTCTCCTAGTCATCAACATTTTCATCTAGTGCTTTCAGTAGTTAAGCCTGCATGAGCATCTGCCTCCAAGAGACAAATTCAAAGTCACTGCACAAATATGGATATATATGAAAATTAAATGCAAAGACAATAAAGGAAAGACAAATATATCATTGTGTGTTCTTTTGAGTATAACCCTTCTTGGTAAACTGGTCACGGTTTACATTCCTGGTTGTATGAGATGATGGCTTAATGTATTCAAAGGAAAAACAGAGAAATAGAAATAGGATATCACATTTTTAAAACTTAAAAACACTTGACTTACATCCATATCACTATTTTTTTCTTTTGGAGTCATCTTAATATTTTGATCTTTAAGACAGAATTCTAAAACATAGTTAGATTATGTGCCACTGTTTTTTTTCTCTTAGAAATGAAAGATTGTGTCAGAAAACAATCATCTTTTTGACAAATAACAAATAATTCAGATAAACACTGCTAACTGCTCTAGGGTATAACTGTACTATAAACAGGGTATGTCAAGCAGTCTGTTCTGTAAAATCACCTGTGCTTCTGTCTGCATTGTCATTGATATGGCAATAGTCCATGAAGAGTTCCCAGAAAAATATAAATTTAATATCTTAACCTGCCAGTATCTTAGGACAAGGGCCCTGAGAATGACAGCTGTAATATTTCAGGAAAAATGCTCACCAGATTTTACTTCCTAATTCCCTCCTGCTCTCATATAGAACCTCGTGTTTGAGATAGAAGTGTTTCTGGTTAAATCAAGAGTTGAGAAGCAGGGCATAAATTTATTTTCTGCTCATTGTGTGTCTTCTTGTACATCTTTGGTCTACTTACATAGCTTCACCATATTTCATCAGCTTACTGATCTGTAAAAAAGCCATAACAGTGCCTATTCCTCAGTTGTATTTGGAGGTTAATTTCCTGGAGTACTTATGTGGGAACAAAGTATTATGATTTCCATCTTCCAAACTATACAGTGACACTTTCTGGTATGCTGTCAACTCTCCAATTCAGTCATGATAATGTCTCCCAAGTTGGCAGTAGAGAGATATGAAAATTGAAAAGGATTCAAAATCACAACAAATAGCATGCTCATATAAAACATAATTTCATCCAATTTTATAACCCACCTATCTTTTATCTAAGCCTCATTATCTTTCCATTTCCCCAAAGACTGGATTTTCTGCATCCTATCTCCATGCTGCACTAGTCATTCTCTGCAACCTACCAAAATTCAAAGCATGTTATACCTTTGCTATGTAATTCTATAGCTGATGTTTCCTACACAATTTGTCACCTCTCACAGGTCTCTGCATCCTCACTCTTTATGTATGGTTTCTATCTGCTGCTCCTCCTTACACCTCATCAATAAAGATCCAAGATTTTGGAAGTTATAGGTTCTAGAAATCCCACCATCCCATAAACTCTGCTTTGGTTAAAAAAAAAAAAAAAAAAAAAAACGACAATTTGCACACAGTGTTCATTGAAGGTCAATTATTTTCTATTGAAAATCTACTTTTTGCACACTGTGTTGCCTGAAAAGCACACAAAAAGCTTACCAGAGAACAGCGGTAGATAATCACAGTTGCCCAAGCTATCAAACGATTGTAAGTTTTGTGTGCACTGTAATGAAATTATACAAATATATCCACGTGTGTCATTTGATTTTATGGTATAAAAGAACTTTTGAAAAATATATACTTTCTACTCCATACTGTTGCCTAAAAGAAGGGAAATGGGTTTTGTAAAGGGATTTGGGATCTTATTACATATCCAGACTTTCAACCAACTTGTTTCTATTTGCCAAAATCAGTAAAATCTGCCTTCAGAGTTACTTAGCCTCTTCAGTTCCTAAACATAAGCTGTCCTAAGTCTTTCTGTTGTGTTATAAAAATTTACTTCTCCCTCTGCAGATATTTAAGTTGTATCTTTTCCTACTCTGTTACATAAATTACTACAGATCCATTTACTTTCTATCTTCTAAAATATGTATATATGTCTTGTCTTCTGGGTTTCCTCTTCCATTCTCTTTGTCCTTGTGGTTTTTATACCTTTTAAGTTGCTTTTATTGTCATACTCTATGAGCTTCAGGAAGGGGTTTGGAAAACACATGTTTACCTAAAATTCCCATTGAAATACTTCAGTTAGGGGAGTTATATTATCAGATACACATTTCATTAAAGATAACTCAGGCAGTATTATGGACAGAATGATTTTCAGGAAGGCAAGACTGGAGATAAGCAGAACAGCTGGAAGAGATGAGTAAAGACTGAACTAAAGTTATAGCAGTGAGTATATGGAGGAGGTGCCATACACGAAAAATGCTAAGGAGGTAGAATCTTTAGGAAGTGGTTTGAAATGAATGTAAAAGTTTTTATCTACATGACAATGGCACTAGTAAAGGGAAAACAAGGTTAGGTATGCAGTTAGAAACACCCAGTAGACAGCTGACTACACTTAACTGAAATTCTGTGGAGAGGTATAGGCTGGAAATATAGATTTCCAAATAGATATACTATAACTTGTCAGAAACATACTTCCTCCAAATTAATACTAAAAATATTTTACAAATAGAGATAAGATCTTTGTTAGAGTTCAGTGACTTTAGATCTTTCTGAAATGTGACACACATACACATATATAATGTGCATATCACCATGATTTTAGGAAAGCATTCTCAAATGTACATAAAATTATTATTCATATCACACAGAATTTTTATATAAACAATATCATCTAATACTACTGTCAACATATTTTATAATTAGGTGGGTTGGACACAATCTGGCTGTCGTGACATTGATCACCAGGTTTGATTCTGGGCATGTGGTTTGCTAGGTACAGTCCACCTCCGTCCTCATTTCTTGAAATATGTCTCTCCCAAAAATAAGTCCTCACTCAAATAAATAATCGAGTTGAAATTTAGTTATGATTATATGCCATCTTTTTATGGCAGTAAAATAATTGCATAGTCCTACTGATCTTTGCTCTAATATTGTTCAGAAAGATTGTGAAAAAGATATCTTTTATGCTGTATAAATTCTCATTCTCCCATGCTTATACAAAACTGTTTTTTCTACAAGCAGAAACAATAAACAAGTTCCATATTTTTCCGGGGGGATGGGTTCTTCTGTTTTACTTATTATTATTATAAAGTACTTTCATGTGCTCAAAAAAGTGCTTATTTTGTTATAAATAATATGCCATGTTTGAGAGTGAAGAAATATAAATTATACAATTAGAAAATAGTGTAGGCCAGGAGTAGTGGCTTCTGCCTTATTCCCAGCACTTTGGGAGGCTAAGGTGGGAGGACAGCTTGAACCCAGGAGTTCAAAACCAGACTGAGCAAGATAGTGAGACCGCATTTCCACAAAAATACAAAAATTAGCCAGGTGTGGTGGTGGTGCTCACCTCTAGTCCCAGCTACTCAGAAGACTAAGGCAGAGTGTTTCCTTGAACCCAGGAAGTTGAGGTTGCAGTGAGCCATGATCGCACCCTGCACTCCAGCTTGGGAGACAGAGCAAAACCCAATATAGAAACTCCATTAGTCTCCAAATAATAAATTTTTATCTCTGAACAGAAATTACCTCCTGGCAAACTTCAGTAACACACACTCCTCTCCTCTCTCTCCTCTCCTATTGTCGTCTTTCTTCTCTCAAATAGTCTTTTAAGAAAAAGATACTTTAATGTAAACTGATTCAGCTAAATTATATTAAAATCTGCATGAAGAAAAGTATACTTATTCACGGTTTTCATGTTGCTGCTTTTGTTTTGGCAAGTCCACTGTCAGGAGCCCCCAAGTTTCAGATGTACAACAAGTAGCTTCAGAATTCACTGTATTTAAAGAGATTCTGCTCCAGTAGAGAAAACTAACAGTAATTCATTATCTTTACATGCTCCAGAGTAAACACTTGTGTCAAAGTCTTGGATTCTTGTCTCTCTATCAATATCTCATAATAAAAATAAAGGTGATATTGAGTGTTTCTACAGGGTTAGGATCAAAATTATCTCCTGATGATCATTACTTTTCTGAATATTTTGGCCTCAAAAACTGTATATTTTCCCCAAATTCCAGCATACTAGCACATTGTAATAAGTGACGGTTCATACATAAAATAATAAGCATTTTTATCAGGATTACACATTTTTATGCCTTTGGGAGTTTTTTGCTTTTTTTCTCCAGGCATGCACTTCAAAGAGGACAATTATTGCACCACGCTAGGAAGCTTTGCTTCTTCCTTCATTTCCTTCCTTCCTCTTTCTTTTTACCTCATGATTTGCCTGTTTGCAATGTCCTATTTGTCCAGCTAATGGAGATTTTAATTGCACAAAAGTACAATTTCAACTCTGAGTTCCAATTAAAATTATGAATTCCAAACTAACCATGATTGACCAAGTTCATTAACCTGATTGATTTGAAAACAAATGTTTAAAATCATTTCCAAATGATGCTATGCACGTCAAACATAGTCATACTTGGTTGAAATGAATTTGGCGGCATATACGATTCTTGGCACCAACATATTTACTTCCCCAGCCCCCTATTCGCTGAAGAACAACAAAATGTTCTTTTGCTAATAAAGGCACAGATTTATTATCTTTCAACTGTCAAACTGATGTCATAGTTAAGTTTTGAGGTATGAGTATAGTTTACTTACAAGTATGCATAGCTAACATGCCTTATGTAAGTGAACACTCTACTGTGTTTTCTCTATAAATTTTCTATAAACTCATATATGCAGATCCTAATTAATCCAGAGACTTATGGATATGTGAATTCACAGTATACTAGCATCACAATTCATAGAAAAGGCTCAGGTGAGAAAACAGCCCAGAAGGCTGAAATTCTTTGGCTAAAGTCCCACTCTCTTGCATATAAAACTAAATCATTCTCTTTATATATGTTTATTTACTGGGGTGTTATGCTCTAGAGAAAGAAGAAAATAAAGTAAAAATCACTTGCTCTGAATACAATGCTTATCATTAAAGCACTAAGATTAAAAGAAGTCTATACCCCTAATAGGATCTGCCATGTGTCCATTTTACAAAACTAAATATTATTCCTTTCTTGTTTCTCTAAGAGCAAACACACAAACACAGGTTGAAAGAGTAGGATTACTATTTCTGCTGTAAGTATTCATTATCAAACCTGAATTTTCACTAAAAATGTATGCCCAGGTTGCAATGTAACACCCACAATTATCTTCATCCCTTTGCAGATAAGGCAGGAGGATTTGAAGTGTTTAAAAAAAAACCTTTTAAAAGTAGCCAGAAAAAAAAATACAGAGCAATGCTTCTCTTTCATCAGGGTATAACTGATCAAATATTTTCTAATTCATTTCCTAAAGGAAAGCTACTGCTGCTCATTAGGAAATATGGTCTTACTTTTTATTCATCCTTATAGTTGAAAAGTAAAAGAACTATGAATAGAATTTGAACCAAAACTTATAGACAGAAGTAAACAAACTCTTAAAATAATAGCTAGGGAGATATACATAGCTGGCCCAAGGCAAAATTGTGAGTGAAGCCTAATTTCAGCATTAAAAAGTAAATGTGAATGTGTCCAACCCAATCCTTGGCACACAGTAATTACTTGCTAAAATTTCCACCCGGCTCTTTATTCCTCTGTTTTCAGTGTTTTGTGTTTGTTTGTTGGTTATTAACAGATATCTTTGTACCATCATCCAGGTATCTCCATAGTATCTTTATGCTGCATGGCCTTATCATTCTCCAGCTAATCAAACTCATTCCCACCAGATAATGCCCTGTATTCTTTCTTGGAAAACCTCTTTCCAATCTTTTGTTGTTGTTGTTGTTGTTGTTGTTGCAAATGATCTGATCAATTAATTCTCCCTTAAGGATTAATAACTTTATTACTTAACACATTATCCCTCCAGGAGCTATTGGCACCTTAAAGGATAGCATCAAAATTTCACATCAGAAGAGTGACTAATGATTACTGCAAGCACCAGCAGGGAGCTCTCTGGGAGTATACCTGTGCTATTGTAAGGTACATCATTCTAAATTCCCCTATCTATGCTCATGGACAGCAATACATTCCAGAGGCCCTTTCAAACATTAAATATGCATCTTAGGATGTACAGATTTAGTATCCCTAATCCAAAATGCTTGGGACCAGAAGTGTTTTAGATTTCAGATTCTTTTCAAATTTGAGAATATCTGTATATATATAATGAGACATCTTGGGAATGGGGCTCAAGTCTAAACATAAAATTCATTTATGTTTCATATTCACCCTATACACATGGACTGAAGCTAATTCTATAAAATCTTTTTATTAATTTTGTGCACCCATCACACAAGGTCAGGTGTGGAATTTTCCACTTATGGCATCATGTCAGTATTCAAAAAATATTAGATATGGAACATTTTGCATGTTGGACTATTGGATTAGAGATGCTCAACCTGTAATAAAAGAGTGTACCCCAGAACTTAAAGTATAATAAAAAAGTAAAATTAAATTAAAGACTGGACTAACACTAAACTGTTACATTCAAACAATGAAATATGTCATATATTCCTTCTGCTCATCCTTTGGGGTAAGCAGAGGTAGACTTTAAGTGTTTCTATTCCCTGAGTCCTCCCCCACTTCTGTAAGGGCTTATTAACAGTTATTCTGTAATAGCTGGTTCTGTAGCCAATAAGCTTCCTTATTTAAGATATGTGCAAAAATTTGCTAACTTCATGGTTTGAGGAATGCTTTCAAAGTTGCAGTAACTAAAATTTCCACTGACCTCACTGATACATGAGACCCACTCGCTTCACACCACTCTAATTAATACCCACACTATTCCCTAAAAACTGATTGTACTTTCAACTTAATCAGCCTTCTGGCAATAGAAATGGAAAAGATAAAAAGTAATGTCTAGGAGGGGACTCAATATGGCGCGGTGAGAACAACCCAGGATTGAAGCTCTCAGTGAATGGGCGAAAGGGTGAGTCAGGGCCGCATTTCCAGATGGATCTCTGTTGCCCACAGAACGGGGAAATTTCCAGGTATAAAAGAGACGTGGGACACCAGGCAGAGGTTTTGGCTGGTGGAGCCAGCAGTCGGTGCGGCCGGCAGCCAGCGCTGTAGCGCAGCGGTGCTACACAGCGCTCCGCACAAAGCGCACTGGGCCAGGTGCCCTGTTGAACCGGCAATCAGAGACTTGAGAGGGCTAAACTTGAGACTGAGCGGAACTTGGACAGTGAGCCAGGCCAGGAAATTTCAGGGAAACAGCGTTTGGGGTAGCGCAGTGGGACAAACAAAATGGCGATTCCAAACGCTCCGGGTGGACAGGTTCCCTGAAGGCACAGCTGAACCCAGGACGGTGCAGCTCCTTGAGGGAGGGGCGTCCGCCATTACCGAGGCAATCTGCTCCTACTGAGGTACACGGCCATTGCTGACGCAGCCTGCATTGCCGAGGCAACCCACTACAACAGAGAGACTCCGCCGCAGGGCATAGCCCGTGGCAGCAGGGTGGATACCGCAGCAGCAGGGCAGAGCCTGCAGAAACAGGGCGAACCTCACACCAGCAGGGCGGAGCCTCAGCAGGCAAATAGTGACTAGACTGCCTCCACACTGGGCAGGACAGCACAACAGACACTCACAAAGAAAGCCCCAAACCCCCAACACAGAGCATCTGAGAAAAAAAGGGTTTTTTTATGAGTTCTGCTGCAGCAGAATTAAATGTAGCAGCCTAACAGCCCTGAATGAACAACAGAACTCACAGCTCAGCACTTGAGCTCCTATAAAGTATAGACTGTCTCCTCAAGCAGCTCCCTGACCCCTCTATATCCAAAAGACTGACATTTGGTAGGCATCATTCTGGGACAAAGATAGCAGAAAAAGAAACTGGTAGCATCCCTCACTGTTCCACAGCTGCTATAGGTGCACCCCAGACAAGCAGGGCCTGTAATGGACCTCAGCAGTCGTACAGTGGAGGGGCTAGACTGGTAGAAGAAAAACCAAGTAACAGAAATACTTCATCATCAAAAATCTGGGCGTCCACTCAGAGACCCAATCGAAAAGTCAGCAACTACACAGACGACAGGTGGATATATCCACAAAGATGGGAAGAAACCAGTGCAAAAAGGAGGAAAACACCCGAAACCAGAACACCTCGTCTCCTAGAAAGGACCAAAACTCCGCACCAGCAAGGGAACAAAGCTGGACAGAGAATGACTGTGATGAAATGATGGAATTAAACTTCAGAAGGTGGATAATGAGAAACATTTGTGAGCTAAGAGAACATGTATTAAATCAATGCAAAGAAACTAAGAACCTTGAAAAAAGATATGAAAAAAGATTTGAGAAAATGATAACAAGAATGGATAACTTAGAGAGGAATATGAATGAATTAAAGGAGCTGAAAAACACAGTAAGAGAACTTCGCGAAGCATGCACAAGTTTCAACAGCTGAATTGACCAAGCAGAAGAAAGAATATCAGAAGTCGAAGATCAAATCAATGAAATAAAATGAGAAACCAAGATCAGAGAAAAAAGCGCAAAAAAAAAAATGAACAAAGTCTCCAAGAAATGTGGGACTATGTGAAGAGACCTAACCTACGTATGATAGGTGAACCAGAATGTGACAAAGAGAATGACTCCAAGCTGGAAAATACTCTTCAGGACATTATCCAGGAAAATTTCCCACACCTAGCAAGACAGGCCAACACTCAAATGCAGAAAATACAGAGAACACCACAAAGATATTCCGCAAGAAGAGCAAACCCAACGCACATAATCATCAGATTCAACAAGGTTGAAATAAAGGAGAAAATACTAAGGGCAGCCAGAGAGAAAGCTCGGGTCACCCACAAAGGGAAGCCCATTAGACTCACAGCAGATCTCTTGAAAGAAACATTACAAGCCAGAAGAGAGTGGGGGCCAATATTCAACATTCTTAAAGAAAAGAACTTTCAACCCAGAATTTCATATCCAGCCAAACTGAGCCTCATAAGTGAAAAAAAAAATAAAATCCTTTGCGAACAAGCCAGTACTCAGAGATTTTGTCACCACCAGGCCTGTTTTACAAGAGCTCCTAAAAGAGGCACTACACATGAAAAGGAACAACCAGTACCAGCCATTCCAAAATCACACTAAATGCTAAAGAGCATCAACATAATGAAGAATCTACAACAACTAACAGGCAAATCAGCCAGCTAGCATCAAAATGGCAGTATCAAATTCACACATAACAATATTGACCCTAAATGTAAATGGACTAAATGCACCAATCAAAAGACACAGACTGGCAAATTGGATAAAAATCCAAAACCCATCAGCGTGCTGTATCCAGGAAACCCATCTCACATGCAAGGATACACAAACGCTCAAAATAAAGAAATGGAGGAAGATTTGCCAAGCAAATGGAGAGAAAAAAAAAAAAGCAGGAGTTGCAATTCTCATCTCTGATAAAATAGACTTTAAAGCAACAAAGATCAAAAGAGACAAAGAAGGCCATTACATAATGGTAAAAGTATCGATACAACAAGAAGAGATAACGATCCTGAACATATATGGACCCAATGCAGGAGCACCCAGATACATAAGGCAAGTTCTTAGTAACCTACAAAGAGACTTAGACTCCCACACAATAATAGTGGGAGACTTTAACACTCCACTGTCAATATTAGACAGATCAACCAGACAGAAAATCAACAAGGATATCCAGGGCTTGAACTCAGACCTGGAGCAAGCAAACCTGATAGACATTTACAGAATTCTCCACCCCAAATCCACAGAATATACATTCTTCTCAGCACCACATCACACCTACTCTAAAATTGACCACATAATTGGAAATAAAGCACTCCTCAGCAAATGCAAAACAACTGAAATCATAACAAACAGCCTCTCAGACCATAGTGCAATCAAGTTAGAACTCAGAATTCCAACCCAGAACCGCACAGCTTCATGGAAAGTGAACAACTGGTTCTTGAATGTTGACTGGATAAACAATGAAATGAAGGCAGAAATAAAGAAGTTCTTCAAAACCAATGAGAACGAAGACACAACATGCCAGAATCTCTGGGACACATTTAAAGTAGTCTCTAGAGGAAAATACATAGCAATAAGTGCCCATATGAGGAGAATGGAGAGATCCAAAATTGATACCCTATCATCAAAATTGAAAGAGCAAGAGGAGCAAGATCAAAAAATCTCAAAATCCAGCAGAAGACAAGAAATAACTAAGATCAGAGCTGAACTGAAGGAAACAGAGACACGAAAAACCCTTCAAAAAATTAATAGATCCAAGAGCTGGTTTTTTGAAAAGATCAACAAAATAGACAGACCACTAGCCAGATTGATTAAAAAGAAAAGAGAGAACAACCAAATAGATGCAATAAAAAATAATAAAGGAGAAATCACCACATATTCCACAGAAATTCATACTGTCATCAGAGAATATTACAAACAACTCTAGGCACATAAACTAGTAAACCTGGAAGAAATGGATAAATTCCTGGACTCCTGTGTCCTCCCAAGCCTAAACCAGGAGGAAGCTGAAACTATGAATAGACCAATAACAAGGTCAGAAGTCGAGGCAGCAATTAAGAGCCTACCACACAAAAAAAGCCCAGGTCCAGACGGGTTCACAGCCGAATTCTACCAGACACACAAAGAGGAGCTGGTACCATTCCTTCTGAAACTTCCAAATAATCCAAAAAGAGGGAATCCTTCCCAAATCATTTTATGAGACCAATATCATCCTGATACCAAAATCCGGCAGAGACTCAACAAGAAAAGAAAACTTCAGGCCAATATCCATGATGAACATAGATGCAGAAATCTTCAATAAAATATTGGCAAGCCAATTGCAACAGCAAATCAAAAAACTTATCCATCATGATCAAGTAGGATTCATCCCGGGGATGCAAGGCTGGTTCAACATACGCAAGTCTATAAACATAATTCACCACATAAACAGAACCAAAAACAAAAACCACATGACGATCTCAATTGATGCAGAGAAGGCATTTGACAAAATTCAACAGCCCTTTATGCTAAAAACCCTCAATAAACTCAGTATCGATGGAACGTATCTCAAAGTAATAGAAGCTATTTATGACAAACCAACAGCCAATATCATACTGAATGGGCAAAAACTGGAAACAAAAACTGGAAACATTCCCTTTGAAATCTGGCACTAGACAAGGATGCCCTCTTTCACTACTCCTATTCAATATAGTACTGGAAGTTCTAGCCACAGCAATCAGGCAAGAAAAAGAAATAAAGGGTATTCAAATAGGAAAGGTGGAAGCCAAATTGTCTCTATTTGCAGACGACATGATAGTATACCTAGAAGACCCCATCGCCTCAGCCCAAAAACTCCTGAAACTGGTAAGCAACTTCAGCAAAGTCTCAGGATATAAAATCAATGTGCAAAAATCACAAGTCTTCCTCTACACCAATAACAGACTTAAAGAGAGCCAAATCAAGAACGAACTGCCATTCACAATTGCTACAAAAAGAATAAAATACCTTGGAATACAACTCACAAGGAACGTAAGGGACCTCTTCAGGGAAAACTACAAACCACTGCTCAACGAAATCAGAGAGGACACAAACAGATGGTGAAACATGCCATGTTCATGGTTAAGAAGAATTAATATCGTGAAAATGGCTATACTGCCCAAAGTAGTTTACAGAATCAATGCTATCCCCATCAAGCTACCATTGACTTTCTTCACAGAACTGGAAATAACCACCATGAACTTCATATGGAACCAAAAAAGAGCCCACATAGCCAAGTCAATTCTAAGCAAAAAGAACACAGCGGGGGGCATCACACTACCGGATTTCAAAACAGCATGGTACTGGTACCAAAACAGACATATAGACCAATGGAACAGAACAGAGGCATCGGAGGGAACACAACATATCTACAACCATACAGTCTTTGATAAACCCGACAAAAACAAGCAATGGGGAAAGGATTCCCTGTTTAACAAATGGTGTTGGGAAAACTGTCTAGCCATGTGCAGAAAGCAGAAACTGGACCTTTTCTTGACACCTTAAATTAAAATTAACTCCAGATGGATTAAAGACTTAAACATAAGACCTGGCACCATAAAGGACATCTGGCACCCTAGAAGGAAATCTAGGCAAAACCATCCAGGACATAGGAGTAGGCAAGGACTTCATGAACAAAACACCAAAAGCATTGGCGACAAAAGCCAAAATAGACAAATGGGACCTAATGAAACTCCACAGCTTCTGCACGGCAAAAGAAACAGTCACTAGAGTGAATCGGCAACCAACAGAATGGGAAAAATTTTTTGCAGTTTACCCATCTGACAAAGGGCTGATATCCAGAATTTACAAAGAACTCAAACAGATTTACAGGAAAAAACAAACGAGCCCATTCAAAACTTGGCAAAGGATATGAACAGACCCTTTACGAAAGAAGACATATATGAGGCCAACAATCATATGAAAAAATGCTCATCATCACTGGTCATCAGAGAGATGCAAATCAAAACCACATTGAGATACCATCTCACGCCAGTTAGAATGGTGATCATTAAAAAGTCTGGAGACAACAGATGCTGGAGAGGATGTGGAGAAAAAGAAACACTTTTACACTGTTGGTGGGAGTGTAAATTAGTTCAACCATTGTAGAAGACAGTGTGGCGATTCCTCAAGGTCTTAGAAATAGAAATTCCATTTGACCCAGCAATCCCATTACTGGGTATATATCCAAAGGACTATAAATCATTCTACTACAAGGACACATGCACACGAATTATTGCAGCACTGTTTACAATAGCAAAGACCTGGAATCAGCCCAAATGACCATTGATGATAGACTGGATTGGGAAAATGTGGCACATATACACCATGGAATATTGTGCAGCAATCAGAAATGATGAGTTTGTGTCGTTTGTAGGGACATGGATGGATCTGGAGAACATCATTCTCAGCAAACTGACACAAGAACAGAAAATGAAATACTGCATATTCTCACTCATAGGCGGGTGATGAAAAATGAGAACACATGGACACAGGGAGGGGAGTGCTAAACACTGGGGACTATTGGGGAGAAAGGGGAGGGCCAGCAGGAGTGGGAGGTGGGGAGGGATAGCCTGGGGAGAAATGCCAAATGTGGGTGAAGGGGAGAAAGGAAGCAAAACACACTGCCATGTGTGTACCTATGCAACTGTCTTGCATGTTCTGCACATGTACCCCAAAACTTAAAATGCAAGAAAAATTTAAAAAAAAAGTAATATCTAAAAACTGACTTTAAGAGAGCCTCTTTATTTTTCTTGTGATTTGCCTGCATGAAGCACAAATTATTTGTAAATTTTTTTTTCCTGGTTCAAGTGACTCTTTTTCATTATACCAGTATATCTTTGCTTGTGCTGTTTCTTCCACTGCCAAAGCCTCCTCACTCACCACCACTTACTCAATTTAGCCTATGAAAGCACCCAATAACCATGAAGATAACTGCTTATCTGCACCAGCATCTTTCATGCCATTATGGATACTGTGTTCTAAGCTAAGGTGCCCTTTTAATGGTCACTTTATACCATGTTGCTTCTTTCTTTGACACAGCATCCTGTGAGTTACATAATAGTATCCTCATTTTACACAGATGGGACTCAAAGAGGTTAAGTCATTGCTCAAGGTTACTTAACTAGTAACAAGTAGATCCCAGATTAAAACCCTGGATGGTCTAACTCTGTCTACAGTGTAACTCTGTATCCCTACATGACCTACACAAATGGTCTTTCTCCTGCTACTTGAATCTCCCTAGTCTTTGCTTCATCCTTGTCCACATAATCATCTTTCTCAAATGTTCTCATTCATCTAAATTAGCCAAATCCTGGCCTAGCTGGATCTAGAGATAAGTAACAAAGGTAATTGGCTTTCCTCATTGCCCCAAGTGACTTGTAGAGAGTTTTGAAGAACCACAGACTAACAGAGGAACCTCAAGGGTTATAACAAGGAGCCTCCTTCACTTGCTTTTTTGCTAAGGTTAGCAGTTGAAGTTATATCAATATGGGCAACTGGTACTCCAATGTGCAACCAACCTAGAAGGCCAGGAGGAACAGGGTGTGGAAGACAGTGAAGCATTTCCCTGGTACTGCCAAATAGATGGATTTGGTGTTTCATGGACCAAACGCTATGGCTAAATGGGCAAGAATTTTAACTTTTTATGAACATAATTTACTATCACATAGATATATAGATACGTCTCTACACTGGATAAGCCCATGTGCAAGGAAAAAAAAACTAAGATCCATCTGTTGAAAGTAAAAAGATAACATCTCAAAAATTTTACACCTTAATGAATAAACTGAAGCAAGAATCACCTTTATCACTGGCAATAAGATCAAAAGAGGTCTTCTCATTATCAATTTTTCCTTTTGTTACTTCTTTTCTTTCATATCCTTTATCTATTTTTTGAAGATTACACTGAATTCAACAACATCATTTTCAGAATATGCTGCTTTATATTTTTAGAGCACTTTTCCAGGAAACCTGTACGACATTTTTCTTGTGTGGCTAATGCATTCACTCTGATGAGAATCTCCCAGTATCATTGTTTTCATGACCAGCTGAAAGTAATTTTTCACAAAGTTCAGTTATACTCATGTCATTATGGAGAATCCCATATGCAGACTGATATGGCTTGGATTTGTAGCTCCACCCCAATATGTCAAATTGTAATCCCCAATGTTGGAGGAGGAGCCTGATGGTAGATGATTGGGTCATGAGGTGGGTTTCTAACAGTTTATCACCATATCCCTGGGTGCTGTTCTCCTGATAGTGAGAGAGCTCTCATGAGATCTGCTTGCTTAAAAGTATATAGCACCCCTCTCCCTCTCTCTTCCTCCTGCTCCAGCCATGTAAGATGTGCCTGCTTCCTCTTTGCCTTCTCCATAATTGAAAGTTTCCTGAGGCCTCCCCAGAAGCTTTCATTCTTCCTATACAGCCTGCAAAACCATGAGCCAATTAAACCTCTTTTCTTTATAAATTAACAGGTTTTAGGTATTTCTTTGCAGCAGTGGAAGAACGGACTAATACACAGACTATCTTTCCAAATATAGAAAAACAACCTGAAGTTTCTCCACCACTGAAAAACCTCTAAATGACACATTCTTCCTATACAATTTGTTAGACTAAGTAAGAAAAGGTACCAGGAAGCTTAAGGGCTAAAATTTAGATCATTTTTACACTCCATTGCTCTCTGTACTTGCCTCCAAATCTCCAGGAATATCATCTGATGCCAGACACCCAACATACCATTGTACACTCCTATGGAGTACCATTTCTGTTTTTTATTGAACTATCAACTCAGATGTGGGGTCACTCATCCTCAATCCTTCTAAAAGGAGACAAAAGCCTGAGGGTATGGGAACATGGAGAAAGTGTTCATTAAATAAAGTTTCTCTCTGCTTTGACATACATGGTGAACACTGCTTTTTTTGTCCCTCGATTTGACTTATTACTTTTTCTTTGAGATTATAACTCTACTTCCGCATTCCCTAGTTCTAGGTTTTTGAATAGTATCTCATCTTGGCATGCTCTTGGCTCTGACCCATTCATTTCCATCAGAACATTAGAACCTGGCCTGCATGTCAGATTCTTTATCTTTTCGTGGTAATCTTTAAAGTAGGTAGGGTATATTATTCTGAATTAAGGACAGAAAGAGAAGAAAAAAATGTTAATAGTTGGAGGATGTGGGTAGGCATGTGGGCAGATTAAAGGAGCCAAGGAAAATTGCAATTGCTTGTGCTGTCAACATGGCAACCATTTTGGAGAAGGACAAATGAGAATCATGTTGTTTATCTTTTAAATCAATGCCATGGTCAAAATGTGTAAGTGTCTTAACAAGATTTTCCTTCAACTATTCCAATAATTGCTTCATTGCTGAATTTACCTGTTCATGACTGTCTTCACAAACTACCTTTTCAGCTCAAGGTAGAAACATTGTAATATCTTTTCTACCTAGAGATGTTTTTTTCTTCAGTAGATGACTTTATATGAATAATAAATAGTAGATATATGCTTTTTAAGATAATTTTAATATCAATTCTGAAAATATTATTGTCAATGCTCATATATTAATCAGTTATACAATCATCTCATCAGAATTATTTTTCTGTAGTGAAAATACAACACAGTAAGCATCTATTACGCATTTATTTATATGATACTCACTGTGCTACGGACACCATTGTTTTACCACATATACCAGTCAGATGTAGGCAATGTGGAGAGGCCATTTATATCATTTGTATCCATTATACAGAAGCAGCTATTTTGTATGGCTCAAGAGACAGAAGAGTGGCATATTGACTCTATCTCAATATATACTTTTATGATCATTTTACTATAAATATCTCAGGGGAATTATTATTAAAATAGTGTAGCTACCTCATTTTACCATGTGTAGAGTAAGATAATTAGTTTGAAAAATGTAAACTTTAAAAAGCAGATGCTCATAGATATTATGTGAGTTGGATGAGGTCATATGACTTGCCCAAGGTCATGAGAAAAGGTTGACTAAATGAAAATTAGGGATGTTACATATGCTTCTCACACATCCTAATGCACAAGACTGGATTGTCTCAAAGTTCTGTCATCAGATTAACAATTTACTTACCCTTTTCTAACTCCATTTCTTTTGGGGAAACATGTTCCTTAAACTTTGGACAAATGATTTAAGAGGTTTATTTTATTATTATTATTATTATTATTATTATTGAGACGGAGTCTTGCTCCGTCACCAGGCTGGAATGCAGTGACACAATCTTGTCTCACTTTAAACTCCGCGTCCTGGGTTCAGGCAATCATCCTGCCTCAGACTCCCCCGTAGCTGAGACTACAGGCGTGTGCCATCATGCCCAACTAATTTTTGTATTTTTAGTAGAGACGGTGTTTCACCATGTTGGCCAGGATGAGTCTCAATCTCTTGACCTCGTGATCCACCCGCCTCAGCCTCCCAAAGCGCTGGGATTACAGGCGTGAGCCACCATGCCTGGCCAAGAGGTTAGTCTTATTAAATGCAAACATAAATTAATGAGATTTTCTAAGTGAAAACCAACGTAATATATTACTCTTTTGTTGAATTTCATCATAATTCAGTTTTAGTATAACATTTAATGGAAATTATTAAGCACAATAGCAGACCCATCTATCATAGGCTGCCTTAGAAAACATTTAGTTGTAGTGGAGATCTGCAGAGGCTAATAAAATGCCCCACAAACAGATGGCAAGAGGAAAAGGTGCAGCCAAAAGATAACGTACCGTTAATAAGATCTTCAGTGGGATAAATATTGAGGAGAAGATGATTCCAGCAAATTCTGATAGTGAAATAAAAAAATACATTCCTACTCAAGAAAATTAATCACTATTGTGTTGGCAATATATCCAGTAGGCCCTGACATTGTTCCCCTTGCCTTTTTTTAAAAAGCAAAATCAAAAGCAGGCAATTTTGACTTCAAATTCATAAGTTATGTATAATGAATGTACTTTGCAATTATTCAAAAGTGTTACTTATAAGGTCACAAAATCCCCCCAGAAAAATCTGCAAACACTACTTAATTGGGTGAATCAGTGTTGTCCACCTACTTCAAACAGCTTCATATATATTTAAATACTACTTCCTTTTCTTGTAATAAAAACAAGAAGATTAAGAGAGATTTCAGCGTAAGTTGGAAAGAAAGTAAGTTAAAGTAAAATTGAAAAACAAAGACATATAAAAACTGGTTATGTGACTCTTATATTATGAATACTATCAGAACCCAAGGTAGCATATGACATTTGATATAAATTCCAATAACCATTGCTACAATAGATAAGACATTATGGAATAAAATAAAACCTATCTAAAAAAAGGCTACATCTATATAACACTAGACATTTTAAATTTTATTATACGTAATGAAGTAAATGGGAATGGTGGGATTCTGACTGTGCTACCAGAATTTGTTTTGAAGTTACTCAATTTAATTAAAGTGACTAGATATTGAATATCACTATGAGCAAAAACGCCCTGAGCTACATATTTTGACAGATAATACTAAAGATGAATAAATTGGTGTCTGCTTTCAAAGATCTTTTATTGTTAGACTGGGTCAAGGTAAAAGATAAGAAATATAAACAAATAATTACATTATTAAGCAAATCAGAATTAATGACCAAGAATAGCTACAAAATACTTTTGCAAAAGTAAATATACAAAATGAGTTGACATCCTACCATATATTAAAATGTGTTACTGTACTGGTTAGTTATTGTTGAATAATAAGCAACCACAAAAATCTTAGTGGCATTTATTTAGCTCACATTTCTGTGAGTCAGTGTGTGTTTACCTAATCTAGACTAGTCTAGGCTATGTCACTTTGTGAATATTGAGTGGGATGTCTTAAACATTTGTGGGTTGACTAAGAGTCAGATAACCTAGGCGAAGCCTAGCTGGGGTGGCTTGGCTTAGATAGTTCTTCTCTATATGTCTTTCAACCTCCTCCTGGGTCTAGTAGGGTACCCTAGGCATGTTTGCTTATGGCAATTGCTGAAATGAAAGAGAGTAAGCCCAATTCTAAAAGCGCTTTTCAAATCTCTGTTTGCATCACATTTTGTAATATCATGTTGGCCAAAGCAAGTCACATGTCCAGCCTAGATTTCAGAGGGAAGAGGGTACTGCAAAGTTCATGGCAAAAGATGACAATTAATAATCTTAGTACTGAGGAGGGAATAAAGATTTGGAATACGCCAGTCTACTACATGTATAGTTTTAAAACATAGTTGGATATGTGAAAAAATCGGCAGGAACATCATTGGAACAGTATTTTAGGGCTGAATAAGACACTGAAATATTCACCAACTTTGTAAGGGTATTATTCAAAACCAATACATAAAGTGAGAGTTACTAAACAACAAAAAAAATGCTTGGAACTTTTGTGTACAGCTCATAAAGATATCAAGTTGGATACTTACATCAAAATAATTCTACATGTTTTAAAAAATGGAATACAAAAATGAAACTATAACATTTAGAATAAAAGGTAGATACGTAGGTAGTTATATAATTGATCTTGAAAAGGTAAAAGACTTTCTAATTCTCAAACAACAAAAAAAAAACAATAGATTTTAAAACATAAATAAGACGTACTTTAATTTGAGTGTGTGGTTCAGGCCTATCATCTCAGCTACTCAGGAGACTAAGGCAGGAGATCACTTGCTGTCAGAAGTTCAAGACTAGCCTGGGCAACATAATGAGAACCCCATCTCTAAAAAAAATAAAATACAAATTCACCAGATGTGATGGTGTATGCCTGTATTCTCTTCTCAGAAGACTGACATGGGAGGATCACTTGAGCCCAGGAGTTTGACACTGCAGGAAGCTGTGACTGGGCCACTGCATTACATCTTGGACAACAAAGCAAGATTTTATCTTTGAAAAAAGAGTAAAAAACTACAGTAAGAGCAACAAAATTAAAGAGCAAACAGAAAATAGGAAAATATTTTCTAAAACCACATTAAGAGAATGAAAGAAAAGAACTGCATAACTATCTCAACTGATGCAGAAAAAGCACTTGACAAAATCCAACACATATTCATGATAAAATACTCAAAACACTAGAAATAGAAGGAAACTTCCTTAACACAATAAAAGACTATATGAAAAACCCACGGTTATCTTCATAGTAAATGGTGAAAGAAGGAAAGATATTCCTCTCATGTCAGGAACAAGAAAAAGATGCCCACTTTTGACACTTCCATTTGACATAATACAAGAAGTTCTAGCCAGAACTTAAACAAGAAAAAAATATTTAAAAGACATCCATATTGAAAAAGAAAAATTATTGCTATTTGCAGATAACATGATCTTATATGTAGAAAACCCTAAAAATTCCACACCAAAAAATCTTTTACAGCTAACAAACAAAATCAAGATACTTACAAGATACAAAATCAAAATGCAAATATCAGTTGCATTTCTTATACTAACAATGAACAATCTGAAAACTAAATTTCAAATATAATTTAAGATATAATCAAAAGGAATAAAATATTTAGAAATAAATTTAACCAAGGAGGCAAAGGTGTTCACTGAAAACTATAAAATATTACTAAAAGTAATTGAAGAAGACCTAAATAAATAGAAAGACCACGCACATTTATGGATTAGAAGATGTAATATTGAGATGATAGTGCTACCCAAAGTAATTCACAGAGTCAATTTAATTTCTATTAAAATCTCAACACTTTTTAAAGAAATAGTAAAACCAATACTAAAATTTGCGTAGAATTTCAGGGGACCCTAAATAGCAAAAAGTATATTGAAAAAGAACAAAGTTGGAAAGACTCTCAGTTCCACATTTTAAAACTTACTCCAAAGCTGTCATAATCAAAACAGTATAGTACCATTATAAGACATACAGATCAATGAATTAGAAGAGAGAACCCAAAAATAAACTCAAATATTGACCTTCAAATAAGGTGCCAAGACCACTTAATAGAGAAAGTACAGTCTTTTCACAAAATAGTACCAGGAAAATTGTATATTCACATGCAAAAGAATGAAGTTAAACCCCTATTTTACACCATATACAAATATTAACTCAAAATGGACCAGAAATTCAATTTTAAGAGCTACAACATTAAAATATTTAGAAGAAAACTCAGGGAACATTTTCAGGAAATTCGATCTGGCAATGATTTCTTGGACACGACATCAAGAAAACTTAGGGAACATTTTCAGGAAATTGGATCTGGCAATGATTTCTTGAACATGACATCAAAAAGACAGGCAATAAAAGAAAAAATAAAGGGGACTTTATTAAAATTAGTACCTTTTATTCATCAAATCACACTGTCAAGAAAATGAAAAGACAACCCACAGAATAGGATAAATAACTAAAACAATGACATTTCCTAAAAATTTTAATATCCAAAATACATGTTTTGTAAAAACTGCAACTCAACAACAATGAAAATAAACAACCCAATTCATAAATGGGCAAAACATTTGAATAGACATTCCTCCAGAGAAGATATGCAAATGGCCAATAAGCACATAAAAAGATACCCAACATTGTTAGTTATTAGGGAAATGAAAAATTGAAACCATAATGAGATACTACTTCACAACCATTAGGATGACTATTATCAAAAAACAGAACAAAACAAGTGTTAGTAAGGATGTGGATAAATTTGAACATTCATTTATTTCTGGTGGGAATGTAAATGATGAAGCAGCTGTAGAAAAGTTTTTTGCCTCCTCAAAAAGCTAAACATAGAATTACCATGTAATTCAGCAATTCTACTCTTAGATATATACACAAAAGATCTGAAAGCAGAGATTTAGGATTACTCACAATACCCAAAAGGTAGAAACAAACAAAGGTCCATGAACAGTTGAATGGATTAGGAAAATGTGGTATATACATACAATGGAATATTATTCAGCCTTAAAAAGGAATGAAATTCTGATACGTTCTATAATATGAATGAAACTTGAAAATATCATGT
Organism: Callithrix jacchus; assembly: GCF_049354715.1. NCBI lineage: Eukaryota > Metazoa > Chordata > Mammalia > Primates > Cebidae > Callithrix > Callithrix jacchus. Next base: position 92,369,478 of record NC_133524.1, read on the forward strand.
TAAGTGATAGAAGCAATATAAGAAAAATAAAAAATATTGCATGATTCCAAATATATGAGGTACCTAAATAGGAAAATTCACAAAGACAGAAAATAGATTAGAGGTTACAGTGGCTGTGCGGAAGTGAGTTGGGGGAGAATGGGATATTATTACTTAATGTTCAGAGTTTCCATTTGGGTGACGAAAAATATTCGCAAACAGATGCTGGATGTTATAGTGGTGCTGGTGGTGTAACATTGATGTAATTAATCTAACTAAATTTAGCACTTAAAATAGTTAAAATGGTAAATTTTATGTTACATGTACTTCAGCTTAATTTTTTAACATAATGCGATATAGATATATCAACAAGCCATTGAATTTTACTCTTTAACCATGTTAATTTTATGGCATGTAAATTACATTTCAATGAAGCTATTAAGAAATCAATTCACAGAATATATGTAAAGACCTATAAACAGACTAACAGATTCACAATTTCTAGAAGTCCAATAACAGGCAAATTGAAACAAGAAATTATTTTACATTCATCAAATTGATCAACAATTTTTCAACTTATTGCACTCAATGTTGACAAGAGCTGAATGAGTGCTCGCCTAAACTACTACAAGGTATTAGTGTAATGGTCTGTAAGGTAAGTACAATAAGAAGGACCTTAAAATGTCTTCTCTTTGGAGGGAGAGAAATCGTTTTACTTTGTATCCTTCAGGATACAAAATTGATGTACAAATCAGCAGCATTTCTATACAGCAATAACACACAAGCTGAGAGTTAAATTGGGAATGTTATATTCAAAATAGTCACAAAATGAATAAAATACTGAGAAATTCAGCAAACAAGGAAGGTAAAAGATCATTATGAAAATTACAAAACACTGCTGAAAGACACCAGAGATGATAGAGACAAATGGAACAACACTTGATGCTCATGAATAAGGATAAACAATATTTTTAATATGACCAGACTGCCAAAGCAATTTACAGATTCAATGCTATTCCTATTAAATTACCAACATTTTCCACAGAATTAAAAAAACTTATTATATAATTAATATGGAATCAAAAAACAGACCGCATAGCCAAAGCTACCCTAAGCTAAAAGAACAAAGCTGAAGGCATCACATACCCAACTTCAAACTACACTACAAGGGCACAGTAAACAAAACAGCATGGTACTGGTACAAAAACAGACACATAGACCAATGGAAGACAGAATTCAGAAATAAAGCTGCACACCTACTAACATTCAATGTTCATGAATAGGAAGAATCAATATTGTTAAAATGGCCAATTTGACCAATTTGATGAAATGAAGCTGCACACCTACTACCATGTGATCTTCTACAAAATTGATAATAACAAACATTGGTAAAAGGACTCCCTATTCAACAAATGGTGCTGGAATAACCAGCTATCCATATACAGAACACTGAAACTAGACCCCAATCTTCTCATTATATTCAAAAATCAACTCAAGATTGATCAAGACTTAAATGAGAAATTTTAGATTATAAAAACTCCAGAAGATAACCTAGGAAATACCATTCTGGACATAGGCCCTGGCAATGATTTCATGACCAAGACCACAATAGCAATTACAGCAAAAATAAAAATCGACAAGTAGGACCTAATTAAACCAAAGAGTTTCTGCATGGCAAACAACAACAACAACAAAAACCCCAAACCTATCAAGAGAGTGAACAGACAACCTACAGAACAGGAGAAAATATTTGCAAACTATGCATCCCACAAAGGTCTACTATAGAGAATCTATAAGAAACTTAAATGAACAAGCAATAAGCAAACAACTCCACATACATGGGGAACTTGAGGCTCAGGTAAGGGTTAAAAAAATGGGCAAATGACATGAACAGACACTTATCAAAAGAATAAATACATGTGGATGAAAAGCATATGGAAAAATGTTCAACATCACTAATCATTAGACAAGTGCAAATCAAAACTTCAATGTGATACCACTTCCCACCAGACAGAACTGCTATTACTAAAACATCAAAAAAAAAAAAGATGCTGGCAAGGTTGCAAATAAAAGAGAACACTGTACACTGCTGGTGGGGATGTAAATTAGTTCAGCTACCATGGAAAGCAGTTTGACAATTTCTCAAATAACTTAGAACTATCATGCCATTCAACAATCTCATTACAGAAATATAAATCATTCTACCATAAAGACACATGCACACATGTGTTCATTGAAGCACTATTCACAACAGCAAAGATGTGAATTCAACTCTGATGCCTATCAGCAGTGGACTGAATAAAGAAAATGTAGTATATATATGCCATAGAATACTATACAGTCATAGAAAAGAATGAAATCATATCCTTTGTAACAACATGGATGGAGCTGGAGGCCATTATCCTAAGCATATTAGTGCAGTAACAGAAAACCAATTACAGCATGTTCTCACTCATAATTAGGAGGTAAACACTGAGCACACACGGAAACAAAGAAGGAAATAATAGATACCAGGGCCTACCTGAGGGTGGAGGGTGGGAAGAGGGTGAGGATCAAAAAACTACCTATTGGGTATTATAATCACTACGTGAGTGATGAAGTAACGTATATCAAGTCACTGTGACAGGCAATTTACCCATATTGCAAACATGTGCATGTACCCCTGTACCTAAAATAAACATTGGAAAGAAAGAAAAGTATCTTGAAGGGAAATAAAGATACTTGTTTAAGTATCCAAGTTACAGGTATTATTTAAAAACACTTTGCATTCTGGTGAAAATAAGAGTAAGGATCCCTGATACTTGATTTAGTGATAGTCGATTCTCTAAGTTACTTGGATAATATCAGAAAGGCGCTTCTCAAAAATTAGAGGAATTGCTTCTTCCTAAAATATGTACTTTTTTTGATCCTTGAGAATTTTTTCTCAGCTTATATCCTAGAATATACCTTTTTGAATGTCCTTTGTCCCTGGACTTTCATTTAATATACGACAGATTTCAAAAATGTTATTTCAAGTTTTTTAATGTTCAATTATATTTTCAATAAACAACTCTATTAGTCAGAGTTTTCCAAAGAAACAGAACCAACAAGAGTGTGCGTGTGTGTGTGTGTGTGTGTGTGTGTGTGTGTGTGTGTATGCATAGGGGTCAGCCTTTTTGTTCTACTCTGGCACTCAAATTATTGGATGAAGCCTGGTTACATTAGAGGGGGCAATCTGTTTTAATCGGTCTACCTATTGAAATGTTAATCTTATCCAAAAATGCCTTCACAGACACAAACAAAATAATGTTTGACAATATATCTAAGCACTCCATGGCCCAGTCCAACTGAGACATAAAATTAACTATCATAGTCACAGATCATCATGCTAAAATTTTTTTAAGTATAGAATAAATAAAAAGGTTTTATCTTTATCAAATACTTTGTGTTTCAAAACTAGTTAAATACGGCTTGTTCTCTATAATGCCAAGCATTCCAAATTTTTTCTTTTTATTATTTTCTAAAGCATGACATAAATTCTCATCAAGGCCAAAAGTTCCAATATTCTGCCTGCCAAACATGCTGCTTTTTTAAAATGAGAAGCTTTTACCAACAAAAGTTTTGTTTATTTCTATCCCCTCTAACCCAACCACAGTCATTAAGCAACAAGGAAAATCAATTAAAGGGTGAGGAAAAGGAGAAATGAGGGAGGAGAAAGATATGGAAATGATGCCATAAACATAAAGAAAACAAACTTTTGATCACAGAATTCATCTCTTTTACTAGTGATTCAATTTCCTCCCAGAAAATTTACTCTGTGTATTTCCAAAATATTTTTCCAAGTTTGTTCTACAAATACTCAGTGGGTCATTATAAAGGAAAGGGCACTTTAAAATAAGCAAGTACCGTATTTTTTTCAAAGGGAATAAAGCAAATAAACAAGGGAAGAATGAAAGAGTATGTTTTAGTCATACTTCATCTATACCTACTTTTGAATTGCAGTTGCACGAGTGTATCCTTATTCGTAGAATAGAACAATCTTTCCACAGGCAATGGCTGTAATGTCTAAGAGACTGCACAGAGTCACCTCTTGTGCAGAGATGAAGTTTTACCTCAGTCTGAATTGATTTACATTACATTCAGGTGGGAAGTGGGGACACGAAACTCCTAACCACAATGACAAAGTAAATGACTGTTTCTCTTTTATTCTGCACATCCATTCTTGTATTTGTCAATGTTTACAACAACTATCTATATAATTGGCTTAGCATTTCCCCCTCTTTTTATTTTTTATTTTTTAAATATATATTTTATTGTGTTAATCAGCAAGCTGTACAGTCTTAATATAGACATTGATTTCCTGTTTTTTAATTGCTCATCCTAATAAAGATATGCAAACAATCTGTAAAGTGAGTAAAAGGGTCTTCCAGTAATGATGGTGCAGTATATTCATGAAAATATGGTATTGATAGAAAAATAAGAAGAAATCAGAAAAACACAGCTAGGATCAAATAGAAGATAAACATATTTATGCACCAGAAACAAAACTGGAATGCAATGAAGTGAGCAAAGCTTTAGGCACAGGACTTCAAGACTTCAAGTCTGAAATCAAACATTGGTTTCCAGGAGGTCAAGTCCGTGAAAGAATAACGTGAATAAAATTGTTATATTCATTATAAAGTGAGAAATGTAAAATATTTAGAACTTACTAATGGAAGTACTATTTGTCAAAAGGGGGCCAGTGTGGTAGCTCACACCTGTAGTCCCAGAACTTTGGGAGGCTGAGGCAAACAGGTAACTTGAGGCTAGTTAGGAGTTTGAGACCAGCCTTGCCAACCTGGCTAAACCCCGTCTCTACTATAAATACAAAAATTAGCTGGGTATGGTGGTACGTGCTTGTATTCTCAGCTACTCAGCAGGCTGAGGCATGAGAATTGTTTGAACCTGGGAGGCAGAGGTTGCAGTGACCTGAGATCATGCCACTGCACTCCAGCCTGGAAAACAGAGCAAGAATCTGTCAAAAAAAAGAAAGGAAAGGAAGGGAAGGAAGGGAGGAAGAGAGGATGGGAGAGAGGGAGGAAAGAAAGAAGGAAGGAAAGAAAGAGAGAGAGAAAGAAAGAAAAAAGGAAGGAAAGAAGAAAAGGAAGGAAGGAAGGAATGGGGAGAGAGAGGGAGGAAGGGGGGGAGGGAAGGAAATTACAAAAAGGTAAAATGTCACAGAAGCATTTAATGGACTAGAAAAAAGAAATGTAGAGAAATAAAAAAAGAAAACCAAAACTGATAAAACAGTTTGGCAAGATTAATTACGAAAGACACAGGTCATATATAAACAATATTAGAAACCAAAAATGGAATATAACTGCAGAGAAAATCAAGGGTTAAATAATAATGAAATATCATGAATAATACCATTCCAATAAATTTGAAACCTTTCATAAAATAAATAATTGCCTAGAAAATATAAATTACTAAAACTGAGTGATTAAAATTAGAAAGCTTGAAGAAATCAATAACCATTAAATAAATTAAATCCGTAATTAAAAAATCAACTTAAAAAAGACACTAGGCTCTGATTATTTTAACAGGTTACTTTTATCAAAAATTCAAGGGAATAAGAATCTTTATGTGAAATGGTCAAAGAACAGACAAGTGAGACAAATAACTTTAAGTCACTACTTGTTGAAAAAGTTGGAGAGCAATTGAAACACTTCTACTCTACTGATGGAAATATCAGCAATTGCATATACAGAAAATTGGCAATATCTAGTTAATCTGAAGGTGGACATACCCATATCCAACAATACCAAGCCTAGCTAATGAACAAGAGAAATTATCACAAATTTATATATATATATCCCTAAAATATCTTTTTCCTTTTCTTATAGAACTGTTAGTAGTATCTAAAAAAACAGACAGACTCTAATATACATCAGCAAGAGAATAGGTGTGTTAGCCCATTCTTGAATTGCTATAAAGAATATCAGAGATTGGGTAATTTATAATGAAAAGAGGTTTAACTGGCTTACTATTCTTCAGGCTGTATAGGAAGCATGATGCTGGCATCTTCTCTCCTTCTGGGAGGCTTCAGGAAATGTACAGTCATCGTGGAAGGTGAATGAAAAGCAGGCACATCTTACATGGCAGGGGCAGGAACAAGAGAGAGAGTGGTGGAGGAGGTGCTACACACTTTTAAATAGCAAGATCTCTCAAAAACTCACTCACAATCACGAGGACAGTACCAAGAGGGATGGTACCAAGCCATTCATGAAAAATCTGCCTCCATGATCCTGTCGCCTCCCACTAGTCCCCACCTCCAACACTGGTGATTACAATTTGACATAAGATTTGGTGAAGACATAGATCCAAACCATATCAACAGGGAAACTGTGGAATATTCAAATAATAGAAAAGTGTATAGAAATTTAAATGCAAGAAGTAAAGTTACTTGTATAAATATGGATTTAAGCTCAAAAACATTTTTGAGCAAAAAAAAAAATCAGGTTGCAGAATGACACAGTTAGAATATTACTACTGATATGCAATGTATTTGGAATTTTAAAACATGCAAATCAATCTTATACTTTGGTATAGATACATGCATATGTAGAAAATGGATGAAAATATATCATTGAAGGGTGTCAATTGCCTCACGGGAATAAGTGAAGGCAATAGGAACAGGAAAGGTAAACTCCAATATTTTATTTCTTTTTACACATTTCTGAATCAAATATTGAAAAATGATAAAGTTTAGTGGTTACCACAAAGATGTCTGTTTAAGTTATCTATTTCTATCTAACAGCTTGACACATGTCAGAAATGTTTAAAAGGAGAACACATTGATATGAGCTCTATTTAGATCAAAGCATATTACTTGGTACATGGGTGTACTCAATATATTTGATGAACGGATGAATCAATAAATGAATGAACAAATCAACCTACGAAACTGCCATATAAATTGAACTTCTTCCACTTGTTTTACCTTTATCACCCAACGGTTTAAACTTTAGGTTGTCTCAATGCCAGCTGGAATACACCATATCTTTCAGAGGCACTCTAACTGAAGGAATCTAGAAACAAAAGAAAGAAAGAAAAATGAATGCTTTGCTTTTTGTGTTGAGATAAAGTATCTCCACCATATCTCCCTTCCTTTATATTAGGAATTTCCTTTTCTAAAAAATTTTCCTTTCTTTATTTTTCTATAGTTTCCTCTGATTTCAACTCACTCAACACAAACATTCATGTCTGGAACACATTCTAAACTTTTCTCCAGAAGTGTGGCAAAAAAAATAGGATGATCTTTATTGAAGAGCATAAATGTTTTACAGGAAAGAAGATGAATTCATATAAACAGTGAACTTAATTTTTATTAGTAAATTCTGTCAGCTTATTTATTACTATGCTGCTAAAGAGTTGCAATTTAAAGGAAGATATAAATGTTATATTTCAATACTGAATAGTTTCCAGAACAGAGGACTTCAAAATGGATGTTGTAATTCTATAAACTAATTGAAAATATTTTTTCTAAAGAGGTTGAAAAACAGTACCTTATAATAAATGTTATTGCTGATAGAGGTAGACTTAAAATAATAGATCACAGATATTTAAAAAGAAATGGGAAAAAGTCCAAATCTCTTATTTTCTAAGGATAATATGGAGCCCAGTGAGGGCAAGTGACTTGCATTAAATCATCTATGTAGTTAGTGGCAATGCCAAGGTCAGAGAATTAGTCTCTTGATCCCTGGCTTGGTGTGATTTTCACAAATGTCTTATGTGTCATTAACTCCATTTTTTACCATTTTGAAAATTCAGGAGGAGGGGAGGATAGGAAGAGATTGATCAAAAATTCAAAATTACAGCTATATAAGAACAATAATTTGTAGTGCTCTATAGCACTGTAGAGTGAACATAGTTAACAATTATGTATTGTAGATGTTTGAAAGCTAGAAGAAAGGATTTTGAATGTTTCCAACACAAAGAAATGATACATGTTTGAGATGATGGATATCCTAATTAACATTACTTAATCAATATACATTGTACACACGTATCAAAATATCACTCTGTATCCCATACATGTGTACAATTATGTGCCCATTAAAAATAAAAAGATGAAAACAGGAAAAAAGAAATGAAAATCTAGTGCATCAAGAAGGAAGCCAGCAAGTATGTACTGTTGGAAGTAGAACACTGCATTTCATGTGTTTAATTTAAACATCATCACATAATCCAGTACTCAATTCAGTTCACACTGAATGAAGTTTGAGTATCAATTAAAAAAAAAATACCCAGTTAGCTCACAGAGCAGTAGAAACAAACCTCAGCAGTTTTGCAGGCATTCTATCAGAGAAAAAGGTTATTGAGACTATAAGGCAGAGTGGAAATTTTAGCTTATTTCATACCTTTAGAAATACAGCTCATGGTTCATTTTGCTATCTGCTTACTATTTTCTTATTATAGCAAATCTACCTTAAGAGTATAAAGAACCTTTTGGTCTCCTCAAGCCTGGTGAAAAAAACTACAGAAAGAGAGAGAGAGGAGGGAGGAAGAGGGAGAGAGAATTTTCCTATTACTTGTTTGATCTTATACTGGTAATGATTAGAAAGATACAACTAAATAATCATGCAACTAGAAAGCTGTTTCTTATCAGCTTTTGCTTAGTAGGGTAAGTATATTACCATGAAAGGGGGCAATTATTATACTAAAAATAGGTGATAGATGTGAATGAGAATCTTCATAGCAATGGTATTTGCCTCAGATAAAATTTGGAGAGGAAGAGTGTTGGAAACTTCATTACATCAGAGCATCAGAGCCTGGGTGTCTCTGTCTGACACTGAGATGAAATGAGCTGCCTAGTCATGCAGCTATATTATTCAGGAGCTTCTGATTAGGAAAAACCAAGTAAGGCTCAGTGATCAAACAGCAGCCACCTGAAGCCTGTGGTGTCCAGTCACATGTCTAGTGTAGAAATCCAAGAATCCTTTTTAAAAAATCCTTTAGAAAATGAAAAAGCTCTACAGATTATTTTTAACAAAATAGAAATATGAGAATTTAAGGCTATTTTTAGAAAATTCTTCATGTAACATGCTCATTCATCACACACCCTTCACCAAAGGAATGCACTATTCAGTCTACCCTCAGAGTGACATCAACCTAGGAAGCAGAGATGCTTTAATGGCTTTAAATAATGACTTATTGGAAAGACACTTGAGTGTAAGTTTTTCCATTAAGGATTCCTCAACACAATGAAATTTTTTTCTAGTTCCAAATAAATGTAAAATTAATTAAGTAATACAAAATTTAGAGTGTTCCACCAGTGAAAGCATTACGAGGGCATAAGTAAACATAATATAGAAGCTGTGACACTGAAATCCTGGCAATGTGGATAAAAATTTCAAAACAGAATCCTGTGGTATACATAAATATCAGCTACCATAAGGGCACTTTCAACTTCAACTTCCAAGTAGATGACCATGTCACCAGTAATCCTGGCCAAGACCTAAACAAATCACATTCACATGTAGTAAGAAGCCATCTATGATGCAGTTAATTGTTTTATTGCAAATACTTCATTCTGGGATTATCACCATTTCTTTGTATACTTTAATATAATTGTGCAATCATAAAGCCAAAGGACATTCATTGATATTTAAGCGGATTGCTGAAGAAAAGGTTTGACTGAGTTTGTTGGCAGGAAACATAGATGTAAAGAAAAAATGCAAAAACGATGGGATTATTTAATTGATGCCTATTGATTAAGTCTATTTTTATCTGTTCTCAATTAACCCAAATGGATTCATTACTGCCTACACACTGCTTAAATTCACATCATTTTCAATAACTCACATTTTTGTCACTGCTTTGAGGAGCTTTTACCATTAACTCTCAGCAAGAGTAGCATACTGTTCTATATTTCATTATCTATTATATTATTAGCCATAAACAATGTATGAGAGTTCGTGTAGAAGACATTATAGCTAATCAAACTTTCTCACATATGTCATGCATTTACTAGCTGTAGGCCCTGTCTATAAGTAATGGAACCATCATAACTGATTCAGTTATGAGGTGTTATTTATCTTACTGAATGGCAAACAGTCTTCGAAGTAGACACCCAGTAGATTTAACAAGAATATTATGCACAAAGCAAGTACATTATTTCAGTGTTAGACTTGTATAAGAACCCCTTAGAGACTTTAAGACCTGGATTAAGGACTGGCAAGTAAATCCTTGGGTAAACTGTACATAAAGGAAGATAAAATCATTCTCTTTAAAAAGACTCTTTGGAGTAGTAGTGTGTGTGTAGTGATACAGTTACAACAAAAGTATCTTGTGTTCCTGACATTACTGTCCATAACAGATGCCTTAAAACGTATGTATTGCTGTACATTGTTTCTAGGTAGACGAAAATCTAGCACAAAGCAATTTTTATTTCTTCTCTAGCAACTCATTCTTCCACTGATTTATTTTAATAATTAATCTAACACTTTCATTTTAATCCATAGCCACATAAAAATAAAGAAGACATGAAATTTTAAATACAGGTCATCACAGTTCACCTAAAATTGTTATACTTTTGCATGAACAGTGAAACCAATGTTTCCAGATGTCCTAGTCTCCACTGAGTAGAATAGAGGTCCACAGCATGAGACTCCAGGGTGGGCTTCAGAGGGTCCACGATTTTCTGGAAATTATATGCATAGGGGTGTGTGTGTGTGTGCATGTGTTTGCAGTTTTCTCAACAATAGGTCTATAAATTTCATCAAATTCTCAAAGAGATACATGAGAGGAAGAAAAGGTAAAGATGTATTGCTGTATTAATAGTATAGAGACCAAGGCTTAGAAAACGTACTTGGTTGTTATTTACAACACATGCAGTTAAAAAGATGTGAACATGAGCTAAAGAGTCAGAAGAACTTAGTACAAGGTCCCACTTCACCCCTAAGCAATAATGGAAAAGTTACATAATCTCTCTGAGCCTCAATTTTCTATATTTAATACACATACACTAAGCATATCTATCTTCTAAGTTGTTATGAGGATTAAATGAAATAATGCATGTATAGTCCTATGAGCTGCACATGTAATAAGTGTTGAATAAATAGTTGGTATAATTAGGGAGTCTTTAAAATATTATAATTGAGATGCAATTAATTGTTTTATTGCAAATATTTATTCTTGGATTATCACTATTTCTTTGTATGCTTTAATATAATTGGGCAAATCACAAGGTTAAAGGAAATTCATTGATATATAAGGTAATTGCTGAAGTGTGGGTGGAGTTTGAGTTTTTCATATGTCTTAATATTTCAAAGTGGAAATATTGCCATAAATTCAAAGATCAAAATTAAAACTGCCAGTCTTCTTAGTTAATCAGTGTCTTGTTCCAAGTTTCCTTTTACAATTCCAGAAAATAAGACATAAATGAAGAATCAGATCTGCTATAAGCCATATTTTCTGAAATACATACATTTCTATAATAAACAATTTGATTTAAAAATCAACATTATATCATAATTTTTATATACTAATACCATAAGTAATGCACAGTCATGGCTTCAAAAATTCAAAAAATTGCACTACTTCCTGCTCTATGAATTGTTTCTTCATATACACATGACCCTTGAACAAGATGTGTCTGAACTATGTACATTCACTTATATGTGGACTGTTTCAATAAATATACTGGAAAATATTTTATATATTTGTAACAATTTGAAAAAAACTCACAAATTGCATGGCCTAGAAATATTCTTTAAAAGTAAGAAAAAACATTAGGTATGCCATTAATGCATAAAATATATGTAGATGCTAGCTATTTTATCATTTACTAACCAAAAATATCCACAAATCGGTTATAAAAGGTTAAAATATATTAAAATTTGTGTATACAAGCACAGACACAGACCGTATATAGCACCATTTGCACTTGAGAGAAATGTAAACAAACATAAAGATACACCATTAAATCATGACCACAAACATTAACTCTACCTACTGTACTATTATAATAATTTCATAGCTACCTCCTGTTGCTTTTGCTGTGAGCCCAAGTGTTGTGAGTATCCACTTAAAATGCCCTGTGATGCTAATCATCTCTGCATGAGCAGTTCCTCTCTCTAATAAATTAAGTTTGACACTAAAAAGAGATCTCTCCTGGTTCTTATGTAGTTCTCCTGGTTCATCATGTTTAGTGCAATACCATAAATTGAATAACACCATGGTACCCACATAAAGTGCCACCAGTGAAGCTGAAAGTGCTCCTAAGAAGCAGAGAGAAGTAGTGACATTTTAAATAAAAGTTGAATGTTTGATATGTACTATAAACTGCAGCCTGCAGCTGTGGTTGCCCCCTATTTCAAGATAAATGAATGCAGGTTAAGAACCATTGTAATAAAAAAAAAGGGCCCAATGCATGAAGCTGTCTCTGGAGCTATGCAAGCAGGCATGAAGACCATACACTTTTTGCAAAATATCTTTTTTATCTAGTATTAAAAATGCAGCTTTTATGTAGATGAAGGATTACTATAAGAAAGGCCTACCTATAGACTCTAATATGATTCAAGAAAAAGTAAGGTCATTATATGACAATTTAAAGCAAAAGGAAGGTGAAGGATCTAAAGCTGGGTAGTTTAATGTCAGCAAAGGATGGTTTGATAACTTCAGAAAGAGGTTTGGCTTAAAAATGTCAAGATAACAGGAGAAGCAGCTTCTGCTGACCAAGAGGCTGTGGACAAGTTCCCAAATGCCATTGAGAAAATCATCCAGAAGAAAGGATACATGCCTTTAAAAGTTTTTAAAACTGATAAAAATCCTCTATTATGAAAAAAAAAGTGCCACGAAGGACATTTGTTAGTAAAGAACAGAAGCAAACACCAGGATTTAAGGTGGGAAGGGATCATCTAACCCCACTGTTTTGTGAAAATGCCACAGAGTTATAGTCAGGACTGCCTTTGTAGATAACCCGCTAACCCCTGAGGCTTGAAAATAAAAGATAAACACCATCTGCCACTCTCTTGCTTGTATAAAAAGAAGGCCTAGACAATAACTATTTCTCTGAATTATTTTCACTGATATTTTGTCCCTGAAGTCAGGAAGTAACTTGCCAGTGATAGATAGGCTTCCTTTTAAAATTTTTGAAATGTTGGACAATGCCCCTGGCCACCCAAAATTTTATGTGTTCAATAATGAAGGTATCAACATAATCTACATGCCCCAAAATACAACATATCTAATTTAGCCTCTATATCAGGGGTTTGTAAGGACCTTTAAGGCTCATTACACATGGCACTCTATGGAAGGGATTGTCAACACTATGTAAGAGAACCCCAACAGAGAGGACATCACAAAAGTCTGGAGGGTTACAGCACTGAAGATGCCATCACTGTTACAGAAAAGCCATCAATCCCAAAACAATAAAGTCCTGCTAGAGAAAACTGTCCAGATGTGTATGATTTCACAGGATGTACTACAGAGCCAATCAATCAAATTGTGAATATAAAAAAAGGTAGCAGTGAAGGATTATAAAATATAGATATTAGAGAAATCAAGAGCTAAAAGGCATCATATCAGAGTAATTAACAGAAGATGACTTGATGGAGATGAATGCTTTTGAACCACTACCAGATAAAGAGAAAGAAAACATAGAAGAATCATTGCCAGAAAATAAGTTGACAGATAACCTGGCAGAGGTTTCCAATTATTCAAGACCACTTTTGACTTCTTTTACAATATGAACTCTTCTATGATAGGGGCACTGAAACTAAAGCAAATGATGGAAGAAAGATTGGTACTATACAGAAACATTTTTAAAGAAATAAAAAATAACAGACAGAAGTTATGATGTACTTCTATAAAGTTACACTAAGTGTGCCTGCCTCTCTTGCCTCCTCTTACACCTCCTCCACCTCTTTCAACTCTGTTACCCTTGAGACAAGAGAACCAACTGACATGGTTTGGCTGTGTCCCCACCCAAATATCATCTTGAATTGTAGCTCTCATAATCCCCACATGTCATGGGAGGGACGAAGTCACAGGTAATTGAATCAAGGGGGTGGGTCTTTTCCACGCTGTTCTCATGATAGTGAGATGTAAGTCTCACAAGATCTGATGGTTTTATAAAAAATAGTTCCCCTACACAAGCTCTCTTTTTTCTGCTGCCATATAAGAAGTGTCTTTATTCCTCATTCACCTTCAGCCATGATTGTGAGGTCTCCCCAGCCATGTGGAACTTGGAATTAATGAAACCTCTTTCCCTTATAAATTACCCAGTCTCAAGTATGTCTATTAGCAGGATGAGAACAGACCAATACATCAACTTCTTCTCTTCTTCCTCAGCCTACTCAACATGAAGCCGATAAGGATGCAGAACTTTATGATTATCCACTCCTGCTTTATGATTAGTAAATATAATTTCTCTTCCTTATAATTTTCTCAATAACGTTTTCTTTACTCTAGCTTACTTTATTGGTAGAATACACTATATAATACATATAACAAAATATGTATTAATCAACTGTTTATATTATCAGTAAGGCTTCTTCTAGTCAACAACAGGCTATTGGTAGTAAATTTTTTGGTAAGTCAAATGTTATACATGGATATTTTACTATATAGGGGATTAGTGCTCTTAACCCCTCCATTCTTTAAGGGTCAACAGTAATTTGCCCATTTTTTTGGATTGCCTTTTATTTTTATTTTTTATTGAGGTCTCTGTTCATTAGGGATAGCAGTCTACTAAAGTATTGCAAATATTTTCTCAGTTTGTTGTCTTTCAGCCATATTTATGGTTTTCATTTTATTTTTGCAGTACATAATTTTTCAGTGTTTACCTAGAAAAATCTGTGAAAATTTTGTGACATCTATAGTTCCCCTCTTGCTTGAGATTAAAAAGCTAAGCTTTCTTCTAATAATAATATATTTTGACATTTATATTATCATTCCATTTTGAATTTATTTTTGTATATAAAAATATTGGGATATTCCTCCATATGGGTAGCAAATTATGCCAGCACCATTAAATTTTAGAAATATCATTTTCACACTGAATTAAAGAACAATATTTATGAAATATTAGGTTCCTATATATATACATACTCACATCTACTACTGTACTTAATTGTGCCCTTGTTATCTGTATCTATCTATCATCTACATCTTCACAGATTTCTTAAATATTCTCAGGTATTAATTCTTCTATTTTAACTCAAACAATCTCACCTTGTTCTAATAAAACATTGCAGATGTTTTTTGAAATTTTCCTCTAGTTGCTTACATTTGTATAGGACATTGGGATAAACTGAATTTTTAGAATAGTATTTTTACATAGGAACATGGTGCAACTGCCCAATAGATTTTTCCTGCTACTGTACAGACAAAGTCTTTCACTGAGACTGTGGCATTGCAGCAGAGAAAGAGTTTAATTGATGCAAGACTTGTCATGCAGGAGAACTGAAGTTATCATTCAAATCAATTTCCCCAAAGGCTCAGAAGTTAGAGTTTTTATGGACAATTTGGTGGACAGGGGGCTAGGGAAAGGGTGCTGCTGACTGGTTGGAGGTGATACCATAGGCTTGTGGAAAACAGTCCGTGTGCACTGAGTCCATTCTGTGGGTGGGGCTGCAGGATGAACTGAGTCATGAGTCACAAGTGTGGATGGGGTCAGTCTGAAAAAGATCTGAAAAGAACAAATCATATGTTCTACAATAGTATGTTATCTACAGGAGCAATTAGGGAAGTCTCAAATCTTGTCACTTCTGGCCACATGACTCCTGAGCAGTCAGTGGCTATAGAAATAATCCTACATCTTAGCAGAGTTCAGGCCCCTCCCATAATCTTGTTCTTGTGGCCTATCAGTTTTATAAAGGCAGTTTTTGGTCCTTGAGCAAGGAGGGGGATAGTTTTAGGGAGAGAATATTATCATCTGTTGGGAGGAGGCCTTGACATGTGTGTGATGGAGTATATGCTGTTTGCAGAGAGGCGATGGCAAGGAACACTGAGCCATCCTCAGGCAGGAAACTGCTAGAATAAGCAAGCAGTATGTACCAGTCATGCACTAGTTAAACCAGTTCCCAAAACACAGGATATTTGACCTTGTCCCCATTGCTGACACACAAAGGGTGTTTTTTAGCTTATTTCTATCTTAGTAGTGAACAGGCACTATCTGCCTGTTTAGTCTATCTTTATTGTGTGAAGAAACACTGAGCACTTGCTTATTAAAAATAATCACTTGTTCACAAAGAATAAATACATGGGTCAGAATCTGTTCTGGGCTGTCAGCTGGGAAATGCTGCCAGACCCCTGATGGTCTCACTTTGATCCCACTTTTGCACTCTATCTTTGTTTCTGTTTCTTAATTCCTTCAGCACCACCTGGGTAGGGGTCTTTACAACCAAGCTGGTCTTGGCAATCATCTTTGCTTTTAAGTTAAACTATAAATTCCTCCCAAAGTTAGCTTGGTCTATACATTCAG
Organism: Callithrix jacchus; assembly: GCF_049354715.1. NCBI lineage: Eukaryota > Metazoa > Chordata > Mammalia > Primates > Cebidae > Callithrix > Callithrix jacchus. The sequence goes on from NC_133524.1 coordinate 92,385,907, forward strand.
GAATGACCAAGAACACCTTGGAAGTCAGAAGCATGATGGAGTTAGCTAAGTCAGATTTCTCTTACCTTCATAATTTTGCAAAGGTGATTTCAATGGAATGGCTCCCCATTTTGAGAAACATATTTTACATTTTTAAAGAAAATGTTATAGCTATCTTCACATAGGTCCTATATTCTCTGTTACGTTTAATTTCACGTATTTCATATTTTTGTACTTACTATAGATATGGTATATTTTCCATTTGGTTTTCTAATTGTTTACTCCAAGTATAAAGAAAGGCTATTTATTTTCTATATTTACAGTTTATCCATTTAATTTATGAAATTATCTTGTAAATGCCTTTTGGATTCTCTAGGTATATAGTTGCATGTCTCTTTGACTGTATGTCTCTTCACATCCAAAATGTATATCATTTGTCAACTGTCTTAGTGCATTACCCAGATACCCAAAATATTTACTTGACTTGATCCTCCCTTTAATATAAATTTAGTTATTTTATTATGTCTCACTTTATAATAATATTTCTATAGTGTTGATAAGTAATTTTATCATGGTAATGGGTTTCTAATCCAAACATATTCAGAGAGTTTTCTAGAAATGCTGGCTAATAACTTTTATGCATCTACTGATAAAACTATATGGTCTTTCTCCTTCCAATTTTTAGGGTAATAAATTATATTACTAAATTCCCAAATGGTGAACCATCTTTACATTCCTAGAATAAACTATACTTAATTGTGGAGTATTATTCCTTTAACGAACTACTTAATTAAATTTGTTAGTATTTCATTTAGAATCTCGTGTTATATGAATAAGCAACATTGGTCTGTGGTATATTAGAAACACTAAGTTCCAGGCTATATTCCAAATCAAATAAATCAGAAACTCTTGGATGAGGTTTAGGCATGAGCATTTTTCAAAAGCTCTTTAAGTAGCTATATTGTGCACCCAAGATTGAGAAATACTAGTCTATTTTTCTTTTAGGTACATTTATCAGATTTTGATAATATGATTATATTATCTGCATTAAATGAACTGGAGAAATTTTACCTTTTTGAAATAATGTAGAAATTATTTGTAAAATAGGGAAACTCCCACCTTTGTGAAATAACATAGAAATTATTTGTAAAAGCCATCTGTTACCTTTGGGCTACAGTTACAGACACTCTGTGATGGACCTACAGATAGGCACCCCACCGTGGGGCTATAGTTATGGGATGTATCCCCAGGACCATTTCTTGTTGCAATTAAATCCATCCACATTGGGTCAGCAGCACCCCACTGATAGAGACAGTGCCAGAGCCAGACCCTAGTCCAAGAGAACTAGGTGGCCACTTGGGCTGTCATTTGGATCTATCACCAGAGGTGGGGCTGTGAAACCAGGGGCAGGTAGCCACAAGAACAATCCCCAGTGATTCCTCAAATTTGTAACTGTCCAAAGGGTTTGCTTTGCCCGCTGCCTACATAGCAGATCTATCAAGACAGGGGAACTGCAATGGAGAAAGAGTAATTCACACAGAGCCAGCTGTGTGGGAGACCAGAATTTTATTATTACTCAAATAAGTCTCCCCAAGCATTCTGGGATCAGAGTTTTTAAGGATAATTTGGAGGCTAGGGGCTCAGGAAGTAGGGAGTGCTGATTGGTTATGTTGGAGATGAAATCATAGCAGGGGTCGAAGTGAGGTTGGTTGGTTTCTTTTTTTATTTATTGCTATCTTCTGTTACTGCATGAGATCACAGAATGGGTTGAGCCAGATTACCTGTCTGAGTGGTATCAGCTGAGAGCCACCCAGTGCAGGGTCTGCAAAATATCTTGAGCACTGATCTTAGGTTTTGTAAGAGTGATGTTATTCCCAGGAGCAATCCGGACAGGTTTAGACTCTTGGAGCCACAGACTGCACGACCTCTAAACTGTAATTTCTAATCTTGTGGATAACGTGTTAGTCCTACAAAGGCAGACTGGCACCCAGGAAAGAAGAGGTTTTTTTTTTTTTTTTTTTTTTTCAGGAAAGGGCTATTATTAATTTTGTTTCGGAGTTAAACTATAAACTACATTCCTTCCCAAGGTTAGTTTGGCCTATGCCCAGGAATGAACAAGGACAGTTTAAAGGTTAGAAGCAAGATGAAGTCAGTTAGGTCTAATCTCTTTCACTGTCATAATTCCCTCACTTACAATGTTTGCAAAGGGGCTTTCAGTGACCCTTATGATGGATAAGAAAAGGTATTGTTCCCATACTGACCAGGTTTGGCTGAATGTTCTTGCCTCCCAATAATGAGATGCAGATAATCTGGGAGAGAAGAGAGTTTATTTCTGTATTTGGGCACAGGGAGAAGGCTGCAGATAATTCACCAGACAAACTTCGGATTCTAAAATTTTTAAAAAGCACTTGCCCCGGCTCACCTGCATGCTCCCCCTTCCATAAAGGGTTTGAGGGCAAGGTGGCCAAATAAACAAGCCACACCCTGCTGCACATCCTGCGAGGGGGTCAGGGATCTCTCCCGTTTCATTCTCATATGTACGTTTACTTATATATATGATTTTAATTTTATATGATAATCTAATTAATACAAGAGTTGTCATTTCCTTAAATACTTTTCATTCAGTCAAGAATAGACCATGTTAAATTATTCATCAAAGCCACCAATATTATTTTATGTTCATGTATTGCAAAAAGATTTTATTTTTACACAGCACATTTCATTTTATTTTTTAAAGTTATGTCATTGTCTCTTACCTGTTATGTTTATTTAGACAAAATGACTTTCATTTCTTAGTGCATTTGATTTCCCAGCCACTAAATCAAGGTAGTGTATAATCTTCTCAGTTTAATCTTTTTAAACTAACTAATTATCTATGTAACAAAACCAGGAACATTTCCATGGCAATCCTGGCTCTAATCAGCATATATAAGGGATTATTTTACAAAGGCACTACAAGCAAGAATAAATAAGGAACAATTTTGCAATTCACACTTTATTGTGCAAGTAATCTAGATTATAGCTATTCTTAATCAAATCAGGCAATTAGAGTAGTTTCTAGTCAAAATGAAGAACACATCATCAAATGATTTTATATACCGTTAAAATTATTTTCCCATAAATTTCTTCTAATGAATTCTCTATTTAATGAGAGATAGTACCAGGCACAATGTTTCCTTTCTCCCTTTTTCCTGTCTTCATTGAACCTGCTCTAATTCACAGGTGTTCTTTGTTAATAAGACACATTAAAATGTACCCGTCTTCTGTCCATGCAAAGGGAGGGCTCAGAACACTTCCTCTTGATTTGGGTCCCGTATCCAGATGGAACCAGAAACTGGTCTAAGCTATAGAGATCTGTCTCATATCTAACATTTATAATCTCTTCTGTGGTTCTCAAATCAACTGTCCTCACAAGGCCACAGAGTATAGTGCCATTTTCATTATACTCTACTGCTTTAAAATATCGATAATTAGAACTGACAATCAATTTCTTCTGTTATCATTTGGTTTGATTACTTAGCAATGTATATGATATGATTTTTAGGCAAATGCCCTATTTTACTCCATTTGAGCACTAATAGTTTAAACTTCTTAAAAGTACACACGCCTAAAAGAAAGTGCCTGTGGGCAGAAGAAACCCAAACTCTACTTGCAAGTATGGCAACTTTTCATTACCCTCTTTTTATGGGGTTAAGAAAAGGAGAAAAATTTTCTAACTTCTCTGTGTCTTAGTTTAGTGTAAAAGACCTTATACACAGGATTGTTATGAGAATTAAATGAGCTATATTAGGCAGTTAGTAAATTGCCTGCTATAATAAGTACTCAATAAATGTTACTGAGGATCACAGTTACTGAGGTCCTTTGGAATCCTTTGAAGATCTTGTTAATATGCAGAATTCCAACATTGCCCCAGACCTACTGGGTAAGAACCTTTGGGGTATATATTAATCAGGATTATCTAGAGGGATAGAACTAATAGTATATATATATGAATGAGTTAATTAAGTAGTATTAACACACAGGATCACAAGGTCCCACAATAGGCTGTCTGCAAGCCGAGGAGCAAGAGAGCCAGTCCAAATCCCAAAGCTGAAGAACTTGGAGTCCGATATCAAGGGCAGGAAACATCTGGCACAGGAGAAAGGTGTAGGCTGGGAGGCTAAGCCAGTCTAACCTTTTCACATTTTTCTGCTTGCTTTATATTCTGGCCATGCTTGCAGCTGATTAGATGGTGCCTATTCACATTAAGGGTGTGTCTGCCTTTCCTAGTCCACTGACTCAAATGTTAATCTTTGGCAACACCCTCATAGACACAACCAGGATCAATACTTTGCATCCTTCAATGCAAGCAAGTTGACACTCAGTATTAACCATCACAGGGTAGAATCAGATAATCTGCAGTTTTATTAACCATGGAAATCTACTTTGTTTAGACCAGGAAGTCTACTTTTTTTGAAACATTGGACTAGTCACTGCAAGAGTAGTTTCAGCCACAAACTACACCTTTATATCTGTATAGCAGATTACATAGATTATATGTAGGCCCTGAGTTCAACACAATCAATTATTTATCCAGGACTCATTGAGTAAATATGTAAATACTTTGAGCCCAACAAAGATAAAATGATGCTAGAGGTGGTGTGCACAGAGCCAGTTCTTCTTGCTGACCACTGTATTCTGCTGGGGCTGAGAAAACGATACCCCAAAATGAAGGCCTCAGAAGCAAAAGTTATTCTCTCACCTTCTTCTGTCCTCGGGTCTCTCAGTCCCATTCTCCCCTAAGGCAAGCCATAGAAACTAGAATCTCTCTTCCCCAGAAGTTCATAGAAACCAGAGCTCCATTTCACTAAAGCCAGCCATAAAACCTAAAAATATTATTCTAATTTTCCCTCCACCTTTCTGCATAAAATTTGGACATAAAGAAATTATCAGACCTACCTCATTTGACTCTACATCCTAAGACCCCATGCTAGAGTGGGCCCTACCCCATACCCAGAAGGAAGGAAGAAATGCTCAGAAAAGCCAAGGAAAATCTAAACAGACAGGACTTGCTGGGTTTCCTCACTTCATCTATCAGAATCAGATCATACCCTTATTGTCCAATCATACTTCTACACAGCTGTCCATATGTAAACCAGAAACAAAATTCCAAGGTTGCCCAACCACCTGAATGGACCCCTTCTCTCATCCAAAGGCATTCCACAGTTAACCTGCAAAACTAGTTCAGGCCAGGATGAAAGAGGAAATTGGACATGCGTCACTATACCCCTCTAGCACTAACATCAACACAGACTTTAAGTCTGATAAGAAACATTTACAATCTATTCTCCTCAACCCCTATGGTAACCCAGATATTCCTTTCTACTGATACTAACTCTCCAACCAATTGCCAGACAGAAAATTTTTACATCTACCTATGACCTAGAAGCCACCCTGTCCCCTCTCTTCGAATTGGCCTGCCCTTCCAGATTCAACCAATATAAGACTTAAATGTATTGACTGATGTATTATATCTCCCTAAAATATATGAAAGCAAGCTGTACCTCAACCACCTTGGGCACATGTCCTCAGGACTTCCTTAGGCTGTGTCATGGGTGCATCCTTAACCTTGGCAAAATAAACAGTCTAAATTGACTGAGACCTGTCTCATATATTTTGCCTTTACATACACTTTTTTGAACCTAAGCATAAAAATAGACAGTTCCCCCTGTATCTTTGGGTCTTCATTCTGAAGCCTCCTGTGTATGCATGTTAAAGAAATTTGTATGCCCTTTCTCTTTTTTTTTTCCAGAGTCTAGCTCTGTCACCCAGCCTGGGGTACAGTGGCACGATATTGGCTCACTGCAACCTCTGCCTCCTGGGTTCAAGCAATTCTGCCTCAGCTTCCCAAATAGCTAGGATTATAGGCATGCACCACCACGCCCAGCTAAATTTCGTATTTTTAGTAGAATCAAGGTTTCACCATGTTGGCCAGAATGGTCTTGATCTCTTGATATCGTGATACGCCCACCTTGGCCTTCCAAAGTGCTGGGATTACAGGCATAAGCCACTGCACCCGGCCTGCTCTTTCTCCTATTAATCAATCTGCCTCATATCAGTGATTCTCAGGGAATCTCCAGGGGACTGAGTGCCTTGCATCCCATAATCTCTAACAGCACCTAGAGCATAGGAATCAATAATGTATTGGGAAGTTTAAATCCTACTTGCAAAGACATATTGATAGTGATCATCACTGGTAGAATTATCTAAGAAATCTAGGGGTATGTGTAAGGTGTTAATTCAGATAGTTCTTCTAGGAAAACCTCAAATTCTTTAGAGTAAAACAAATGTGACAACAAAAATTATTGCTGAAAACTTTAAGCACATGGTTAAATACAAATAATAAATGGCAGTTTATCATGCTGATACAATTAGAGAGTGGTGGTGAACACTACGGAATGATAATCCCATAATAAAAGATATCTATGTATCCCCTACCTACATCAACTTACACAAGTAGAACCATGATGAACAATTCTATACTCAACAAAATAATCGTTAAAGATTTCTTTCGGTACAATACATCTAGTGGGCTGGGCACAGATCTATATGACAATATGGATACTGTACTCTTCTTCAAAGAAAATGAGGAATGAAATCAGAGCCTGATGAAAATAGAAATGTGCAGAATGCAATGCCATTCATACAATGGTTTAATCATAAAACTGAAATCGTATTCAGATGACTACAACAATTCTTTAAGATACAGAACTCACAATAACATTACTTGCTATAGTTCTTCCCCTCACCCTCTGTCCCCACCCCACCCAATCCCATCTTCCCCTGTATAAAGACTGTAGCTACTATGGCGTTACCTTGACGTTTCCCATTCAGGCTAAGATTGTTTTCGCCCCTGTGCTTCAGCATTCTATTTTCAATAACTTCCAATTACAGTATCAGAACAACATTAATTATTTAAATCACAGCTCTAAAAAGAGAATTTCCTAGCAGATATAAATCGGTAAGTCAGGATGAGGAGGCTTAAATACCCCAGAAACACTCCACTTTATAAGTAGTCTCTCCTCTACCCTCCCAGGCTAAGCCTGAAGTATTAGTGATGTTTCTCTTTCCCCTCCTGACTTTTTATTCCCTTATACTCTTGTAAGGTTCATCAGCCTGACTCTGATCTACTGTGTTCCAGATCATGGTTTCAACTTTTTGACAGTTCAAAATGCTTGTTAAGAGCAATGGCTTTGGTGTTGAGCAAATTTAGATTTGCATCTCACTGACACCAATTATTAGTTATGAGATTCAAGCAAATTATTTAACCTCTCTAATCCAATTTTGTTAGCTGTAAAAAAATTAGATACTGAAAATAAATGATATGTCAGGACTTAGGAAAATGCCCCTGTAAATAGTGGATATTGATTCCTTATTGCTCATTCTTATTCTTTCTAGAGCTTATTGTCTGACACCTAGAAACTACTAGTACTTGGTGATTTGCTTAATTTTTCTCATTCTGAGCTCCTCCCTGATTCTGGCCTATTTCTCTGACAGTGACATGATAAGTAAGAAATAATCCTTTCAAGCACATTAGATGGTAATAAAGTGTGATGACCTCAAAACACATATCTAACTCATGGTGAAGTTGCCCAGCTAATCCAAGATATACAGCTAATTTATCCAGCTAATTCAAAATATCTAACAGATCACTTAATTGAGAACTTCACAATTACTGCTTCCTAGTATATTTGGCTTTGCTTAAAAATTTATCCAAAACTCTGTCCTACCAATAGCACATAATTTATTCAGTAACAAGAATCTAGACTTTTATTAATTATTTGGAACTGTGGTTCTTATGAACCCTCTAGCAAGGCTGTGGCCTAAACTCAGGGATGCTTTTATATTTTCATGGATCAATGACCTTCGCAAAAATTAACATTCAAGAATCAGGGAGTTTTCATGTCGATGATACAGTAAGTGCTCTGAAGCTGCAGGGCTCTGAACACAGGACACAATTCTGTTATATGTTTGCGTAATTCCCTTCTGCAAGTGTCTTCTTGAGGTAAGACAAAGTTTGAAAGCATTTTTAAACTGAAGCAGAGTTTCTCCACTAAACTGTGAGTTCCCTGAGAATGGGAAGCATGTCTGCTTTTATTTTTATCCTCAGAATTTAGCATGCTCAGTAAATATTTAATTCATTTTATTTATTAATTGGATTCTGGCTGAACTTGGAGACTGAATTTTTAGACATTATCATCAAAAAGTAACAATAATTCTGAGAGGAGATATTCCTGGAAGGCTACAGCAAAAGTCTCTGGAAATAATTCCTAGGAGCTAACCTGAGAATGCTTCTTTGTTTTCTTGCTTTCTTTCATAAAATAAGATACAGAATAATACTACCATGAAGGTCTTCATATTTTAAATTTTATTTTAGTATTTTTGCCAGAAAGAAGCCCTAACAATCTGTGATTTTCTTGATATTTCTGGTCCCCAGCTTATGACTCCATTGTCATGTTTTTACAATAATTTTTTATAAATGTATTTATTCCTATTAGGGGAAGACGGCTTTTAACAAATCTTTTATATCTCACTATTGACAGAAAGGTCATGAGGTTAGTTATTAAGTGTCTTGTGATAGAGTGTGAGCAATTATTCCAAATGCTAAAATCTCTTTTTACTTAGATCAACTCCTGAAACAGGGTAGTTATACATATGAACCTGACATGGCAGCAGAGAGGCTTACATATTTAATTAAACCAGACTGTTTAATCCCAGTGATGCCTCATTTCCTGGTCCACATCTACATCTTGCTACATATTTTTTATCTTCTGAATCTTGTGATTCCTATTATTTATTCTCAGCCTAACCTGATAAATTATATCCTGTGATGTACACTGATAATCCAGTAAAAAGGAGCTTTTAATTGTGCAGGGAGTCTAATTGTGTTCCAGGGCATCTTTATCCAATTCTCATTTGTCTATGCCATCAGCATAATTAACTCAAGGTGCCCAGAGCAGACCTCATTTTCCAGTCTAAACTTTCTCCTCTCTTCATTCCCTATTTTATGTATAGGTATCTATATCCTGTCATCATCTTGGATTAAAATATCAGAGCCAGCTTTGATCTCTCTCTTTCCCTAACCTCCCTCATTCAATCAGTTACTAATTTGTGTTGATTTTACCTCTTTCTATTCTTCTAATTGAAATTTACTTTGCATTCCCAATGCTACTATAATCCACTCAATTAACTAATATAGTAAGTACTTAGTAGGTACCTACTTATGGCAGGTGCCTTAGTAGGAGCTGAGGATACAAAGGTGAATGTAGTCACTCTCCACTCTCAATTATCTTCAAGTGTTGTATAGAAGTCTCAACTAGTATAGAAACCTGAGAGTACAGCAAGCATACATGAGGAAATGGTCAGAACAGTCTTCATAAAGGTTGGTGAGAAAAGTCTTCATAAAGGACATAAAACACAATTGAATGTGTGTAGTATTATTCAGTTAAAAATTTAAGTAAAGAACTAAAGGTGGAAAAGGTATTTAAGGCAGAGGGAAAAAGAATAATGTGTGATAGAAAGGAAATGATAAATTCACTAGGCTATTCAGTAGAGATAAAGCTAGGGAGAGGTATGCAGGATACAGGTCATGGAAGGCTTTGCATGCTAAGAAGATTCTACTTTATCTACTTGGTAATATAAAATCATTGAAAGAATTTTAAACAAGATAGCATTCCTTTCAGAAATAAACAGATTTCCATTTCAGAAACATAACCATGGTGACAGATTAGTGGATAAATTAAAGAGGTGGCAAGATCTGAGCAGATAGATTATTTAGAAGATTAATGAAGTAGTGCCAAAGAATTATTATTAGGGCCTAAAGTGAAGCTTTAACAGTGAAGATTCAGAAGAGGGGACAGATAAAATCCAGTGGATGGGCCCATAACTCCTGTCTCTGGATAATATTCACTGAGGTTGGAAACACAGGAAGGGAGTTAGTAGGAGAAAATTATTTCATCTTTAAACATCTTTAAACTTGTTGGATTTGAGATGTGTATGGGTATATGTGTGGGTAAGTTAAGCAAGAATTAACTGAATCTCATGAATTTTAGGAATCTCATGAAGTTTAGAAAAAAGATAAGAGATAGAGATGAGTCATTGTTATATAAGTAATGTTATAAGCTGTAAGAGCGGTTAACATCACCCAATATATTAACTAGGAGTCGGTTAGCTAAAAGTGGCAGAAAATACAAAATAAGAGTAGCTTAAACAAAAAAAAATTTTTCTTCTTTTTCCAAAGGCAAAGTTCAGGGCAGCTAGGTTATCTTCTCAAAGTCATGAGGAATGTAGGCTTCTTCCATGCATTATTCTCAAGCTATGGCCTTCACTTCATGGTCAAAGATAACTGCTTCAGCTTCAGCCATCATTTGCATTCCAGAAAGCATGAAGAAACAAGGGGGAAAGAAATACTCCCTTTTCCTATGTGAGTGCTTTCTGAAAATTTCATATACAATTTCTTCCTCAATTCCATTGGCCAAGCAGTTTCAATGAAGTTATGAGTAAGGAAGTCTGGTTGAAGTGAGTTGAAGAGTAAACACGTGGGAGAAAAATGGAGACAAGTAAAGAATACTCTGAATAAAATTAATTTTTAAAGTAAGAAAAGAAAGTGAAAGCCATAGACACAGGAATTTGTTTTAAGTTGGGAGATATTTCTGTATATAAAGTACTTGGGATGAACCATTAGAAACAAAGAAACAGGTGTTTTGGTTTAGCTGATAGAATAATGCCATGATTTTAGGGAGAGCAAAAAGAAATGGGAGGACCATGATAAGTGAAAAACTCTAATCCTGAACAGAAGATATTGCTCTTTCTAAGACTGGAGGGAAAACTGGGTTCAAGTCTAGCATTGCAGAGGTTGAAAGACAACCAGTCCATTATCTATGTTAGAGTTAGAATCCTGGCATATTTTAAAAGTAAAGAAATGCCAAAATATTATGAAATTGTAAGACTTATTTTCAAATACTTAATGGTTTAGTGGTAAAACTATCTTCCCTTTAGCCATGGTTTCCAGTATATACCCTGTGCTTCTTCATCTATGTACCTTTGTTGACTTTACACCCCATCTGGATTTCACCTCAACACCCACTCAAAGTCCAACATTGAACTCAAATGCCATTTCCTCCATGCCTCCTCTCATCCCTTATCCAGAGTCTCTCTTTATCTTGTGGATTTCATTAGCACTTACATATGCCTCTTTTTAATAATTTTTTGACTTAATATACAGTTAATTGTGGATAGGATTTTTTTTATTGCATTTTAGTATTTGGGGTACATGTGCAGAACATGCAAGACAGTTGCATAGGTACACACATGGCAGTGTGTTTTGTTTGCTTTCTCCCCTTCACCCACATTTGGCATTTCTCCCCAGGCTATCCCTCCCCACCTCCCCCTCCCACTGGCCCTCCCCTTTTCCCCCCAATAGACCCCAGTGTTTAGTACTCCCCTCCCTGTGTCCATGTGTTCTCATTTTTCATCACCCGCTGATGAGTGAGAATATGCGGTGTTTCATTTTCTGTTCTTGTGTCAGTTTGCTGAAAACGATGTTCTCCAGATTCATCCATGTCCCTACAAACGACACAAACTCATCATTTCTGATTGCTGCATAATATTTCATGGTGTATATGTGCCACATTTTTCCAATCCAGTCTATTATCAATGGGCATTTGGGTTGATTCCAGGTCTTTGCTATTGTAAACAGTGCTGCAATGAACATTCGTGTATATGTGTCCTTATAGTAGAACGATTTATAGTCTTTTGGATATATACCCAGTAACGGGATTGCTGGGTCAAATGGAATTTCTATTTCTAAGGCCTTGAGGAATCGCCACACTGTCTTACACAATGGTTGAACTAATTTGCACTCCCACCAACAGTGTAAAAGTGTTCCTTTTTCTCTACATCCTCTCCAGGATCTGTTGTCTCCAGATTTTTTAATAATCGCCATTCTAACTTGCGTGAGATGGTATCACAATGTGGTTTTGATTTGCATCTCTCTGATGACCAGTGACAATGAGCATTTTTTCATATGATTGCTGGCATCATATATGTCTTCTTTCATAAAGTGTCTGTTCATATCCTTTCCCCAATTTTGAAGGGGCTTGTTTGTTTTTTTTCCTGTAAATCTGTTTGAGTTCTTTGTAAATTCTGGATATCAGCCCTTTGTCAGATGGGTAAACTGCAAAAATTTTTTCCCATTCTGTTGGTTGCCGATTCACTCTAGTGACTGTTTCTTTTGCTGTGCAGAAGCTGTGGAGTTTCATTAGGTCCCATTTGTCTATTTTGGCTTTTGTTGCCAATGCTTTTGGTGTTCTGTTCATGAAGTCCTTGCCTACTCCTATGTCCTGGATGGTTTGCCTAAATTTTCTTCGGGGGTTTTTATGGTGCCAGGTCTTATGTTTAAGTCTTTAATCCATCTGGAGTTAATTTTGGTGTAAGGTGTCAGGAAGGGGTCCAGTTTCTGCTTTCTGCACATGGCTAGACAGTTTTCCCAACACCATTTGTTAAAAAGGGTATCCTTTCCCCATTGCTTGTTTTTGTCAGATTTATCAAAGATTGTATGGTTGTAGATATGTTGTGTTGCCTCCGATGCCTCTGTTCCATTGGTCTATATCTCTGTTTTGGTACCAGTACCATGCTGTTTTGATTACTGTAGCCTTGTAGTATAGTTTGAAATCCAGTAATGTGATGCCCCCCGCTGTGTTCTTTTTGCTTAGAATTGACTTGGCTATGCGGGCTCTCTTTTGGTTCCATATGAAGTTCATGGTGGTTTGTTCCAGTTCTGTGAAGAAAGTCAATGGTAGCTTGATGGGGATAGTGTTGATTCTGTAAATTACTTTCGGCAGTATAGCCATTTTCACAATATTAATTCTTCCTAACCATGAACATGGAATGTTTCTCCATCTGTTTGTGTCCTCTCTGATTTCATTGAGCAGTGGTTTGTAGTTTTCCTTGAAGAGGTCCCTTACGTTCCTTGTGAGTTGTATTCCAAGGTATTTTATTCTTTTTGTAGCAATTGTGAATGGCAGTTCATTTTTGATTTGGCTTTCTTTAAGTCTGTTATTGGTGCAGAGGAATGCTTGTGATTTTTGCACATTGATTTTATATCCTGAGACTTTGCTGAAGTTGCTTATCAGTTTCAGGAGTTTTTGGGCTGAGGCAATGGGGTCTTCTAGGTATACTATCATGTCGTCTGCAAATACAGACAATTTGGCTTCCACCTTTCCTATTTGGATACCCTTTATTTCTTTTTCTTGCCTGATTGCTATGGCTAGAACTTCCAGTACTATATTGAATAGGAGTGTTGAAAGAGGGCATCTTTGTCTTGTGCCAGATTTCAAAGGGAATGTTTCCAGTTTTTGCCCATTCAGTATGATATTGGCTGTTGGTTTGTCATAAATAGCTTTTATTACTTTGAGATACGTTCCATCGATATTGAGTTTATTGAGGGTTTTTAGCATAAAGGGCTGTTAAATTTTGTCCAATACCTTCTCTGCGTCAATTGAGATAATCATGTGGTTTTTGTTTTTGGTCTGTTTATGTGGTGAATTACGTTTATAGACTTGCGTATGTTGAACCAGCCTTGCATCCCCAGGATGAATCCTACTTGATCATGATGAATAAGTTTTTTCATTTGCTGTTGCAATCGGCTTGCCAATATTTTATTGAAGATTTTTGCATCTATGTTCATCATGGATATTGGCCTGAAGTTTTCTTTTCTTGTTGGGTCTCTGCTGGGTTTTGGTATCAGGATGATATTGGTCTCATAAAATGATTTGGAAAGGATTCCCTCTTTTTGGATTATTTGGAATAGTTTCAGAAGGAATGGTACCAGCTCCTCTTTGTGTGTCTGGTAGAATTCAGCTGTGACCCGTCGGGACCTGGGCTTTTTTTGTGTGGTAGGCTCTTAATTGCTGCCTCGACTTCTGACCTTGTTATTGGTCTATTCATAGTTTCAGCTTCCTCCTGGTTTAGGCTTGGGAGGACACAGGAGTCCAGGAATTTATCCATTTCTTCCAGGTTTACTAGTTTATGTGCCTAGAGTTGTCTGTAATATTCTCTGATGATGGTTTGAATTTCTGTGGAATATGTGGTGATTTCCCCTTTATCATTTTTTATTGCATCTATTTGGTTGTTCTCTCTTTTCTTTTTAATCAATCTGGCTAGTGGTCTGTCTATTTTGTTGATCTTTTCAAAAAACCAGCTCTTGGATTTATTGATTTTTTGAAGGGTTTTTCGTGTCTCAATCTCCTTCAGTTCAGCTCTGATCTTAGTAATTTCTTGTCTTCTGCTGGGTTTTGAGCTTTTTTGATCTTGCTCTTCTAGCTCTTTCAATTTTGATGATAGGGTGTCAATTTTGGATCTCTCCATTCTCCTCATATGGGCACTTATTGCTATATATTTTCCTCTAGAGACTGCTTTAAATGTGTCCCAGAGATTCTGGCATGTTGTGTCTTCGTTCTCATTGGTTTCGAAGAACTTCTTTATTTCTGCCTTCATTTCGTTGTTTACCCAGTCAACATTCAAGAGCCAGTTGTTCAGTTTCCATGAAGCTGTGCGGTTCTGGGTTGGTTTCTGAATTCTGAGTTCTAACTTGATTGCACTATGGTCTGAGAGGCTGTTTGTTATGATTTCCGTTGTTTTGCATTTGCTGAGGAGTGCTTTACTTCCAATTATGTGGTCAATTTTAGAGTAGGTGTAATGTGGTGCTGAGAAGAATGTATATTCTGTGGATTTGGGGTGGAGAGTTCTGTAAATGTCTATCAGGTTTGCTTGCTCCAGGTCTGAGTTCAGGCCCTGGATATCCTTGTTGATTTTCTGTCTGGTTGATCTGTCTAATATTGACAGTGGAGTGTTAAAGTCTCCCACTATTATTGTGTGGGAGTCTAAGTCTCTTTGTAGGTCACTAAGAACTTGCCTTATGTATCTAAGTGCTCCTGTATTGGGTCCATATATGTTTAGGATCGTTAGCTCTTCTTGTTGTATCGATCCTTTTACCATTATGTAATGGCCTCCTTTGTCTCTTTTGATCTTTGTTGCTTTAAAGTCTATTTTATCAGAGATGAGAATTGCAACTCCTGCTTTTTTTTGCTCTCCATTTGCTTGGTAAATCTTCCTCCATCCCTTTATTTTGAGCCTTTGTGTATCCTTGCATGTGAGATGGGTTTCCTGGATACAGCACACTGATGGGTTTTGGATTTTTATCCAATTTGCCAGTCTGTGTCTTTTGATTGGTGCATTTAGTCCATTTACATTTAGGGTTAATATTGTTATGTGTAAATTTGATACTGCCATTTTGATGCTAGCTGGCTGTTTTGCCTGTTAGTTGTTATAGATTCTTCATTATGTTGATGCTTTTTAGCGTTTAGTGTGATTTTGGAATGGCTGGTACTGGTTATTCCTTTCTATGTGTAGTGCCTCTTTCAGGAGCTCTTGTAAAGCAGGCCTGGTGGTAACATAATCTCTGAATACTTGCTTGTTCACAAAGGATTTTATTTTTCCTTCACTTCTGAAGCTCAGTTTGGCTGGATATGAAATTCTGGGTTGAAAGTTCTTTTCTTTAAGGATGTTGAATATTGGCCCCCACTCTCTTCTGGCTTGCAGTGTTTCTGCCGAGATATCTGCTGTGAGTCTGATGGGCTTCCCTTTGTGGGTGACCCGACCTTTCTCTCTGGCTGCCCTTAGTATTTTCTCCTTTATTTCAACCTTGTTGAATCTGACGATTATGTGCCTTGGGGTTGCTCTTCTTGCAGAATATCTTTGTGGTGTTCTCTGTATTTCCTGCATTTGAGTGTTGGCCTGTCTTGCTAGGTGGGGGAAATTTTCCTGGATAATGTCCTGAAGAATATTTTTTAGCTTGGATTCATTCTCTTCATCCCCTTCTGGTATACCTATCAAACGTAGGTTAGGTCTCTTCACATAGTCCCACATTTCTTGGAGACTTTGTTCATTCCTTTTTGTGCTTTTTTCTCTGATCTTGGTTTCTCGTTTTATTTCATTGAGTTGATCTTCGGCTTCAGATATTCTTTCTTCTGCTTGGTCAATTCGGCTATTGAAACTTGTGCATGCTTCGCAAAGATCTCGTATTGTGTTTTTCAGCTCCTTTAATTCATTCATATTCCTCTCTAAGTTATCCATTCTTGTTATCATTTCCTCGAATCTTTTTTCATATCTTTTTTCAAGGTTCTTAGTTTCTTTGCATTGATTTAATACATGTTCTTTTAGCTCACAAAAGTTTCTCATTATCCACCTTCTGAAGTCTAATTCCGTCATTTCATCACAGTCATTCTCCGTCCAGCTTTGTTCCCTTGCTGGTGAGGAGTTTTGGTACTTTCTAGGAGGCAAGGTGTTCTGGTTTCAGGTGTTTTCCTCCTTTTTGCGCTGGTTTCTTCCCATCTTTGTGGATTTATCCACCTGTCATCTGTGTAGTTGCTGACTTTTCAATTGGGTCTCTGAGTGGACACCCAGATTGTTGATGATGAAATATTTCTGTTACTTGGTTTTCCTTCTATCAGTCTAGCCCCTTCGCTGTACGACTGCTGAGGTCCACTCCAGGCCCTGCTTGTCTGGGGTGCACCTATAGCAGCTGCGGAACAGTGAGGGATGCTACTAGTTTCTTTTTCTGCTATCTTTGTCCTAGAATGATGCCTGCCAAATGTCAGTCTTTTGGATATAGAGGGGTCAGGGAGCTGCTTGAGGAGACAGTCTGTACTTTATAGGAGCTCAAGTGCTAAGCTGTGAGCTCTATTGTTCATTCAGGGCTGTTAGGCTGCTATGTTTAATTCTGCTGCAACAGAACTCATAAAAAAAAAAAACATTTTTTTCTCAGCTGCTCTGTCTGAAGGGGTTGGGACTTTATTTTTGAGTGTCCGCTGTGCTGTCCTCCCCAGCTAGGAGGGAGTCTAGTCACTATTTGCCTGCTGAGGCTCCACCCTGCTGGAGTGAGGTTCGCCCTTTTGCTGCAGGCTCTGCCCTTCTGCTACGGTCTCCGCCCTGCTGCCATGGGCTACGCCCTGCAGCGGAGTCTCTCTGTTGTACCGGGTTGCCTCGGCAAAGGCAGGCTGTGTCATCAATGGGTGTGTACCTCAGTAGGGGCTGACTGTCTCGGTAATGGCAGACGCACCTCCCCCACAGAGCTACACTTTAAAAGAACCTCCTCACTGGCAGTGTTTGGAATCGCCGTTTTATTGGTCGCACTGCGCTACCCCAAACGCTGCGTCCCTGGGATTTCCTGGGCTGGCTCACTGTCCAAGTCCCATTCAGTCTCAAGTTCAGCCCTCTCAAGTCTCAGGTTGCTGGTTCAACAGGGCACCTGGAACAGTGCGCTTTTGTGCGGAGCGCTGTGGAGCGCCTCTGCACTCCGGCACGGGCAGCAACCACACCAGCTGCCGGCTACACCAGCCAAAACCTCTGCCTGGTGTCCCACGTCTCTTTTATACCTGGGAATTTCCCCGTTCTGTGGGCAAGAAAGATCCATCTGGAAATGCGCTCCTGACTCACCCTCTCTGCGCATCCAGCGAGAGCTTCAATCCTGTGTTGTTCTCACAGCGCCATCTTGAGTCCCCGTGGATAGGATTTATCTTTTATATTAACTAACATCAAATCTGGATCCTAGTTGAATTGATTCATTTATCTCCCACAACACAAGAATAGTTCTGGACTCCAAAATGGAAATAAAATGTATTCATATTTACACAGTTTATGAAGGAGCCATGATGCTCCCTTCATGAATCTTAATCATTTTCAACCATGATTATTAGGTTCTCCAAAATATTATGCTCATCCCTAGGCTTCCCATGTGAATCTCTAAGTCAAATACCCAAAGTAATTATGTATGTTTCCTCATTGTCTAAATACAAAAAGCTCTTTCTTTAAACAAAATCAAGCCAAAAGTATACATAACCTTAAGCAAAGGAGTCCAATTTCATTACCAAACCAATTGCTGAATGTTTGGCCTACCCAAGCAATAGCACAAACACTAAGAACTCATTGATACTTAAAGTCAAGCAATGTAATGTTGCCGTCAACAGAAGAAAACCAGCAGCTGCCACTGCAAAAAGGCCATGCTGTGATGTGACATTCTGAGACACAATGGCTCAGTTAGAATTTACAAGTTTATGCATCAGTGAGGCCAAAAAGGGGAATAACAACACAGTCCAATAAGTGACACCAAATAAGAACATCAATATATGGCCATTCAAGTATAAAGAAAGGGTTTATGAGTAATAGATGGATCATGCTAATCACTCCCATCCTTATTAAATATACATGAAGAGGCTACATGTACATACAGGAAATCAGGTAATGTTTTTCCCTTTTTATACAACAAAAGTACGGGACATTATAACCATTTTGAACTCACAGACAGACTCAGTCAGGAGAGAAAATTTGAGAACATGCCAGTATTCCCTTTCTACTCTGAAGTAAAAAACAAAACTGCCAAAAATAGGGTGTGGTATTAAAAGCTCTGTGTATAGCAGCATGCTCATACAAGTATCAGAGTTTATTATAGTCAGATATTTAAAAACTACACATCTAATAAATCTAACAGAAATAGCTAATGTGAACTAGAGTCAAGACTTAGTCTTTGCCGAAGAAAAGGCTGAAATAGTTTAATTACTTTTTATTCTCTTAATAAAAAATTAATAAAGATTCTATGCAATTAATATAACTAATTTTTACCTGAAATAAAATATAATTGAAAATTATAAAGCTAAACTCAGGAAATAATTTAGCAATTTTTTTCTAATGCCTATATCTAAAAATGCAATTGAATAATCTCAGAAGTTTAGAGATTTAATGATTTGATAAATCAATTTGTTCATCTCAAACCATTATATACACTAGCATTTCATAAAAGTTTGCTGAATAAAATGAATGGATAAATAAATGTATGATCAAAGGAAACTAATCAATACTGACATTTTATACATAAGGGAAAATAAAAGAGTTCTGAAAAAATTAAGTGACTTGGCCAAAATAATGGAGCTAGTTAATGGGAAATCTTAGACAAGAAACTACGTTTCCTGAGCACAGTGCCTGTTTTAATGTACATTTTTTTTATAGGAACACAGGTGAGGAGATACAATTCTTAAGCAGCTGTCTATCAGATAGCTGATGCTAGAGGCTTGTGTGTAGGGAAAGAGTAAGCAAACACACTATACAATAGCCAGTTTATATATACCTTTGCCATCCTCCTACTTGTATCTGTCCTTTAGAGCAAAACTGTTGAATAACAGGGTTGGAAAAAAAACTTACTCGCTCAATAAATATATATTGAGGATCTACATTGTGCCAGACACCATTCTAGGTGCTGAAGATACATGAGAAAACAAACAAAATTTTTATACTATTGTACATTCCAGTGTACATTCCAGTGAATGTACATTCCAGTGAGCTTAGAAATGAAAAGTTCCTCAGTTATTACAGATGAAGAAACCGAACTCCAGACAGATGAAGTCATTAACTTATTTTATCTAGTGAGCATGCAGGAGAGCAGAACCTAGAACTCAGGTCCCCTAGTGTACTTCACTTTCCACTAAGACATGACCCCTTACAAGCTTCGAAAAAATTAGAATTTAAAATCAAACTCATCTTTTTCCTTTCTTTCATGAATTACATTCATTCATTTTCTCTCTCTCCCCACCCGAACACCTCTCTCTGTCCATCTCTTTGTTTCTTCCCCTCTCTCATCATCCCAGGCCACTATGTTTCAGTATCACACTGGCAATCAATTGCCAAGGTTTTAAATTCTTTATGGCAATAATAGAGGAAATATAATTAATATAATCAGAGCACTTAGCTACTTTTTTATTATTTATTTTTATTTTACACTCTTGGGTACATGTGTAGGATGTGCAGGTTTGTTACATAGGTAAACATCTGCCATGGTGGTTTGCTGAACCTATCAACCCATCTACTTTAAGACTATGTCCTTTCATTTCCTTAAATCTGTAGTGAGGAAAGCATAAGGAAGAAAACAGAGAAGGAAGGAAGGAAGAAAAGGAGAAAAGGAGGGAATTGGGTGGCAGAGAGGAAGAAAAAGAGACAAAGCAAGCAAGAAATACGTTAAGAACATACATAAACTGCACATCATGTTTCAAACATCACCAAAATGTTGATTGCTGTAGTTTGAAGAGGAAAATTATAGTCAGATATGAATTTCTCAAATCTAACTTGAGAACAAAAGGCAATTAAAATTGTAGAGATACTCAAAAACAGAACACTCTTTACTATTTGGATGCTTATAATCGTAGAAGCATTATTTCAGTGATTTTCCTGGGCTTCTCAGCTAAAATAATTAGAAAAATAGAACATGAGTGATACAAATAAGGGCTTTCCTTAGAACCTCCATTTTGTAGATGTAGTTATATTATACATGTATACAAATATACATTCTAAATGGCAGAACTGCAAATTGGCTCTTTGAACTCAAATCTGTTGATCAGTTTCATTTGGCTGCATTTCTTTTGCTTGAAACTACTGATGTTCTTACCATGGGGAATAAAATGGATTATATTAAGAGAAGGGGAAATGTGTACAAATTTGATACACCTTTTGAAATGTGAAAAGAGCTCTTCAATTTCATCTGGGATAATAGCATTGGGGGGAAAAAATCTCAAATGGACTGATGTGATTAAGAACAATTAAACTGAACAGCCATTCAGAATAATATGCACTACAAAGAAAAAACAAGCTGACTGAATTTAAAAAATTTATTTCTGTTTTTCTTTGCTCTTTGTTTTATATATGCTCAAATCATTTTTTGTTTAACAAGTGTGAATGATACTGCATGTTTTAAAAATGTTTACTGAAAGTTTTGAACCATCTTTATTTTGTAAGAATAAGTAATCAACAAATCATAACACTGCATAAGATTCTTTAACATAGTGTCCACAAAGCCTAATGCCTTAATTTTTGAAAAAGAATTTAAAAAACATGTTATTAAACCTAATCCATATTTCCTGATTATAAAAATCATAAGAAAATATAGCTTTCAAACAAAAACTTTGAGACTCTACAAAATGATTTCTCACATTTTATTCAGCATTGCAAATGTAAGGATGGCTCACTTAGACCATTTCTATAAAAAGAAAAAATTACTTCTAATAGAGTAAAGCGTCTTTTTTATTCCTTTTTTTTTTCCTTTGGGATTGAAAAGGTATACCCTAGGCTTATAATTGAAACTTTTATATAATTAATATGTAACCTAAAAGGTTAAATATTAAAACTTAATGTTAAATTTCAATATATTAAAAAATATAAATAAGAAGATGCCCATTATAACTACTATGAATTAATATTGTTCTGAGAATGTTAGCCAATTAAATAAGATAAGGAGAAAAGGAAAAACATATTAAAAGAAAGAGGCAAGTTTACTATGATTGCCTATGTATAAAATTCATAAGAATCAACTTACTGAAACTATTAAAATTAACAAGAGAGTTTAGAAAGTGACTTTACTCCAGTCACTTTCTATGTGTGTATATACATATATACACTGAATAAAAACATAATAAAAGGAAATCTCCTATTTAAAACAGGCACAACAAAACATGTAAAATGTTTAATAGTGAAGCTACTTAATATTAAAATATCCAGGACAAAACATTCAAGATTCTAACAGATATAAAAGAATATGCACACAAACTCAAAGATGTACTAATCTTAATATATAAGGGACTCTCATAAATCAGTAAGGAAAAAAGAACGAGAATTCAAAAATGAAGAAAAGGCTTACATAGAAAGATTAAAAGGGAGATATTCAAATACCAATAAACATTTGAAAATAATTCGCTGGTGAGTGAAATAAAACGTATCTTGATTATTAAATTACAAATAAAAATCATGTTAACACTCAGTGTCCTGAGGGTATACAGAGGCTAGCATAACTGCCCTATGGGTTCTTCCTGCCCACTGCACAAACAAAATCTGTTCACACAATGGCATTAAATAAAGATTAACTGACACTAGGCCAACCACGCCACATGGGAGATCAAGTTATTACTCAAATCAATCTCTCTGAGCATTTGGGGGCTAGGGTTTTTCAAGGGTAGTTTGGGTGAACGGGAAGGGTGGCTAGGAAATGGGTGTGGGAAATGGTCCTCCTGTGCTTCTAGGTGGGGCCGCAGGACTGGTTGGCAAGTCCAGCTGGAGCCATAGGTCCTTGGGTCTAGTGGTTGAGTTTCGGGGAAAGGCTATTATCATTGAAACTATAAATTAAATGTCTCCCAAAGTTAGCTTCACCTAAGTTGAGTAATAATTAAGGACAGCTTGAAGTTCAAAGGCAAGAAGGAGTTGGCAAGATCAGGTCTCCTTCACTGCCATAATTTTCTCACAGATATAATTTTTGCAAAGATGGTTTCAGTAGTACTATTACCACAGCTTTCTAAAGAATATTTTGGTAATGCAAAACAAAAGTAATTCTCCATTCCCTTTTATTCAAGCATTTCTCTTTTATGAGTTTCAAGGAAATAACCTTGTTTATTTGTAACTATGTTTATTTACATGTAGTTCTTCCCAAAATTACTTGCAATTATGAAAAAGTATAAACATTTTATTGGCTAAATTATTGATTTGATGAATACTATGCAGATGATAAAAATGATAAAGGGTGTTTATTAAGTATACATGTATAAAAAATAATTCTATTTTTATTCATGTACGTGAATATTGCGCTTTTTTCTTATCTATTAAATAATGACGTTTCACATAAATTTACATTTTCTCAATGCCTGAGTCAGTTTATGTTAATTCACTAAAATTATTATTAGTGATGATATATTAATGTATTAATTCTTAATTTGTTAATTACCATATTTGTCTGTAATAAATGACATCTAGGTGACCTTAAAGGTTACTAACATGTGTAAGTTTATATGGCCTCTCTCTGAGTACCACTGGAGTGTTCTATCCCAGCTTTCAAAGAATCAGAAACAAGGGCAACAGAGGCTTAGTCCAGAAGCTAGTATCCCAAGCCCAGAGGTGGGCATTACTTACCCAAGGGACACAGTGGCATGAGCCTATGGTGAAATTTTAAAAAATATCATGGAAGCCAGCTAAATCAATATTTCATGCAAACCCTCGAAATCCAAACAGAGAGACATTCTGGGCATAAAATCAAAATGAAGGAAACTGTGGGGTAAACATTCAACGTAAATGGTTGAAAACCAAGGCTACAGTGATTTCCTAAGCCAACTATTTGCAGCTGCAGTGGGGACTTTTTATGGTTTCTGTGGCTAAAGATAGGATATAAATTACAACCTAAAGTGTTTAGCTCAGCGGCACACATATATTGCTCTGCTTTGTAAATTCTTAGATTTTGCCGCTTTTTTTCTCTCTTCTCTTCCACTGTAACCTGTCACCTCTGCTGTCAGTATGTCTTTTTTTCTAAACACACTTTCTAAATTGTGTATTATCTACGATGAATTAGAATGGCATGTAGCCAAGTATGCTTGAAAGCTTTTTGTGTAAAAACAAAGTGATGATAAAAATGATAGAGTTAGGAAATCACGACTTTGTAACCATCATATTAATAATTTATTTTAAGAATCATCAATAGGCACTAAAGTTATTGGGTGATAGATGAGGAACCATATACCATATTTACTGCATTTCTCCACAAATTATGTATTCATTACAGAGACAGAAATAGTAACTTTAAAGTGGAGAAAACTTGCAAACAATCTGACCAAAATTAGTAGCACTGGGAATCAGACACATTAAAGAACTCATCTTCTCTTCAATATTCCTGCAAAAAATGCACAACATGAATATAATCATAAGGAAACCTCAGACAAATACAAATTGAGGGACACTGTACAAAATACATGGACTATAATTCTCAACAATATCAATATCATAAAAGAAAAAGATTGGCTGAAATAACATTCTAATTAAAGGAGACTAAAGTCACATGACAGCTAAATGCAATGTGTGATCCTGCATTGCTAGAAAAAATATTATTGGGACATTATCGGGATAATCAGAAAAAAGTGCATATACACTATATGCTAGATAAGAGTATTGTGCCTATTATTTGAGAATAATAATGATAAAGGACATGTGGCAAAATGTTAACTTGTGAATATGCGTAAAGGATAATGGGAGTTCTCTATACTACTACTACAATGTTTCTGTAAGTTTGAACTTTTTTAAAATTAAAGTTTAAAATAATAATTAAAGTTAACATACAAGTAGGAGCTAAATATTGAGTACACAGACATAAACATGGAAACAATACATACCGAGGACTACTAGAGCAGGGCGGGAAGGAGAGGGGCTTGGGTTGAAACACTACCTATTGGGTACCATGCTCACTACCTGAATGACATGATTTGTACTGCAAACTCCAGCATCATGCAATATACCCACATAACAAACCTGCATATGTATCCCATGTCTAAAATAAAAGTTGAATCAAAAAAAAAAAAAAACAGGTGATGATAGAGTGCCTACTTTTATTTTCCTCTAAATAAAGTACCTGGGCATTACTGATATATATTTTGATTTTCCAGATACCTTCTTGGAGAAATACCCTTTTGCTGATTAAGACAAATACAGAGAAATTAAGTGTTAATAATTTACCAATTCTTTACTATTGTGCATTGGCTTGAATGTATTTATTTTACTAATATTGAATTACCATTTATTTGTAATAAATATAGGGTACAGTATAATTTGTTACATGCATAGATGGTGTGGTGATGAAGTCATGGCTTTTAGGGCATTCATCATGCAATTAACATACATTGTACTGTTGGGAGGCCATAGGCTCTTGACTCCTTAAAGGTTTACTGAACTATTACTGACATATGGCAGATTAATAAGAGAAAATGCATACAAATTAATTTAATATGTATACATAGGAGCCTTCATAATGAAGACCCATCCAACAGTAAGATACAGAAACTTATATACTATTCTGAGGCCCTAGTAAAGAATGCAGACTGAAAGCATGCTAAAAAATGGGTTATGTTGATAAGTCAGGTTTAGTAGCAAGACCACTTACTTGTGAGAGAGAGAAAAAAGAAGGAGTTTGGCTAGCAAAAGTTGGCCTTGTTATGTAGATGAAGTCTCTCTCAGAGAGAATAGGTGGTAAATGTTTATTTCTAGGCTTTTTTTTTTTTTTTTTGGCTTTTTTTTCCTTTTCGTGGAGAACAGGGTCTTGCTATATTGCCCAGGCAGATCTCAAACTCCTGGACTCAAGCTATCCTCCCAACTCTGCCTCCCTAAGACTTGGGATTACAGGCATAAGCCACAGCACCTGGCAGTTTTCCAGGCTTTTAAAGGTGACAGATTCTCATTCTCCTGGATCCCAGAAAAGCATAGAATCTAGGGATGAGCGCCACTGCATCAATGAAGGTTCTCTAGGGATGCAATTTTTTTTCTCCATAAAAGACAGCTTAGCAAGGCCACGTCTTTTGCTGGCTCTTTGGAAGCCATTTCAAAATACACCAAAGAAATACCAAATAGGGGTATTTTGGGATAAAATATTCTAATTTTCTTTAGTACTCATTAAGTAATTTCTCATCATCTACCATCCTCCCACCTCCTCAACCTTCCAAGGCTCTACTCTCTATCATTCTATTCTCTATGTTCATGTGTACACATTATTTAGCTCCTACTTATAAGTGAGAACACGTTGGTATTTGTCTTTCTGTGTCTCACCTGTTTCACTTAAGATAATGGCTTCCAGTTCCATCTATGTTGCTGCAAAGGACATGGTTTTTATATATCTTCCTAGGCATAACTCTATCTATATCTTTGCACCATTCATGATGATGTCCCAGTAATAAACTAAACATTACCTGGAAGAAGAAGAAAATCTGTAGATTATATAGAAACCCAGCAAAATAAATTAACCTAGGACTTCATGTACATAACTTCATCTATTTTTACTGAATTATAGGGTTCAGTCACAATAAAAGAATTGATACTGTTCTACATATATGGCCATAGTAGTTGCATTGTCTAGTGGTGGGAAGGTAGCAAGATTACAAAATTCAGCATTATTATAAGGAATAACAATGAAAATTATTGATCTAAAATTTAAAGGCTTGACCTAAAGAAATTATCAGCATTTTTACTGACAACTTAGAGCTACCAATAGTTCTAGAAATAGCCAGTTCTTTTCAAGCTAAATAAAAAGTGGCTACAGTGCTCTCCATCTCTACTATTAAACAACATCTTTCCCCTGAGGAGAGACAACTACCAATCTATTTTTGTTGATTCAGACAGGAAATATGAAACATACCTAGACTAGAGAAAATGTGGCTCATATAGATTTGCTATTACTAGACAGAAGTCATCTCATTTGAATGAAATCTTAACTAAACTTCTTGAGATTTAAATTATCTGCTTGATTTTGTGTGATAGGAAAGATCTACCATCTAAATAGAAGTAATTTCATTACTTTATTTCTGACACTTACTGTTTTGTTCACATAAAATAACTGTTATACTAATACCTACAAGTGAATATCTATTTTAATTGTGCAGTGAACATTACAATATCACTTTTGCTAACCAGACCACAATATTAGCCATAATTTTTTTTCAAATATAATTTTCACAGAACTTAGTCATGTATATTCCAAATAATAATGATCGCGTAAATATAACAACTACCATTAACGTTAATTGAGGATTTACCACTACAAACAATAAACATTTATAGAATACTTATGTGCTTGGAATAGTTAAAAGTGTTTTACATGTAACTAATTTAATACTTCTAATGACCTACTGAGGTAAATGATATTATTAGCTCTATTTTTAAAAATACTTGCCTAAATTAATATACCTAGTAAGTGGTAGATCTGAAATTTGAAACCAAGCAGTCTGGTTCTAGAGTTCATTCTTTTAACCACACAAAAATGTCCTCAATTCGTATGTTTATACACTGTGCTAAGCACTCTACACACTTCTCTATCCAGTTGTTTATATGAATAAAGATTATTTTGGCTACAAGTAATAAAGATTATTTTAATTCACGTAAACAATAAGGAAACGAGTGAATTCACGTAACAGTTCAGAAATAAGACAAGTTCAGAGTAGATGATTCAGCCTTTTACTGACTTCAGTGAATTGACATGTGTCTGATAGAGGAAGGAAGCAGACAAATGCCTAGGCAGATAAGGAAGGGTCCCTGGTGAAACCACACCTGCAAGCCTAAAACAGCCTAAAAGCTGAAAGTCTAGATTGCTGGTCTGGATGAAACACATGACCCAGAAAGAGAACTTCTGACCCTGTTTGCTCTCCCTTTCCTGATTGACTCTTTCTGAATAATGCCTTTTAACCAATTGAATGTTGCCCTTTCTGATAATACTTATAGCTTGCCTGTGCATGCCCATGTGTCCACTGGGGGAATGGGGTGGAGTCACCAAGAATTCATGCCTTATGCAGGGGAGGAGCCCAGCCTCTTCAGCTCATGTGGAGTGACCCTGATATTCAATTTTTGAGGTGAAAACCTGCTCACAGGACCCCTCTCTTTGCTGAGAGCTTTCTTTTTGCTTAATAAATTCCATCCTCCTAACCCTTCAATGTGTCTGTGTGCCTAATTCTCCCTGGTTGTGAGACAAGAAGCCAGATTAGCTGGGCTAAAGAGCAAAAAAAAATCCATGCATATGTCCCCGAAAAATGCCTATGCTGAAATTCTAACCCCCAAGGTGATGGTAGTAAGAGATGAAGCTTTGAGATGTGATTACCTTGTGAGGATAGAGATCTCATAAATGGAGATTAGTGCTCTTATGAAAGAGACCTCAGAGGGCTAGCTTGCCCTTTCCACCATGTGAAAACACAGGAGAAGATGCTGTCTATGAACTAGAAAGCAGACCCTCACCAGATACCAAATCATCTGGCATCTTGATCTTCGGCTTACTAGCCTCTAAAACTCTGAAAAACAAATTTCTATTGTTTATAAACCCTCCAGTTTATAATATTTTTCTAGACCAACTCAAATAGACTCAGACACTGACGTCATCTAGAAATTAACTAGAAACAAGATCCTTTCCATTTTTCTATTACTACCCGATATGTCAGCATCAACCGATAGCTAGTTCTTTTGGGTTATATGAAGGTTTCTAATGGCAGCTTAGATTTCATGCTTCGGCATTTATGTCTGTGTCACTTTGGCTCCTCTGAAAAGCAGAAAGCAAGATCTAATTTTACAAGCCAGAGATGTATTTGGAGGAATGTCTATGAAGGAAAAAGGGGAAGAAGGAAGAGTCAGCAGGAATATCCTTCAGCCCATGAATGCAAGTCTGATACCTATTTCTGTCTTGGTCTGTTGTATACCGTTATAACAAACTACTGCAGACTAGGTAATTTATGAAGGAAACAAAAATTTATTTTTTGAAGACTGAGAAGTCAAAGATCAAGGCACCAACAGGTTTGGTTGTCTGGTGAGAGCCGCATCTTCCAGAAAGGGAGGAATGCAGTGACCCCATGTGGCAGAAGGCAGAAGCACAAGCCTGCCTTTCTGTTGTCCATACTTAGGTCTACCAATTTCTGTCATGATAGGAGCTATGCACAAACCACTACAATTATATAGGATACTATAATGCCTAAGACAGTGTCTACTATTAAATCTGGAAATTTCCAAGTGAGTATCACTGAGGTATTCTTTTCATGAAAATCAATTTGACCACAGTTTGTCGGGTTTTTAATCTTTATCTGTATTAGTGCTTATATGAGGTATTCTAGATCAAATTTCTAATTAATTACCTTTCTTTAAATAACAAGCACATTCTTCCTGTGGTTATCTCCAACCTCATCCTTGAGGTAATACAATGAGTGCTATGCCAAATTCCCTGCTCAAGTAATGGACATTTCATGAATGAATGTTGGAAAACAATGAATTTTCTCCCATTATGTACAGACAAAAGATGCCAATGGCAGGGGAAAAAACTTTTGCTTCTCTGAAATGGAATGGAAATGATCCTAGATTCTCATTTTAACCTTTTTAAATGTAAATATGTCTTTCTAAAAGTTAGAAAACCCCAGATGTCTCCAGCTTCCAAGCTCTAAAGATATCTCTAATATCTGGGAAGTGCCTAGAGAGAGAAAGCTTCAGGCTGCCTGGCACCTTGGATGTTAACCTATGGACTTAGTTTGAGTTGTAACTATTTGGCCCTCTTGGGTCAGACCAATTAACTAGAAAAGTGGTGACAGATTGAATTTTCATTGTAGGTAAATAGTAAAATATTCCTAAGGGAAATGAAAGCAAATATCCCCTATATTTATATTGTGTACATGTCTTTGTCCTAGAAGGCTAGAGATTTTTGCAGGGAAAATCCAAGGAAGTTTTATTTCCCCACAAGTCATTCATTTAAAATACAAA
This sequence comes from Callithrix jacchus, assembly GCF_049354715.1. Classification (NCBI taxonomy): domain Eukaryota; kingdom Metazoa; phylum Chordata; class Mammalia; order Primates; family Cebidae; genus Callithrix; species Callithrix jacchus. The sequence continues at coordinate 92,415,262 of NC_133524.1, forward strand.
TTAACCCACCTACTCATTCTGTTCCTAAAGGGCATGACTATCTGGAATGCATTATTATACCATAGTTCTATTTATGTTAATAGCAAAATGAGGTAACTTACAAAATTTTCATCAATAATTCAAGGAATAATTTGTAGTGTTTCTCTTTCTCTTTCTACAGACAGAAATAAGGTGATATACACACAAACATATATAAATGTATAAGCCATATCAGTTTCATTAATTTAGTTCCTGTTATTCACTGGAGAAGGACTGCTTAAATCCTATAGTCCACTGCTGTTACTGAAGCCATTACAAAAACTGTCTTTGTTCATTTTCATTGCCTGGAAAGATAGACTTTTATTCCAATGATTTTTTGTCAGAGAGAGTGATGGGATAGCAAAATGAGAGTCATGTTGCTTGAATTAACTACATAAGTGGCCAGGGACTTCTGAGTACCTCCAAGCCTTTTATAGTAATAACACACTTTTATCCTAGTTGCTCATGAATGAAGACACTCCATTATTTTATTTAACTCACCACATTATCAGTAAAGTATACTAATCAAAACAATAGTTACACAGCATGCAGCTCTTTGTGGACAGCAGATGGCACTATAAGAAACCCAAAAGTAGCATGCCCAAAGGTTGTTTCTATGAATGCTCCCTCTCAGACTATTTCTTCAAGCTCCTCAAAATGTTTAAGAGGTGATGATCTAGTGTCTTTTCACATTCACTTCAGCAGACTATGATACTATTTCCATATCTTTGTTTTACCTGGACATAGGGAATCTGCATCCACCTTTTCCATTCATTTTTATTTCTTTGATTCTGATTGTCCATAAAATCTTTTCAATTGAATTATTTTCTATGACCTGAAATTAGACTCTCAGCAGAATGTTTCCAGAACATCCCAGAAATCCTCATCACTGTCAGGATTATTACTGATACTGCATAGTTGCATGGGAATCATTTTTGAAACCCCTATGTTACCTCCATGAATTTCCTAGACCTACCACTGGTTATACGTTTTCACAGACAAGGCTCTAATCTAAACCCTAATTTATCCACCCTAAGGCAAATGCAGTATCCTCCTTTATTCTAGTTTCTTTTCATCGGCCTGCTCTACCAAAATGTTTTTCTAGTTCTTTTGTCAGTGTCTTGAATTTTCTTACATCCTTCAAATATAAAAGTAAGACAGTGTTGCCCAAATATCAACAAGTATATATTATCATTAAATAGACATCTTCCATTCTTCTTCCTTTCAGTGATCCTGGTGCTGGACAAACAGAGAAGTATTTAGATAATTCAAGAAAAATTTCACAGCTGAATGTGTTTCTGTGAATGTCTTGCTGAGAATCATTCTATTATTTTTCAAAATTTGTGAATTCCTTTGTTCCATGATCCCAGGCAACCAAAGATAACATGAGGGAATTAGCATAATAAGAATAATATCCAAACATATCTATCAGTAGAGAAATGGGAAAGGTGTAGAACCAAATGCTTTTACTAATCTGCATCATGTTTCACAGTAACAAAGAAGCAATGAGACTGGATGTTGATTCACTGCATGGTAGATATGCAAATTTAATTTTAAAACCTCATATTCATTCAAGAGACCTTGGTAATCGAATGTTGAAAATTAGCTTCCCATCGAATACAGCATAAGATGACTGCTATGGATTTTACCAAAGTTAAAATCAGAGCATTTCACAGCCAAGAAGGAAATCTGCCATGTGTGCTTTAATAAGAACAAGGCAAATTAAAATATTAATTCAAGTGGATGCCCCATTGTGTTCAGGCATCATGAGACTCTGATGGTTTTGCTTACAACTTAATATTTCCTCATGTGACTTAAAAATAATTGAGACCTTTCCTTGTATACTACCCAGTAGCTTTTTCCAAGCTGCTATAAATTCTGAAAGGCTTCTTGTTCCTTAAATGAAGAATCTATTTCTAAAATTTCAGCATACTATATTTATTTTCCACACTGAAAGTCAGTCTTCACAAAGAATGGAAATATTAAGGACATTTTATAAAGAGGCTAATGAAAAGAGTTTTCTTTATTTCCAAAGGTAATTGGTAGACCATCATCTGTTGTGCTAACATACACTGAGCATTAATGAAGGCACATATTAGGGCTTTCATTTTTATGACATGTTAAAGGATTGGTGAGTCTTTGTTAATTTTAACTTTGAGATAAAAGACTGGCATTGATTTGGCAGGCATTAATTTTTTGCTTCATACAGATTCCAAAGTTGATGTACTGATGTCAGGAGCTCTTTTTAAGATTTGCAAAGTATTATTAAAGCACTTGATCTATTCTCATCACAGAAAAGGTTTCATGTAATGTATTTGTTCCTCTGGACAACAGACATAGCTCAAACTATAAATGAAGACTTACAGTTTTGAGTCTGACTCATTTTCTGTCATGACCAGTATTTTCCAGTTATCATGCAAAAATGTCTGCAGGATCTATGATCCCCTTTAAAAAAAAAAGTTACCGCATCGGATGTCATAGATAGTGATAGCATGAGATTCTGTGAATTCTAGACCCTGAAAGTGTGATAGCAATTTCAAAACAAATTTCCTATGGAAAGGTCTGTCACAGTGGGTTAGAAAACGTGAGCCTACATGTTCTAACAAGAAAATATATTCATTCTTTGAATTCTGAACTATATCATAACATAGTCAAAGCATGTGCATTACCGATCAATATTATACCTTATTTTTAAGTATTTCTCACATCCCCAGCGTACTTTCTTTTGACTTTTAGGTAACAAATTACCTCCTTTAGACAAGATGTTCTTATTACTCTTTTGTACACTCTCAAATCAAGCTGCAGTGTAACAAATATTGACAAAGGATGTGGCTATGCATCATTGAAGATGACTAGAGAAATTTTAACATCTTGACAATATTGCATTTACTTGGCCATAAGAAAAGTTGGGCAGTGTGATAGACTCATAGAGTCATGACACTGAAAAGAACAAGCGGTCATCAAATCTTTTTCATAGACCCTAAACTGAAACAAATATAAAATAACTCATGTATCTATGCTAACTCCTCCCTTTCCCCCTTAACAGCCCTTCTCCACCTGCCTCCTAACTATGCACAGCAAGAGGTATCTCTTTAGTCTTTCACCTCCTTTTTTATTTTTATTTTATTATTATACTTCAAGTTCTGGAGTACATGTGCAGATTGTGCAGGTTTGTTACATAGGTATACACGTGCCATGGTGGTTTGCTGCATCCATCCCTCGTCATCCACATTAGGTGTTTCTCCCAGTGCTATTCCTCCCCAGTCCTCTCACCCTCTGCTATCCCTCCCCTAGCCCCCTCATCCCCACAGCAGGCCCTGGTATGTGATGTTACCCTCCCTGTGTCCATGTGTTCTCACTGTTCAACACCCACTTATGAGTGAGAACATGTGGTGTTTGGTTTTCTGTTCATAGGTCAGTGTGCTGAGAATGATGGTTTCCATCTTCATCCATGTCCCTGCAAAGGATGTGAACTCATCCTTTTTTATGGATGCATAGTATTCCATGGTGTTTATGTGCCACATTTTCTTTATCCAGACTATCTTTGATGGGCATTTGGGTTATTTCCAAGTTTTTGCTATCATAAACAGTACTGCAATAAACATACATGTGCATGTGTCTTTATAACTGAATGCTTTATAATCCTTAGGGTATATACCCAGTAATGAAATTATTGGGTCAAATGGTATTTCTAGTTCTATATCCTTGAGGAATCGCCACACTGTCTTCCACAATGGTCAAACTAATTTACACTCCCACCAAAATTGTAAAAGTATTCCTATTTCTCCACATCCTTTCCATCATCTGTTGTCTCCTGACTTTTTAATGATCGCCATTCTAACTGGCGAGAGATGGTATCTCAATGTGGTTTTGATTTGCATTTCTCTAATGACTAGTGATGATGAGCTTTTTTTCATGTATTTGTTGGCTGCATAAATGTCTTCTTTTGAGAAGTGCCTGTTCATATCCTTTGCCCAACTTTTGATGTTTTTTTTTCTTGTAAATTTGTTTAAGTTCTTCATAGATTCCAGTTATAAGCCCTTTGTCAGATGGGTAGATTTCAAAAATTTTTTCCCATTCTGTTGGTTGCCAGTTCACTCTAACAATATCATACTGAATGGGCAGAAACTGGAAGCATTCCCTTGGAAAACTGGCACAAGGATGCCCACTCTCACCACTCCTATTCAACATGGTATTGGAAGTTCTGGCCAGGGAAATCAGGCAAGAAAAAGACATAAAGGGTATTCAATTAGTCTTTCACTTTCTCTACACATCTACACTTTTTCCACTTCACCTACTGTCATGGCTTCAAATGTTACCACTTTTTGCAAGACTCAAAGCTTTAATCTCTGCATTAGTCAGTTCTAGTTTGTAATTTCCAGATGTCCTTTCTATCCAGATTATCTGTAACCACCTCAAAAATGCTTTGTGTTAAAAATGGAATGTGTTTTTCCTTTCAAAGCAAAATGCCCCTTATAACATGCCTATTTCATTTATCTGTTCCCCAAGGCTTGGAAATTATTTGGAGCTCATAACTAATAAATAACAACTACCATCAACTCTTTTGGTTTGGTTTAGACACTCATTACTTCCTTCCCATTTCACTACCACTATCTTTTTTCACACTCTTATCAATTCAGGCATGATTTGTTACCTCTAAACTAGTCTCATAACTAGTCTCTCACATTCCAGTTTGTATTCTCTGAAAACCATACTGCACTTTATTACATTAAAGTAAAATATATATATATATATATATAAGTTGTTGTCATTTAAGGATTTGTTGCTTAAACACTAAAGTTGGGAGTAGGTAAAGATGAGCTAGGGCAGTGGTTCTCAAACTTTAGCACTTCTCATGAATAGTACTGACCATATAATTTGCGGGGCCCAAGGCAAAATGAAAATGTAGGACCCACTGTTTAAAGTATTGTGTCAAAAACTATTATTAAAAATTATTATGGTCAGGTGTGGTGGCTCATGCCTGTAATCCCAGCACTTTGGGAGGCCCATGTTGGTGGATCACGAGGTCAGGAGATTGAGACCATCCTGGCCAACATGGTGAAATCCTATCTCTACTAAAAACAGAAAAATTAACAGCGTGGTGGCATGCACCTGTAGTCCCAGCTACTCTGAGGAAGGAGAATGGCTTGAACTGAGGCAGAAGTTACAGTGAGCTGAGATTGTGCCGCTGCACTCCAGCCCAGTGACAGAGTGAGATTACGTCTCAAAAAATAATTACTATGAATTTCAAGAGAGCAACAGCAGAGGATCAAATCAAGTTTAGGGCCCTTCTGACTATGGACCTTTATGTGACAAAATAGGTTACAGGCCATGGAAGTGGCTGTTTATGTAAGACTCATCTAGTTAACTTGTTTTCAACATGAATTATTCATAGCACCACTCAGAGATTCAGATTCAGCAAGTCTGAGTAAGACCTGAGAATCTGCATTTTAACATGTACCCTAGGAAATTTAGAAGTTGTCATCAGCAGACTACACTTTAGGAAACACTAACCTAAAGAATTATCACATAGGACTAAAGTTACTCTGCAGGAAAGGGTCAACAGTTCAAGTTATAATGTCAAAAAGTTTATGCCTAATTTTGCCTAATCTGGTAGAGGAAGCATAGTGATCTGGAATAATAATGTTACTCTAAAACAGGACTGAACCAAGCAGAAGCCAAGGTAATCATCTACAAGATTAAATTTCCTGCATCGTATTAAATCTCAAAGGCTGTCACTATCAATGCTTCATTCTGATATTAATAACTTATGACCGATTGCTTCCAAACAAGAATCCTTTCCTCCAGAAGTGGTTAAATATTCAGGTTTACTCTATGCCAGTAGTGCTTATGCTGCCTTCACTTCCAAGTACCTATTCCTCTTGCTCTACTATTTAAGACCCAATTCAGACTTTATTTTATTATATAACTTTCCAAAGTTCCTAGAACTTACAGTTGGAAGATTGATTAGAAATCATCTATTACAAGATTCCACCAAGATGGCAGAATAGAAACAGCTCTCAGGCACAGTTCCCAGGGAGAGTGATGCAGAAGGCAAGTGATCTTTGCATTTCCAACCAGCATACCAAGTTCATCTCAATAGGACTGGTTGGACAGTGGGTGTAGCCCCAGGAGGGGAAGCTGAGGCAGGGTGGGGTGCTGCCTCACCCGGGAAATACAGCTGGCTGGAGGATCAGAAAGTATTCCCCTCTGGCACTCCAGTTCAGATACTGTACTTCTCCCACGGCCCTTGCAACCCACAGACCAGGAGATCCCATGGGGTTGACAAGCACTGTGAGTTACCAGTACAGATCTGAGCAGCTGCTCCGACCAGCAGCATGGGTTGTTGGCATGGATCTGGACAGACGTTTTGGCTGGTGCTGGGAGTGCCCACAAGGTGGAGCTTTCTGCATCCCAGAAAGAGGGGAAGCTGAAAGCAAGGAGACAGGTGACACAGCTTGGTGGGTCCCACCCCCACAAATACCAGCAAACCAAAGCCCTCTTGCTTGAGAGTTTTGCAGCCAGCATATCAGTTTGAGCTCGACCCTGGATGATTGAGCTTGGTAGGGGGAAGGGTATCTGCCATTGCTGAGGCAGTTCTAATCTCACCTGTGTAAACAAAAGCCAGAGGAAGCTTACACAGCAGCTGGACTGAGCCTATGGCAGCCCAGCCACACCTATGCAGGCAGACAAGAGACAGACTGTCTCCTCAAGTGGCTCCCTGATCCCTATACAACCAAAAATATGCCTCATATAGGAGAGCTCTAGCTGACATCTGACAGGTACCCTTCTGGGACAAAGCTACCAGAGGAAAGATCAGGCAGCAATCCATGGTGTTCTGCAGCTCCTGCAGGTGATTCCCAGGCAAGCAAGGTCTGGAGTGGACCTCCAGCAGTCCTTCACCAAAGAGGTCTGACTGTTAGAAGGAAAACTAAAAAACAAAAAGAAATAACTTCAACATCAACAGAAAGGATGTCCACTCAGAGACCCCATCTGAAATCACCAACTTCAAAGATCAAAGGTAGATAAATCCATGAAGATGGGAAGAAACTAGGGAAAAAAGGATGAAATCACCAAAGACCAGAATGCCACTCCTCCTCTAAGGGATCACAACTCCTCACCAGCAAGGGAACAAAACTGGATGGAGATTGAGTTTGATGAATTGAGAGAAGCAGGCTTCAGAAGGTGGGTAATAACAAACTTCTCTGAGCTGAAGGAATATGTTCTAACCCAATGCAAGGAAACTAAAAATCTTGAAAAAATGTTAGACAAAATGCTAACTAGAATAACCAGCTTAGAGAAGAATGTAAATGACTTGACAGAGACAAAAAACACAGCACAAGAACTTCACAAAGCATACCAAGTTTCAATAGCTGAATCGATCAAGCAGAAGAAAGAATATCAGAGATTGAAAATCAATTAAATGAAATAAAATGAGAAGGCAAGATTAGAGAAAAAAAGAGTGAAAAGAAATGAACAAAGCCTCCAAGAAATACAGGATTACGTGAAAAGACCAATTCCACACTTGATCAGTGTACCTGAATGTGACAGACAGAATGAATCCAAGCTGGAAAACACCCTTCAGGATATAATCCAGGAGAACTTCCCCAACCTAGCAAGGCAAACCAACATTGAAATTTAGGAAATACAGAGAACACAACAAAGATACTCCTCAAGAAGAGCAACCCCAAAGTACATAATCGTCAGATTCACAAGGGTTGAAATAAAATAAAAAAAATGGTAAGGGCAGCCAGAGAGAAAGGTCGGGTCACCCACAAAGGGAAGCTCATCAGAATCACAGCGGATCTCTCAGCAGCAACCCTACAAGCCAGAAGAAAGTGAGGGCCAATATTCAACATCCTTAAAGAAAAGAACTTTCAACCCAGAATTTCATATCCAGCCAAACTAAGCTTCATAAGTGAAGGAGAAATGAAATCCTTTAAGGGCAAGCAATTGCTGAGAAATTTCATCACCAGTGGAACTGCCTTATAAGAGCTCTTGAAGGAAGCACTAAACATGGAAAGGAACAACCAGTACCAGCCACTGCAAAAACGTATCAAATGGTAAAGACCAACGATGCAATGAAGAAACTGTGCCAACTAACAAGCAAAACAACCAGCCAGTAACAAAATGACAGGATCAAATTCACATATAACAATATTAAAGTTAAATATAAACACCCTAAATGCCCCAGTCAAAGACACGGACTGGCAAATGGGATAAAAAGTCAAGACCGATCTGTGTGCTGTATTCAGGAGACCCATCTTACATGCAAAGACACACATAGACTCAAAATAAAGAGATGGAAGAAGATTTACCAAGCAAATATAAAGCAAAAAGAAGCAGGGGTTGCAATCCTAGTCTCTGATAAAACAGACTTTAAGTCAACAAAGCTCAAAAGAGACAAAGAAGGGCATGACATAATGTTAAAGGATCAATGCAACATGAAAAGCTACCTATCCTAAATGTATATGCAACCAATACAGGACACACACAGCCAATACATAGATACATAAAGCAAGTTCTTAATGTCCTACAAAGAGACTTAGACTCCCTCACAATAATAGTGGGAGACTTTAACACTCCACTGTCAATATTAGACACATTAACAAGACAGAAAATCAGCAAGGATATCCAGGGCTTAAATGCAGATCTGGACCAAGCAGACCTAATAGACATCTACAAAACCCTCCATCCCAAATCCACAAAATATACATTCTTCTCAGCACCATATTCGCACTTACTCTAAAACTGACCACATAATTGGAAGTAAATCACTTCTTAGCAAATGCAAAAGAATGGAAATCATAACAAACAGTCTCTCAGACTACAGTGCACTAAAATTAGAACTCGGGATTAAGAAACTCACTCAAAACTACACAACTACATGGAAACTGAACAACTTGCTCCTGAATGACCACTAGATAAACAATGAAATGAAGGCAGAAATAAAGATGTTCTTCAAAACCAATGAAAACAAAGACACAATGTACCAGAATCTCTGGGACACATTTAAAGCAATGACTAGAGGGAAATTTATAGCAATAAATGCCCATATGAGAAGCAAGGAAGGATCTAAAATTGACACCCTATCATCAAAATTGAAAGAGCTAGAGGAGCAATATCAAAAAAACTCAAAAGCTAGCAGAAGACAAGAAATAACTAAGAGCAGAGTAGAACTGAAGGAGACAGAGACACCAAAAAAACTTCAAAAAAATCAATAAATCCAGGAGGTGGTTTTTTGAAAAGATCAATAAAATAGACAGACTGCTACCCAGACTAATTAAAAAAGAAAAGAGAGAAGAATCAAATAGATGCAATAAAAAATGATAAAAGGGATATCACCACTAATTCTACAGAAATACAAACTACCATCAGAGATTACTACAAACAACTCTATGCACATAAACGAGTAAATCTGGAATAAATGGATAAATTCCTGGACACTTACAACCTCCTAAGACTAAACCAGGAAGAAGTTAAATCCCTGAATAGGCCAATAACAAGGTCTAAAGTTGAGGCAGCAATTAATGGCCTACCAATCAAAAAAAGTCCAGGTCCAAATGGGTTCACAGCCAAATTCTACCAGACATACAAAGAGGAGTTGGTACCATTCCTTCTGAAACAATTTCAAACAATACAAAAAGAGGGAATCCTCCCTAACTCATTTTATGAGACCAACATTATCCTGATACCAAAACCTAGCAGAGATGCAACTAAAAGAGAAGACATCGGGCCAATATCCATGATGAACATCGATGCAAAAATCTTCAGTAAAATACTGGCAAACTGAATGCAACAAAAGTCTTATCCACCGCGATCAAAACGCTTATCCATCATGATCAAGTAGTCTTCATCCCGGGGATGCAAGGCTGGTTCAACATACGCACATGGAGGCAGCAAACCACCATGGCATGTGTACCTATGCAACAATCCTGAAAGATCTGCACATGTACCCTAGAACTTAAAGAACAATTTAAAAATTAATAAATAAAAAATTTAAAAAAGAAATTATCTAGTACAATGCTTTTGTCTATAGATGATAAAATCAAGGACAAGAAATGTAATAATTTGTTTAAAATTACAGTGTCAGTGGACAAAAAAAGGACCAGACTCAAACTCAAAGCCACCCCCTTGATTGATAACACCATGCTTTTTCCATTGTAGCACACTATTCCCTTTAATATCTCTCTTCTCAAATCCTATACTATATACTCATTCATGTATGCACTTATTCATTCAACAAATATTTATTGGGGATCTACTTTTTTCCAGGTTATGATCTGGGAAAATATGAAATTGGTGTGATCCCTGCTATCATGTAGCTTATTTTAACTAATGCTATTATCTTTTCCATTTATTTTACACACTTCTCAGTGTTTTGTACTGCTATGGAATCTTTAGTATTTATACCTGTATACACAATTAAACTTTGTACTTGAAGACAATCATTTTGGTTTGTTTTTTCCTACATTGCCTAGAAAATGCTATTGGTAATTCTTCATTGTATGGGGCTGTCCTATGACCTAAAGGGTATTTAATAGCTCTGGCTTCCACATCCTAATTTCAATAGAATCTCAGGCATTGTGACAATTCAAACTGCCCCCATACATTTCTGCCCTCTGATATGGGGTACAGATTCATTTCCCCAGTTGGGCAGAATCATCTCTGTATTAGCAAACTCTTCTCAGTTGAGAAATATTGCCCTAGTACAATGTTTTACATATACTATTCATAAAGTATTTTCTTGTATCAGACAAGATAGAGAAACTCCAAGGCAAATTTCATAGATGATATAAAAACTCACAGAATAAAGAGTGAACCAAATATTGAACCTCATGAGAAATAACAGAATATAAAACAATTTGCTTGCTATAGGCTATTGCTAGCAATACAAGATGTAAGAGTAGTGGTATTCCCACATTTGTTTAGGTTCTTCAAAAATAATCAATTTACAATTTGAATTTGAACAAATTAGAATTAAAACAGCCTGCAATGTTCAGTAATTACACCCTCCAAGCTTCTCCTTTAAACTTTATCTTCTTCCTCCCTTCTGTTTTGGAGGAACTAACATCTAAACCAATTTTCAAGGAAAAGCTACATCTAAACCCTCGGCCCTATTCTCTAGAACTTTCTCAATAGAATCACTATTACTCTTACTAATAATAACTCTACCAAATAAAAAAGACCAAACATTAATAATCATTTATCACAGTCCTGTACTCTGATGTAGATGTAGATACATTTCTAATTATATTTCCACAAATGTTATTTGATTTGATTTTTATACCAATTCTAGAAGGAGGATATAGTCAACATGATCCTTCTGATTTTACAGATGAGGAAAGTTTGGACCAAAACAACGGTTTGTGTATAAACATATATCTGAAAAATGTCAGAGCCGGCATATAAACACTACTCTCTTGGCTATAAATTCCACAATCTTTCCAACATATTTCCTAATGTATCCCCATTTTCTTGAATTTCCAGTCTTTTCTACAGCATTGGTAACTTCTTCTCACACCCCAAAATATGTTTAAATGTCACTATTTAAAAAACAAAAGAAACAAATAAATCTATACTCTGCCTGCCTTTTTTAAAAACTCTATCTCTTTACATTACCAAAAACTGAATGAAAGAATAGTTTATTATTTTACACCACTTGGCCATTTTTAAATCTATAACAATCACCACTCAGTCCCAACAACTCTACTAAAGTTGCTTTCAGTAAGTTTACCAATAATTTTTGATCATTGAATGCTGTGGACTCTGCATAGTTCTCTAAATACTCAGCCTTTCTACAGCAGTTAACACAAGTACCAATACCATCTCCCTTATTGAAATATTCTCCTCCTTTGGCTATCATGAAACTACACTCTCCTAGTTTTCTTCATACATATTTTTCCATTAAGCTTAGTTTCTTTAGCCCTAACCTCTTCCTCTGCTTAGCCTTTAAATGTAGACAGAATGCAAAGCTCTGCCGTTATTGTAGTCTACATTCCTTACCTTAGTTACTCTCATCCTTTCACATGGCTCCTATCATCACCTCTCCACAGATGAATATAGACATTTCATTGTTTTTTACCTTTAAATATATGTTTCATATTTCTCCATAAATGGTTAGAAATAAATGATTTTGTGGATTTTCAAATTTACCTTCCGCTCATCTCATCTCCCTCTCTTGTGATGCCTAAGTTATTATTAATCTTATTTTAGATGGATTTTCAAAGTCTCGTTGATATTATCCTTGCAATACCTTCATATTTCTATACAAATTGACAATCCCACAGCCTTAGTCCAGGCCTTTAAAAACTTTGAACTGTGCTGTCTATGAGATAATCATACTGTTACCTCTCTTGCAGGACTACCTTTGGGTCAAACTAAGTGACATATGTGAAAGGTAATTAAAATTTACAATGCAAATGGCCATTAAGATTCATAGATTTTTAATGTTCACTTTGATATTTCCCTTATTTTCAATAAAAATTATTTAATAAAAAGCATTATAAGTTATAATTTGGTTGAAGCATAAATTTAAAACAAGGTAGTTTTCTTTCCTTTTTACATTATTAGCTTTCATCAAATGATTGCAAACTTCATTATATTCTGGGGAAAAATTTTTGAAAAGATAGCCAATCACTGGGGTTGTTAGCAAAAAAAAAATTAGGAGATCTAAGAAGTTATCTGATATCCTGTTGTATTAGTTAGGGTTCCTTAGAGGGATAGAACTAATAGGAGAGAGAGGGAGAGAGAGAGAAAGACACAGAGAGAGAGAGAGAGACAGAGACAGAGATGAGACAGAGACAGAGAGACAGAGAAGGGTTTATAAAGTATCACCTTACATAATCACAAGGTCCCACAATAGGCTATCTGGAAGCTTGAAGAGCAAGAACCAGTTCGAGTCTCAAAACTGAAGAACTAGGAGTTTGATGTTTCAGGGCAGAAAGCATCCAGCACAGGAGAAAGGACTCCCTATTTAATAAATGGTGCTGGAATAACTGGAAAACCTTATGCAGAAAACTGTAACTGGATCCCCTTCCTACACCATAAATGAAAAACAACTCAAGATAAATTAAAGACTTCAATACAAAATGCAAAACTATAGATGGAAACTTAGGCAATACCATTTAGAACATATGCATGGGTGAGGAATTCATGATGAAAATGCCAAAAACAGCTACCACAAAAACAAAAATGGACAAATGGAATCTAATTAAACTAAAGAGCTTCTGCACAGCACAAAAACTTGGTATATACCCAAAGGATTAGAAATTGTTCTATTCTAAAGACACATGCACGTGTATGTTCACTGTGGCATTGTTTATAATAGCAAAGACCTGGAACCAACCCAAATGCCCATCAATGACAGACTGCACAAGGAAAATGTGGCACATATACATTGTGGAATACTATGCAGCCATAAAAAACAATGAGTTCATGTCCTTGGTAGGGACATGGATGAATCTGGAAACCATCATTCTCAGCAAACTGACACAAGAACAGAAAATCAAACACTGCATGTTCTCACTCATAGGTGGCTGTTAAACAATGAGAACACAAGGACACAGGGAGGGAGAATCACACACTGGGGTATGTTGGGGGGGCTAGGGGAGGGACAGAAGGGGGTGGGAAGGTTGGGGAGGGATAACATAAGGAAAAATGCAAGATGTAGGTGACGGGGGGATGAAAGAAGCAAATCACTTTGCCATGTAAGTACCTATGCAACAACCCTGCATGATCTATACATGTACCCCAGAACTTAAAGTACAATAAAAAAAAATTTTAAGATACTCCAAAAAAAGAAAGAAGGAAAAAGAAACTAACATCAGAGTGAACAGACAACCTACAGAATGGGAGAATATTTTTGTACTCTATCCATCTGACAAAAGTCTAGTATCCAACATCTACAAGGAACTTAAACAAATTAACAAGAAAATAACAGACAACACCAGTAAAAAGTGGTCAAATCTCTTTAGTTTAATTAGATTCCAATTGTCTATTTTGGCTTTTGTTGCCACTACTTGTTGTATTTTAGTCATGAAGTATTTGCCCATGCCTATGTCCTGAATTGTATTGCCTAGGGTTTCTTCTAGGGTTTTTATGGTTTTAGGTCTTACATTTAAGTCTTTAGTTCATCTTGAGTTAATCTTTGTATACAGAGGAGTTGAACAATGATAACACATGGACACAGGGAAAGAAACATCACATACCGGTGCCTTTCGGGGAAGTGGGGGTCTTGGGGAGGGATAGCAGTAGGATCCCTTATGAACAAGCAACTGCTGAGAGATTTTTTTCACCACCAGGCATGCCCTAAAAGAGCTCCTGAAAAAAAGCACAAAATATCGAAAGGAACAACCAATACCAGCAACCACAAAAACATACCAAACTGTAAAGACCATTGACATATGAAGAAATTGCATTAACTAATGGGCAGAACAACCAGATAGCATCAAATGCCAGGATCAAATTCACATATAACAATATTAACCTTAAATGTAAATGGACTAAATGTCCCAATCAAAAGACACAGGCTGACAAATTAAATAAAAGTCAAGACCCATTGGTGTGCTGTTTTCAGGAGATCTACCTCATGTGCAAAGACACACATAGGCTCAAAATAAAGGGATGTAGGAAGATTCACCAAGCAAATGGAGAGCAAAAAAAAGCAGGAGTTGCAATCCTAGTCTCTGATAAAACAGACTTTAAACCAGCAAAGATCAAGAGAGACAAAGAAGGGCATTGCATAATAGTAAAGGGATTAATGCAACAAGAAGAGCTAACTATCTTAAATTTATATGCACTCAACACAGGAGCACCCAGATACATAAAGTAAGTTCTTAATGACGTGCAAAGAGACTTAGATTCTATGCAGTAATAGTGGGAGACTTTAACACCCCACAGTCAATACTAGACAGATCAAGGAGACAGAAAATTAACAAGGAAATCCAGGACTTGAACTCAGAACTAAACAAAGTGGATCTAATAGACATCTACAGAACTCTCCACCTCAAATCCACAAAATATACATTCTTCTCAGCACCACAATGCAATTATTCTAAAATTGACCACATAACTGGAAGTAAAACACTCCTCAGCAAATGCAAGAGAACAGAAATCATAATAAACAGCCTCTCAGACCACAGTGCAATCAAAGTAGAACTCAGGATTGAGAAACTCACACAAAGCTGCACAACTACATGGAAACTAAACAACCTGCTCCTGAATGACTACTGGATAAACAACAAAATGAAGGTAGAAATAAAGATGTTCTTCAAAACTAATGAAAATGAAGACACAACATACCAGAATCTCTATACACATTTAAAGCAGTGTCTAGAGAGAAATTTATAGCAATAAATGCCCACATGAGAAGTGAGGAAAGATGTAAAATCCAAACACTACTGTGAAAATTAAAAGAACTAGAGGAGCAAGATTAAACAAATTCAAAAGCTAGCAGAAGACAAAAAATAACTAACATCAGAGCAGAACTGAAAGAGACAGACACACAAAAAAACCCTTCAAAAAAATCAATAAATTCAGGACCCAGTTTTTTTAAAAGATCAACAAAATAAACAGACTACTAGCCAGACTAATACAAAAGAAAAGAGAGAAGATTCAAACAGATGCAATTAAAAATGACAAAGGGGATATCACCACCAATTCCACAGAAATACAAACTACAATCAGAGATTACTACAAACACCTCTATGAACATAAACTAGCAGATCTGGAAGAAATGGATAAATTCCTGGATACTTACACCCTCCCAAGACTAAACCAGGAAGAAGCTGAATCCCTGAGTAGACCAATAACAAGGTCTGAAGTTGAGGCAGCAATTAATAGCCTACATCCAAAAAAAAAGTCCAGAAAAAGATGGGTTCACAGCCGAATTCTACGAGAGGTACAAAGGAGGAAATGGTACCACTCCTTCTGAAACTATTCCAACAATACATAAAAAGGGAATCCTCCCTAACTCATTTTATGAGACCAACATCTTCTTGATACCAAAACCTGGCAGAGATGCAACTAACAAAGAAAATTTCAGGCCAATATCCATGATGAATATTGATGTAAAGATCTTCAATAAATACTGGCAAACCGAACACAACAGCACATCAAAAAGCTTATTCATCACGATCAAGTAGGCTTCATCTCAGGAATGCAAGGCTAGTTCAACATACACAAATCTATAAATGTAATCCATCACATAAACAGAACCAAAGATAGAAACCACATGATTATCTCAATACATGCAGAAAAGACCTTCAACAAAATTCAACAGCCCTTTATGCTAAAAACTCTCAATAAACTAGGCATCGATGGATCATACCTCAAAAAAAATAAGACGTATTTATGACAAACCCACAGCCAATATCATACTGAATGGGCAAAAACTGGAAGCATTCCCTTTGAATACTGGCACAAGACAAGGATGCCCTCTCTCACCACTCATATTCAACATAGTATTGGAAGTTCTGGCTAGGGCCATCAGGTAAGAGAAAGAAATAAAGTGTATTCAATAGGAAGAGAGGACATCAAATTGTCCCTGTTTGCAGATGACATGATTGCATATTTAGAAAACCCCATTATCTCAGCCCAAATTTCCTTAAGCTTATAAGCAACTTCAGCCATGTCTCAGAATAAAACATCAATGTGCAAAAATCATAAGCATTCCTATACACAAGTAATAGACAAACAGAGAGCCAAATCATGAGTGAACTCCCATTCACAATTGCTACACAGAGAATAAAATACCTAGGAATACAAATAACTGGAATGTGAAGAACCTCTTCAAGAAGAACTACAAATCACTGCTCAAGGAAATAAGAGAAGACACAACCAGATGGAAAAACATTTCATGCTCATGGTTAGGAAGAAATAATATCATGAAAATGGCCATAGTGACCAAAGTAATTTATACATTCAAAGCTATCCCCATCAAGCTACCAAAGACTTTTCTTTCAGAAGTGGAAAAAACCATCTTAAATTTTGTATGGAACCAAAAATGAGCCTGCATAGCCAAGACAATCCTAAGCAAAAAAAAAGAAAAAGAAAAAAAAAGCTGAAGGCATCAGGCTACCTGACTTCAAACTATATTACAATGCTACATTAATCAAAACAGCATGGTACTGGTACCAAAACAGAGATACAGACCAATGGAACAAAACAGAGGCCTCAGAAAGAACACCACACAACTACAACCATCTGGTCTTTGACAAATCTGACAAAAACGAGCAATGGGGAAAGGATTCCCTATTTAATAAATGGTGTTGGGAAAACTGGCTAGCCATATGCAGAAAGCTGAAACTGAACCCGTTCCTTACACCTTATACAAAAATTAACTCCAGATGGATTAAAGATTCAAACATGAGGCCTAACACCATAAAAATTCTAGAAGAAAACTAGGCAATACCACTCAGGACACAGGCATAGTCAAGGACTTCAAGACTAAAACACCAAAAGCAATGGCAACAAAAGCCAAAATAGACAAATGGGATCTAATTAAACTGAAGAACTTCTGCACAGCCAAAGAAACTATCAATAGAATGAACCAGCAACCAAAAGAATGGGAAAAAAATGTTTGCAATCTACCCATCTGACAAAGGGCTAAATCAATGGACAAGTTAAACAAATTCACAATTAAAAAAAAAAAAAAACATCAAAAAGTGGGAAAAGGATACAAACAGACACTTTTCAAAAGAACACATTTATGCAGCCAACAAACATATAAGAAAAAGCTCATCACTGATCATTAGAGAAATTAATATCAAAACTACATTGAGATATCACCTCACACTAGTTAGAATGGTGATCATCAAAAAATCTGGAGACAATAGATGCTGGAGAGGATGTGGAGAAATAGGAACACTATTACACTGTTGGTGGGAGTGTAAATTAGTTCAACCATTGTGAAAGACAGTGCTGAACTAGAAATAGGCATACTATTTGACCCAGGAATCCCATTACTCGGTATATACTCAAAGGATTATAAATCATTCTATTATAAAGACAAATGCAAACATACATTTATTGTGGCACTGTTAACAACAGCAAAGACTTGGAACCAACTCAAATGCCCATCAATGATTGACAGGATAAAGAAAATGTGGCACATACATACCATGGAATACCATGCAGCCATAAAAAAAGATGAGTTCCTGTCCTTTGTAGGGATGTGAATGAAACTGGAAACCATCAATTCTCAGCAAACTAACACAAGAACAGAAAAACAAACACCGCATGTTCTCACTTATAAGTGGGTGTTGAACAATGAAAACACATGGACACAGGGAGGGGTAAATCACACACTGAGGTCTGAGGGGGCTAGCAGAGGGATAGGAGGGGGTAAGGAGGTTGGGGAGGGATAGCATTAGGAGAAATACCTAATGTAGATGACAAGGTGATGGACACAGCAAGCCACCACCATGGCATGTGTATATCTATGTAACAAACTTGCACGATCTGCATATGTACCCCAGCACTTAAAGTATAATAAAAAAAAGAAAACCAAAAATAAAAATAGAAATGAAAAAACTTGTTCAAGCAGGAAAAAAAGAAATAATCATAAATAAATCAACTTCATGAGCATAATAAGAAATTGATCTAAAGATCCAATGCAATTCCAAACAAAATCTTAACAGGTTATTTGTATATATGTGTTTCTGTGTGTCTCTGCGTGCATCTGTGTTTAACTGATATAACAAAGGACCAAAGAATAGTCAAGGCAGACCAGAAGAATAAGGTGGAAAGACGTGTCCTGCCAAATTTTATCACTTATTATAAAACTATAATAATGAAGACAACCTGATACTGCAAATCAATGAAACAAAATGGACAATCCACAATAGACTTATGTGTATGTGGAAACTTCTTCTATGATAAAACAAATATCACAAATCAGTTGAAGGAAATAGACCATGCTTTAAAAGGTGCAGGGATAAATGGTAATACATATGGAAAGAAAAAAGGAAGTGATGATATTCAAAAGACATATAATCCAAAAAGGGTTACTATCCAAATATCTGAAGAACTCCAAATACTCAGAAAGAAAATACAGCCATATCAATAGAAAATATGAAGAGGACGCAGATAGGCATTTTATTGCAGATGAAATACTAATGTCCCGTGAACACACTAAATGATGCCAAATCTCATATGTACTCAAAAGAAAGCTTAGTAAAGCCAAATGAAATACCACTACAAACCCATCAGATTAGAAATATTAAAAATATATACAACAAACATCAAATGTGGGGCCGGGTGTGGGGGCTCATGCCTGTAATCCCAGCACTTTGGGAGAATGACAGGGGCAGGTCTCCTGAGGTCAGGAGTTCAAAGCCAGCCTAGCCAACATGGTGAAACCCCATCTCTACTAAAAATACAAAAGTTAGCCAGGCATGGTGGTGCAGGCCAGCTACTCCGGAGGCTGAGGCAGGAGAATCACTGGAACTTGAGAGGTGAAAGTTGCAGTGAGCCAAGATTGCACTGCTGCACTCTAGCCTGGGCCAGAGGGTGAGCTTCTGTCTCAAAAAAAAAAAAGTCAAGTTTTGGAAAGGTTGTAAAGCACAGTAACTCTCATATACTGCTAGTGAAAGTGTACACAGGTAAAAAACAGTTTGGGAAGTAATTTGGCATTACTTAGTAAATCTGAGAATACACAGCTACAATTCAGCAACTCTACTCTTCGGTACATAGTCTGAGGATACACTGCACAGGTGCACACACTCATATACACACCACAAAGTTTAAAATGTTCATTGCACCTATCTTAGGCCAGATCCCTTGGAAAATAGAAACTATGCCAAAAGTTTTTGTGCTCAGGCTTTGTTGGGAGATGCAATCACAGGAAAGCAGAAGTGATTTAAAAAAATAGTGAAGTGAATTATCTAAAATATATCATATAAAGTGCTCTTCAAAAGTAAGGTGATGAAGGCAGAACAAGATAGTAGAACAGAAAGCTTCATGGATCATGTCCCCCTCAACAAGGACACCAATTTGACAACTACACAGAAAAATATACCTTGATGAGAACCAAAAATCAGGGAAGCACTCATAGTACCTCGTTTTAACTTCGTGTCACTGAAAGAGGCACTGAAGAGATAGAAAAAACAGTTCTGAATTGCTGTTGCCTCCAATGACTCCCCCAACTCCTGGCAGCAGCAACGTTGCTGCTGAACCAGAAAGGATCTCTGGGTGCTGAAGGAGAGGGAACACAGCAATTGTGAGGCACTAAACTCAGTGGCGTCCTGTTAAAGCAGAAAGAAAAACCTGACGAAAGTCAGCTGACACCCGTCCAGGGAAAGAGAATCAAGCCCTAGCCAAAGGGGAATCGCCCATCCCAGCTGTCTGAACTTGAGTCCCTGAAAACCTCACTACCAGGTGCAACAGCACTCTCTGCCTTCAAGTAAACTTAAAGGTATTTAGGCCATAAGTACTGAAACTCTTAGGTAAGTCCTAGCGCTGAAGTAGGCCCAGAGTCCATGCACTGGGGTGTGGGGGCGGAGGGAGGAATGCCACATTCTGAGACACCAGCTGGGGCAGCCAAGGGAGTGCTGGCATCACTCCTTGCTTAACCCCAGGCTGCACAATTTGCAGCTCCAAAACAGAACCCCTTCTGCTTGAGGAGAGGACTGGAAAGATTTGGGAGGACTTTGTCTTGCATCTAGATACTAACTCAGGCACAGCATGATAGGGCACCAGTCAGAGTCATGAGGCCCCTATTCAAAGCCCACACTCCCAGAAGACATTTCTAGACACACCCTAGGCCAGAAAAATACCTGCTGCCTTGAAGGAATGGACCCAGTCCTGGAGGCATTCATCATCTGCTAACTGAAAAGTCCTTGGGCCATGAATAACCACCAGCAACACCCAAGTGCTACATCAAGGGCTTTGGATGAGCCTCTGAGATTTGCTGGCTTCAGGTGAGATTCAACACATTACCAGCTGTGGTGAATATGGGGTAAAACTCCTTCTGCTTGAGAAAAGCAGAGGGAAAAGCAGAGGAGACTTTGCATCACACCTTAAGGACCAGCACACCTGCAGCAAGGTAGGGCAATAAATGGGCTCTTGGGGTCCCCAATTCAATGACTTTACTCTTGGGCAGCATTTCTGGGACTGCCCTGGGCCAGAGGGGAGCCCAATGCCCTGAAGAGTGAGTCCTACTCCAGGAAGCATGTACCACAAGCTGACTTATAAGACTTTGAGCCCTAAGGGTATACTATTGGACATCTGTGAGTACACCTAATGGCCTGGGGTGGTGGTGGCTACAAACCAAGGCTCCTCTGCCTTTGGAAAGGGGAGTGAAGAGTGGGAAGGACTCCATCTTGTGGTTTGAGTGCCAGCTCAGCTGCAATACAATATAATACCAGGTAGACTTCTAAGGGTTTTGACTAGTCCCTGACTCCCAGATGGCACTTCTGGACCCACCCAGAACCTGGGGAACCTTGTTGCCCTGAAGGAAAAAACACAGGGCTGGCTATCTTGGCCACCATCTGATTGTAGATCCCCAGGGCATGCAGCAAACATAAGTAGTAGCTATAGAGTGGTTATAGCAGGCCTTGGGTGAGACTTAGTGCTGTGCTGGCTTCAGATATGATCCAGCACAGTCACATTCATTTTGGCCACAGGAGTGCACTCTTGTCACTCCATCCCAACCTTTAGGTGTCTCAGGACAAAAGAGAGACTCTGTATGTTTGGGAGAAAGTAAGGAAAAGAACAAGAGCCTCCTCCTGGTAATCTAGAGAATTATCCCAGATCTTGTCCAAGACCTTCAAATCAGTACCTCTATGAGTTTGCAAGAACCACAGCATTACTGGGCTTGGGGTGCCCCGTAAAGCAGATTTAGCTTAGATCACAATACCCAAGTCCTTGCACATATCTGAAAAGCTTTTCTAAAATGCACAGGTACAAACAAGCCCAGACAGTGAAGACTAAAATAAATACCTAACATTATAATGCCTAGACACTGAAGAATATGTACAAGCATTAATACCACTCAGGAAAACATAACCTCAACAAATAAAATAAATAAGTCACCAGGGACCAATCATGGAGAAACAAAGACATGTGACCTTTCAGACAGAAAATTCAAAATAGATGTGTTGAGGAAACTCTATGAAATTTAACATCACACACAGAAAGAATTAGGGATTATATCAGAGAAATGTAACAAAGAAATTAAAATAATTAAAAAGAATCAAGCAGAAACTCTAGAGCTGAGAAATGCAATTGGCATACTGAGGAATGCATCAGAGTAATTTAATAACAGAATTAATAAAGCAGAAGAAAGAATTAGTGAGCTTGAAGACAGCCTATTTGAAAACAAAGGAGACAAAAGAAAAAAAGAGTAAACAACAATGGAGCATGCCTACAGAATCTAGAAATTAACCTCAAAAGGCCAAATCTAAGAGATACTGACCTTAAAGAAGAGGTAAAGAAAGAGATAGGGGTAACAATAGGGAACTACCCAAACCTACAGAAGAATATGATTATCCAAATACAAGGTAATAAAACACCAAGCAGATTTAACTCAAAAACGTATACCACAAGGCGTTTAACAATCAAACTTCCAAAGGTCAAGGATAAAGAAAAGATCTAAATGCAACAAGAGACAAGAAACAAATAACAGTATGTCTTGCAGCAGACATCTCAGTGAAAATATTACACACCAGGAAAGAATGACATATTTAAATTACTGAAAAAAAAAATCTTTTACTCTAGAATAGTGTATCTGGCAAAACATCCTTCAAACACGAAGGTGAAATAAAGACCTACCCAGACAAACAAAAACGGAGAGATTTTATCAATACCAGACGGGTCCTACAAAAAATGCTACAGGGAGTATGTTAACAAGAAAGAAAAAAACATTAATGAGCAATAAATAATCACCAACAGTTACTAGTTTCATTGATAATACTAAATATACAGAAAACCAGAATATTATAACACTGTAGCTGTGGTGTGTAAACTATGCTTATCCTAAGCAGAAAGACTAAATGAGAAACAATTAAAAAATAATAACTGCAACATATGTTCAAGATCTAGTACAATAAGATATAAACCAAAACAACAAAAAATTTCAAAGCAAGGTAGAACAAAGTTAAAACCTACACGTTTCTTAGCAGTCTTTTTGGTGGTTGTTTGCTTGTTCATACAAACAGTATTAAGTTGTATCAGCTTAGAATAAATTAGATAGTATTTGTAAGTCTCATGGTAACCTCAAACCAAAACACTTACAATAGTTACACAAAAAATAAAAAGGAAGAAAATGAATCATATAACCAAAGAAAACTGCCATTACTAGAGAACAACAGGATGGACAGAAAGAAGAAAGAGAAGACCAGAAAACAAATAAGTAAATGGTGTAAATGGACTAAACTCTCCAATCAAAGACACAAAGTGGCTGAATGGATGAAAATAACAAGATCCCATGATGTGTTACCTACAAGAAACACACTTCACTTATAAAGACACACATCAACTGAAAATAAAGGAATGTAAAAAGATACTGCAAGTCAATTGAAACCATAAAAAAGAAGTCACTATATATCAGATAAAGTAGATTTTAGGACAAAAACTATAAGAGGAGACAAAGAAGGTCACTATATAATGATAAAGGGGTCATTTCAGCAAGAAGATATAACAATTTTAAATATATTTGCACCCAATACTGGAACACCCAGTTATATAAAGCAAATATTATTAGTGCTAAAGAGAGAGATAAGCCCCACTACAATAAGAGCAGGAGAATTCCACACCCTACTTTCAGCATTGGACAGATCTTCCAGAGAGAAAATCAACAAAGAAACACCAAAGTCTGTACTACAGACCACATGTATATAATAGATATTTACAAAACATTTTATCCAATGGCTGCAGAATAAAAATTCTTTTCCTCGGCACATGGATCATTCTCAAAAACAGACCATAGGTTAGGTCAGAAATAATTCATAAATTATTCCAAAACATTGAAAGAATATCAAGCATCATCTCTGACCACAATATAATAAAACTAGAAATTAATAACAAGAGCAACTTTGTACACTATACAAATACATGGAAATTAAACAATATGCTCCTGAATGACAAGTAGGTCAGTGAAGAAACTAAGAAGAAATTTGGGAAAAAAATTTGAAAAAAAAAATAATGGAAATACAACATACCAAACCTATGGGATATAGCAAAAGCCGTACTAAGAGGCAAGTTTATAGCTATAAGGAACTACATCAAAAAAGACAAAAAAAACTTGAACAATGGGCTGGGCATGGTGGCTCACGCCTGTAATCCCAGCATTCTGGGAGGCTGAGCTGGGCGGATCGCCTGAGGTCAGGAGTTCAAGACCAGCCTGGCCAACATGGTGAAACCCTGCCTCTACTAAAAATACAAAAATTAGCTGGGTATGGTGGCACACACGTGTAATCCCAGCTACTCAGGAGGCTGAGGAAGGAGAATTGCTTGAACCTGGGAAGTGGAGGTTGCAGTTAGCTGAGATTGCACCATTGTACTCCAGCCTGGGCAACAGAGTGAGACTCTGTCTCAAAACAAACAAACCAAACAAACTTGAACAATGTAAAATGCATCTTAAGGAACTAGAAAATCAAACACAAACCAAACCAAAAATTAGTAAAAGAAAAAATAATAAAGATCAAAGAAGAAATAAATGAAATTGAAATGAGAAAAACAATACAAAATATCATTAAACAAAAAATTTTTTGTTGAAAAGATAAACAAAACTGACAAACATTTAGCCAGACTAACCAAGAAAAACAGAGAGACAATCCAAACAAATAAAATCAGAAATGAAAAAGGAGACAGTACAACTGATACTGCAGAAATTCAAAGGATCATTTGTGGCTACTATGAGAAACTATATGCCAGTAAATTGGAAGAGCTTCAAGAAATGGACAAATTCCTAGACACATACAACCTAACAAGATTGAACCAGGAAGAAATCCAAAACCTGAACAGACAAATTAGTAATGAGATTAAGTAATGAGATTGAAGTCATAATAAAAACTCTCCCAGTAAAGAAAAGCCTGGGACCTGATGGCTTTACTGCCAAATTCTACAAATCATTTAAAGAATAATACCAATCCTACTCAAACTATTCCAAAACATAGAGAAGAAAATACTTCCAAACTCATTCTACAAGGCCATATTACCCTGATACGAAAACCAAAAAAAGATACATTAAAAAAAGAACTATAGTTCAAGATATCTGATAAATATTGATGCAAAATATCTTCAACAAAATACTAACAAACTGAATTCAACAATACATTAGAAAGACCATGCCTCATGACCAAGAGGGAATTATTCTAGGGATGCAAAAATGTTTCAACATATGCAAATCAATGTGATACATCATATCAACAGAATAAAGCACAAACACCATATGGGCATTTCAGTTGATGCTGAGAAAACACTTATTAAAATTCAACATCCTTTCATAATAAAAAGCCCTCAGAAAACTGATTAGAAGGAACATGCCTCAACATAATTAAAGCCATATATGACAGAACCACAGCTAATGTCATACTAAATGGGGAAAACTGAAAGCCTTTCCTCTAAGATCTAAAATACAGCCAGAATGCTTCCTGTCATCACTATTATTCAGCATAGTACTGGAAGTCCTAGCTAGAGCAATCAAACAAGAAAAAGATATAAAGGGCATCCAAATTGGAAATGAAGAAGTCAAATTAGCCTTCTTTGCAAATAATATGATCTTATATTTGGAAAAATCTACAGACTCCACAAGAAAACTATTAGAACTAATAAATTCAGTTAAGCTAGAGGATACAAAATCAACATACAAAATTTAGTAACAGTTCTATAAGCCAACAGTGAACAATATAAAAGAGAAATAAAAGGCTGAGTGTAGTGGCTCATGCCTGTAATCCCAGCACTTTGGGAGGCTGAGACAGGCAGATCATTTGAAGTCAGGAGTTTGAGACCAGCCTGGCCAACATGGTGAAACCCTATCTCTACTAAAACACAAAGATTAGCCAGGTGTGGTGATATACACATGTAATCCCGGCTACTTGGGAGGCTGAGTCAAAAGAATCATTTGAATCAGAAAGGCAGAGGTTGCAGGGAACCAAGATTGCACCACTGTGGCACTCCACCCTTGGTGACAGAAGGAGACTCCATCTCAAAAATAAGTAAATAAAATTTAAAAAATAAAAAGTAATCCTATTTAGAATAGCCACATATAAAATTAAATAACTAGGAATTAGCTTAACCAAAGAAGTAAAAGATCTCTATAATGAAACTTTAAAAACATGAATGAAAGGAATTGAAGAGGACGCCAAGACAACAAAATGTAAAAAATATTTCATATTCATGGATTGGAAGACTCAATATTTTTAAAATGTTCATACTTCTCAAAACAATGCACAGATCCCATGCAATCTCTACCAAAATAAAAATGACAGTCTTCAAAGAAACAAAATGAAAATTCTAAAATTTGTATGAAACCACAGAAGACCCACAATAGCCAACACTATGCTAAGTAAAAAAACAAAACTAGAGAAATCATATTACTTGACTTCAAATTATACTACAGAGCTATAGTAACCAAAACAGCATGGTACAGCCATAAAAACAGACACATACACCAATGGAACAAAATAGAGAACCTAGAAACAAATCCACATACCTACAGTGAACTAGTTTTCAACAAAGGGGCCAAGAATATACACTGGAGAAAGATAGTCTCTTCAATAAATTATGCTGTCAAAACTGGATATCCATATGCTGAAGAATAAAATTAGACCCTTATCTCTTGCCATATGGAAAAATCAAATTAAAATGAATTGAAGACTTAAATCTAAGACCTCAAATATGAAACTACTACATTGTCTACTCTCTATATCTATTAATTCAATTGTTTTAATTTTTAGATCTCACAAATAAGTGAGAACATGTGATATTTGTTGGGGAAAAACATTGGGGAAAATCTTGAAGACATTGGTCTAGGCAAAGATATACTGAGCCATACTGCACAATTCAGGCAACCAAAGCAAAAATGGACAAATGAGATCACATCAAGTTAAAAAGCTTCTGCACAGCAAAGGAAACAATCAACAAAGTAAAGAGACAACCCACAGAATTTGAGGAATTATTTTCAAACTACCCATCTGACAAGGGATTAATAACCAGAATATATAAGATGCTCAAACAACTTTATAGGAAAAAAAATCTAATAATTCAATCAAAAATGGGCAAAAGATCTGAATGGACATTTTTCAAGAGAAGACATACAAATGGCAAACAGCCATATGAAAAGGTGCTCAACATCATTGATCATCAGACAAATGCAAATGAAAACTACATTGAGATATCTCACCCCAGTTAAAATGGTTATATCCAAATGACAGACAAAAATAAATGCTTGTGAGGACATGGAGAAAATGCAACCATGTACAATGCTTGTGGGAAATAAACTTAGTATAACCACTATGGAAAACAATTTGGAGGTTCCTCTAAAAACTAAAAATTGAGCTACCATACTACCCAACAATCCCACTGCTGGATACATATTCAAAAGAAATAAAATTATTATATCAAAGAAATATCTGCACTACCATATTTGTTATAGCACTTTTTACAATAGCAAAGATTTGGGAGCAACCTAAGCATCCAACAACAGAGGAATGGATAAAGAAAATGTGGTACATATACATAACAGAGTGCTATTTAGCCATAAGAAAGATTGAGATACAGTCATTTGCAACAACATGGATAGAACTGAAGATCATTATGTGAGGTGAAATAAACCAGTCACAGAAAGACAAATATCACATGTTTTCACTTATTTGTGAGATCTAAAAATTAAAACAATTGAATTAATAGACATAGAGAGTAGAAGGATAGTTACCAGAGGCTGCTAAGGGTAGTGGGGGCCTGGGTGGGGGAAAGTTTGAGATGGTTGATACCAAAAACTAGAATGAATAAGACCTACTATTTGATAGTTACAATAAGTTGACTATAGTCAATAAGTTAATTGGACATTTTAAAATAACTTAAAGGGTGTGACTGGATTGTAACTCAAAGGAAAAATGCTTGAGGGGAGAGATACCCCATTCCCCATGATGTTCTTATTTCACATTGCATGCCTATATCAAAATATCTCATGTACCCCTTAAATATATACAGCTACTGTGTACCCCAAATTTTTTTTTAAATAATAAAATATCGGTAATAGCAACAATTTAAAAAAATGAAAGTGAGGTAGAAAAGATGGGAGTACAAATACATTCAAGAGCTGGCCATAGCTTTTCAACAAACATTTCAATACATTTTTCAGTCTCATGTAGTGTCTTCAAAGAGGCTATATGAAACTACCTCTTAAAAATAGTCTGTTGGAAGAGAGAGAGACAAAGATAGATCAATATATCTGTTATTGCCTTCCTCTCTCCCATCTTGTCTTGGTGTAAGACTGCTCTACAGGTAACTGGCTGCAGTCTTGCCCATGTTTTGTCACCTGATTCTTTCAAGTAATCAATGTGGAAGCCAGAGCCCTCATTATGTAATCCAGTTGGTGCAGAGTAATGATAATCCCTTCTTGCAGTTGGTGCCACACCTGTGTGATGCTTAGTCTTTGGTATATAAAAACAGCTCCTGGGCTTCATGATCACAAAAACAGTGTGAGCTGTTCCTAAGGAAGCACAGAAGTAGGAAAGGGTTGGGAAAAAGGAACTAACAGATCTGAAGTATGACATACAAACTGAGGAGAAATCCAAGATGGCCGATTAGCAGCAGCTCAGGATTGTAGCTTCCAGTGAAAACACAGAGTGAGTGGATGCCACACTTCCAGACAAATTTTTGTTGCCCACGGACCAGGAGATTCCCAGCGGAGGAGCCCCACAGGTAGCCACTGTGACTCTTTTGGCTGGCATGGCTGTTTTGCCAGTGCCCCGGCACAGCAGTTCTCAGTGCACAGTGTACGGGACTGTGTGCCCTTTTAGTTGGTGTTTGGAGCTCTGGGAAGGCAGAGTCACCCATTCAGCTGATTGAAGTGGGGACTGAAGCAGAAGCCAGACCAGGAGATTCCTGGGCAGAGAAGTGCCACGAATCTCAATGCTGCTCTTTCAGCTGGTGCAGTGCCCCCACAAACAAACAGCAATTGGAAGCACTGAGGATTGAGCGTTTCACAGCAAGCACAGCTGAACCCGGGATGGTCCAGCTCTGTGAGGGAGGGGTGTCCACTGAAGGAAAACTATGAAACAGAAAAAACTTCATCACCAACGAGCTGGACATCCACTCAGAGACCCAATCTGAAAGTCAGCAATTACAAAGATGCCAGGTGGGTAAATCCAAAAAGAAGGGAAGAAACCAGAGCAAAAAGGCTGAAAATACCCAAAATCAGAATGTTTTTCCTCCCACAGGGGATTGCAGCACCTCATCAGCAATGGAACAAGGCCTGATGGAGAATGATTGTGACGAACTGACAGAAACAGGCTTCAGAAGGTGGATAATAAGAAACTTCTGTGAGCTAAAATAACACATTCTAACTCAATGCAAAGAAACTAAGAACCTTGAAAAAAAGGTTAGACAAAATGCTAATGAGAATAGACAATTCAGAGAGAAATATAAGTGAATTAATGGAGCTGAAAAACACAATACGTGAACTTCGTGAAGTATGCACAAGTTTTAACAGTCGAATTGATCAAGCAGAAGAAAGGATATTAGAGGTCGAAGACCAACTTAATGAAATAAAGCGAGAAGACAAGGTTAGAGAAGAAAGGCTAAAAAGGAATGAGCAAAGTCTCCAAGAAATGTGGGACTATGTGAAAAGACCTAATCTAGGTTTGATAGATGTGCCTGAATGTCACAAAGAGAATGAATCCAAGCTGGAAAATATTCTTCAGGATATTATCCAGGAAAACTTTCCCAACCTAGCAAGGCAGGACAATATTCAACCCCAGGTAACACAGAGAACACCACAAAGATATTCCTCAAGAAGAGCAACCCCAAGGCACATAATTGTTAGATTCACCAGGGTTGAAATGAAGGAGAAAATACTAAGGGCATCCAGAGAAAAAGGTCAGGTTACCCACAATGGGAAGCCTATCAGACTCACAGCAGATCTCTCAGCAGGTACCCTACAAGCCAGAAGAGAGTGGAGGCCAATATTCAATATCCTTAAAGAAAAGAACTTTCAACCCAGAATTTCATATCCAGCCAAACTAAGCTTCATAAGTGAAGGAAAAATATAATCCTTTGTGAACAAGCAAGTACTCAGAGATTTCACCACCACCAGGCCTGCTTTACAAGAGCTTCTGAAAGAAGCATTACACATAGAAAGGAACAACCAGCATCAGCCATTCAAAAAACATACCAAAAAGTAAAGAGCATTACCATAATGAATAATTTACATCAACTAGTGGGAAAAACAGCCAGCCAGCATTAAATGACAGTACTAAATTCATATATATCAATATGAATCCCAAATTTAAATGGACTAAATGTCCCAATCAAAAGACACAGACAGGCAAATTGGATAAAAAGCCAAAACCCATCGGTATGCTGCATCCAGACCCATCTCACATGCAAGGATACACAAAGACTCAAAACAAAGGGATGGAGGAAGATTTACCAATCAAATGGAGAGCAAAAAAAAAAAAAAAAAGCAGGAGTTGCAATTCTCGTCTCTGATAAAATAGACTTTAAAGCAACAAAGACCAAAAGAGACAAAGAAGGACATTACATAATGGTAAAAGGATCAATGCAACAAGAAGAGCTAACGATACTAAATATATACATGCCTAATACAGGAGCACCCAGATACATAAGGCATGTTCTTAATGACTTACAAAGAGACTTAGACTCCCACATAATAATAGTGGGAGACTTTAACATTACATTGTCAATATTAGACAGATCAACAAGACAGAAAATTAACAAGGATATCCAGGACTGGAACTCAGATCTGAAATAAGTAAGCTTAATAAACATTTACAGAACTCTCCACCCCAAATCCACAAAACATACATTTTTCTCAGTATCACATCACACCTATTCTAAAAGTGACCACAAAATTGGAAGTAAATCACTCCTCAGCAATTGCATAGCATTTCACAGGTTTAAATGAAATATTGGCTGGCTGCTTGTTTGTTATTTTCTTCCCTTATTCCTTCCTGTCTCCATTGTTAAGCACATTTATTGGCATAAAAGAGGTTTTTACTACCCATTTTTAGACTGCATTCTAGCCTGGGCAATAGAGCAAGATTCCCTTTCTCTCTCTCTCTCTTTCTCTTCCTCTTTCTCTCTTTTATTCTTTTTTTGTTTTTTCTATCTCATTTTCTTTCTTCTTTTCTTTCTTTTTCTTCCTTTCTTTTTTCTCTTTAAAAAAATAAATAAGAAAGAAAAAAAACTGAGGCTGATACAGACTTACTGTCATCATAGGAAAAACAATATTTGAAATGACCAAATGTCTAACCACAGTAGACTGGCCAAAAAAGTTAGGTATAGTCACATAATGAAATAGTATATAGCTGTAAAAGTAAATAAACTACAGCTGTCCACATTAACATTGATGAATTTACAAATTATAAAGTTGAGAAAATAAAGCAACAGAAGAGTATGATTATATTTCTATAAAGTACTGAAATGGAAAAAGTAACGTGTCTTTGCAAATACATAGGTAATAAACAATAATGATAATCAATAGCACTTTTATTAATCATGGTAGTGGTTACCTCAAGGAGAGGGCCACAACTGGCACAGGGATGTACAGGGGTTTCTAAGGTTCTGGTAAAAATCTATGTCTTAAACTTAATGGTGGGTATGTGGGTAATGGTTTTAATATTATTTTTCAACTGAATATGCATATTTGTTTCACAAAAATAAATCAGAAATGAGTGGTGGCCCTCAGCCAGAAAAAAAATGAAGTTTCACAAATTACTTAGGCATATATTTACAGAATCATTAAGATTCTAAATTGATCATTAAATTGTTTCATTGTACTTTACAGCATTATTTCAGAACAAATGATATCAAAGTGTATTTGCAAATTGGGCTAACAGGACTGTTAAGAATTATTGCCCTCTAATTTCTCTCCCTGACTCCAATGTTTTGCTCATCCAGTTTATCTTTCCCAGTACTCCTAGCTAAGCTGTCAAAACAATTACCTATGTTATGCATCCATTCTCAATCTTTCCATGACTTCTCACTATTCTTCTAGCATTCTGGGGGACCCCACACAAATCTCAGCACTTCTGTCCTTTCTTTGAGGAAACAATTTATTTAATTAGGGTGTAGTTTTCTTTAGTTACAAATTCAATCGACAG
Source organism: Callithrix jacchus (assembly GCF_049354715.1). NCBI lineage: Eukaryota > Metazoa > Chordata > Mammalia > Primates > Cebidae > Callithrix > Callithrix jacchus. The sequence goes on from NC_133524.1 coordinate 92,447,571, forward strand.
ATATACCCTGACTACCTTGATTAGTCTGAAAGAAACTGGGGAGCTGTTGATTAGACTAATGTGCTTTCTAAAACTCTTTCATAACAAATGGTGTCTGTACATCAAGTCTATAAATAATTCTATCTATAGGGGCTGAAGTGAATTAGTCTGATGCTCAAATGGTAAGCATTTTCCGACTTTTCCTTGAACATCTCAAGGAAACTTACTACAGCTCCTTACTGTGATGACTACCATTCCAATGTACATGTAAAATCTAATTCTCCTGAGAGAACGTTTTTAGTTCTACCAGATTGCATGTAATTGCCCCGTAAATACGCCATCCCTGGTCTGGGCACAGTGGCTCACACCTGTAATTCTAGCACTTTGAAGGGCTGAGACAGGAGGACTGCTTGATACGAGGAGTTCAAGACCACTCTAGGCAACTTAGTGAGGCCCCAGTCTCTTCAAAAAATTAGAAACTTAGCCAGGCATGGTGGCTTGTGCCTGTAGTCCCAGCTACTCGGGAGGCTAAGGTAGGAGGACCACCTGGGCCAAGGAGATCCAGGCTGCAACGAGCTAAGATCACACCACTACAATCCTGCCTGGGAAACAGAGCAAGACTGTATCTCAAAAAATAATAATAATAAGCTATTCCTACCTCTGTGGCAAGGCTAATCTTTTACCTTGATATGAAATGCCTTCTTCCATTCTTTTTACCTATCAAACTCTTTCAAAAAATTTCTCATGTCCTAACCCCTCCTAAGCAGCTATATTTTAAAAAGCTTTACTATGTAACAACCATTGTGCATGCTGTTTAACACGCATTATTTTGTAAAATCCTCACAATAACCCAATGAAGTAGGCATTAGTATCATCCCCGCTTTACAAATGATAAGGATAAGGCTCAGTGGGGTTATTTAAGATGCCTAAGATGGACAAATATTTAAGTAGTAGAGCCAAGATTAAAATAAGATGTATGGCTGGCCGCAGTGGCTCAAGCCTGTAATCCCAGCTTGGGAGGCCAACGCAGGTGGATCACAAGGTCAAGAGATCGAGACCATCCTGGTCAACATGGTGAAACCCCATCTCTACTAAAAATACAAAAAATTAGCTGGGCATGGTGGCGCATGCCTATAATCCCAGCTACTCAGGAGGCTGAGGCAGGAGAATTGCCTGAACCCAGGAGGCAGAGGTTGCCGTGAACCGAGATCGCACCATTGCACTCCAGCCTGGGTAACAAGCGCGAAACTCTGTCTCAAAAAATTAATTAATTAATTAATTAATTAATAAGATGTATTTGATTCCAAAGACTATGCACTGTGAAGCAATTTTCAATCATCCTTATCAACATTGATCTTTTCCCAATTTGGCATCCAAGGTAATTCAGAGCATTGTTGGATTGATGCTGCCACTATAACATTTACAGTCACGTGAAATTTATTAATATTATATGTGTTCATCCTCTATATTATATCCTAAAAAAATTATAAGTTCCATTAAGATAAACTTTCTATAGCATACTTTTTTTCTTTGCCATAGAACCTAATGTACATTGTAAATACAAAAAAAAAAACCTTTATTATTAATTTAATTTCATTGAAACTCTATATTATGTCTTGTTCATTTCTTCTTATATTTGGCAACTCTTATGTGAAATTGCTCCCTTGTTTTTACCTTGTGTTAAGAGTTAATAAACATCAGGAAGTTGAAGATTCATGGAAAATAGGTTTCAATTTGAATCAATAGTTCCACATGCTAGGCTAAATATTGAGACCTTCATGAAGAAGCTATACCTCTACATCTACATAAATGTGTAGAGGAGCTAACCCTCCATCCACAAACCCTCTTTGCTTTCCCCTCCAGCTTTCCCTTCCATGTCAATAAAATCTTACCTACTTTCATAGAGTCTTGCTCTGACCTCTAGTGTTGTCACTTATAATGTGTTTTCTATGTTATTTGGAAGTTAGTGGTGAAGAGAAAGTTCTACAAAAACAAGAAAATATAAAGTGAAAAATATTTATCCATTCTCACTCTGCTATAAAGAAATTCCTGAGATTGGATAATTTATTAATGAAAGAGGCTTAATTGACTCATAGTTCCACATATCTAGGGAGGTTTCAGGAAACTTACAATCATGGTGGAGGGGGAAACAGGCACCTTCTTCACAAGGTGGGGAAAAGGGCTTCTTATAAAACCATCAGCTCTCATGATAACTCACTATCATGAGAACAGCATGGGGTAAACCTCCCACATAATTCAATTACCTCTACCTGGTCACACCCTTGACATGTGGGAATTACTTGACATGTGGAAATTACTACAATTCAAGGTGAGATTTGGGTGGGGACATAGTGCCAAATTATATCATTCTGCCCCAGATCCCTTCAAAATCTCATGTCCTCACATTTTTAAACACAATCATGCCCTTCCAATAGTCACCCAAAGTCTTAGCTCATTCCAGCATTAGCTCAGGAATTCAAGTCCAAAATTACATCTGAGACAAGGCAAGTCCTTTTTGCCTATGAGCCTGTGAAACCAAAAGCAAGTTAGTTACTTCCTACATACGATGAAGGTAAAGTCATTGGGTAAATACACCTATTCCAAATGGGATAAATTGGCCATAACAAAGGAGCTACAGGCCCCATACAAGTCCAAAATCCAATAGGGCAGTCATGAAACCTTAAAGTTCCAAAATGATCTCCTTTGACTCCACGTCTCACATTCAGGTCATGCTGATGCAAGAAGTGGGCTCCCATGGCCTTGGGCAGCTCTACCCTATGGATTTGCAGGGTACAGAACTGCTCCTAGCTGCTTTCATGTGTTGGCATTGAGTGTCTGTTGTTTTTCCAGGCACATGGTGCAAGCTATAAGTTGATCTATCATTCTGAGGTCTGGAGGATGGTGGCCCTCTTCTTGCAGCTCCACTAAGCAGTGCCCCAGTAGGGACTCTGCATTGGGCCACTACCACACATTTCCCTTCTGCACTTCCCTAGCAGAGGTTCTCCATAAGGGTTCTGCCCCTTCAGCAAACTTTTGCATGGACATTCACGCATTTCCAAACATCACCTGAAACTAGAAGGATATGCCCAAACCTCAATTCTTGACAAAAGTGCACTCACAGGCTCAACACCATATGTAAGCCAAAAAGCTTGGGGCTTGTGGCCCAAGCTGTACCTTGGCTCCTTTTAGTCATGGCTGTAGCTGAAGCAGCTGGCATGCAGGGTACCATGTCTCAAGGCTGCACAGTGGGGAGCGGGGAGACTGGGCATAGCCCACAAAACCATTTTTCCCTCTGAGGCCTCCAAGCCTGTGATGGGAGGGGCTGCTGTAAAGGTCTCTGTCATGTGCTGGAGACATTTTCCCCAATGTCTAGGTGATTCACATTCAGCTCCTTTTTACTTATGCAATGTCTGCAATGGGCTTGAATTTCTCTTCAGAAAGTGGGTTTTTCTTTTCTATCATATTCTCACACTGCAAATTTTCCAAACTGATATGCTCTGCTTCCTCTTAAACACTTTGCCACTTAGAAATTTCTTCTGTTAGATACCCTAAATTATCTCTCTTAAGTTCAAAGTTCTACAGATATCTATGGTGGGGGTAGAATGCTACCAGTCTCTTTGCTAAAGCATATCGAGTCATCTTTTCTCCAGTTCCCAAGAAGTTCCTCATCTCCATCTGAGACCACCTCAGCTTGGACTTCACTGGTCATATTACTAACAGCATTTTGGCTGAAACCATTCAACAAATCTCTATTTTCTCACATCTTCCCATATTTTTCCGAGCCCTCCAAACTGTTCCAACCACTATCTGTTACCCAGGTGTAATGTCACTTCCACATTTTCAATGTGAAATCTTTATAGCAGTGCCCCCTACCTCTGTACCAATTTGCTGTATTAGTCCATTCTTGCATTGCTATAAAGAAATATCTGAGACTGGGTAATTTGTAAAGGAAAGAGGCTTGATTGACTCACAGTTCTGCATGGCTTGAGAGACCTCAAGAAACATACAATCATGGCAGAAGGGAAAGCAGGCACCTTCTTTACAAGGTAGCAGGAAAGAGAAGTGAGCAAAGGGGGAAGAGCCCCTTATAAAACCATCAGATCTCATGAGAAGTCACTCACTATCACAAGAACAGCATGAGGGAAAACGCCCTGATGATCTAATCACCTCCCTCCCTCAACATGTGGGGATTATAATTCGAGATGAAATTTGGGTGGGGACACAGAACCAAACCACATTAGGGAATAAACACCCCTCATTAATGTTGCAAAATATTATCTTTATTCTCCAATCTCCCTAGTAAATATTTGTACCTCCATCAGGAAAATTTGCTTTTCATCTGGCTGATCCTGCCTACACACAAACACACACATATAATATGTACCCAAAGCAGGTAGAAACTGGATTGCTGTCCTTAATTTCTTCCTATAGAAAGTCAATTTTTCCTGAATATTTCCCCTTCATCTAAATACTGGATCTCCTTCTACCCTCACTCTGAGGATTTTGGCTCCTTGTACAATCAGAGTAATCTCTAGCTAGAGTCCACCTTTGACAGAACTCACCTAAAAAGGGCAAGAGTGAGCAACTTAAACACTGTAGCTTGTGTAGACTGTCTCCACAACCTGAATCCCCCGTCATATTCTATCTTTCTCAGTAATTTTTCTAGTCTTCCAGCTGTGGTAGTTTGTTTCAAAAAGGAAAATTGTTGTTGAACGAGGCTTGACTCTTAGAACATAAGTGGTTATTCCTTAGTTTCTGAATAACCAGCTATGAATTTTCTTCAATGGCAAGATCATCCCAGGAATGTGAGAATGCAAAAAGCATTGTGCTTACATTTCCTCAATCTTTTAGTAACTGTATTAGAAATATTTCTCTTCTATTCTTGCTATGTGGCTCATTAAGCCTTCCTGCAGACGCCTCAGGTGACTGTTCATAGGCATGTAATTTTTTAGATGTAAAGGAATCCCGCTATTTTGAAAGCTAGAGCTTGTCCCACTGGGATAATCCTTCCTTCCTTATTCAGAAAGCAGTTCAGTTCCCTTAAATATTAAATCCAAATCCGATCTTAAGAGCAGGCTCTAACAAGCCTTCATTAGACCCTCTCCTCCATATTTCTGCTGATTGTCCTGCATCAATATAAGAAGTATGACACATTCTATAGTAAATTTTAATTGCCATTACCCTCGCAGCCCACCAGTACTACTTTTGAAACCATCAATATCTTCTTCTTGGAGTCTACCAATCTCTCTATCACTACTTTCATGGGCACAAGGTAATATATTCTTATGCTACTGGATCATGAAGGACCATAAAATAATCCAAGGTTACCTCTGAACCATTTTCCTAAACATAGCAAAAATTTACTTTCATTTTCTCACTTCAATGAAATGATTCGATTGGATGGAAAAATGGAATTTCAGATCTCAGCTAGGCCTGGTTGCTCATGCACATAATCCCAGCATTTTGGGAGGCTGACGCAAGGGGATCACTTGAGGCCAGGAATATGAGACCAGCCTGGCCAACATGGTGAAATCTGGTCTCTACTGAAAATACAAAAATTAGCCAAGCATATGGCACATCCCTGTAATCCCAGCTACTTGGGAGGTTGAGGCACAAGAATTGTTTAAATCCTGGAGGCAGGGATTGGCTGTGAACCAAGATCATGCCACTGCATTCCAGCCTGGGCAACACAGTGAGACTGTGTCTCAAATAAATAAGTAAAAACATAAATGCATAAAGAGCTTAATGTTTCATGAGCATTACTCAGTAAACAAGGGCAAAATATATTCTGCCTTATGTATATGAACAACAAAATATTGTTATCATATATTTCTAAAGTGATTAGACTACAATGTCATTGATAACATATGGTTTAGGTGTTTTACATATTAGTGAAGCCTTACTTAGCTCTAATTACTCTAGATTTTTCCACAGTTCTTCTTTGTAGCCAGTTTGCATACAGTCATCCAGGGCTAAGGACAATAAAGGCTATCTTTGAATGAAGCAATATTCAATTGTCTACATAGGAATCAAACCAAACGTTGTGGCCTAGCTAGTAAATGAACCATGAGATTTATACAGAAATATTCTTTATCTGTCTACCTGTTTAAAAATTATTCATATATATATGTATATATGAATCAATTTTCTATGCACAGAACCTATACAAAAAGACTTCAAAATTGAGGAAAGAAGATAATTATATGAGAGAACTAGGCTGAGGAAAATTACTATAATTTATCACTACATTAAGCTGCAAGCATCCTGATAGTCAAAGCAAAACTGGAAATACGATCATGTTAATGTTTGTTATTTGATTAAAAATACTATTTCATCTGGATATAGACTATTTTTGCTTTTGTCTGAAACTAAACTCTGAAGAATTTGTCATGAAGCTCTTTATATAAGAAACACTGAATCAAAGGGGTAACGTTCTTAGGGAAGCATTTTTCCACTGGCTATTTTAAAATACATCCTCAATGAAAACTGGCATAGTATTAATTTATAATCCTGTGAAGGCATGTCTTCTAAGACATATATTAATAAAGACCAGATAAGTGGTTAACTAACTTGATTCAGAGTTCTATGTCCATGCTAACCAGCCATTTCTCTACCTTTTATTTTTCTCTCAAACATCAAGGGTCTCCACCTTCATTATGTTTTAAATCACTGTTAACGTGAGAAGTTACGGTACTACTACCAGTTTACCTATATTCCACTGAACCTCATGATTAGCACAAATATTATCTAATTTATCTTTACAATATAATCTACAGGAAAGGTATTATCTTCATGCTTCAGAAATGCATCATTTGCAGTGTAAAATGAAATGAATCACCTAGAAGCCACATAGTTGATTGAGATACAGCTAGGATTAGAATACAGGGTCTCCTAACTTCCAACCTGATATTTATTTCATTATATTAATAAATAGATAAAATGTAAAGCAGACAAATGTCTACATAACTTGGAAATAAAACATTCCCAATAAAATCACAGGCACAATACATCTACCAAGAATAATAATACATTTCCACTATTGCCTAAGGTTAAATGGCAATAAACCCTACTAATGAAAGGCTACCAAGAATAATGAGATGTTTAATTTCCTTAATTTTTAAGCCAAGAAATGATATAATCTTTCAAGATCTTAATATTTAAAATATGATTATAAGTAATACTGCTAAGTTTTTCAAAATGAACAAATACTCTGAAAGAAAAGTGCTCAGAAAAAAAAAAACAGAAAGAACACAAGTATCCTGACTTAATAGCTTACTGTATCATGCTTGGGTCTCTTCTGCTTTTTGTTAAGTCATTATTTAAGGAACATATCTGAAAAGTTTCTACTTACTGAATAAAATTCTATGCTACACCTCCATCCCTATCAAAGATTTATGCTCACATTTTAAGAAGAAATGCTCATTTTTCAAACATAGCATGGAAAAGAGAAAGGAGGGAAATAAACTTTTCATACACTGGATATGGAAGAGGAGTCACACTGTCTTATCTGAGCTGAACAGACTCCAGAGCTTGAAGATGGGTGGCTTACAGAGCTGCTGCTGCTGCTGCCCTTTCTGTCTGCTGCCACTCTTTCAAACAAAGCTGAAGTTACATCCCTCTGTGCCTGCCTAGGGAATCACTTGCCCTTTCAGGCTAATGAAATGCATTTTTGTAGCTCTTATAAGTCAGAGAAGATTCAAAAAAAATGCAGATGGTACGTATTCTCTCTGCTGGAACAAAGCTTTTTCTGCTGCATCCTGCTATGGCAGCTGAAGGAAAAGGTAGTAGAATCTAAAGTGTGGATACAGAGTAAGTGCCAGGCACTTGAATAAGGTGCATTCACCTTGATTTTTTTGATTAATCCTCAGAGCAAATCTGACAAGTAAATATTATTATTTCTATATTTTACAGACGAGCATATTAGGGCTCAAACATGTTAACTAATGTCAAACTGGTAAATCCATTGGTAGAATTAAAGTCTGTCCAGTATCTCCCAAGTTTTCTTAGGAGTACGGTCATCATTGTATCCTAAAAGACTTCTCAATTCTCTAGGACTAATCCATAATGAATAGGGTAAAAGAAACCATTCAGAGAACCCACATATCACATAAGCTTTGGCCTCTAACTTGCCTTGAGCAGAGTAAACTACAAAAGAAATGGCAACATAAGCATTGCAATGATTACAGCAAATATTCAAAAGGGATTAAGTAGAAGAGAAAGAAGAGATTATTACATTCAAAGATGGATTTGGGTTGTTTTAGGGCCTACAACTTACTAATATAAATTAGAGGGGAGAGTGCTTTCAAGAAAATAACACAAAAATACAAATATTAAAATTAAGTACAATGTCTTTGGATGGTCATTTCAAGTAAGAAACCCTGATGATTAAGTTTCTCTCACTTCAAAATAAATCTGTCACTGCTTACAGTATTTAATAAAGATAAATTTTGGAGCAAAGAGAGTTATGAATATGTAGATGGGGTAAAGAGATATAAGGTTATACGCTTTTAAGGTAAAAGAGCAATGATAGCTCTGCTTCTAACTTTTCACTTTAGCACAAAGAGTTATTAACAAGAAATTAAACCCTTCCAAGTAAAAGGGGTGGGCACAAATGGCCAGAATATCTCTTTTCTTTTGTTCAAGTCACTATTTTTTGGAAGTAGAGATATCTTCACCTGAACCACACCATATGATCACTACCCATTATACAACAGGACTGTCAAAATATGGACTTAAAACTTAATATAAGATGACAACAGGAGAAATAAAGTATGTATAAGAATAAAATATAGGGCGGAGTGAACAGAGAGAATGGATTAGGGAAACTATTGGGACACTTGGGGGAAGAGTAGTATTTACATGAAGATGTCAATGTTATGTTTATTTGCAGTGGTATTAACCATTCTACATTCTACAGATCAGTCCATTTAAAACTCATCTCTAGATTGAAGGGTTGCTGTCACAGTAACTAAGTAGCTGACCTAAGTCCACAAAAATGACTGCAAACACCATTTCTGTTGGTTTTCATTCTAGTGCTTTAGACACATAAATGAAGCCACTATGTGGATGAAAGTCAGAGGGGCCTCCAGAAAAAAAGATATATTTGAGAGTATTGTAATAAAATAGTGTATCCAAGGTTTAACTATGGCCTATTGAGACCAATTTTTCCACAAACATAACAGAACTGAGATAGCCAAATGAGCATTGTTCCTCAAAGTGGTCACACTTATTTTAACAATGATGCTACTACACAAACATTCCTAAAATTACTCAATGGGATTAGCTGCAGACCCTAAGAAACACTGTCAAGAGTATCCTCATTTGATCCTCAGAGGGAGGATTTGACTTTTTAAAATAGCTAAAAGTCATTCAGAGTCAGATCTTATTAATAGAGTGAGCCATCAAATTGCTAAGACATTTGGATCAAAAATGAAATGTAACTATAAGTAATGAAACTGATCATCTGATGCAGTTCACAATGTGGATTTGAATGCAATTCCACAAAAGCTGTATTAGTTTGTTTTCATGCTGCCGATAAAGACATACCTGAGACTGGGAAGAGTAAGAAGTTTAATCGGGCTCACAGTTTCACATGGCCGGGGAGACTTCATAATCATGGCAGGAGAGGAAAGGCACTTCTTGCATGGCAGCAGTAAGAAAAAAAAAAAACAAAAGTGGAAACCCTGATAAACCCATCAGATCTCATGAGACTTAATTCACTACCACGAAAATATCACAGAAAAGACCAGCCCCCATGATTCAATTACCTCACCCTGGGTCCCTCCCACAACATGTGGGAATCCTGGGAGAAACAATTCTAGTTGAGATTTGGGTGAGGACACAGCCAAACTATATCATCCAACCCCTGGTCCCTCCAAATCTCATGTCCTCACATATCAGTACCAATCATGCCTTCCCAACAGTCCCCCAAAGTCTTAACTCATTTCAGCATTAACTCAAAAGTCCACAGTCCAAAGTCTCATCTGAGACAAGGCATGCCCCTTCCACCTATGAGCCTATAAAATTAAAAGCAAGCTAGTTACTTCCTACATACAATGGGGTACAGATATTAGGTAAATAGTCATTCCACATGGGAGAAATTGGCCAAAATAATGAGGTTACAAGGGCCCACGCAAGTCCAAAATCCAGTGGGGCAGTCAAATTTTAAAGCTCCAAAATGGTATCCTTTGACTCCGTGTCTCACATCCAGGTTATGCTGATGTAGGAGGTCAGTTCACATGGCCTTGGGCGGCTCTGTCCCTGTGGCTTTGCTGGATACAGCCTGCCTCCCAGCTGCTTTCATGGGCTGGCACTGAGTGTTTGCAACTTTTTCAGGTGCACAGTGCAAGCTGCCAACGGATCTACCATTCTGGGGTCTGGAGGACGATGGCCTTCTTCTTACAGCTCCACTAGGCAGCGCCCCAGTAGGGACTCCGTGTGGGGGCTCTGACCCCACATTTCCCTTAAACACTGCCCTAACAGAGGTTCTCCATGAGCCTCTCCCCTGTGCCCTGCAGCAAACTTTTGCCTGGGTATCCAGGCATTTCCATACATCTTCTGAAATCTAGGCAGAGGTTCTCAAACCTCAATTCTTGACTTCCGTGCACCTGCAGGCTCAACACCATGTGGAAGCTGCCAAGGCTTGAGGCTTCCACCCTCTGAAGCCACAGTTCTTCCTCTACATTGTCCCCTTTCAGCCATGGCTGGAGCTGCTGGGACACTGGGTACCAAGTCCCTAAGCTGCACACAGCATGGGAACTCTGGGCCTGGCCCACAAAATCACGTTTCTTTTCCTGGGCCTCTGGGCCTGTGATGGGAGGGGCTGCCATGAAAGTCTCTGACATGGCCTGGGGACATTTTCCCCATGGTCTTGGGGAATAAAAGTAGGCACCTTACTAGTTATACAAATTTCGGTAGCCAGCTTGAATTTCTCCTCAAAAATTGGGTTTTTCCTTTTCTACTGCATTGTCAGACTGCACATTTTCTGAACTTTTATGCTTTGTTTCCTTTCTAAAATGAAATGCTTTTAACAGCACCCAAGTCAACTTTTGAATGCTTTGCTGCTTAGAAATTTCTTCTGCCAGATATCCTAAATCATCTCTCTCAAGTTCAAAGTTCCAAAAATCTCTAGGGCAGGGGCAAAATTCCATCAGTCTCTTTGCTAAAACATAACAAGAGTCAACTTTGCTCCAGCTCCCAACAAGTTCCTCATCTCCACCTGAGGCTACCTTAGCATGGACCTTATTGTCTATATCATTAGCAGGATTTTGGTCAAAGCCATTCAATAAGTCTCTAGGGATTTCCAAACTATCCCATATCTTCCTGTCTTCTTCTGAGCCCTACAAACTATTCCAACCTCTGCCTGTTATCCAGTTCCAAAGTCGCTTCCACATTTTTGGGTATCTTTTCAGCAATCCCCCACTCCCAATACCAAATTACTGTATTAGTTCATTTTCACATTGCTGATGAAGACATAGACCTAAGACTGGGAAGAAAAAGAGGTTTCACTGTACTTACAGTTCCACATGGCTGGGGAGGCCTCAGAATCATGGCAGGAGGGGAAAGACACTTCTTACATGATGGTGGCAAGAGAAAAAATTAGGAAGAAGCAAAAGTAGAAACCCCTGCTAAACCCATCAATTCTCATACTATTTAATTCACTTTCATGAGAAGACTAGCCCTCATGATTGAATTTCTCCTCCTGGGTCCCTCACACAACACATGGTAATTCTGGGAGACACACTTAAAATTGATATTTGGGTGGGGATACAGCCAAACCATATCAAAAGGTGTTTACAGAAAACATCTTACCTGTTGGGCTCCCTTTCCCACTAGACTGTTGTTTCTAATTCTCCCTGGTAGCAGCTATCCATCTGTGACCATTGGTTGTGCAAATTAATAAACAGTGCTTGGTGTGACCTAGCTGATTAAGGCCTGGTTGATTCATACAAAGGGAAAAACGTTACTTGCACATGCACAGACTTCGCCCTAACACAACTTCATAAATATGAGCTGCATATCACAAAATAGAATAAATATAACTCAGTAAAAACTCACCTTCAAAATGAAAGGGAAAATTAAGAGGAAGAAGAGAAAGAAAAGTGATAAAGGTATTCAGTGTAGTAATTTTCTAGGAATTATACTGGGCATTATGCCAGGAACTGTACTAGATATGCACTAGGTACTTCAAATACCTTTTTATCATTTAATATTATCCTTGTTACATAACATAAGTAATTTAATATACTGCTGAAGAATTAAAATAAGCCTAAGGGATATGTATTATTAGTCCCATTTTTAATAGACACAGAGTTATTAAGCAACTTGTTTAAGGTCTCATAGCAAATAAATGGCAGAACTGGTAAGGAAATCCAGGTCTGGCTAAGCTCAAAGCCAATGTTCCTTGCAGGATACCATGGGGCACATGTCCTCTTACTGTAAGCATTATAAAGTTAGCCACCTCATTTATTCAATAAATATCTATTTAGCACCTATTATATTCTGCCACACTTCTAGATGCTAAAAAATATGCAAGAAAGAGGACAAATCTTTATCCTTCATGAAGTTTGCATTCCAGTGGGAAGACGGAGGCAATTATGAGATAAACAGGCAAATAAAAATAGTATATTAGGATGGGTGGAGCAACATGGCTGAAAAGAAGGCTCTACTGATGATCTCCCCAATAAGGACACCAATTTAACAATAATCTACCAAAAAAGCATCTGCATAAGAATCAAAAATCAGGTAAGCACTCAAAATACCTGGTTTTAAATTAATTTCACCAAAAGAGGCATTAAAGAAGGTAGGACAGACAGTCTTGAATCACTGATACCACCCTGCTCTCATCTCCTGGCAGTTGCTGTGTGGTAAAGAGAGAGAATCTGTGTGCTTGGGAGAGGAAGACCATAGCAATTGTAAGATACTGCATTGAATTCAGTGCTGCCCTGTCACAATAGAAAGTAAAACCTGGTTGAACTAAACTGATTCCTGCCCATGAGGGAGTATATAAACCAGCCCTAGCCACAGGAGAATTGTCCATCTTAGTGGTTAGAACTTGAGTTCCAGCAAACTTCCCCAACATGTGCTAAAGTGCTCTGGGGCTCTAAACTTGAAAGGCACTCTAGGACACAAGCACTCCCTTAGTTGCCCTCACTCTTGTTTCAGTTGGTTTCATGGCCCCTAAAGACCAAGCTCATAGCCCGTGGTCTTTAGGGGCATGAAAACAACTGAAACAACAGTCAAGGCAACTAAGGGAGTGCTTTTACCACCCTTCACCCATCCCCAGGCTGCACAACTCATGGCTCCAAAAGACAACTCTTCCTTTTGCCTGAAGAGAGGACAGAGAAGAGTAAAGAGGACTTTGTCTTCCATGTTGGATACCAGCATAGCCACAATAAGATAGAAAACCACTCAGAGCCATGAGGCCCCCTGGTCCATTACCCCGATGACATTACAACGATTGGGCCTAAAAGGAAAAAAGTAGCAACTACTCCAGATTTACTGGTAAGAGATTCACGTGTCAGAGAGCAGGAAATAAATCTGACAAAAATCGAGAGGTCTTCTACTCAGTGAAATTTCTAGGGCCCAGTGGTGTGGGGCATAGCAAGATATCCCATTTAAGGTGAAAATTAAGTTGTTGCATCTCTCTCTTCTAAAACCAGGAAAGAGACACAATGCCTAGTGGGCCTGTTTGGATTTGGGAAGCAACATATTACTCATTTTGGTGTGTTACTCTGGCCCATTTACAGAGTGACCTGAAAAGCTGCTAGTGGATGTTGAATGGATCACAGAGAAAGCTCTGCAACAGATCCAGGATGCTATGTAAGCCACTCTGTCACTTCATTTATACAATCCAATAGATCCATGGTTCTTAAAGAGGCAATCGCAGACAGGGAGGCTGTTTAGAGCCTTTGGCAGGACCCCGTAGGTGAATTGCAGTGCAGGTCTTTAGGATTTTGGAGCAAAGTCCTGCCATTATCTGCAGATAATCACTCTTCTTTTGCAAGACAGTTCTTGGCCTGCTACTTGACCCTAGTAGAACCTGAACATTTGACTATAAACAACCAGGTTTTCATGCAACCTGCATTGCCAATTATAAACTGGGTGTTATCTGACCCGCCAAGTCATAAAGTTAGGTATGCATAGCAACAATCCATCATCAAACGGAAGTGATATGTAGATTATTGGTCCTGAGAAGATCCTGAAGGCAAAGTAAGTTAAATAAAGAAGTTGACCAAATGCCCATGGTTTTTGTTTCTGCTACATTGCCTTCTCTTAGCCTGCACCTATGACCCATGGATCAGTTAACAGAGGAAGAGAAGACCAGGGTCTGGTTTACAGATGATTCTACACAGTATGAAGGCACCACATGAAACTGGACAGACATCTGTAGCTAAGGATTTGGTAGATGGTCAGGACTTGAAGGGAATATAACTGGAAAACTGGTGACAAAGAAATTTGGGAAGAAAAAAATTGATAGATCTCTGAATGAGAAAAAAAATGTGAAGAGATTTGTGTCCCAAGTAAAAGCTCATTGAAAGGCTGATCTCATTAAAGGAGAATTTAAATGATCAAGTAGATAGTCTGACCTATTCTTTGCATATCAATCATCTTGTTTCCCCAGCCATTCCTGTTGTTGCTCAATAAGCTCATGAACAAAGTAGCCATGGTGGCAAGAATGGAAGTTGTATATGGGCTCAGAAGAATGGCCTTCCACTCACCAAGACCAACCTGTCTATAGCCCCAGCTGAGTGCTCAATCTGCCAGCAGTGGTAACCAGTATTGACCCCCAAAATGGCACAATTCCTCAAAATGATCAGCCAGCTAGCTCATGGCAGGTTGATTATATGGAATTTTTTCCATCCTGGAAGGGGTGCATTTGTCTTTACTGTAACAGACACTTAACTGGATACACATTTGCCTTCCCTACACACAATAATATATAAGTGTGTATGTGTATGTGTGCATCTCTCTCTCTCTCTCTTGCCACCCCCCACCGCCATATATATATATATTCTATTGCTTCTGTTTCTCTGGAGAAAACCGACTAACAAACAGTTTTCTCAATGATTTTGACCACAAAACACATTTTTCTGGCATTAAGGGGTTGGGGAGGCGCTTCTTAATATTTCTTGGAACTACTGTCCTGACAAAAAGCACATGAGAAAATGCAGCAGTACAGAAAAATTATTAATGATCATTAGATGAAATTTTTCAAGATAACACTCCGTCTGTAAGAATGCCTCTCCAGTGGTAAAATATACAGTCTAAGGTTTCAACAAGAATAGTGGCATTTGTTAATACTGTACTGTCATTGTGATTTGTGTAAAAAAACTCCTCAATTGGGACTAAACTGTGAGCCGTTAACAAAAGAATTATTACACCTTCCGTATATCAAAGGTTAGAAGTTACAAGGTGTTAACAAGCAAACAAAGTATGAGCAGAATACCAAGAATACTCTTTTTTAGCTATTTATAGCATGCATTTTTTGGATCAGAAATTTCTATCACAAACACCAAAAATGGATTTCTTACACAGCTGTCACCCTGGAGGAGTTCCTGTATGTCTTTCTTCATTCTGGTTCCTCAGGAGCATTTTAATATCATGGAAACTCAGAGATGAAAAAGACTTTAAAATTTTTACCCAGCATCAGATTCTCTTTCACCAATGCTCTGAAAGACTGCCATCTAACCCCTTCTCAAGATGAATAATAGGCAGCTATCTGATCTATGAAATAATCCATTCTATTTTGGAGTATTCTAACTGTTAGTAAGATTTTCTTAATATTAAATGTAGATTGCCTTCCCTCCCTAATTCACACAATTTCACTTAGCATGGTACTTTGGAGCAAAACACAATGAGTTTTTCTCTTAAAACTAAACATTAACTAAATTTTCAATAAGACAGGAGAAATAAGTTTAAAAGATAGGTTGTACAACATGAAGAGTATAGATAATATCAATGTATTATATTTTGAAAATTACTGAAAGTAGATTTGAAGTGTTCTCATAAAAAATTTTATGTAAGATAATGTATATGTTAAGCAGCTCTACTGAGCCATTCCACAATGTACACATATTTCAAAACATCATGTTATATATGATGGACATATAAAATTTTTGTCAATTTTTTTAATTATTATCATACTTTAAGTTCTGGTATACATGTGCAGAATGTGCAGGTTTGTTACATAGGTATACACAAGCCATGGTGGTTTGCTGCATCCATCAACCCATCACCTACATTAGGTATTTCTCCTAATGCTATCCCTCCCCTAGCCCCCTGTGTGGGCCCTGACAGGCCCCAGTGTGTAATGTTCCCCTCCCTGGGTCCATGTGTTCTCATTGTTCAACTCCCATTTATTAGTGAGAATATGAGGTTTGGTTTTCTGTTCCTGTGGTAGTTTGCTGAGAATGATGATTTCCAACTTCATACAAATCCCTGTAAAGGACATGAACTCATCCTTTTTTATGGCTGCATAGTATTCCATGATGTATATGTGCCATATTTTCTTTATCCACTCTATCATTAATGGACAGTCTATCATTGATGGTTCCAAGTCTTTTATATTGTAAAGACTGCTGCAATAAGCATATGTGTGCATGTGTCTTTATAGCAGAATTATTTATAATCCTTTGGGTATATAACCAGTAATGGGATTGCTAGGTCAAATGGCATTTCTGGTTCTAGATCCTTGAGGAATTGCCATACTGTCTTCCACAATGGTTGAACTAATTTACACTCCCACCAACAGTTTAAAAGCATTCCTATTTCTCTACATCCTCTCCAGTATCTGTTGTCTCCTGACTTTTTAATAATCACCATTCTAACTGGCATCGCATGGTATCTCACTGTGGTTTTGATTTGCATTTCTCTAATGAAGAGTAATGATGAGTTTCTTTTCATAAGTCTGTTGGCCACATAAATGTCTTCTTTTGAGAAGTGTCTTTTCATATCCTTTGCCCACTTTCTGATGGAGTTGTTTATTTTTTCTTGTAAATTTGCTTATGCTCTTTGTAGATTCTGGATATTAGCCCTTTGTCAGATGGAAAGATTGCAAAAATTATCTCCCATTCTGTAGGTTGCCTATTCGCTCTGGTGGTAGCTTCTTTTGCTGGGCAGAAGCTCTTTAGTTTTTAATTAGATCCCATTTGCCAATTTTGGCTTTTGCTACAATTGCTTTTGGTGTTTTAGTCATAAAGACTTTGCCCATGCCTATGTCCTGAATGGTATATTGCCTAGGTTTTCTTCTAGGGTTTTCATGGTTTTAGGTCTTATATTTAAGTCTTTAATTTATCTTGAGTTAATTTTTGTATGAAGTATAAGGAAAGGGACCAATTTCAGTTTTCTACATAAGGCTAGCCAGATTTCCTGACACCATTTATTAAATAAGGAATCCTTTCCCCATTGCTGGTTTTTAAAAGGTTTGTCGAAGATCAGATGGCTGTAGTTGTATGGCATTATTTCTGAGGCCTCTGTTCTGTTCCATTGGTCTTTATATCTGTTTTGGTACCAGTACCATGTTGTTTAGGTTACTGTAACCTTGTAGTATAGTTTGAAGTCAGGAAGTGTAATGCCTCCAGCTTTCTTCTTTTTGCTTAGGATTGTCTTGGCTATAAGTGCTCTTTTTTTATTCCATATGAAATTTAAATTAGATTTTCTAATTCTGAGAAGAAAGTCCATGGTAGCTTGATGAAAATAGCACTGAATCTATAAATTACATTGGGTAGTATGGCCACTTTCACAATATTGATTCTTCCTATCCATGAACATGGGATGTTTTTCCATTTGTTTGTGTCCTCTCTTATTTCCTTGAGCAATGGTTTGTAGTGCTCCTTGAAGAGGTCCTTCACATCTCTTGTAAGTTGTACTTCTGGGTATTTTATTCTCTTTGTACCAAATGCGAAGGGGATTTCACTCATGATTTGGCTGTTTGTCTATTATTGGCATACAGGAATGCCTGTGACTTTTGCACATTGATTTTGTATCCTGGGACCTGCTGAAGTTGCTTATCAGGTTAAGGAGATTCGGGGCTGAGATGATGGGGTCTTCTAAATATACAATCATGTCATCTGCAAACAGACAATTTGACTTTGTCTCTTCCTATTTGGATCCTCTTTATTTCTTTCTCTTGCCTGATTGCCCTGCCCAGACCTTCCAGTACTGTGTTGAATACAAGTGATGAGAGAGGGCATCCTTGTCTTGTGCCAGTTTTCAAAGGGAATGCTTCCAGCTTTTTCCCATTCAGTATGATATTGGCTAGGGGTTTGTCATAAATAGCACTTATTATTTTGAGATATTCATTTGTAAACAGTAATCATCTCTCATTGTTTCTTAATGTGAAGAAAAACTAACTTGAGGAGTTAATCCAAACTTTCCATTATCTCCAGATTACAGGATACATCAAAACATTTGGAAGACAGCAAACATGTACTTGCTTGAAAAAAATTCTTACAATCAAAAATAAATTAGGGGAATTTTCTGTTTTAGAAACATATATGCTGATAAGTGAAGAAGGAATGACAGAATTAAAATATAACCATTTTTTTCCACAGTAATTTTTTAAAAATTAGATAATTTTTATCATTGATTTATCATTCTTTATATTAAAAAGCCAAGAAAGATGATCAGAAATTAAGTGTATCTTAGTGGGAGAAATCAACACTGCCTGTGAAACATTCTTTCAAAAGAAAAAAAAAAAAAACAGCCAAATCTGACCTACCTTCAAGATCCAATTATGAATTTATAAGAAATACAGAGGTCAGAGGAGGAAAAAAAAAACTGCACCACAATAATTCAACCCATAAAATTCAGAGTCCAGAAAAATATAAAGGACAAATGATCAATAAATAACATAGTTCAAAAAAAAGAGAAAAGACAAACCTATAGGTTTAAATGGAATTAAAAGGCATATTAACCAATTACAATGAATGGATTAATTTTGATTCTGCTTTAAAGAAATTAAAAATGGTATTTGTGAGACAACTGGTAAAATTTGAAATCTAACTGGTTATTTAATGATGTTAAGAAATTATCGTTAATTTTATGTGTGAAAATGGTACTATAATTATCTTTTTTTTTTTTAAGACAGAGTCTCACTCTGTTGCCAGGCTGGAGTGCAGTGGTGTGATCTCAGCTCACTGCAACCTCCACCTCCCAGGTTCAAACAATTCTCCTGCCTCAGCCTCCCGAGTAGCTGGGACTACAGGTGCATGCCACCATGCCCAGTTAATTTTTGTATTTTTAGTAGAGACGGGTTTCACCATGTTGGCCAGGATGGGCTTGATCTCTTGACCTCATGATCCACCCACCTCGGCCTCCCAAAGTGCTGGGATTACAAGTGTGAGCCGCCACACCTGGCCTGTAATTATCTTTTTAAAGTTCTTGTCTTTCAAAGATACACAGCAAAATATTCACAGATGAAATGGCATATATCTGAAATGCTTGGATTTCCTTAAAAATAATTTTGTCAGATGGATAACAGATGAAACAAAATCGCACATAATCTAATAATTATTTCAGATGGATGATGAGGATATGGGAGATTATAATAATCTTGCTGTTTTAATATCTGTTTCAAGTTCTCCATAATAAGCAACCCAGAAAAATGAAACAAAAGATACTTCTTTTCATTGGATACTACCGAATCCATATCCTGCAAGTCTTCTTCTCCTCCAGCAGAATAATTTTCAATTTTTAAGCCATTTCTCATTTGACAGAAATTCCAGACTCTTCACCATCCTAGTTATTCTTCTCTGGAAAAATCAATGTTCCCCTTCAACAATCTCCCAGATGTGATCTGAATACTGCAAAGTATTATTTCCCCTAATCAAAATACTATAGTTTTACTAAAAAGTTATATTACATTAGCTGGCTTGTCATCCATGTCAAATTGAAGTTATAGTCAACTAAAACCATTAAGTCTTATTCACATGAGATGTAATATATTCAAGTCCTCCATTTGTACAATTGATTTTAACCTAATTGCTAAATTTCATATTTAATTTCACCCCATCTTTCTGGCCTGTGGAAATAATACTGATTGTATAAATGCCAATCAAGAATAGAAGCTGTTTATTGTTTAATGCGTGATCACTTGGTCTTCATAAGTTAGAGAAAAGTAACTTTCTCCAGGTCATACAAGCTAGCAAGTGGCAGAGTTGACTCAAGTCTTTAATCTCTGCAACTCCCAAACCCACACTTTTATCCTCTCTGCTCTCGGGTACTGTCTACAATATTAGGTATTCTCCTTAATGCCATCTGCATGCTTTATAAGGATGCCTTTTTCCAAATCTGTGATAAAAATTATCTAGACATATCTAAGAATAGAGCATAGGGTATCTACAGAACAAGTCACCTGGCACTGATTTAGTAATCAGTGTATTTTGTTTAAGATTATTAGACCACTTATAAAATTTGACTTTACTTTCACTCAGCCCCCATATCCTTATCTATTCTAAATAAATAACAGGCTAAATATTGCCAAATGTTTGCTAAAAACAAAAGACAGCTTCCTATCTACCAAACCAGTAATGTGATAAGAAATATGAGGTTCTTTTAGCATGACTTATTACTAGAAGAAAGCATCTGGTTCCTCCGGGTGATTACCAATTTCTCTTCCTAATGTGCATAAGACATTTATTTAACAAGCTAGTCTAGAATCTTGCCAGGAAAACATATCTAGATTATACATCAGTATGGTCTGGAATCCATTTATTCCTCCATTTTAAATCATCACATACACCTATCTCCTGGCTCATAAAGTCTCAAAGATTACCAAAGTGATTCTAAAATCACATTTTCAGATTATTTTACTTTACCCTAAGATGTAATTTATCTGGGACTGGAAACTTGCCTCCACTGAGAGTTGGCAGCCTGGTTGATTTAAAACTACACATGATATTTATTCACAAGTTGTAATTACTAAAAATGCAATTTACGATAAAAGTACACAGTTCTATGGAGCTTTAGAAATGGTAGAACGGAGTCAATATGGACTGGAGTGCAGAGGAAGGACCTCATGTAAGTGAGGCTGAGGGAAGTGTTGAGAAATTTACAGAAGATGTGAAACCACCTTTGCAAAATTATAGTCAGTGAGAAGGTTATGGCAGTAGGGGAAATCTAAGCTAGACCAACCCCCTCATGGCTCTTGCTCCTAAGCTGTTTTTGACTACTCCTGGACTACCTTTCAGAGACATTTAGTTCAAAGTTTAAGTGATAATAGCCCTTCGCCAAAACTCAACCACCTTTGCAGAGCTAAAGAGACGTTGCTGGCTAGAAGGAGCAGAGGTGCCCAACTTAGCTAAGGTACAGACATATATGATTGTCAGCCATTATTCCCCAATTTATAGGATATGCACCTTCCCAAATTGCTCCTGCACATAACATCACTATCGTAGAACCTACAATTGGCCCTTTGAGATATCTTTTCAGGATTTTTTTTTATGTCTGACAATCATAGCTCCAACTTGGACCCAATGACTCCACCTGGACCCTCCAACCCTGCTCTTTCTGCCAGAATCAGAAGCGATTCATCCCACAGGACAGCTTCAACTCCCTATGATTTCATCTCTGCCCCAACCAATCAGCAGCAAGTACCTGTTCCTGGCTAGCCCCACCCCTTCCCCCAAACTGCCTTTGAAAAACCACTAACCTATGAGCTTTGAAGGACACTCATTTGAGTAACAATAAAAACTCCATTCTCCCACACAGCAGCTCTGAATGAATTACTCTTCCTCTATTACAATTCACCTGTCTTAATAAATTGACTGTCTAGGTAGCGGGCAAGGTGAACCAGTTGGGCAGTTACAGATGTAAAATGAGAATTCATGAGTTTCTTTTTCTTTCTGGCCATCTCTCCCAATCCTTTTAGTTCTTCCTTCAAAAATTGATTTTTAAAAATTTTATTGACCTTAGCTTCTTGGCATTTCTCATACAACAATTTTTGGCTTTCTCCTTTACTATTGTACCTTTATTCCTGAGTAAACAGTGCTCAGGGCCTCTTCTAGAAAGGGAGTTCTAAAGTCTAGGGCCTCTTTTAGAGATAGAGTTCTGAAGGTGACCAGGCCAGCATGCAGCTGTTCAGTATAATTTGTGGAATAAAACCAGCTCAAGAAGGAAAGGCTGGGCCAAAGTGGAAATACGAAAGGAATACAACAAAAGCAAGAAATTATCCAAAATTAGGGGTCTGCAATCAGTGTCAGGCATTACCTACTAGGCAGGTTTGAGTGTCAAAGCCGAAGCAAAGTTCTTGAAATTACAGTAAATACAAAAGTAAGAAAGCCTATTATACAAGCAGAAGACTCTAACTGATTTGAGCAGTCCTTACACTATTCTTAGGTGTATAAATGTTAGCAGCAGAAGTTATCCGTGTCACATGGCACCAAAATATGTTACTGGAAGTGAATGTGGGTCCACGGCAACCTCAATTATTGCCTCCTCAGAAGAAAGAATTTGACGGAGGGGCATAAGGCAGAAGGAGAGACCAAGGCAAGTTTTAGAGCAGGAGTGAAAGTCCATTAAAAAGCTTTAGAGCAGAAGTAAAAGGAAGAAAAGTACAGAAGTACACTTGGAAGAGGGCCAAGGGGGCAACTTGTGAGACAAGTGCACAGTTTTACCTTTTGACTTGTGGTTTTATACACTGGCATACTTCTGGGAACTTGCATTCTTTTTCCCTTGGATCTTCCCTTGGGGTGGGTTGTCCACATGTTCAGTAGCCTGCTAGCGCGTGGGAGTGGAGCAAGCACACTTGGAGTCGTATGCATGCTCACTGGAGGCATTCTTCTCATACCAGCCAAATGCCCCTAGGAGGTCATATACCAGTTAAATTCCACCATTTTGCCTCTTAGTGTGTATGTGTGAGCCCACTCACCAAACTCCTCTGAGATTTTATCAGGAAGCTGCTGATCACTAACTTTAGGTATTTCTGTTTACTGGGAGACTTACTGTTTTAGAGAGAGTTAACAACAAACTGACCACCATCTGATGCTCACCTGACATTCCTGGTGTGTGTGTGTAGGGGAGAGGGGTGTGCAGGGGAGCCCTCTGCTGCTCTGCTCGTGTCTGACTAGCTACATCATTCATGTAACATAAAAGATGTTTCTAAAATTTAGTAAGAGGAAATGGCGAATTAGAAAATTTCCTATCTAGAATAAATATTACGAATTTGCTTGAATAATGTACTCTGTTGCTTAAAGTAATAAAATCACACCTGTGGTTCAGTCAATAGCATACATTTCCTGTAGCCTACAATGTTCCAGAAACAGCAACATACCTTTGATAAGAAACAATATAATAAGGATGTTTTAGATATAATCCTGAGAAGTAGGGACTTCATAATCACATCAGAGAGATGAGATATGAATACTGAAATATTTGAACAATAGGAGGCTGTATATAAGGGCAAAATGAGTGATATGAATAAAATGTTATAAGTGTTCAGGGAAGGGAGGCAATTCTGAATGGGAATTCTGATTTGTTCTGAGGTTAACAAACCCATGTCTTGAAGATTCTGATAGGAAGAAAAATATTTAAAAGAGCATTTCTCTAAATTCCTTACAGGCAATGTGAACACAAATGTTTCCTTCTAAAACATGCTTTGACTAACTAAACTGAATTCTACATAATCCCTTCTTAATTTTGTACTCCAAAAATTATTGCTTCTTTTGTGCCTCACAACCAGTATTGGAAGATGGGGAGTGAGTAACTTCAGAAGTATAGAAAGCCTTTGGGAATGTTTTGCTAAGAAAGGAAAAAACATGGTCACCCTGAGGCTCCACAGTGGTAATCACTACTAAATACAAATATCCATCTGTCCTTTGGGTATCTCTTTCAACCTACAAGAAGGCAAAGTTCCAAAGCAAAGGTTGTAATAACGCCCTTTTGTCGGGGACCACAAAAAACAATAGGACTATTCAACAGCTTAAAATTTGCGTTTGTTTGCAACTCAGAGAACAGCTGCTTTCTGTCTTGTTAATAAATTTCAGTAAGTGTCTTCTGCATTTTACAGTCCATCCGCGTTTCTGGGAAAACACTGGAGTAAATCATGTAGTCAAGAGCCCAGAGTTACGTATATTCTGACGTTCATTTTCTGCGTTACAGTTAATGGGGACAACAGATGCCAAAAAAGAGCCACACAATGAGTTACTTCATTTCTGAGATTCTGTTAATTAAATGTAAGTGGAATTTTGCCTTATTAAAGGTTGTGACAACTTTCAGGTTTCGTTACTGTCATATTTAAGAATGCATATGCAATAGTTCAGGCACAAGAAATGACATATGGTTTACAACTATTGTTTCCTGACTTTTAAATCAATAATGCAGTGGACTGTCTTACCAAAGAGAACAGTAGGACACATTTTTAAACCAAAAGCAAGTTAGAACAGGTAATACAACTTGAGAATCTATGAAAATCCCCTAGAGAGCAATGTAAACTGTTCAGATTTCTTCTAAACAACAAGAGTTCTTTGAGTCCCAGTAACAAGATTTAAAAATGTGCAATTTCCAGATTTTGTACATGAAATATTATCATTATAATTGCTTAAAACACCGTCAAGTAAATAGATGCTTTTTGTGTCAAATAATTTACCTGGTTGAACAGAAGCTTAGAAAAAGCTCAACTATATCAAAAGATAAAACAATAAAATCTCCTGTCCCTATATTTTATGCATTAATTCATTCATTCAAACACACTTATTGAACCATTATGTGGGCTTTCTGAAATGAAAAAGACTTCTTGCACTCATTCAAAAACTATACAATCTAGTCAAATGACAAAGTGTAAAGAACTGTGATTTTAAAAACAGAAAGTAAATGCTAAAATAGAAGTACAGATACAGTATTTACTAAGTACAGAGAAAAAACAAAACAAAAAATAAAATCCATTATGAATCCATTACTGAACCTGGCCTAGGCCTTGTGCTAGGTACTAATACATATACTCTTTTATTTGTCTCACACAACAGTCTGGTGATCTAGGAATTATTTCCCACATTTTACAGATGATAAATCTGTGGATCATAAAGGATAGGTAACTTCCTCAAGGTAATGCAGCTAAGAAGTACAGAGCTGTAATCTAAACACAACTATGCTTTATTCCAAGGTTTCCACTTTTAGACTGTTCCTTACCGGGTACAGAAGAACTCTCAATGGCTGCTGAAGTACACCCTGAAGGAAGCACTCTTTCAGTACCCAGTCTGAAAGACTGTAAGCATATCTGCATTTTGCAGGATAATAGTGTAAGAAAGGCAACCTGCTTACATACAGTCAGATGATGACAGTAACCCAAGTTGCAAGAAGAAAGCACCTAGAAACCCAAAAGGGGTAATTTGGATACTATTTTCCTTTTATATTCAACAAAAAAAATAGATTATCAAGTAAGTGCAGTTTGAATATTTGAGACAGAAGTGCTCTAGAGACATCCAAATAGACTTGAAGAGAAGCCAGCTGGATATGCCACTCTGTAGGTCATCTAAAATGTCTTTGTTGGAAATATTATGTTAGGAGTCTTCAACATAATTGAAGCCAAAGGTACGAATAAGGTTGCCTCCAGAGAGAATACAGAATAAAGAGAAGAAGGCTTAGAAATGATGTTTAAGAAATGCCACACTCTTTATTCCTTTGTGCACTGCTGTAAAATTACCTGTTTTTTTAAAAACAGCAATGCTGTAGAAGGAGGATCAGAGAGGACTTTATGCAAACTGTGATCAGACATTGGGGCTGAGCTTTGAAGTGTGAGTATTATTTCCCTAGCTTGTGAAGGCAGGATGAGCAATTCATTCTTAAGGAAAAAGTATAAGCAAGGGCAGAGAGGCATAAAATGAAATGGTATATTTGGAGAATAACAAGTAAATCTTTTGCTGTAACCATAAAGACTAGTGGGAGAAAAGGTCACAAAGATAACCAGACCCCACTTATGGGGGAATTTAATCTATACACAATAAGAATTTGTCAAAGTTTTTAAGAAAAGCAATAGATAGATTTATATTTTAGGGAAAGATTTCCAGCTATTATGAATAAAACTGATGAATGTATAAGTTTTTTGTGAGAACATATGTGTTTAATTCTCTCATGTGTATACCTAGGAGTAGGATCATAGGGTTATATAATAATTTTATGTTTAACTTTTTGAGGAATGACCAATAGCTGCACCATTTTGCATTCCCACCAGCAATGTATGAGGGTTCTGATTTCTGCACAAATCATTGAAAAAAACCCTTTCATGGTAAAAATATTCAACAGTCTGGAAATATTATAGAAGGGAATCTTCTCTATATGGTAAAGGGTACCAAGGAAAACCCCACATATTACATTATACTGAATGTTGAAATATTGAGAATTTTCATCCTAACAATTGGAACAAGGCCCTGGATATCCACTCTTGCTATTTCTATTCAACATTATACATTGTACTAGAACTTCTAACTAGAATAATATAGTGGTCACTGAATGACTGAACAGAGATTTATTTAAACATCTATAACCAAAAACCTTCCAATCTTTGTTCATGGGCTCTGTGCTGGCCAAATTTTCAACACTCAGCCCAGCAGTTTATAGCTCTGCCTTAGCCATTACTTCTTCCTGCTTCCTCAAAGCAAAGCCTCAAGGTCAGCAGGGGAAGTGAGTTTAGCACCTTCTCAGGTATTCCCTTAGCCTGTGCAGAGCCCTTACCATGTGCACAGCCTTCTAAATTCCCAGGAATACACTGGAGATTTTCAAATACATTACGGATTTCTCATTCCCCAGCCTTTCCTCCCAAACTTTTTGATTAGTTTATTATTTGTTCCAACTCTTATCTATCACCTCTGGCAGAAGCAACTAACACATTAGCCTGCAAGTGTTTTCAACAAATGTCCCCTGGGAAATAGTTTTAGCACTAAGCCAATTCTGAGTTAAGGACAAATAAAGACATGCCTTTTCAGCCAGTCTTCTAGGAAGCCATGAGACTGGTCAGAACAAATAATTAATTACAGTTCTTCTAAATGAGAGGTGCTCTGTTCCCTCTGGCACCAAGGGCTGTTATTTTCATAGCTACTGCTGAGTTTGGTGGCAGAGGACAAGACTAGGCTAAGTTAAAATTTTACTCTTCTTACTGAATATCCACCATTTTCATTGAATAGGTGCTCTCTGGGTTGCTGCAAGCCTTTGGTTAATTTCTACAGTTCTGCAAAAGTCGATTCTGGCCATTTTTAACCATTTTTTATTGCTTTTTCAGTGGAGTAGAATGAATTTGGTGCTCCTTACTCTGCAATTTTTGTTGATATCACTTTGTATTTTTATATTAATGCAGTACTTACTTGTTACATTTTTAATTTACAAATAATAGCCAAGTAAAAAAGTTATTACAAGTTTAATTGTATAAGGTATTAAGAGTGTGGATTATGTGAGAGAAAAGTAAGTCTTTTGAATAAGGGCATAAAATACAAAGCTGCTCTTGTTTGTACAACATTATGCTATTATTAATAATATTCTATGTATCAAGTAAGTCTTTTACAGTAAAATATGAAAGCTATATGCCTTCACAGTATTGTTCTAGAAGTTTCCTGATCACTACCATTACCATTCTTTATTTATTTTTTTAAATTTTTTATTGGATTTTAGGTTTTGGGGTACATGTGCAGAACATGCAAGACAGTTGCATAGGTACACACATGGCAGTGTGTTTTGTTTCCTTTCTCCCCTCCACCCACATTTGGCATTTCTCCCCAGGCTATCCCTCCCCAGCTCCCCCCCACCGCTGACCCTCCCCTTTTCCCCCCATCTTTAAACAATTTCCACAGCACTCTGTGTAATCCCATTTAAAATATGTAAAACAGACTTACTATATCTAAGACTTACAATATAAGACCATGTCTATAATGACAAATATTATCGTGAAAAATTAATTTAATTTCAAAATATGAATAATGCTAGTGAGACACCAGTTTTCCAAAAATTGGATAAAATAGCTGTTAGCTAGATGTAGAGGAAGTGGGAAAGGCAGTGATATATAATGATCCAACTTGAAACCACCATTGCAAAATTATAACTGAGACAGTGAAAGAAATCTGACCTAACTAACTCCATCTTGTTTCTAACCTCCAAGCTGCCCTTGTTCATTCCTGGGTGTTGGCCAAACTAACTTTGGGAGGACCTTAGTTTATAATTTAGCCTTAAAATAAAGACTATAACAGCCCTTTCCAAAAAAAACCCTTTTTGCCTGGGGACTAGGCTGCCCTTGTAGGACTAACAAATTAGCCACAAGATGAGAAATTATGGCTTAGCTGGCACCACCCAGATCAGTAAACTGGCTCTTCTGGTCTTGTGCCTGCCCCTATCCAGGAACTGACTCAGCCCAAGAGGACAGCTTTGACTCCCTATGATTTCATCTCTGACCCAATCAATCAACACTCCTGACTCACTGGCCACCTACCCACCAAATTATCCTTAAGAACTCCAATCTTCTAATTCTTAGGGAGACTCATCTGAGTAATAATAAAATTGGAGTTTTATTATTTCTCCTATACAGGTAGCTCTGTGTGAATCACTCTTTCTCTATTGCAATTCCCCTGTCTTGATAGATTGGCTCTGTCTAGGCAGTGGGCAAGGTTAACCCACTGGGTGGTTACAAATTGAAAAATTATCACTTCCCTTGTTGAGAGATAAGCAGATAGGAGAGACAATAATCAAACACATACCTTAACAAAATTATGAAACATATATTACCTGAAATAGGCACCTATGTGAATTGCAATAGTAAAATAATGTATAACTAGTAAGATGCTAAAATTTAAAAACTTTGTTCATTTTTTTTACCATATTAAAAAGACTTCCTGGACTTCTCTTGGTGACAGGAAATGGAAAGCTTATTGATATCAGAAGATTTTCAGTGGAAAAGAGTGAAATGCTTCAGGTAGAGTCTACAACTTGGAAGAACATGCATCGAATACCTTTTTTAGAAGAAAAAGAAGATGGAAAGAAGACTACTAGAGAAGTAAAATCTGCAAAACATTGGGCAAAAGACAGATCTCTGACATAAGTCCTCAATGGTCACAATCTTGAAAGTTTAAAAATTCAAAACAGCACCCTAAATGCCAAATTTGTTCACAACATTTACTTTAAAAATTATATATGATTCCCTCTTTCGTTTTTGGACTTTACTGATAAAACTATTTATCTCTCTGTCTCCATTCTGAGAGAAATAAATTTTTGTGCTCATAATAAAAATGCATTAGTTAGCTCAGACTGCCATAACAAAATACCATAGATTGGGTGATTTAAACAACAGAAATTTACTTTTTCACAGATCTGAAGGCTAGAAGTCTGAAATCAAGGTGTTCACAGGGTTGAATTTCTCCTCCTTGTGTCACTACATGTTTTTTTTCTCTCTGTGCATTTCTGTACGCTAATTTCTTCCTCTTATAAGGATCTAGTCATATTGAATTAGGACCTACCCATATGATCTCATTTTACCTTAATTACCTCTTTAAAGATTGTCTATCCAAATACAGCCACATTCTGAGATACATGAAGCTATAACTTCGTCATATGAATTTCAAGAGACACAATTCAGCACATAATAGCCATATGTTTTCCTACATATTTCATGGGATAATTGTCTTTTTCTCTGTATTTGAGTTGCTTATTAAGCAAGTATATTAATTATCTCAGGCTGCTATAACAAAATACCATATACTTGGTGACATACATGGTATTTTGTTTTTTCCCACAGTTAAAGGTATTTTCTCACAGTTCAAGAGGCTGGAAGTCTGAGATCAGGGCACTAGCATGGTAAGTTTCTGGTGAGGACTCCTCCTGGCTGGTAGAACCCATCTTTTCACTGTGTCTTCACATGGCAGAGGGAGAGAAAGAGAGAGAAAGCTTTATGGTATCTCTTTCTTTAAGGGCACTATTTCCAACATCTTATTTAAATATCATCTGAATCAGCTATAGGTTAAATTCAAAGTACAATTCATTATAAGGCAAAATTCATCTTCGGCTGGGAACCTGTGAAACTAGATGAGTTATGTGCTTCCCAAATATAATAGTAGGATATATTTGTATGTAGGTATAGCATAGACAT
Organism: Callithrix jacchus; assembly: GCF_049354715.1. Lineage (NCBI taxonomy): Eukaryota > Metazoa > Chordata > Mammalia > Primates > Cebidae > Callithrix > Callithrix jacchus. Next base: position 92,477,608 of record NC_133524.1, read on the forward strand.
TCCTATTCCAATATGGAGAAATCAGAAAGAATAAAGAAGTGATGGATCCAAAGCAAATCCAAAACCTAGAAAGGCAAATTCCATTATATCTTAAGCTTCTTCAATGATCCTCTTTGGTTTGATGTTCCATCTTCTAGGTTCACTAGGGTAGCAGCATCACTCCCAAGGCTCCAAGTGTTTCTATCCCCATGGCTCTGCAGGGCAGTCCTTCCCCCAAGCTTTTGAGCTGAAGCCACCTGGCCCATTGAAACCAGGCCAGTAACCCTGATGAACTCTGAATAACCACCTTTAAAGTCATTTTTCCCTGTTTTGGAAGAATAAAGCATGTTTTTAGCCAAATAGTTCCATTTTCCTGTCCTGTAAAATCTAAAAAGTTCAACTGCTTTCCTTCATTTCATTCCATCTCCATCCCCTTCACTTCCAACTGGTAGCATTTCTATGCATATAATCCCATAAACATCAAACATTTGTTCAGCCGCATCGTTAGTGTTTTCTTAAGAGCAAGATTTATCATTTTTTGCAATATGGATAGGCTAAGAATTCTTTTTGAATCTTCAAGTTATGGTTACTTTTTGCTGAACAATTTCTTCTTTAGTTCATCTCTCTCCTTTCACATTTCACTATAAACAGTCAGGAACCAACCTGCTCCTTCAGTGGTTTGCTTAGAAATCTCTTCAATTAACATACAATTTGTCACAAGTTCTACTTTCCTATGTCTCAAGACAGTTGAGCCAAGTTCTTTGCCACTTCATAAAAAGGATCACCTGTTTTCCAGTTTCCAATAATTTGGACATGTTCTGTTCCTTATTTCTTTCTTTCTTTCTTTCTTTCTTTTTTTTTTTTTTTTTTTTTGAGACAGAGTCTGTTGTCACCTGGGCTGGAGTGCAATGGTGCAATCTCAGCTCACTATAGCCTCCACCTCCCAAGTTCCAGCAATTCTCCTACCTCAGCCTCCTAAGTAGCTGAGATTATAGGTGCCTGCCACCATGCCTGGCTAATTTTTGTATTTTTAGTAGAGACTGGGTTTCACCGTGTTGGCCAGGCTGGTTTCAAACTCCTGACTTCAGGTGATCCACCCACCTTGGCCTCCCTAAGCTTATTTCTTTCTGAATTCTCACCAGAATGACCTTACATCCATATTTCTAACATGGACATGAACACTCTTCCAGTTTCTACCGATTACCCAGTTTGAAAGTCATTTTCACATTTTTAAGTTATTTGTGTAGCACTTCACATACCAGTACCAAAATTTGTCTCTTTTGGTTTGGGCTACCATACAAAAATAGACATAAAAGACATAGACTGGGCCGCTTAAGCAACATTAGTGTATTACCTCATAGTTATAGAGGATGGAAATCTAAGATTTAAGGGCCAGCATGGCCAAGCTTGTATGCTAAGCTCTTTCTTCCTGACTTGCAAATGACTGTCTTCTCAATATAGGCTCATATGGCCTTTCCTAAGTGAGTATTCAAGTAAAGAAAAATAGAGCAACCTCTCTCTCATGCCTCCTCTTATAAAGACATAAATCTCATAATGAGTGCCCCACCCTCATGACCTCATCTGAATCTTATTATTTCCCAAATGTTCCATCCCTAAATACTATTACACAGGGAGCCAGGGCTTGAACATATGAATTTGAGAGTAAGGCCACAGTTCAGTACATAGCAGAAAAAATGTGTCATTAATTATGCTTCATTCTTCTCCTAAGACTTCTCTTTTAAGAAAAAAATATATGTGTGTGTATAATTCTTTATGTTAGCTTAATTTAAAGATGGAGTCTAGAGACGGTTGTTAATCAAGTGAAACATTTAAATATTAAAGTCTTAAGAGATCGTATGTCTTATTACCTAAGGAAATGGTCCTCTTTGAAGTAGGCAACAGCAAAAAAACAGAGGTTCTCTGACAGAAGAACTGGAGCAGTTATTGGCAATGGAGCCATTAATGTTTCTCTGAACAAGTTAGTAATTCATCTCATCTCACCTGGGCTATACTGAGAAGTTTATTGAGGTAGTGTAATTTCTTCATATTGCGTTTTTAATGAGCCAGCCTTTTCACTTTTATCTTAATTCAGTGACTTAACTCATTTACTAATTGTTCCAGTACAATGATAATCAGAAAGTTGAAGGATTCTGTGATCTACAAAGATTTTGATGTGTGCATACTTTTTCATCATAGGAATCGCTCTTTCTTCCAACTTAGGTGCTGCCAAAAACATCTTCTAAGAACAGAATAATATGAAATTAATAAGATCAATACTTCATCATTCCAAATATCACAGTGTGATAGCCTCATTTTGTATTTAAAAATTATTTTGTTAAGATTAAACATCTAGGGGCTTTGTTAACCCTGAGGTTAAAATTCTTAGTTCAAAGAAACATTGATTCTTTTAATTATTTCCATCATTTTGTATACTGACTGGTGTTATATTTATTATTATTCACGAAAATTAATCTGGTAAAATTTCTGATGTGAAAGTTGATTATGATATTTTGAAGAAATTATTTGTCTTAGTTTATTAAATATCTATCTTCAAAAATAAATGAAATAGATTAGTAAGCATGTGAAAAAACATATTTGTAAAGATGGTTCATAGTAAAAAGAGCTATCCTCTTAGGATTATTTAATTTATAAAGAGTGAACAAAGCTCTAGCCAACACTTCTGGCAAGAAAGATTTCACTTGAGCAAACTGACCACATGACAGCTGGTATGTCCTAGGTTTCTCCTTACATTAAGTCTTTGGCACTTTAAATTTATTTTCCCTCGTGAATGCTATTTTTTTATGTAAATGTTAATACTAATACTTTATTTATGGAATAATAAATTATTGGCTGGAGAAAAAAATAACTTAAAGACAAATATAATCCAAAGAAGCATCTTTAAGAGAAGAATAATCCAAAGAGGCACTATGATCCACAGAGACAATTAGTAATAAAGTGGAGCCTAGACAGAGGAAATCTCATTTAATTAAAAGTTCTTCCTCTACTGTTGGATATAATCTCAATAGGTATAAAATAAGCCTAAAATTGAATTAGTTGATTTGGAACATATTGTTCACTTTTCCAACTGGATGGTTTGGCTCTGTTGTATGCAACTGATACATCTGGGAGCCAGCATTATGCCAAGTAAGAAACAATATTTAAATTTCAACTGAATAACTACCTCACTGTTGCAACCTAGATGAAATACCAGGTATGTATTCTGCTATGGCTTCATAGAACTATAATTCCACAATGTAATTTTACCCCAAAGTATAAAATGTTGAACTAGAAACAACATTTAAACAAATGTTCACCCACTTCACATGTATTTTAGAAACTTACAAAAACAAAGTCCTGTTTTCTTTTTGTTTAAATAAAGCACTTATTTAAGTGTCTTTTAAAGTAGAATTTTAGCAGAACTGAGCATGTGATTGGTTGCCCTTTTCTCATCTTCTTCAGACTGTGTACCATATTAATCAAATATAATGCATTGTAGTAAAACTGTCTAAGACAAAACAAAGATAGAAAAATTGAGTATATAAAACTGGAAATCAGCACACTTGCTTTAACTCTAATTGTTTAGTATGTTAACTGAACTCTACCAAGTAGAAAACATGCAACTTAACCCTTTATTTATTTTTGAACATCTAGGGTTTAATGCTTGGGTTTAACCTTAGGGTGTAACTTGACCTTCGATTTATGTCTAAATGCCTGGAGTTTAACACAATGTCTGGTTTGTAGAGAAATGCTCAACACACATTTACCACTTCTATTCAACATAGTACTGAAAGTCCTAGCCAGAGCAATATGGCAAAGGAAAGAAATAAAGGGCATCTAAATTGGAAAAGGGAAGATGGACTACCATTGTTCACCAGCACTAAGATCATATACATAGAAAACCCTAAAGAATGTTCCAAAAGACTCCTACATTTGATAAGTGAATTCAGTAATGTCTCACACTACAAAATGAATGTACACAAATCAGTAGTACTGCTATACACCAACAACAACCAAACTGAGAATCAATCAAATCAATCCCTTTTATAATAGCTGCAAAAAAGTAAAATACCTAGGAATATACTTAACCAAAAAGGTGACGTTTCTACAAGAACTACAAAACATTGCTGAAAGAAATCATACATGAAACAAGCAAATGAAAACACATCCCATGCTCATAAATGTAAAGAATAAATATTGTAGGAGAGATCCAAGATGGCTGATTACTAGCAGCTTGGGATTGTAGCTCCCAGTGAAAGCACAGAGAATGAGAGGATGCCACACTTTCAGACAAATTTTTGTTGCTCACGGATCAGGAGATTCCCAGTGGAGGAGCCCCACGGGTTGCCAGCGTGACTCTTGTGGCTGGTGCAGCAGTTCTTGGTGCAGAGTAAACGGGACTGGCTCCCCTTTTGGTCGACGTTTGGAGCTGTGGGAAGGCAGAGTCACCTATTCAGCTGATTGAAAAAGGGACTCAAGAAGGAAGCCAACCTGGAGATCCCCAGGCAGAAAAGCACCACGAATCTTAACACCCCTGTTTTAGCCGGTGCAGTAGGTTGCTCAGATTCCAGTGCTACAAATCAACAAGTTGGATGTCCACTCAGAGACCTAATTTGAAAGTTGGTAATTACAAAGATGACAGGTGGATAAATTTACAATGATGGAAAGAAACCAGAGTAAAAAGGCTGAGAATACCCAAAATCAGAATGCCTCTCCCTCTATAGGGGATCACAGTTCCTCATCAACAAGGGAACAAGGCCTGATGGAGAACAAGTGTGTTCCAATAACAGAATTAGGCTTCAGAAAGTGAATAATAAGAAACTTCTGTGAGTTAAAAGAACATCTTCTAGCCCAATGTAAAGAAATTAAGAACCTTGAAAAAAGGTTTGACGAAATCCTAACAAGAATAGACAATCTAGAGAGAAATATAAGTGAATTAATGGAACTGAAGAATACAATATGAGAACTCCATGAAGTATGAACAGGTTTTAACAGTCAAATTGATCAAGCAGAAGAAAGAATATCAGAGGTGGAAGACCAACTTAATGAAATGAAACGAGAAGACAAGATTAGAGAAGAAAGAGTAAAAAGGAATGAGCAAAGTCTCCAAGAAATATGGGACTATGTGAAAAGACCTAATTTACGTTTGATAGGTGTACCTGAATGTCATGAAGAGAATGAATCCAAGCTGGAAAATATTCTTCAGGATATTACTCAGGAAAACTTTCCTAACCTAGTAAGGCAGGACAATACTCAACTCCAGGTAATACAGACAACACCACGAAGATATTCCTCAAGTAGAGCAACCCCAAGACATATAATTGCTAGATTCACCAGGGTTGAAACAAAGGAGAAAATTCTAAGGGCAGCTAGAGAGAAAGGTCAGGTTACCCATAAAGGGAAGCCTATCAGACACAGCAGATCTCTCAGCTGAAACCCTACAAACTAGAAGAAAGTGGAGGTTAATATTCAATATCCTCAAAGAAAAGAATTTTCAACCCAGAATCTCATATCCAGCCAAATTAAGCTTCACAAATGAAGGAAAATAAAATTTTTCACAAACAAGCAAGCACTCAGAGATTTCATCACCACCAGGCCTGCTTTACAAGAGCTTCTGAAAGAAGCACTATACAAAGAACAGAGCAACCAGTATCAGTCATCCCAAAAACTTACCAAAAGGTAAAGAGTATCTCCATAATGAAGAATCTATATCAACTAATGGGCAAAATAGCCAGCGAGCATTAAAGGACAATATTAAACTCACAAATATCAATATTAATCCTAAATTTAAATGGATTAAATGCCCCAATCAAAGACATGGACAGGCAAATTGAATAAAAAGTCAAAACCCATCAGTATGCTGTATCCAGATCCATCTCATAAGCAAGGACACACAAAGACTCAAAACAAAGTTTTGGTGGAAGACTTACCAATCAAATGGAGAGAAAGAAAAAAAAAAAACCAGGAGTTGTAACTTTTGTCTCTGACAAAATAGACTTTAATAGTAACAAAGACTAAAAGAAACAAAGAAGGATATTACATAATGGTAAAAGAATCAATGCAACAACAGGAGTCAATGATCATAAATAGATATGCACCCAATATAGGAACACCCAGATACATAAGACAAGTTCTTAATGACTTATAAAGAGACTTGGACTCCTGCACAATAATAGTGGGAGACTTTGGCACCACATTATAAATATTTGATGGATCAGTGAGATAGAAAATTAACAGGGACATCTATGATTTGAACTCATACCTGGAACAAGTGAACTTAGTGAATATTTATAGAATTCTTCACCCCAGGTCCAGAGAACATACATTTTGCTCAGTATCACATTACACCTATTTTGAAAGTGACCACATAATTGGAAGTAAATCACTCTTGAGCATTTGTATAGCATTTTACAGACTTAAATGAAATATTGGTGGGCTTTTTGTTTGTTATTTTCTTCCCTTATTCCTTCCTGTCTCCGCTGTTAATCACAACTATCAGCATAAAAGAGGTTTTTAATACCTATTTTTAGATTGCATTTCAGCCTGGGCAATAGAGCAAGACTCCTGTTCTCTCTCCCCCTTTCTCTTTCTCTTCCTTTCTTTAAAAAAAATTGTAAAAATGATAATACTGCCCAAAGCAATCTACAAATTCAATTCAACTTCTATTAAAATACCAGCATAATTTTTCACAGAATTAGAAAAAATGATCTTAAAATATGCATGAATCCAAAAATGACCATGCACAGCCAAAGCAATACTAAGAAAAAAGAAAAAGAAAAAAAAACTATGCTCAAAGAACACCTGGGAAATTTATCACAAAAAGATCATCACCTAGGCACATAGTCAAGTTATCTAAAGTCGAGACAAAGAAAAGAATCTTAAGAGTTCTGAAGTGAAAGCACACGGAAACCTATAAAGAAACACCTATCAGATTAACAGCAGATTTCTCAGAAGAAACTCTACAAGCTAGAAGGGATTGGGGCCCTATAATCAGCCTCCTTAAACAAAACAATTATCAGCCAGGAATTTTGCAACCAGTGAAACTAAACTTCATAAATGAAGGAAAGATACAGTCTTTTTCAGACAAACAAATGCTGACAGAATATGCCACTACCAAGCCCACACTACAAGAACAGCTGAAAAAAAGCTCAAAATCTTGAAACATATTCTTGAAATACACCAAAATTGAACCTCCTTAAAGTATAAATCTCACAGGAACTATAAAAAAAATTTAAAATTTAAAAAATAAATATTCAGGCAACAAAGAACATGGTGAATAGAATACTACTAATGCTGAATGTAAATGGGCAAAATGCTCCACTTAAAATATACAGAATGGCAAAATGCATATGAACTCACCAATCAAAGATCTACTGCCTTCAAGACATTCACTTGATACACAAGGACTCACATAAACTTAAAGTAAAAGGGTGGGAAAAGACATTCCACTCAAATGGACACCCAAAGCTAGCAGGAGTAGCAATTCTTATATCAGACAAAACAAATTTTAAAGAAACAGCAGTTAATAAATACAAAGAGGGACATTCTATAATGATAAAAGACCTTGTCCAACAGAAATATATCACAATCCTAAATATATATGCACCAAACACTGGAGTTCCCAAATTTATAAAACAATTACTACCAGACCTAAGAAATGAAATAGCAATACAATAATAGTGGAGGAATTCATTGCTCCACTGACAGCACTAGACAAGTCATCAAGTAAGAAAGCCAACAAAGAAACAATATACTATACCATAGAACAAATGGACTAAACAGATTGTTACAGAACATTGTACCCAACGACCACAGAACATACATTCTACTCATCAGTGCATGAAATATTTTCCAAGACAAAATATATGATAGGCCACAAAACAAGTCTCAATTAATTTAAGAAAATTAAAACTATATCAAGTACTCCCTCCAACCACAGTGGAATAAAATTGAAAATCAACTACAAAAGGAACCTTCAAAACCAGACAAATACACAGAAATTAAATAACCTTCTCCTACATGATCATTTGGTCAACAAGGAAATCAAGATGGAAGTGAAAAAATTCTTTGAACAAATGATAATAGTGACACAATCTATCAAAACCTCTGGGATACAGCAAAGGCACTGGTAAGAGGAAAGTTCATAGCCTTAAAGGTCTACATCAAAAAGTCTGTAAGAATACAAATAGATAATCTGAGGTCATGCCTAAAGGAACTGGAGAAACAATAACAAACCAAACCCCAAACCCAGCAGAAGAAGAGAAATAACAAACATCAGAAAAGACATAAATCAAATTAAAACAAAAAATATAAAAGGTAAATAAAATGCTGGTTCTTTGAAAAAATAAATAATATAGATAGACCATTAGAGATATTAACCAAGAAAAGAACAGAGATGATCCAAACAAGCTCAATTAGAAATGAAATGGCAGATATTACAATGATAACACAGAAATACAAAAGATTATTCAAGGCTACCATGAACACCTTTACACAGATAAATTAGAAAACCTACAGGAGATGAAAACTTTCCTAGAAATATACAACCCTCCTAGCTCAAATCAGGAAAAATTAGAAAAGTTGAACAGATCCATAACAAGCAGTAATATTGAAATGGTAATAAGACAATTGCCAACAAACAAGGTCCAGGAATGGAAGGATTCACAGTAGAATTCTACCAGACATTCAAAGAACAATTGGTACCAATCCTATTGACACTATTCCACGAGATAGAGAAAGAAGGTATTCTCCACAAGTCATGAAATGAAGCCAGTATCACCGTAATACCAAAACCAAGAAAAGATATAACAAAAAAATAAAACGACAGACCAATATCCCTGGTGAACATAGATGCAAAAATCCTTAGCAAAAACTAGCTAACCGAATCCAACAGCATATCAAAAAGATAACCCACCATGGTCAAGCAGGTTTCATATGAGGGATGCAGAGATCGTTTAACATACATTAAGTCAATGACTGTGATATACCACACAAACAAAATTAAAATAAAAATAGCATGAGCATCTCAATAGATGCAAAAAAAGCAATGTAATTTTACCCCAAAGTAAAATTTTTACCTAAGCAAAAAGAACAAAGCTGGAGGCATCATGCTACCTGACTTCAAACTATACTACAAGTCTACAATAATCAAAACAGCATGATACTGGTACCAAAACAGAGATATAGACTAATGGAACAGAACAGAGGCTTCAGAGGCAATGCCACACATCTACAACCATCTGATCTTTGACAAATCTGACAAAAACAAGCAATGGGGAAAGGATTCCCTGTTGAATAAATGGTGTTGGGAAAACTGGCTAGCCATGTGCAGAAAGCAGAAACTGGACCCCTTCCTGACACCTTACACTAAAATTAACTCCAGATGGATTAAAGACTTAAACATAAGACCTAACACCATTAAAAAAAAAAAAAAAAAACCCTAGAAGAAAACCTAGGCAAAACAATTCAGGACACAGGTATAGGCAAGGACTTCATTAGTAAATCACCAAAAGCATTGGCAACAAAAGCCAAAATAGACAAATGGGATCTAATTAAACTCCAGAGCTTCTGTACAACAAAAGAAACCATCATTAGAGTGAGCCAACAATGAATCAAATGGGAAAAAATTTTGCAACCTACCCATTTGACAAAGGGCTAATATCCAAAATCTACAAAGAACTAAAATAGGTTTACAAGAAAAAAACCCCCATTCAAAAGTGGGTGACAGATATGAACAGACACTTTTCAAAATAAGACATATATGAGGCCAACAAACATATGAAAAATGCTCATCATCACTGGTCATTGGAGAAATGCAAATCAAAACCATATGGAGATACCATCTCACACCCAGTTAGAATGGCGATCATTAAAAAATTTGGAGACAACAGATGCTGGATAGGATGTGGAGAAATAGGAACACTTTTGCACTGTTGGTGGGAGTGTAAATTAGTTTGACCATTGTGGAAGACAGTGTGGCAATTCCTCAAAGACCTAGAAATAGAAATTCCATTTGACCCAGCAATCTCATTCCTGGGTATATGTCCAAAGGATTACAAATTGTTCTATTCTAAAGACACATGTACACATACGTTCACTGTGGCACTTTTTACAATAGTAAAGACCTAGAATCAACCCAAATGCCCATTGATGATAGACTGTGCTAGGAAAATGTGGCACATATATACCATGTAATATTATGCAGCCATAAAAATCGATGAGTTTGTGTCCTTTTGTAGAAACATAGATGAATCTGGAAACCATCATTCTTAGCAAACTGACACAAGAACAGAAAATCAAATACCGCATGTTCTCACTCATAGGTGGGTGTTGAACAACGAGAACACGTGGACACAGGGAGGTGAGCATCACACACTGGGGTTTGTTGGGGGTGACTAGGGGAAGGACAGCGGGGGATAGGGAGGTTGGAGAGAGATAACATGGGGAGAAATGCCAGATATAGGTGACAGGGGGATGGAGGCAGCAAACCACGTTGCCATGTATGTACCTATGCAACAATCCTGCATGCTCTGCACATGTACCCCAGAAGCTAAAGTGCAATAAAACATATATATATAGTGTATATACATATACATATTGTATATATATTGTGTATATATATATTATATATAGTATATATAGTGTATATATATTGTGTGTATATATAGAGTATATATAGCATGTATATATATTGTATATATATATATTGTGTGTATATATATATTGTATATATATATATTGTGTGTATATATATATATATGTATACAAAAACAAAAAAATGAAAGTTGGCAGGGATGTAGTGAAAGGGAACACTTTTATGCTACTAGTAGGAATATAAACTAGTACAACCACTATGAAAAGCAGTGTGGAGATTCTTTAAAGAACAAAAAGTAGAACTCCCATTTAATCCAGCAAAACCAAATGTACCCAGAGGAAAATAAGTCATATGAAAAAGATACTTGCACACACATATTTATAGCAGCACAATTTGCAATTGTAAAAATATGAAAGCAGCCCAGGTGCCCATCAATCAATGGGTGGATAAAGAAATTGTGAGATATATATATATTATACACACATACACATATACACACACACCATGGAATATTTATCCATAAAATGTAATGAAATAATGGCATTCAGAGCAAACTGGATGGAATTGAAGACCATTATTCTAAGTAAAGTAACTCAGGAATGGAAAACCAAGCATCATATGTTCTCACTCATAAGTGGGAGCTAAGCTATGAGAACGCAAAGGCATAAGAATGATACAATGGACTTTGGCAACTTGAGAGAAAGGATGGGAAGGGAGTGTGGGATGAAAGACTACAAATTGATTACAAGGTATACTGCTTGGGTGATAGGTGCATCAAAATCTCACAACTCACCACTAAAAACTTACTCATGTAACCAAACCCCACCTGTTCCCCAAAAACCTAAGGAAATAATAAAAAATAAAAATAAATTTTAAAAAAAGAAAAAACCTGGAGGCATCACATTACCAGCTTCAAATAATAGGGCAAGTCTATAGTTAACAAAACAATATGGCATTGGTATAAAGTAGGCCCACAGAACAACGAAACAGAATAGAGAACCTAGAAATAAAGCCAAATACTTAGAAGCAACTGATCTTTGACAAAGCATACAAAAACAGAAATTGAAGAAACAACACCCTATTCAATAATTGTGCCGGGAAAACTAGCAAGCCACATGTAGAAGAATGAAACTGGATCCTAATCCCTCACCTTATAGCAAAACAACTCAAGGTGGATAAAAGACTGAAAGTTAAGACCTAAAACTATAACTCTTATGGACAATGGACCAGGGAAATAATTAATTACTAAGATCCCAGAAGCAAATGCAGCAAAAACAAAAATAAATAAATGAGACCAAATTAAACTAAAAAACAAATACATGTGTTGTGTGTGTTCTGCACAACAAAAGAAACAATCAGAAGAGAAAATAGAAAATCCACAGAATGGGAGAAAATATTTGCAAACTATGCATCCAACAAAGGAATAATATCCAGAATCTACAAGGAACTCAAATCAGCAAAATAATAATAATAATAATTCCATTAAAAAGTGGGCAAATTACATGAATAGACATTTCTCAAAATAAGATACACAAGTGTATGAAAAACAAACATTAAAAAATTGCACGACAACACTAATCATCAGGGAAATGCAAAATAAAACCATAATGAGATCACACTTTATTCCTGAGAGAATGCCTATTATTAAACAATCAAAAAACAATATAATGTTGGTGTGAATGTGGGGCAAAAGGAACACTTTTATACTGCTGTTGGGAATGTAAAGTAGTACAACCTTTATGGAAAATAGTATGGATATTAATTAAAGAGCTAAAATAGATCTACCATTCAATCCACCATCCCACTGCTGGATATATACCAAAATAAAAAAAAGACATCATTATACCAAAAAGACACATGCACACGTATGTTTATTACAGCATGTTTCACAGCTGCAAAGATATGAAACCGACTTAAGTAACCACTGACCAATGAAAAGATAAAGAAAATATGGTACTTCTATTCAGCATAGTAACATAAGTCCTAGCCAGAGCAATCAGGCAAGAGAAAGAAATAAAGAGAATCTAAATAGGAAGAGACAAAGTCAAACTATCTCTGTCTGGAGATGACATGATTGTATATCTAGAAAACCCCATGGTCCTGGACCTAAACCTCCTTCAGCTGATACACAACTTCAGCAAAGTTGCAGGATGCAAAGTAAATGGACAAAAATTACCAACATTCCTATACATTAACAGCAACCAAATTGAGAGCCAAATCGGAAAGGCATTCACAATTACCACAAACAAAATAAAAAACCTAGTAATACAGCTAACCAGAAAGGTGAAAGATCTCTTCAATGACAATTACAAAACACTGCTCAAAGAAATCAGAGAAGACAAAAACAAATGGACAAATATCCTATGCACATGGATAAGAAAAATCAGTATCATTAAAATGGCTATACTGCCCAAAGCAATTTGCAGATTCTATGCTATTCCTATAAAACTGCCAGTGACATTCTTCACAGAACTAGAAAAAAACAAGTATATTAAATTTTTTATGAAATGAAAATAGAACCCAAATAGCCAAAGAAATCCTAAGCAAAAAGAACAAAGCTAGAGAAATCACATTAACCAACTTTAAACTATATTCCAAGGCTACAGTGACCAAAACAGCATGGTACTAGTATGGAAACAGGCACATAGACTAACGGAACAGAAAAGAGAGCCCACAAATAAGGCTGCACATCTAGGACCATCTGATCTTCGACAAAGCTGACAAAAACAAGTAATGAGGAAAGCACCCCCTATTCAATAAGTGGTGCTGTGATAACTGGTTGGCCATATACAGAAGATTGAGGCTGGACTAACTTCCTTACACCGTATACATAAATCAACTCAAGATGGATTAAACACTTAAATGTCAAACCCAAAACTATAAAAACCCTGGAAGACAACTTAGACAATACCATCCTGGACATAGGAATGGGCAAAGATTTCATGAGAAAGACACTAAAAGCAGTATGACTAAAGCAAAAATTGACAGATGGAATCTAATTAAACTTAAGAGATTCTGCCCAAAAAAAGAAACTGTCAACAGTGTAAATAGACAACATACAGAGTGGAAGAAAATAGTTGCAAATTATGTCTCTGAGAAAGGTCTAATATCCAGCATCTATAAGGAATTTAAGCAAATTTACAAGAGAAATAAAAACAACCTCATTAAAAATTAGACAATGGACATAAACAGACACTTTTCAAAAGAAGGCATACATGCAACCAATGCACAAATGAAAAAAAGCTCAACATCACTAATCATCTCAGAAATGCAAATCAAAACCACAATTTGATCCCATCCCACAACATTCAGAATGGCTATTATTAAGAAGTCAAAAAATAACAGATGCTGGTGAGGTTTTGGAGAAATGGGTACACTCACACACTGTTGGTGGGAGTATAAATTAGTTTAATTATTGTAGAAAGCAGTGTGGTGATTCCTCCAAAAGCTAAAAGCACAACTATCATTTGGCCTAGCAATCCCATTACTAGGCATATACCCAAATAAATATAAATTATTCTACCATAAAGACACATGCAGGTGAATGTTCATTGCAGCACTTTTCACAACAGCAAGGATGTGGAATCAAACTAAATTCCCATCAGTGACAGACTAGATAAAGAAAATGTGGTACATATACACCATGGAATATTATGCAGCCATAAAAAATATATATCTATCTTTTGGAGAGACATGGATGGAGCTGGAGCCAAAACCAAAGGCTGCATGTTATCACTTATAAGTGGAAGCTAAATGATAAGAACTTACAAACACAAAGAAACAACAGACACAGGGATCTACTTGAGAGGGAAGGGTGAGAACAGGGAGAGGAGCAGAAAAGGTAGCTATTGGGTACTGAGTTTAATACATAGGTGATGAAATAATAGGTACAACAAACCACCATGATACATGTTAATCTATGTAACAAACCTTCACATATACCCCCAAACCTAATATAAAAAATTTTTAGAAAGAAAATGTAATGTGTATATATATACCATAAAATACTACTAGCCATGAAAAAGAACAAAATAATGTCTTTTGAAGCAACTTGGATGCAGCTGGTGATCATTATTATTATTCTAAGTAATGTAACTAACAAATAGAAAACCAAATACCAAATGTTCTCACTTATAAGTGGGAACTAAGCTCTGAGTACACAAAGGTATACACAGTGATATAATAGACTTTGAAGACTCAGAACTGACAGAGTGGGAGGAGTGGAGAATAAAACATTACATATTGGTTACAATGCACACTATTCAGGTGACAGCACATTAAAATTTCAGAATTTACCAGTGTATAATTAAATGATGTAACCAAAACCACTTGTACTCTAAAAGCTATTGAAATTAACAATATATTAAAGATAAATACATAAATAAAATTACAATATCTACCAACTGGATTATTTACCAACAAATCAGATGTTTGTTGTGAGGTATTTGATTGCGCTTACAAGGGAATCATGGGTATCTCAACATTCCAATTGATAGAATTATCATAGAATAATTTCCAGCATAGTATCAACTGATCTAAGCAGCTGCACTATCTTCATGGCAGCAGAACAGACTGATGCTTGGAAGTATCAGTCTCTCTGTAAGCATTACCATGGTGAAAGTTTGTTAATGATTCCTTGTATTAAATGACGTGGGCAAAACCATTCACTAACTTTCCTGCTGTTGAGTATAAGTTCCCTTAAAACAGGTAGACCAGTTGTACGCATACATATAACTTAGGTCTGAAAGGGTAATCTAAATTCTTGTTTTAGGCAAATAATCCTTTTTTCTGTGTCTGGTAACTAAAGAAGATGTAACATTTTCTAAAAAGTGAGACCTAGTTTAGTGATGATGGGTGGATATACTGCAAACAAGAATCAATAAAATATTACTTTACCCTTTGGTATTTATATTATCAGTATTCAAAACAATAACTTACTTTTTAAAGGTAAAGAAGTCATAACTTGACTTATGCTTCCATCTTTCAGTTAAATACTCATTAAACACATATTTCAAAATGACACTGCTCAATAGACTTGTATCAGAGACTGACGTGAAATGTCGGTGCAATAACGTGTGGTCTAGGAAAATGACATTTTAATGAGATCCCTTACCATTTTGCCAGTTATGAATCAAAAGTCATAGAAATAGAAAGGACACTAAAAACATCTTGCCTTTGGACACTAAACGCATTACTATGCATATTTCACAAGATAAAGTAAATGAAGCATGGAAGAGTTTATACTTGTCCCATATATTATTATTTGTAGAGAGAAAAGAAAGACTAAAATGTGTATGCATGTGTGTTGTAAATAGATATTAATATTATTATTAAAGCTATTTGCATTTCTTTTTTCCTATCTAAATTTAAGGGTAAACTACAGGCCAATATCTCTCATTTGATGCAAAAATCATTAAAACAACACTAGCAAACTGAATTCAAGAACACATCAAAAAGATTATACACCATGAACAAGTGGGATTCATCCCTGGGAACAAGCTCATTTGACATGTTCAAATCAATGTGGTACATCACGTTAACAGAATAAAAGATAAAAACCATATGGTCACTGCAATAGATACAGTAAAAAAAATATGACAAGGTTCTACATATTTTATGATAAAAACCTGAATAAAATATGTATAGAAGAAAATTTCCTCAGTAAACAATAAAGGCCATTTATAAAAGGCCCACAGCTAAAATCACAATCAATAGGGAAAAACTGAAAGCTTTTTCTCAAATATTTTATATAAGTCAAGGATGCACACACTTTCCAATTCCATTTAGGGTAGTACTGGAAGCACTAGCAAGAGCAATCAGACAATAAAAAATAAATATAAGGCGTCCATATCAGACAGAAGAAGTAAAATTATCTTTATTTGCAGATGACATGACCCTATATGTAGAGAACTTTAAAGACTTCAAAAAAACTGTATAAATAAACTCAAAAATAATAAATGAATTCAGAGTAATAGCAGGATACCAAATCAACATACAAAAATCAGCTACATTTCTTTACACTGATAACAATCCATGCTAAAAAATGTAAAATTATCATTTACAATAACATCAAAAAGAATAAAATACTTAAGAATCAATTTAACCAAGGAAGTAAAAGATCTGTACACTGAAACTATATAACATTGATGAAATTGAAAACACAAATAAAAGGAAATGTATGTAACCCATGTTTGTGGATTGGAAGAAGACTTAATATTATTGAAGTGTCCATAGTACTCAAACCTGTATAGAGATTTGACAGACCCTCTATCAAAATTTCATAGCATTTTTCACAGAAAGAAAAAAAAATTCTAACATTTATATGGAACAACAAAATACCCTGAATAGTCAAAGTAATCCTGAGAAAGAAAAACAAAGATGGCGGTATTAGATTCCCTGATTTTAAACTACATTACAAAGCTATAATAAACAAAATAATATGGCACTGCCATAAAAACAGACACAGACCAGTAGAACAGAATAGAGAACACAGAAATAAATCTAAGCATATATACTCAACTGACTTTCAACAAAGCCACCAAGAAGACACAATTGAGAAGGGGTTGTCTCCTCAACAAATACTGATGAAAAAACTGGATATTCATGTGTAAAAGATTGAAACTGGACACTTGTTTTACACAAAAATTAACTCCAAATGGATTGAAGACCTAATCATAAGACCTGAAACATTAAAACAACTAGAAGAAAAAATAGAGAAAACGTTTCTTGATGCTTGCCTTAGCAATGATTTTTTTTAATGTGACATCAAAAGTTAAGGCAACAAAAGCAAAAATAAACGAGTAGGACTAGATCAAACTGAAAAGGTTCTGCACAGCAAAAGAAACCATCAACAAAATGAAAAAGCAGCCTACAGAAGAGGAGAAAATATGAGTAAAATATATATCCAATAAGAGGTAATATTGAAAATACATAAGGAACTTACACACTAAATAGCAAAAAAGAAAAAAAAAGTAAGAAAAGAATCTTGCTATAAAAATGGGCAAAGGACCTGAATAGACACTTTCCCAAAGAAGCCATACAAATGGCCCACAGATATAAGATAAAGTGCCCAACACCACTAATCATCAAGAAAATGCAAATAAAACCTGCAATGAGATATCACCTCACACCTGCTAGGATGGGTATTATCAAAATTACAAGATACAATAAATGCTGGAGGGGGTGTGGAAAAAAGGGAACCCTTGAACACTGTTGGTGGGAATGTAAATTGCTACACTTAGTATGGAAACAGTATAGAAGTTTTTTAAAAAGTTAAAGATAGAGCTACCATATTATCCATTAATCCTACTTCTGGGTTTATAGCCAAAGGAAATAAAATCAGTATCTTAAAGAGATATCTGCACTGTCATGTTCACTGTAGCATTATTCACATTCACCAAGATAAGGAATCAACTTAAATGTCCATCAATGGATGAATAGATAAAGAAATTGTGGTATACATGTACAATGCAATATTATTCATCCTTAAAATAAAAAGAAATAACTGCCATTTGCAGGACATGGATGAACTTGAAGGACACTGTGTTAAGTAAAATATGCCAGACACAGAAAGAAAGATACTGCATAATCTAACTTATGTGTGGAATCTATTTTAAAAAATAGATTACATAGAACGTGAGAGTAGAAAAGAGGTGATCAAGAGCAGGAAGGGAGAAGAAACGGGGAGATGTAGGTCAAAGACTACAAATGTGCAGTTATGTAAGAATGATAAGCCTAGAGATCTAATTAATGCACAGCGTGAGGGCTATAGTCAATAAGATTGCATTGTACATTGAAATTTTGCTAAGACAATAGATTTTAGGTGCTCTTACCACTGGGAAAAAAAGATAATTCTGTGACATAATAGATACGTTAATTTGCTTGATGGTAGGAATCAATTCACCATGTGTGTATATATATCAAAATATGTTACAAACTGGGCACAGTGGCTCACTGCTGTAATCCCAGAACTTTGAGAGGTCGAGGCAGGTGAACAACTGAGGTCAGGAGTTCAAGCCCAGCCTGGCCAACATCACGAAACCCATCTCTATCAAAAATACAAAAAATTGGCCAGGAATGGTGGTGGGTGCCTGTAATCCTAGCTATTTGGCAGGCCAAGGCAGGAGAATCACTTGAACCCAGGAGGCGGAGGTTCCAGTGAGCTGAGACTGTGCCATTACACTCCAGCCTGAGCAACAAGAATGAAACTCCATCTCAAAAAAAATTATGTCATAAAGTTTATATTAAAAAATAAATTAAAAGAAAACCTATTGGATATGAGAAAAACAAGTTCAAATAAAACATATGGAATTAGAAAACTGTGGCTCTAATGAATAAAGGATTCAACTTATTCTATAACATTCCCATTCTCATACCTTGTAGCCACTTTTTCAATTTCCCCTAGGATACCTGGATCTCATATGAAGGGAAAATACTAAGTCAATTCCAATTTCAGATTAAATAACAATGAAATAATTTTTCTGTCAACATCTCTATGCTCATCCAACATATCACGATTCTTCCAAAGTTATGTTTCTGTACTTCAGTGAAATACTACATGGAAATCCATCAACTTCACCATCAGGTGATTAGGTCAAATTTTGTGCTCTTAACATTTCTTCTTCATTCTGTACAATACAACCAGAAAACTAAGCAGAGCATTTGAAACAAAACTAAACAAAAAGCATACAAATCAAGTAATGCCTACTTAATAGTTCAATTGGGTGGACTACTTAAATTCTCTTTCGGCAGCCAATCCCCAAAAAGTGTCCCTTTGCTTAAGACCACTGACTAATTACACAATGAGTCAGGATAATATGAACTAACTCAAGAGAATACGATAGTTTGTCACTTTTCACCCCCATCACTCAAACCACCCCAGTTTAAATCCAAACATACTAAAATTTTAAGTGACCATAAACGGAATTCTAGCTCTGAGTTTTAGTTAGCAAAAAGTACCAAAACAGTCTCTTTTATTTGTAAATGTATAGAGCTATCACTAATTCCTCTGTCATTCACTTAATTTAGCAATCTACTTTATTTCCCAATATTCCTTGTTTTTTATAGTATCAAATTTTCTGAGTGCTAAATTCTTGCATTATCTAACAGTTCTTATTTTCTAACTGTCAATATCTTTTTGCATTAGATACTTCAATAGTCACAGAAATTCCCTAGATCTTTCAACCTTTTATGCTAAAATGAGTCATTTCAGGAACACCAAGTCTCTTTCCTAATTACATTATAAATACAATTCTGATTAAGCTTTGAACTCTAAAATAAAGAAAACATTGGTTTTAGTAATGATTAATACCCATGGAGAGAATACATTTCTACAATGGATGATGAATCTCCATTGTATAGAGGAATATCAATAATTTCTGATGCAGAGACCTACGAGGGTACATTTGAAATGTAGAGAGATCTACATTAAACAGACTACTCACGCCAAACACATATTCCTGGCTTTCAACCTTTTAGTTCAATATGATTCAACATATTTTATTTACTTAATCTGCATGACATAAATAACCAGTTATTTCTGTGAGAACTTGAGCCCCTGTGGAAGTTGTAAGTTGATTATTATAACTACAACACAAATGAGATTAGAGTTCTCCCATGTTTTCAAAATGCTTACTAGGTAACAGATGACCTCAGATCAGGGGTAGGGGAAGGCCTCAGATTCAAGATCCTGAGAAAACTTGTTCCTTTGTGCAACATCTCTCCTGATTAGCGTCACAAAATGAATACAATAATATACAAAATCCAGTGAATTAACTAATTTGCTCCTTGTGCTGTGCTTGAGTCAATATCTCAAATTTTCTTTAGCAATGAACAAACACAAATATTAAAGAAAGAGATGGAGGAAGAAAAGAATGAATTAAAATTAAAATTGTTCTTCAATTTAATTTCTATTATGTATGTATACACAATCCTTAATACAATACATGGTTTATATATTAATATAAGTTTATCAAACTTTAATACTTTTTATAAAATAATTTTATCTTTGATGGCTGAAATGTACAGTTGGAAAATTACACCAAAATTTACAATATTCTCTTGACATTTCTAAAGACAGTTGAAATAAATTGCTAAATAAAAAATTAAAAATCACTCCTGTTCATGACAAGATTTTCATTATCTGAAAAGGGTTTCAAAGTTGTCAGTTCTTGTTCTTCTAACCATTATAGAAAGATGATTATCTCATGAGAAAGCTAAATTTTATTTTAGTCCAAAATGATCCAGAATCATAGCACCTAAAGTTTCACAACTATTAACTGAGACTGAATCATTCCAATCTAATGTCTTTCATCTACAGTCTACAAAGTAATTTTATACATGCTCTTTCATCAATAAATGGAATTTCTTCATTCATTATGTGAAAAAAATATGAAATGAAACCTAGAGGCTATTGCTATTTCAGATATTTTACTTGTAAGTTGTAGCAAAATTCTGTTTTATCTTTATCTTCTAAAATTTTTCCAAAATTGTCATATAAAATTAAATTTTATTTCAGTACTAAAAATAATCTTTCACACTACTTTAGGTTTTTGGTAATGTTAACATTCTTGGAATCATTCCCGTCGAGCTATAAATGGCCACATCCCTAGATGTTGAAGTGAAAGAATGAGAAAAAAAAGCACATAATGTTAATGAATCTTATAGCAAATTAATTATATTGTTGTCTAATATATTTTTCATAACAAAATTGAATATGAAAAAGACAGAGATATACCCCACCTGTATAGAAGATTCATAAGGCTCAATTTATTGCATATTCAAGTCAGTTTGTTAGAGGTTATATCTTGGTTCTACTGTGTTCATACATATTTAAAAACAGGGAGCCTGTTATATGAAGGAACTAAGCTTCCAAGCTTCTCAGTTGTTTTAGCTATCCATTTTGAATCACCTTCACCTTCATTCTACCTCAGTCACCACTTCACAGCCACATCCTAACCTTTTTAATCTCCTGAAATTCTCCAACTACTGAAATATTGAACTATAACACATTCTCTTCAGGGTAATATTTTTCTAATTTGCTCTGTAACATATTCTTCTGTTCTTCAACCACCCAGATATTGCTTGTTGCTTTCTTCCTTAACCAGCTTAGATCCCATAGGCCATTACATTTAAGAAGTCTCTTGCCTAAATCCCAATATTCCTTTTTCTACAGTTTTCTTTTTATATACTTTAAGTTCTGGGGTACTTGTGTAGATAGTGCAGGATTGTTACATAGGTATACACATGTCATAGTGGTTTACTGCCTCCATCCCCCCATCATCTACATTAGGTATTTCTTCTCATGTTATCCCTCCCCAGTCATCCCACCACCTGCTAACCCTCCCCTAGCTCTCCTACCCACAATAGGCTCTGGTGTGTGATGTCCCCCTCCCTGTGTCCATGTGTTCTCATTGTTCAACACAGACTTAGGAGTGAGAACATGTAGTGTTTGCTTTTGTGTTCTTGTGTCAGTTTGTGGGCAATGACAGTTTTCAGATTCATCCATATCCCTGCAAAGCACATGAATTTACTCATTTTTATGGTTGCACAGTACTCCATGGTGTATATGTGCCACATTTTCTTTATCCAGTCTATCTTTGATGGACATTTGAGTTGGTTCCAAGTCTTTGCTATTGTAAACAGTGCCACGATGAACATATGTGTGCATGTGTCTTTATAACACAGTCATTTGTAATCCTTTTGGTAAATACACAATAATGGGATTGCTGGGTCAAATAGTATTTCTAGTTCTAGATCCTTGAGGAATTGCCACACTGTCCTCCACAATGGTTGAACTAATTAATACTCCCACCAACAGTGTAAAAGCATTCCTATTTCTCCAAATCCTCTGCAGCATCTGTTGTCTTCTGATTTTTTAATGATCGCCATTCTAACTGGCATGAGATGGTATCTCAAATGTGGTTTTGACTTGCATTTCTTTAATGACCAGTGATGATGAGCATTTTTTCATATGCTTGTTGGCCACATAAGTATCTTCTTTTGAGAAGTGTCTGTTCATATCCTTTGCCCACTTTTTGATGGGGTTGTTTGTTTTTTTCTTGTAAATTTGTTTAAGTTCTTTGTAGATTCTGGATATTAGCCCTTTGTCAGATGGGTAGACTGCAAAAATTTTTTCCCATTCTGTTGGTTGCCGGTTCACTCTAATGATAGTTTCTTTTGCTGTGCAGAAGCTCTTAAGTTTATTTACATTCTGTTTGTCTATTTTGACTTTTGTTACCAAAGCTTTTTGTGTTTTAGTCATGAAGTCCTTGCCTATGCCTATGCCCTGAAGGATACTGCCTAGGTTTTCTTCTAGAGTTTTTATGGTGTTAGGTCTTATGTTTAAATCTTTAATCCACCTGGAGTTAATTTTTGTATAAGGTGTAAAGAAGGCTTCCAGTTTCATCTTTCTGCACATGGCTAGCCAGTTTTCCCAACACCATTTATTAAATAGAGAATCCTTTCCCCATTGCTTGTATTTGTTAGGTTTGTCAAAGATCAGATGGTTGTAGATGTGTGGTCTTGCCTCTGAGGCCTCTGCTCTGTTCCGTTGGTCTCTATCTCTGTTTTGCTACCAGTAACATGCTATTTTAATTACTATAGCCTTGTAGTATAGTTTGAAGTCAGGTAGCATGATGCCTCCAGCTTTGGTTTTTTATCTGGCTTAGGATTGTCTTGACTATTCAGGCTCCTTTTTGGTTCTAAATAAAGTTTAACATGGTTTTTTCCAGTTCTGTGAAGAAGGTCATGGTAGCTTGATGGGGATAGCATTGAATCTATAAATTACTTTAGGCAGTATGGTCATATTCATGGTATTAATTCTTCCTAACCATGGGCATGGAATGTTTTTCCATCTGTTTGTGGCCTCCCTTATTTCCTTGAGCAGTGGTTTATAGTTCTCCTTGAAGAGGCCCTTCACATCCTTTGTTACTTGTATTCCTAGGTATTTTATTATCTTTGTAGCAATTGTGAATGGGAGTTCGCTCATGATTTGGCTCTCTGTCTGTTATTGGTGTATAAAAATGCCTGTGATTTTTGCACATTGATTTTGTATCCTGACACTTTGCTGAAGTTGCTTATCATCTTAAGGAGATTTTAGGCTGAGATAGTGGGGTTTTCTAAATATACAATCATGTCATCTTCAAATGGGGATAATTTGACTTCCTCTTTTCTTAATTGAATATCCTTTATTTCTTTTTCTTGCCTGATTGCTCTGGCTAGAACTTCCAGTACTATGTTGAATAGGAGTGGTGAGAGAGGGCACCCTTGTCTTGTGCCAGTTTTCAAAGGAAATGCTTCCAGTTTTGCGCATTCAGTATGATGTTGGCTGTGGGTCTGTCATAAATAGTTTTTATTATTTGGTGGTACATTCCATTGATACCTAGGTTATTGAGACTTTTTAGCATAAAGGGCTGTTGAATTTTGTCAAAGGCTTTCTCTGTATCTATTGAGATAATCATGTGGTTGTTGCCTTTGTTTCTGTTTATGTGATGGATTATGTTTATAGCTTTGTGTATGTTGAACCAGCCTTTCATCCGTGGGATGAAGCCTATACTTACATCTTCCCAAGAATAAACCAGGAAGAAGTTGAGTCCCTGAATAGACCAGAATATACATTCTAGTCATTAGCACATGGAACATTCTTCAAGATAGACCATATGATAGGCCAGAAAAAAAAGCCTCAGTACAGAAAATCAAATTATGTCACAAACTCTCTCGGACCACAGTGGAATAAAATTAGAAATCAATTCCAGAAGGAACTCTCAAAACCATGCAAATACATGATAATTAAATAATTAATTAAATAGCCTGCTCCTTAATGATCATTGGGTCAACACTGAAATCAAGATGAAAATTTAAAAATTATTTGAACTGAACCATAATAATGACATAACCTATCAAAATCTTTGGGATATGGCAAAAGCAGTGCTAAGAAAAAAGTTCATAGCATTAAATGCCTACAGCCAAAAGTGGGAAAGAGCACAAATTGACAATCTGAGGTCACAACTCATGGAACTAAAGGAAGAAAAATAAGCCAAACCAAAATTCAATAGAAGAAAGAAAATAACAAAGATGAGAGCAGAACTAAATAAAATTGAAACAAAAAATATGAAAGATAAATGAAACAAAAAAGCTGGTTCAAGTCTGAAGTGATGAGGGACAGAAGTAGTCTCCCACTGGGCAAAATCTCCAGGTCCAGGAATACAACCACCCCTCCTGGTATGCTTAGGCTGGCAACAGGTCTGAAGTTCCCTGGGATGGAGCTCCCAGAGGCAGGGTCAGGCTGCCATCTTTGCTGTTTCACAGCCATCACTGTTGATACCTTCAGGTTCTGAAAAAGTTGAGTTGAACAGGAATTGGAACAAACCCCCAGCATACTGAAGCAACACTATAGAAAAGTGGCCAGACTGCTTGTTACATAGGACCCTGAGCCCATATCTCCTCACTGGGCAGGTCCCCAACTTGGGTCTATAGCCACTCTTGGCTGGGGCTATCAAGCCAGTAGCAGCTCTGCAACTCCTTGGGACATAGCAGAAAGAGTTGGGACAGAACTCTAGTGGGAGGGGCATGTTACTAACTTTGCTGTTTCAAAGCCCACATGCTTGCTGTCTCAAGGTTCTGGAGAGACCATGGAGACCACAGACCAAGAGCTGGTCAGGACCTCTAGCACAGAGCACCACCTCACAGAAAAGTGGTCAGAGTGTTCATCTAGTCCTCACTTCCTCTCCCTATACAGGGTCAACCAACCTAGGACTCCAGCAAAACTACCCTGTTCCCACCTGACCACTTCAGTCAGAGACAGTCCAGCGGTTAAAGGTACACCCACATGCAGAGATGAGAAAGAATCCATGTAAGAACACTGGAAACTCAAATGGCAAGAGTATTATCTCCTCCAAATATCTGCACTAGTTCTCCAAAAAGTATAATTATCCAGGTTAAGTTAGCTGAAATGACAGAAATAGAATTCAGAATATGGATATGAATAAAGATCATTAAGATTCAGGAGAATGACAAAACCCAATCTAAGGACACTAAGAATCACAATAAAACAATATATAGGCTAATAGACAAAATAGCTTGTATGAAAAATAAACTGATCTGATGAAGCTGAAAAATACAGTATAAGAATTTCAAAACGCAATCATAAGCATTAACAACAGAATAGGCCAAGGAGAAGAAAGAATCTCAAAATTTGAAGATTGGCTTTCTGAAATAAGACAGACAAGAATAAAGAAGAAATAATGAAATAGAATGAACATAACCTCTGCAAAATATAGCATATTGGCATCCTTGAAGAGAATGAGGAAAGAGCAAACAACCTGAAAAACATATTTCAGGAGATCATCTATTAAATGTTCCCCATACTTGCTTTAGAGGCCAACATTCAAATTCAGGAAATGCAGAGAATCCCAGTAAGACACTTCACAAGAAGATCATTCCTAAGACACATAATCGTCAAATTCTCCAAGGTTAAAATGAAACAAAAAATGTTAAAGGAAGCTAAAGGGAAAGTTCAGGTCACCTACAAAGGGAAGCCCTTAAGAATAAAAGCAGACTCTCAGCTGAAACCCTATAATCCAGAGGAGACTGGGGGCTAATATTCAATATTCTTTAAAAAAAAATTCCATACAAGAATTTCATATGCAGCCAAAGTAACCTTTATAAGCAAAGGAGAAATAAGATCCTTTTCAAAGAAGCAAATGTTGAGGGAATTTGTATCCATTGGACATGTTTCACAAGAGCTTTTGAAGGAAGCACTAAATATGGGAGAAAAAACGACCATTACCAGCCAATACAAAAGCACACTGAAGTACACAGTCCAGTGACACTATAAAGCAACCACATAAACAAGTCTGCAAAAATAACCAGCTAACATCATGGTGACAGGATAGAAATCATACATATCAACACTAACCTTAAATGCAAATGGGCTAAATGCTCCAATTAAAACACACAGAGTGGCAAGGCAGATAAAGAACCAAGACCCATTGCTACGCTGTCTTCAAAACACCTATCTCACATGCAATGACACACATAGGCTCAAAATAAAGGGATGGGGAAAAATTGACCAAGCAAATGGAAAACAGACAAAAGCAGGGACTGTAATCCTAATTTCAGACAAAACAGACTTTAAACCAGCAAAAACTAAAAAAGACAAAGGACATTACATAATGGTAAAGGGTTCAATTCAACAAGAATACCTAAGCATTCTAAATATACATGAACACAACACAGGAGAGCTGAGATTCATAATGCATGTTCTTAGAGACCTACGAAGAGATTTAGACTCCCTCACATTTATAGTAAGATATTTCAACAATCCACTGACAGTATTAGATCATTGAGATAGAAAATTAACAAAGATATTCAGGACCTGAACTCAACATTAGAAAAAAATAGATCCAGTAGACCTCTACACCTCAAACCAACAGATTATGCATTCTTCTCATTGCCTTCTTTATTGCAGAACACACTGCAATAAAAATACAAACCAAGACTAAAAAATGTGTTCATACCTTTCAATCACATGGAAATTAAACAACCTGCTCCTGAATGACTACTGAATAAATAACGAAATTAAGGCAGAAATCAAGAAGTTCTTTGAAACTAATGAGAACAAATATACAATATACCAGAATCTCTGGGACACTGCTAAGGCAGTGTTCAGAGTAAAATTTATAGCACTAAATGCCTACATCAAAAAGTTAGAAAGATTGTAAATTAACAACTTAACTTCACAACTAAAAGAACTAGAGAACCAAGAGTAAACCAATGCCAAAGCTAGCAGAACATAAGAAATAACCAAATTCAGAGCTGAACTGAAGGATAATGAGACATAAAAACCATTTGAAAGATCAACAAATCCAAAAGTTGGATTTTTGAAAAAAAAATTAATCATATAAATAGGACACTAGATAGAAAAATAAAGAAGAAAATAAAGAAGATTTTTAAAAAACGTAATTAGAAATGACAAAAGGGATGTTAGCACTGACCTCACAGAAATACAATCATCAACTATGAACATCTCTGTGTACATAAACTAGAAAGCCTAGAAGAGATTAATAAATTTGTAAACACATACGTCCTCCCAAGACTGAACCAGAAAGAAATTGATTCCCTGAATAGAACAATAATGAGCTCTGAAAATGAATCAGTAATAGCCTACCAACAAAAAAGCCCAGGAGTAGACAGATTCACAGCCTATTTGTACCAAATGTACAAACAAGAGATGCTACCATTGCTACTGAAACTATTCCCAAAAAGTGAGAAGGAGGGACGTCTCCCCAACTCATTCTATGAGGCCAGTGTCTTCCTGATACAAAACTGACAGAGATGCAACAAAAAAGAAAACCTCAGGCCTATATCCTTCATGAATATTGATGCAAAAATTCTCAACAAAATACTTGTAAACCAAATGCAGCAGCAAATCAAAAAGCTAATCCACAATATTAAGCAGGCTTTATCCCTGGGATGCAAGGTTGGTCCAATGTATGCAAATTAACAAATGTCATTCATCGCATAAACAGAACTAAAGAAAAAAACACATGATTATCTCAATAGACGTAGAAGAGGCTTTAGATAAAATTCAACATCCTTCATGTTAATAACTATCAATAAACTAGGTATTGAAGGAACATACCTCAAAATAGAGAAGCGCCATCTACCACAGACCCACAGCCAACTTCATACTGAATGGGCAGAAGCTGGAAGCATTCCCCTGAAAACCAACACAAGGATGCTCTCTCTCACGACTTCTTTGTAACATAGTATTGGAAAAAC
This sequence comes from Callithrix jacchus, assembly GCF_049354715.1. Lineage (NCBI taxonomy): Eukaryota > Metazoa > Chordata > Mammalia > Primates > Cebidae > Callithrix > Callithrix jacchus. The sequence goes on from NC_133524.1 coordinate 92,505,959, forward strand.
AATCTGGAAAGAGAAAGAAAGAAAGTGTATCCAAATAGGAAGATAGAAAGTCAAATTATCTCTGTCTGCAGATGACATGATTCTACATCTAGAAAACCCCATAGTCTCAGCCCAAAAACCTCCTCCAGTGGATAAGTTTCAGAATTCAAAATCAATATACAAAAATCACTAGCATTGCTATACACCACCAACAGTCAAGCTAAGAGCCAAATCAGGAATGCAGTCCCATTCACAATTGCCACAGAAAGAATAAACCACATAGAAGTACAACTAACCAGAAAGATGAAGATCTCTACAATGAGAATTACAAAACACTGCTCAAAGAAATCAGACAACACACAAACAAATGGAAAAACATCTCATACTCAAGGATAGGAAGAATCGATATTATTAAACTGGCTATACTGCCCAAAGCAATGTACAGATTCAATGCTATTACTATAAAACTACCAATAACATTCTTCACAGAACTAGAAAAATATATTTTTAAATTGATATGGAACCAAAACAGAGCTAAAATAGCCAAAGCAATCTTAAGCAAAAAGAACAAAGCTGGAGGAATCACATTACCTCACTTCAAACTATATTACAAGGCTACAGGGACCAAAACAGCATTGTACTAGTACAAAAACAGGCACATAGACCAATGGAACAGAAGAGAGAACCTAAAAATAAGGCTGCACATCTAGGACTACTGATCTTCAACAAAGCTAACAAAAACAAACAATGGGGAAAGGATTTTCTCTTCAATAAATGGTGCTGGGTTAACTGGCTAATGATATGTGGACAATTGAAATTGGACCCCCTTTGTTATAACATATACAAAAACCAACTCAAATCTGAATAAAGAAATAAATGTAAAACCCAAAACTATAAAAACCCTGGAAGACAACCTAGGCAATACCATCCTGGACACAGGAACAGGCAAAGTTTTCACGAAAAAGACACCAAAAGCAATCATGAGTAAAGCGAAAATTGACAGATGGGATCTAATTAAACTTAAGAGATTCTGCCTAACAAAATAAACTGTCAGCAGAGTAAACAGAAAACCTACAGAATTGGAGAAAAATTTTGCAAACTATGTATCTGAGAAAGGTCTAGTATCCAGTATATATAAGGAACTTAAACAAATTTACAAGAAAAATAAAACAACCTCATTAAAAAGTGGGCAAAGGACATAAACAGATACTTCTCAGAAGAAGACATCATATGAAAAAAATGTGAATCATATGAAAAAAAGTTGCAGCCAGCAATCATATGAAAAAAAGTTTAATATCACTGATCATTAGAGAAATGCAAATCAGAACCAAAATGAGATATCATCTCACATTTGTCAGAGTGGCTTTTATTAAAAAGTCAAAAAATAAACAGATGCTGGCCAGGTTGCAAAGAAAAGGGAATGCTTATATACTGTTCATTGGAAGTACAAATTAGTTCAGGCATTATGGAAAGCAGTGTGGTGATTTCTCAAAGAACCAGAAACAGAACTGCCATTTAACCCATCTATTCCATTACTGGATATATACCCAAAGGAATATAAATTCTTCTACCATAAAGACACATGCATGCATATCTTCATTGCCATACTATTCACAATAGCAAAGACATGGAATCAATGTAAATGCCCATCAGTGGCAGACTAGATAAAGTAAATGTAATATATATATGCCATAGAATACTATGCATCCATAAAAAAAGAAATCACGTTTTTGAAGAAATATAAATGGAGCTGGAGATCATTATCCTAGCAAACTAATGGAAGAAAAGAAAACCAGTATCAACATGTTCTCACTTAGAAGTGGGACCAAATATTATGTGCACATGGACATAAAGATGGGAATGATAGACACTGAAGACTACTAAGGGGGAAGGGCTGAAAAACTATCTATCGGATACTATTCTCACTACATGGGCGATGTGAACAATCATACCCCAAACCTCAACATCATGCAATATACCCTTAAGAAACCTGTATATGTATCCCTGGAATCTAAAATGTAAGTTAAAAATTGTTAGAAATATTATGAAAAAATATATAATTTGAAAATATAGATAAAGTGTTTTAATTTCTGTAAAAAATTTGTGTTCCAAACTGAGTACAAAAGAAATATAAAATCTTAAAATAATTATAATTATTTATAAAGATCAGTAGTTAGAATTTTCTATGGAGAGAAAGCAAGCACAAATGGTGTTTCGTGTGAACTTTTGACAGGCAGAATTTTAGGCCCCCATGATCTTTGTCCCTGGCGTTATGCTTTTTAGTATGTTATATTACATGTCAAAGGGACTTTGCAGATAGAATTAAGGTTACTAATTATCTTATTCAAAGAAAAGGAAACCTCATTCCTACAGCTGTATGGAACTCAGTTTTGACCACGAACTGATAAGGTTCAAAATAGATTCTACTCTTGACATTTGAGAAAGAAATATGGCCCTACTGACAACTTAATTTGGTCTTATGAGATGCAAAGAGACAAAACCAGTCCTGCCCACTTACTTATCCACAGTACTGTGGTATAATAAATTGGTGTTGTTTTAACTTGCTAAAATTTTTTGGAATTATTTACCACAGCAAAAGACAGTGAATTTAGAACTTTCTCTTAACACATAAGGAATAAATAAATCCAACCTTACAGAATATATATCAAGAAAGAAAAAATGAAGAATCACTCCCAAATGTATTTTATGAGGTTGATATAACTTTGATACAAAAACTGGGCCAAAAAAAAAAACTATGAGGACATAAAGTCACTAGACAAACTCAAAATTAAAAAAGAAATCCAAAGAATATAAGTAAAATAATAGCAAACTAAATCCAGTAATGGATAAAAAGGTTAATACAGCATAACATAAATATGTTTATATCAAGAATGCAAGGTTAGTTTAACTTTAACAAATCTATAATGTAATTCACCATAGTAATAGAAAAAAGGAGGGAAGGAAAGAATGATTATCTCCAAAAAAGCTAGGAAAAAAGGGAATCTAATAAAATCAATAACCATGCAGGATTAGTCCTTCTTTAAATATTTGGTAGAATTCAGCAGGAAAGCCACCTTTGAGAGGATTTTTTATTATGGCTTTGATATCATTACTAACTATCGGTTTTTTATTTCATCATGGTTCAGTCTTCATAGGTAGTATGCATCCAGGAATTTACATATTTCTTCTAGGTTTTCCAATTTGCTAGCTTATAGTTGCTCATGATAGTCTCTAATGATTCTTTGGATTTCTGAAGTGTCAGTTCTTATATTTCCTTTTTCATTTCTGATGATTTTATTTATTTGGGTCTTCTCTCTTTTTTTCTTAGTCTACCTAAAGGTTTGCCAATTTTGTTATCTTTTCAAAAAATCAACTTTTCATTTTATTGATCTTCTGTGTTTTTTAGTCTCAATTTTATTTCTGCTCTAATCTTTATTCTTTCTTTCCTTCTAGTTTAGAGTTTAACTTTTTATTCCTTTTCTAGTTCCTTGAGGTGCATTGTTAGATTCCTTATTTGAAGTGTTTCAACTTTTTTGATATGGGTATTTATTGCTATAACCTTTCTTAGTACTGCGTTTGATGTATCCCATAGGTTTTGGTATGTTACACCCTTTCACTTTTATTTTTTTAAGACATTTTAAATTTCCTTCTTCATTTCTTCATCGACCCATTGGTCATTCAAGGGCATGTTGTTTAATTTTCATGATTTTTCGAATATTCCTCTCTTACTGATTTCTGGTTATATTCAGAAAAATATACTTGATACAGTTTTACCTTTTTGAATTTTTTGAGACTCGTTTCATGAACTAATATATGGTCTATTCTGGAGAATGTTCCATGAACTGATGAAAAGAATGTGTATTCTGTAGCAGTTGGGTGAAATGTTCTACAGATGGCAGTTAGGCCTATTTGGTCTTGTGGATAGTTTAACTCCAATGTTTCTTTGTTGATTTTTCTGTCTAGATGATTTGTCCATCACTGAAAGTGTAGAACTGAAGTCCCCTATGATTATTATATCGTAGTCTATATCTGCCTTCAGATTACTGTTTGCTTTTTATACTTGGGATCTCTGGTGTTAGGTGCACAGAAATGTATAATTATTATACCTTCTTGCTTTGTTGACTACTTTAGTATATAGTAACACTCTTTTATTCTTTGGGCAATCTTTGACTTATAGTCTATTTTATCTGAAGTTAGTATAGCTACCTTTGCTCTTTTTTGGTTTCCACTTGCATGGAATATCTTTTTCCATCCTTTCATTTTCAGTCTGTGTGTCCTTAGAGGGGAGATAAGTTTCTTATAGGCATGATATAGTTAGGTCTTTTTTCTTTATACATTAAGTCATTCTATGTCTTTTAATCAGAGAATTGAGTTCATAGGCATGATATAGTTAAGTCTTTTTTCTTTATCCATTAAGTCATTCTATGTATTTTAATCAGAGAATCGAGTCCATTTACATTCAGTATTATTATTGATAAGTAAAGACTTACTTACTGCTGCCATTTTGTTTCTTGTTTTTGTAACTCCTCTCTTCCCCTATCCCTTTCTTTCTGTCATCTTTTGTAGTTAAGTGATTTTTCTCTGACAGTATGTTTAGTTTGTTGGGTTTTATTAGTTTATCTACTATAGGTTTTTGTATTGTGGTTATCATGAGTCTCAAAAACACATCAAATTTAAAAGAGTAGAAATTATACAAAGTATGCATTCAGGCCATAAAAGAATTAAATTAGGAATCAATAATAAAGATAAACGGGAAATACGAAAATACTTAGAGATTAAACAACACACTTCTAAGTGACACACAAGTGAAAGAAGATGCCTCAACAGAAGAATAGCTTGAACCCAGGAGACGGGTTGCAGTGAGCCTAAAACACACCACTGCACTCCAGCCTGGGCAACAGTGTGAGACTCCATCTCAAAAATGAAAACAGAAACAAAAGAAAGATGCCTCAAAAGAAACTTAAAAATACTTTGAACTAAATGAATAAGAAAATGTACTTGGAGAGTACTATGTAACATTGATTACATTGGGAATCAGAAACAATACCCCAAAATATTGTGCTTTGAGAAGCTGAACTAAAAAAGAAGCCTCAAGGTCTTTCTGAACTCTCCCTGCCCCAACCCAATTTCAATCCTCTGTGTTTTCCAAAGCACAAAGTGAACTTTTCTCGGAAGTTCTCTTATCTACCTAGAAGCCATACTTTCCAAATAAGAGAACAACTGCCTTCCCTGAGATTTCATTAATTTAACTCATCACAGGAAGAAAGACTGAGTCTGTTGACACACATGGACAAACCTGTCACTAGTCATTGTGTGCTCTGAGGGCCAAGTAGACTTTGTCTCAGGCCAATGTAAAGGAAAGCATTAATAAAAATTAGAACAGAACTCAATAAAATTGAAAAAAGAAAATCAATGAAACCAAAAGCTGGTTCTTTGAAAAGATCAATAAAATGGAAAAACCTCTAGTCAGGCTATCTAAAAAGAAAGAGGAAGATACGAATTATTCATATCATAAATGAAAGAGGAGTCATCACTACTGAGCATATGAACATCAAAAGGATAATAAAGAAATGTTATAAACAGCTCTATGCCCATGAATTTGATAAAACTTAAATGAAATGGACCAATTTCTTGAAAAACTCAAACTACAAAAACTCACACAAGGAGAATCAGATAATATGAGTATGTCAATATCAACTGATGAAACTGAATCAATAATTAATATCCTTTTAAAACAGAAATCATAAGCTGTAATGGTGTTTGGTAAGTTGAATCCTACCAAAAATTTGAAGAAGAAATGATACCAATTCTTTAAAATCTCTTCCAGAAAATAGAATTGAGCAAATACATCCTAACTTATTCTATGAGGCCAGCATTATACTAATACTAAAGCTAAAGAAATTATAAGAAAATAAAACTATAGGCCAAAATCTCCTGCTAACAGAAATGCCAAATTCCTCAACAAAATATTAGCAAATAGAATTCAGTGATATATAAAAGAAACTATACAGTGCAATCAAGTGGGATTCATTCCAAATACGCAAGTTTGGTTCAACATTTGAAAGTAAATTATTGCAATGTATCACATTAACAAGCTAAAGAATAAAAGTCCTGTGATGATATCAACAGATACAGAAAAACATATGGCAAAATCCAATACCCATTCATAAAACAAAATCTCAGGGATCATCTTCAATGTGATAAGAAACATCTACGAAAATCCTACAGTTGATATCATATTTAATGGTGAGAAACTAGAAGCATTTTCTCTAAGATCAGGAATAAAACAAGGATGCCCTCATGCTCATTTACCAATACTAATCAGCATTATAGTAGAAGTCCTAATTAATGCAATCAGGCAAATAAAATAAATAAAAGCTATGTAGATTTGTAAGAAAGGAAAAAGGTCTTTATTCCCAGATGGTATGATTGTTTGTGTAGAAAAATCCCAAAAGAACCACCACCAACAAATATCTGCCATAACTAATAAATGATTATAGGAAGGTTACAGAATACAAGGTTACTATGCAAAAAATCAATTGCTTTTCTGCATATCAGAAATGAACAACTGGAATTAGTAATTAAAAACACAACACCATTTACATTAGTGCCAAACAAATGAAATACTTAGGTATAAGTCTCACAACATATGAATAATATTCATTTTGAAAAAAACCATAAAACTTATGAAAGAATTTTTTAAAACCATACGTACATCTAAAGAAATAAAGAAATCATCTATGTACATGAAAAGGAAGATTAAATATTTTTAACATGTCAGTTTTTCCCAAACTTATCCAGAGATTCCACACAATCCCAATCAAATTTCCAGAGAGTTACTTTGTAGATATTGGCAAACTTATTCTAAAGTTTATATCAAAAGACAAAATACCCAGAATAGCTGACACAATACTGAAAGATAACAAAGTTGGAGAACTGACACTACCTGACTTTGAAACTTACTTTACTGTAAGTCTTCACTGTAGCTATACAGGCAGAGTAATAAACAGAGTATGGTACTGGCAAAAGAAGAGACAAATAGATCAACAGAAGAAAATATAAAGCCAAGAAACACAAATACAAAAAACCACACAACTATAGTCAACTGATCATTGACACAGAAGTAAAAGCAATTCAATGAAGAGCCCCAGACTAGGGAAATATATTTGCAAAGCATATCTGATAAAGCACTGGTATCTAAAATATGCAAATAACTATTAAAACTCAGTAAGAAAACAAACAACTCTATTACAAATGGACAAAACATCTTAACAGACACCAGATGGAAAAAGATCTATAGATTTCAAATAAGCATACAAAAATATGTTCAACACCTAATATGACCTATGACCTAATACATCACTAAGGAACTGAAAATTAAAGCAAGATATTACTACACTAACAGAATATCTAAATTCAAAAACAATGACAACACAAAATGTTGGTGAGGATCTATAGTAACAACAACTGTCATTCATTGTTCGGTGGGAGTGGGAAATGCAAAACTATAAAACCACTTAGGAAGACAGTCTGACAGTTTCTTCCAAAGCTAAATATAGTCTTACTATATGACCCAGCAGTTACTCTTTGGTTCATACCCAAGTAAGTTGAAAATTCATATCCACGCAAAAACCTTCACACAAATATTTACATCCGCTTTATTCATAATTGTGGGAGTTCAGTCAGGGAGGTGGCAAAAATATTAAGGGAAAAATATTAGACAAAGATATAGAATATAGTCTCAAGCCCTTTGGAAGGCCGAAGGGCTTTTTCTATAGTTCTTGGCTGAAGGCAGCCTTGTCCCCTTTGTTAAATAAATTAAACTACAAACAAAGGAATGTGGGTAGTTTACCTAACTAGTTTACTCATGTGGTTCTAAAATTAACCTTTGATCATTCCAGATGGCTGTCTGAGGCAGGTCAACCAGGGATATTACCCACTAATAGTGTTTGCTTTAAGCCTCTGAACCTATCCTTTAATCTTTATCTTCTAGTGGTGTTGATTCAAAGTTTTTGTCATTTAATGTGTGCTAAATAAAGGCCAGCAAGGCCAGGGTGTCAGAGCCGGCAGATGCAACTGTTTGTAGCACTCTCCAGGGAGTCTGTGACAAGCCTGGACACTCCATTGAACTGGCAAAGCATAATATCTGTGTGTCACTGCACTTTATTCTTCCATCACTGAGTCAGGGTCTGCAGGAGAGACCCCCCCCCCAACAGGTGGTAACCCCCACACATAATTCCCAAAGCTTAGAAACAATCAAGATTTCCCTCATAGGTGAATGAGTAAGCGAACTATGGTATACCTATACAGCAGAATATTATTCACTTATGAAAAGAAATGGGCTATCCAGCCAAGAAAAGATCTGGAAGAAACTTACATGCATATTGCTAAGTGAAAGTAGCCAATCTGAAGAGGCTACATACTATATGACTCCAACTATATGACATGCTGGAAAAGGTAAAACTATAGGAATGGTAAAAAGATAAGTGATTGCCAGGAGTTCTAGAAGAGGGAATAAGGAATAACTAGGTATTACACAGGTCATTTTTAGGGCAGTGAAATTATTCTGTGTGATACTGTAATGGTGGACATATGACATTATGCATTCACCAAAACTGTACAACACAAAGAGTGAACCCTTAATTAAACTATAGACTTCAGTTAATAATGTATCAATATTCAATATTGATTCATCAATTGTAACAAATGTGTCATGCAACTAATGCAACATATTAATAATAGGGAAAACTATGTGGGGTAGAGGATGTTAATAATAGGGAAAACTATGTGGGGTAGAGGATGGAAGGAATATATGGGAACTCTGTACTTACTGCTCAATTTTTCTGTAAAATAAAACTGCTCCAAAAAGTTTAAGTCTATGAATAAAGAATAATTTTTAAAGTAAAAATTAAAAAGCCAAGGGGAGGTTTTATAGCTACAGACACACAAAGTCAGAGAGAATGGAAGAGGAGATGACACTAACAAAATTTTGGAAGCTGCAAAGTATATGGAAAATGGAAAATGACTCATTAGTTTCTAAGAAAATTGAATCTAAACTAGTAGTGAAGAAGGCAGTAACCAATCAAATTTGACTCACAGAATTCCCCAAAAGGCTCACTAAATAGTCACTGGAAGTAGAACTGTATTGGAGGGAATTCTTAAATAAGGAAATTAGCTGCAAATCTCAGAAGCACTCAGCTTTCTAGATCCCCAAATGGCCACCCTAATTATGAACAGAAAATTAACCAACCATCTCCCACTCTGATGCTTATTTTTAGAAGAGGATAAGTCAGAGGATCTTATGGTCTGGAGAACACTAGGAACAAGCCAGAGTGGTGGGGGGTAACATACTGGAAAAAAAACAAGAACTAGATGTATGCATATAAACACAACACAACCCCTGACTTTCTTCCCACATTCAACACTAAGGCCTTCACATTCAAGGTACTACGCAAATTAAGATCCAGTATGCTGCTGAGGTAACCAAAAAGCATCAAAGTCTGTAGCTTAATAGCATAAGCAAAAAAGGCATATAACTAAGTCTCAAAGAATAGTCTACTTATGTTGTTCCAGTGTTCAGATAATCAGCATAAATTTTCTATAATTTGCTTTACTGTATACAAATATGTGCTATTTTTACTTTAGGAAGATTTTAGTTTTAGAAAGTCTTTGCATAAAGTTATTTTATAAATCCATTAATAAAAACAAAACCAATTTGTTGGTCGATACATAAATATTTCTAACTATTGCTTAATTTTAACTGTTTTTAGAAACACCCTTTCACTCTCCATGAAAGTGCCTTAGTTTGAAAAATAAATTATATGGTTCACCTTATAATTACCAGTTAGGAAAACATGCCCAGAGAAGCTAAGAAACTTGTCCAACTGATGCAGGTGGGATTCAAATCCAGGTTTGCACTTTCTCATAGCCCTCACCATACCCTGTCTTAGCAGCAACCACTGTACCTAGCATTCAGAAATAAATAAGTGATATATTGTGATAAATGTGCTTGTGTGGATATAAACTAGTGCTGAAGGTACAAATTAATTTTCCTGTGAGATACAGCAGGCTCACAATGTATATGGTTAGTCAGACTTTCTATTAGTCCATTCTCATGCTGTTATAAAGACCTACCCAAGACTGGGTAATTTATAAAGTAAAGAAGTTTAATTGACTCACTATTTAGCATGTATGGGGAGCCCTTGAGAAACTTACAATTATGGCAGAAGACAAAAGGGAAGCAAGGCACCTTCTTCACAGGGAGGCAGGAAGAAGAAGTGTGGAGGGAAGGAGAAAGAGCCCTTATAAGAGAACTCACTCACTATTATGAGAACAGCATGGGAGTATTGCCCCCATCTCCCTTAACATGTGGGGAATATGGGAATAACAATTCAAGATGAGAAGAGATTTGGGTAGAGTCACAAAGCCTGACCATATCAGACTTGTAGAATGAGAAGTTTAGCAGAGAAAGAAAGAAATACATTAGAAGAAAAGGAAGGAACACAGCCAAAAGCATGGCAATTCAGAAAAACAGGGAGATAAGTGATAGAGACTCAGAAGGGTACTGAGTAAAAATGGTACAACTCCATAGAAGTAGATAAACAAGGAAGAAGATACAGGTAAATGAAGAAAAGTAACCCAAAAAAGACTATAATACTGACAAAAAACCTAGAAGAGACACCAGGAAAGTAAAATATGTTAGGTTGAGCTGAAAAGGGAGGGAGAAAACCATTGAGGAAAGAGAAGAGAGCCTTACAAGAAGAGAGAGTGTGTATGTATGTGTGTGTCTAATATGAGAGAAACATAGAAGAGTGCAGAGAAAGAAAAAAATTAGGAAAGATTAGAGAACTGTGAAGGAGGAGAGAAGTAATGATTGGTTTAGAAAAGGAATGAGAGAAATCAAAAAGATGTGAACTTTCGGAGGAGGAACATGGAAAAAGAAAGTTAAAAGGGTGAAAAAAAGAAAGAAATGGAGGGGGGATCATCTTAGTCCATTTTGCACTGCTATAACAGAATACCACAGAATGGGTAATATATGATGAGCAGAAATCTATTGGCTTACAGATCTGGAGGCTGGGAAGACCAAGATCTAGGGGTTGGTGTCTAGTGAAGGCCTCCTTGCTGTGTCATCACATGGTAGGTCAAAGAGCATGAGAGAGCAAAAGGGGGTCAAATTTGCCCTTTTATAATGAACCCACTCTGATGATACCAGCATTAATGCTCCCTCAGCCATTATGGCCTAATCGCATCCCATTAGACCCTACCTCCCAACTCTCTTGCATTGAGGATTAAGTTTCCAGCACATCATTTTTTGGGGGGATACATTCAAGCCATAACAAGTACTGAAAAAGGAGCAGATTCTAAATGAAACACACATGAGGCATTGAATGTTTATACATATTTACTGTTATATAATTATATGTACATATAGACACACATATGTGTATTATACATGCATACATGTAAGCATATGTACAGGTATATATGCAAGTATATCTACATGTGTGCATGTATGTGTATGTATATGTGTGCATATGTATGAAGGGGAAGAAAATAGACAGCAGGAGTAAAGACATGATGCAAAAGAAATATGTAAAATATATGAGGAAAGGAAAGACATCCACAAAGCTATCTCCAGACTATATAATAGCCATTTTTTTTTTTTTTTTTGAGACAGAGTTTCACTCTTGTTACCCAGGCTGGAGTGCAATGGCGCAATCTCGGCTCACCGCAACCTCCACCTCCTGGGTTCAGGCAATTCTCCTGCCTCAGCCTCCTGAGTAGCTGGGATTACAGGCATGTGCCATCGTGCCCAGCTGAGTTTTTGTATTTTTAGTAGAGACGGGGTTTCACCATGTTGACCAGGATGGTCTCCATCTCTTGACCTCGTGATCCACCCGCCTCGGCCTCCCGAAGTGCTGGGATTACAGGCGTGAACCACTGCGCCAGGCCTATAATAGCCATTTTTATATTTTTCTTAGGTAATTTATTAAAAATCATATAATTGGGTTACTCTGATAGATTATGAACTCATTTCATTCACTCTTACATTCACTCAAAAATTTTCTCTGATAAATCACTACATACCTTAGTTATAACCTTCTTATAAAGTAAAAAAAAAAAAAAAAAAAAAAAAAGATTGCTATATCCCTGAATCTTAGAATATTAAATACAAGAAATAATAGTACTATAGTTAAAATACCAACTTAGGACATATATTTTCACCAAAGACTGTACAATTTCCAATTATTCTCTTTCCTCCACATTTCCCTGTGAAGCAGCTGCAAGAACAGCAGGTCGAAGCAACTGGAGAAAATAAATCACTCTGAGAAATTAAAGAGGTGAGGATCAAGGCTGTGGGCTATGAGTTCGAAACCATGGCCACTAGGTTTTTGCCATCCCTGAATATCTTGCCTTACTGAGTTCTCTAGAGAATATGAGATGTGTGACCTCCCAAAATGTGTTGTACTAGGGCACACACCATGCTGACACATTCATTTCTTCATAACTGAAAAAGTCAACACTGTGACTTGGATTTTAATCTGCAGTTCTCAGGAGTTTTCCCATAGACATTTTGCAAATAATCAACTCTGTTTCTTCCCAAACCTGTGACTCTGCCTTCCTAATAGCTAGTACTGAAACAAATACACATAAGCTCATAGGAATTCTGCAATTTCATTACTTTCAATTATCAGAATACTAAAAGTTTGTCAAAGATACATTGATTGTACTTGAAATTTATATAATGTTGAATGTGATATATAGGTAAACATTATCTTAAACACCTAAATATAGGCTTTCAGGAAAGCCCATATATTCTCAAAAAGTTCATCAATGTTAAAGCAGCCTGTCATCTTATAACGTTTAAAATACAGGCAGCATCCCTAATTTATTCCTTCCTACTCCTCTTCTTTTCTCCGGTGTACATACAGTGGGGCTCTTCCCACTCACTTTCTGCAATGTGACTAGGCCTATATTCACCAAGACCTACCTGAGCAGTGTTATTTAAGCTCATAAAGGAAGAAAGATTCATAACACCAATACAGCTTTTGGTTTCACCATTATTCTAAATAAGAATATTTTTAAGACTCAAACCGGCATCTCCAAAGATTCCCCACAGCCAGATAATTTGACTCAAGTTTTGTTTGTTTGTTTTTTAACTTTTAAGAACTTTTAAAGATAGCTACCCAATGTATTCTACAAAGTTAGAGTAACTCTCATAAAAAGTTGTGATTAGTATAGTTCAAAAAATATCAATTTCACTTCTAAATAGGGATTCACCATCCTGAATAAAATTCTGGGAAATAAAATTCAATACTAAAAGAACAACCCACCATGATCAAGTAAATTTCATCTTAAAAATGCAAGGAAGAGAGGGACTTCCGCCAAGATGGCTGAATAGGAATAGCTCTGGAACGCCATTCCCAGCAAGAGCAATGCAGAAGGTGAGCGATCTCTGCATTTCCAACCAAAGAACCAGGTTCATCTCATTGGGACTGGTTAGACAGTGGATGTAGTCCAAGGAGGGCAAACTGAAGCAGGGTGGGGCATTACCTCACCCAGGAAGTGCAAGGGGTGGGAGAACTCCCCCTCCTAGCAAAGGGAAGCCATTAGGGACTTTTCTGGACACTCTAGTACTCTGGTTCAGATACTGCACTTTTCCCATGGTCTTTACAACCCATGGACCAAGAGATTCTTGCCAGTGCCTACAGCACAAGATGGGCTTCCAGCACAAAACTCGGTGGCTCTTTTGGGAGGCCATTTTAGCGAGTGCCTGGAAGACCAGCAAGATAGAATCACACATTCCTCTGAAAGAAAAGGGGGCTGAAGGCAAGGAGCCAAGTGATCTGGCTCAGTGGGTCCCACCCCCACAAAGATCAGCAAGCTGAGACCCACTGGCTTGAAATTCTTGCAGCTAGCACAGCAGTCTGAGCTTGACCTGGGATGGTCAAGCTCGGTAGGGGGAGGGGGAATCTACCATTACTGAGGCATTTCTAACCTTGCCTGTGTAAATAAAATCTTATGGGGAAGTTTACACAGCAGCTGGGTGGAGCCAGTGGCAGCCCAGCAAGGCCTCTGCAGGCAGAATGTGACTAGACACCCTTCTTGCTGGGCAGGGCATTTCTGAGAAAAGGCAACAGTCCATCAGGGACAAATTAATAAAGCCAACCCTCCTGGGACAGAACACCTGGGAAAAGGGGAGGTTGTGAGCTCCACTTCAGCATACTTAAGCCTCCCTGCCCAGCAGCTCTGAAGGGAGCAACAGAGCTCCCAGCACAGCACTTGAGCTCTGATAAGGGACAGACTACCTCATCAAGTAGCTCCCCAACCCCCATTTATGCTAAAAGATACCTTATACAGAACTCTGGCTGACATCTGACAGCTACCCTTCTGAGGAAGCTACCAGAGGAAGTAACAGGCAGCAATCCTTGCTGTTCTGCAGCCCCCATAGGTGATTCCCAGGCAAACAGGATCTGGAGTAAAATTCCAGCAGTCCTGCAACAGAGGGGCTTAGTTAGAAGGAAAAATAAAAAAACAAAGAAATAGTTTCAACTTCAACAGAAAGGACATCCACTCAGAGACCTCATCTGAAAGTCACCAACTTCAAAGACCAAAGGTAAATAAATCCACAAAGATGGGAAGAAACCAGCAAGAAAAGGCTGAAATCGCCAAAAACCAGAATGCCTCTCATCATTCAATGGATCACAACTCCTCACCAGCAAGGGAAGAAAACTGGATGGAGAATGAGTTTGAAGAATTGACAGAAGTAAGCTTCAGAAGGTGGGTAATAACAAATATCTCTGACCTAAAGGAGCATTTTCTAACCAAAGGCAAAAAAACTAAGAACCTTGAAAAAGGTTAGATGAAATGCTAACTAGAATAACCAGCTTAGAAAAGAACATAAATGAATTGATGGAGCTGAAAAACACAGCATGAGAACTTCACGAAGGATACACAAGTTTCAATACCTGAATCAATCAAGCAGAAGAAAGGATATCAGAGAATGAAGATCAACTCAATAAAATAAAATGAGAAGGCAAGATTAGAGAAGAAAGAATGAAAAGTAATGAACAAAGCTTACAAGAAAGACGGGATTATGTGAAAAGAACAAATCTATGTTTGATCAGTGTACCTGAATGTCATGGGGAGAATGACACCAAGCAGAAAAACACCCTTCAGGATATTATCCAGGAGAACTTTCCCAACCTAGCAAGGTAGGACAACATTCAGATTCAGGTAATGCAGACAACACCATAAAGATTTTCCTCAACAAGAGCAACCCCAAGGCACATAATTATCATATTCACCAGGGATGAAATGAAGGAAAAAATGCTAAGGGCAGCCAGAGAGAAAGGTCAGGTTATCCACAAAGGAAAGTCCATCAGACTCACAGCAGATCTCTCAGCAGAAACCCTACAAGCTAGAAGAGAGTGGGGGCCAATATTCAACATCCTTAAAGAAAAGAACTTTGAACCTAGAATTTCATATCCAACAAAACTAAGCTTCATAAGTGAAAAAGAAACAAAATCCTTACAGACAAGCAACTGCTGAGAGATTTCATCACCACCAGGCCTGCCTTACAAGAGCTCCTGAAGGAAGCACTAAACATGGAAAGGAACAACCAGTACCAGCCCATGCAAAAACATATGAAATTGTAAAGACCATTGACACAATGAAGAAACTGCATCGACTAACAAAAAAAACAACCAGATAGCATCAAAATGACAGGAACAAATTCACACATAACAATATTAACCTTAAATGTAAATGGGTAAATGCCCCAATCAAAAGACACAGACTGGAAAACTGGTTAAAGAGTCAAGACCCATCAGTATGCTGTATTCAGGAGGCCCATCTCACTTGCAAAGACACACATAGACTCAAAATAAAGGGATTAAGGAAGATTTACCAAGCAAATAGAGAGCAAGAAAAAAAGCAGGAGTTGCAATCCTAGTCTCTGATAAAACAGACTTTAAACAAACAAAAACCAAAAGAGACAAAGAAGGGCATTACATAATGGCAAAGAAATCAATGTAACAAGAAGAGCTAACTATCCTAAATGTATAGGTTTACCCAACACAGGAGTACCCAGAAAAATAAAGCAAGTTCTTAATGACCTACAAAGAGACTTAGACTCCCACACAACAAAAATGGGACACTTTAACACCCCATTGTCAGTATTAGACAGATGAACAAGACAGAAAATTAACAAGGATATCCAGGACTTGAACTCAGATCTGAACCAAGTGGACCTAATAGACATCTACAGAACTCTCCACCCCACATCCACAGAATATGCATTCTTTTCAGCATCATACAAAACACACAACTACATGGAAATGAAACAACCTGCTCCTGAATGACTACTGGATAAATAATGAAATGAAGGCAGAAATAAAGATGTTCTTTGAAACCAAGGAGAACAAAGACACAACATACCAGAATCTCTGGGGCACATTTAAAGCAGTGTCTAGAGGGAAATTTATAGCACTAAATGCCCATATAAGAAGCATGAAAAGATCTAAAATCGATACCTTATCATCAAAATTGAAAGAGCTAGAGGAGCAAGATCAAACAAATTCAAAAGCCAGCAGAAGACAAGAAATAACTAAGATCAGAGCAGAGCTGAAGGAGAGAGAGAGACAAAAAAAATCAATAAATCCAGGAGTGGGCTCTTTGAAAAGAACAAAAAAATAAACAGACCACAAGCCAGGCTAATAAAAAAGAAATGATAGAAGAATCTTTATCAATATAAAATGATAAAGGGGATATGACATGACCAACAATTCCACAGAAATACAAACTGCTATCAGAAATTACTACAAACAACTCTATGCATATAAACCAGTAAATTTGTAAGAAATGGATAAATTCCTGGACATTTACACCCTCCCAAGACTAAATCAGGAAGAAGTTGAATCCCTGAAAAGCCCAATAACAAGATCTGAAGTAGAGGCAGCAATTAACAACCTACCAACCAAAAAAAGTCCAGGTCCAGACAGGTTCACAGCTGAATACTACCAGACACACAACGAGGAACTGGTACCACTTTTTCTGAAATTATTCCAAACAATACTAAAAGAGAGAATCCTCCCTAACTCATTTTATGAGACCAACATCATCCTGATACCAAAACCTGGCAGGGACGCAACTAACAAACAAAATTTCAGGCCAATATCCATGATGAATATTGATGCAAAAATCTTAAATAAAATACTGGCAAACCGAATACAACAGCAAATCAAAAAGCCTATCAATCATGATCAAGTAGGCTTCATCCCAGGTATGCAAGTCTAGTTTAACATATGCAAATCGATAAACATAATTCATCACATAAAAGAACCAAAGACTAAAACCACATTACCTCAATAGCTGCAGAAAAGGCCTTTAACAAAATTTAAAAGCCTTTTTGCTAAAAACTGTCAAGAAACTAGATATTGATGGAACATGTCTCAAAATAATAAAAGCTATTTATGGCAAACCCACAGCCAATATTATACTGAATGGGCAAAAAATATAAGCATTTCCCTTGAAAACTGGCACAAGACAAGGGTGCCCTCTCTCACCACTCCTACTCAATATAGTATTGGAAGTTTTGGCCAGAGCAATCAGGCAAGAAAGAGAAATAAAAGGTATTCAATTAGGAAAAGAGGAAGTCAATTTGTCTCTATTTGCAGATGACATGATTGTATATTTAGAAGACCCCATCGTCTCAATCCAAAATCTCCTTAAGATGATAAGCAACTTCAGCAAAGTGTCAGGATACAAAATCAATGTGCAAAAATCACAAGCATTTCTATACACCAAAACCAGACAAACACAGAGCCAAATCATGAGGGAACTCCCATTCACAACTGCTACAAAGAGGATAAAATATCTAGGAAGACAACTAACAAAGGACCTCTTCAAGAAGAACTACAAACCACTGGTCAAGGAAATCAGAGAAGACACAAACAGATGGAAAAACACTCCATGTTCATGATTAGGAAGAATCAATATTGTGAAAATGGTCATACTCCCAAAGTAATTTATAGATTCAATGCTATCCCCATAAAACTACCATTGACCTTCTTCACAGAACTGGATTAAAACAACTTAAACTTCCTATGGAACCAAAAAAAGAACCTGCATAGCCCAGACAATCCTAAATAAAAATAACAAAGCTGGAGGCATCATGCTACTTGACTTCAAACTATACTACAAGGCTACAGTAATCAAAACAGCATGGTACTGGTACCAAAACAGAGATATAGATTGATGGAACAGAACAGAGGCCTCAGAAGTAACACCACATCTGCAACCATCTGATCTTAAAAACCTGACAAAAATAAGCAATAGGGAAAGGATTCCCTGTTTAATAAATGGTGTTGGGAAAACTGGATGGCCATGTGCAGAAAGCTGAAACTGGACCCTTTCCTTAAACCTTATACAAAACATAACTCCAGATGGATTAAAGATTTAAACATAAGACCTAAAAACCCTAGAAGAAAACCAAGGCAATATCATTCAGGACATAGGCATAGGCAAGGACTCCATGACTACAATGCCAAAAGCAATGGCAACAAAAGCCAAAATAGACAAATGGGATCTAAGTAAACTTAAGTGCATCTTCACAGCAAAAGAAACAATCATTACAGTGAATTGATAACCAACAGAATGGGAGAAAATTTTTGCAATCCACCAATCTGACAAAGAGCTAATATCCAAAATCTGAAAAGAACTAAAATTTACAAGAAAAAAAACAAGAACCCCATCAAAAAATGTATGAAAGATATGAACACTTTTCAAAAGAAGACATTTATGTGGCCAAGAAACATATGAAAAAATTCTCATCATCACTGATCATTAGAGAAATGCAAATCAAAACCACATTTGAGATCCCATCTCACACCAGTTCGAATGGCAATCATTTAAAAATCTGGAGACAACAGATGCTGGAAAGGATGTGGAGAAATAAGGACACTTTTACACTGTTGGTGGAAGTGTAAATTAGTTCAACCATTGTGGAAGACAGTGTGGCAATTTCTCAAGGATATAAAAATAGAAATATCATTTGACCCAGCAATCCCATTACTAGGTATATACCCTAAGGACTATAAATCGATCCATTATAAAAACACATGCACACGTATGTTCATTGTTTACAATAGCACTGTTTACAATATCAAAGACTTGGAACCAACCCAAATGCCCATCAATGATAGACTGAATAAAGAAAATGTGGCACATACACACCAGGGTATACTATGCAGCCATAAAAAAGGATGAGTTCATGTCCTTTGTAGGGACATGGATGAATCTGGAAACCATCATTATCAGCAAACTGACACAAGAACAGAAAACCAAGCACCACATATTCTCACTCATAAGTGGGGGTTGAACAATGAGAACAATTAGAACACATGGACACAGAAAGGGGAACATTACACACTGGGGTCTGTTGTGGGGTGGGGGGCTAGGGGAGGGATAACAGGGTGTGTAGAGATTGAGGAGGGATAACAGGAGAAATAACTAATGTAGGTGACAGGAAATAGAGGCAACCATGGCATGTGTATACCTGTGTAACAATCCTGAAAGATCTGCATATGTACCCCAAAACTTAAAAAATAATATGTATATGTATATATATATACGTATACGTACACGTATATAATTGCAAACCCATTAGAACAGATAAAAATCAAAGAGACTGATAATACCAAGTGGTGGCTAGAATGAAAAGCATTAGGAACTCACATCTTATAAACTACAGTGATTGGTCCAGGGATGGATTTGCAAACATGCTCAGTCAAATTCCTTCACTGAGACATGGAGTTGCTTAGTTGCTTGAGGACATATTCTCTGCCATTTGTAGAAAACCTGTCTACAGTAGGAAAGAATGAAGCCAAAGGGAGATAATTACAGTTCAAAAATGGTAGCAGAGATAAATATGTATATATTTCAATATATAAATTATGTATCTTTGTATATGTATATATTTCTATACATGAATTATATATGTATATGTATACCTTTCTATATCTATTATATATATTTCTCTAATATTTACATATATGCAAATGACATAGACAATGACAGAGACAGATGACCCTATGTTTTAGCCCACTTTCTATTGCTATAACTGAATACCACAGACTACATAATTCATAAAGAAGAGAAAATTATTTCTTACAGGTCTAGAGACTGGGAAGTCCAAGGCCAAGGGGCCACACCTGGTGAGGGCCTTTTACTGTATCGTAACATGATGGAGGACATGATATGTTAAGAGGGCAAGAGCAAGGCCAAACAGCTTTCATAACAGACTCATTCTCATGATACAAAAATTCATTCCCATGATACTCCATGAGTCACTTAGTCCATGAATAGATTTACCCATTCATGAGGGCAGAACCCTCATGAACCAATCACCTTTTTTTTTTTCTTTTTTTGTGACAGAGTCTTGCTGTCACCCAGGCTGGAGTGCAGTGGTATGATCTTGGCTCACTACAACCTCCGCCTCCCAGATTCAAGCAATTCTCCTGCCTGAGCCACCTGAGTAGTTGGGACCACAGGCACATGCCACCATGCCTGGCTAATTTTTTACTTTTGTAATTTTGGGGTCCTCTGGCCCCAATCACAACTTAAAGACCCTTCCTCTTGGCCGAGTGCCGTGGCTCATCTCTGTAATTCCAACACTTTGGGAGGTTGAGGCAGGCGGATCACCTGAGGTCAGGAGTTCAAGACCAGCCTGGCCAACATGGTGAAATTGCATCTCTACTAAAAATACAAAAATGAGGCAGGCATGGTGACATGTACTTGTAGTCACAGCTACTTGGGAAGCTGAGGCAGGAGAGTCGCTTGAGCCAAGGTCTCACCATTGCACTCCAGCCTGGGCAACAGAGCAAGACTCCATTAAAAACAACCACAACAACAACAACAACAAAAAACCTTCTCTTAATACTGTTATACTTGGGATTAAGTTTCAACAAGAGTTTCAGAAGGGGAAACATTCAAGCTATATCAGCCAGCAATACTAAGTCCCCAGCCAGAATTAACTGAACACAAATTCACTTCTAGAATCTTTATTATTAACATTAAACTATAAATTTCCACTTATTCTCAGGCTCAATTGAATTATTTCTCTTACTTTCAAGAGAGCTCACCCAATTATTAGTGAGAACATATGATGTTTGGTGTTCCATTCTTGAGTTACTTCACTTATACTAATGGTCTCCAATTCCATCCAGATTGCTGTGAATGCCATTAATTTGTTCCTTTTTATGGCTGAGTAGTAGTCCATGGTGTGTGTGTGTGTGATATATATATATGTATATTTTTTTCTTTATTCACTCCTTGATTGTTGGGCATTTGGCCTGGTTTCATATTTTTGCAATTGCAAATTGTGCTGCTGTAAACAGATGTGTGCAAGTGTCTTTTTTTGTATATTGTCTTCTTTTTCTCTGGGTAGATACCAAGTAGTAGGATTGCTGAATCAAATGG
The DNA here is from genome assembly GCF_049354715.1 of Callithrix jacchus. Taxonomy (NCBI): domain Eukaryota; kingdom Metazoa; phylum Chordata; class Mammalia; order Primates; family Cebidae; genus Callithrix; species Callithrix jacchus. The sequence continues at coordinate 92,527,418 of NC_133524.1, forward strand.
TAAATCTACCTTTAGTTCTTTCAGGAATCTCCACACTGTTTCCATAGTGGTTGTAGTAGTTTACATTCCCATCAACAGTATACATGTTCCCTTTTACCACAACCATGCCAACATCCATTTTTTAAAATTCGATTATGGCCATTCTTGCAGGAATGAGGTGGTATCACATTGTACTTTAAATTTGCATTTACCGGATAATTAATGATGTTGAGTATTTTTCTATATGCTTCTTGGCCACTTGTAATCTTCTTTTTCTCTCTTGAGAATTACCTATTTATATCTTTAGCCCACGTTTTGAGGGGTTGGTTGTTTTTTTCCTTGCTGATTTGTTTGAGTTCTTTGTAGATTCTGGACATTAGTCCTTTGTGGGCTGTATAGACAGTGAAGATTTTCTCTTACTCTGAAGGTTGTCTGTTAACTCTGCTGATTATTTATTTTGCTATGCAAAAGATTTTTAGTTTAATTAAGTCCCATCTATTTATCTTTGCTTTGGTTGCATTTGCTTGTGGGTTTTTGGTAATGAAGTCTTTGCCTAAGCCAATGTCTAGAAGGAATTTTCCAATGTTATCTTCCAGAATTCTTAAGGTTTCACGTCTTAGATTTAAGTCTTTGATCCATCTTGAGTTGATTTTTGTATAAGGTGAGAGATGAAGATCTCATTTCATTCTTCTACATGTGGCTTGCCAATTATCCCAGCACCATTTGTTGAATAACATGCCCTTTACCCACTTTGTTTTTGTTTGCCTTGTCACAGATCATTTAGTGATTAAGTATATTAAAAAGACTAATAACATACAATGTGAACTGAGTTTCAAAACAGTACTTTATAACATGTGATTTCATTCAGTTGTGACAATTTGGAAGACCCTTAAAGAGACAATGACAATTTATTAAATATTGAAAGCTTTATTACAATAATACAGTATCTAGTATTGAAAGATAAGGTTGTATCTTCATGCACAATACACATGTCTGAAAAGTAAAATATCAGTCACTCAAATAGACATTTTGTGTTCATTATGTTGGCTTGGTATTTTTTAATGGAATTATCTTGTTTGGTTGGAATAATGACATCATCCTGACAATATTTCTTTGTATAATGGTAACCAAGAAATGACTGAGATATTTGTCAGGAATATGAAGTGTCTTTCTCCAATAGAAATCCAACCAATTGTTCTCCTACCAATATTATCACCTCAAAATCTGAACATTTAACTGCCAAACATATTCATGTCTCATTAATTTTGTCCTGGATATATGTAATTTACATATTACATATACCTAGGACATTATTAGTACAATATTCATATTCCTATCAAGGTTTATGGTTTTACGTGTTTGTTCTTTTTTAATCGGAAGATTAGTACAGTAGGACTACTGCAGTTCCATATAGCTACTTATTGTTTTATTTCTATCACCTATGAGTAGCACACATGCATAATTTTGCTATAGGCACATAATAAGCCATTTATAATTGACAGTTCATGCAACTGGAGAATAGTCAAAATCCCATCAGTTCTATTTTGGGGAAAGACTAATTATTGCACAGTTTCTAGAGAAGCATGTTGACAAGTAAAATGAAATTGATGGTTTTATATTTTAAATTCCACTAGAAAAAAAAGATAATTTCTTTTTAATTTTTATGAAGTTACTTCTCCTATTCATTATGTTAGAAATTTCAATTTCTAAATTTCTAAAGCTATCTGGAAATTATCCCTAAGATATTCTCTTATTTCAATAGTTTTTAGGGTACAGATACTTTTCGGTTGTATGAATGACTTCTTTCATGGTGAAGTCTAAGATTTTAATGCACTCATCACCCAAGCAGTGTAAACTGTATCCAGTATGTAGTCTTATATCCCTTATTTGCCTCCCAACCTCCCATCACTGAGTCCCCAAAGTCCATTATATTACTCTGTATGTTTTACATCCTCATAGATTAGCCCCCACTTGTAAATGAGAACCTACAGTGTTTGGTTTTCCATTTCTGAGTTACTTCACTTAACGTAATGGCCTTCAGCTCCATCCAAGTTGCTGCAAAAGACATTATTTTGTTCTTTTTTATGGATAAGAAGTATTCCATGTTGCAGAGATATCACATTTTCATTATCTGTGCATTGGTTGATGGGCACATAACTTGGTTCCATATCTTTGCAAGTGTGAATTATGCTGCTATAAACATGCAAGCATGTGTTTCTTTTTGATATAACTTCTTTTTCTTTGGGTAGATAACCAGTAGTGGGATTGCTGGATTGAATGGTAAATCTACTTTTAGTTCTTCAAGGAATCTCTATACTGTTTACAAAGTGGTTTTACTAATTTACACTCCCACCAGCAGTGTATAAGCATTCCTTTTTCACCATATCCATGCCAACATCTATTATTGTTTCACTTTTATTATGGCCATTCTTCTGGGAATAAGGTGGTATCTCATTGTGGTTTTAATTTGCATTTCACTGATGATTGGTGATGTTGAGCAATTTTTCATATGTTTGTTGGCTATTTGTATATCTTCCTTTGAAAAACATCTATTAATTTCCTTTGCCCACTTTTTGATGGGATTATTTGCTTTTTCCTCCTGATTGATTTGAGTTCCTTATAGATTCTAGATACTAGTCCTTTCTCAGATGCATAGTTTGCACATATTCTCTCCCACTTTGTGGGTTGTCAGTTTCTTCTGCTAATTATTTCTTTTGCTGTGCAGAAGCCTTTTAGTTTAATTAGATCCCATTTATTTATTTTTGTTTTTTGTTATATTTGCTCATGGAGTCTTAGCCATAAAGTCTTTGCCAAAGCCAATGTCCAGAAGAGTTTTTCCTAAGTTTTCTTCTAGAAGTTTTATGGATTCAGGTCTTAGATTTAAGCGATTGATCAATCTTGGGTTGATTTTTGTATAACGCGAGGGATAGGGATCCAGTTTCATTCCTCTATATGTGGCTAGCCAAATATTCCAGCATCATTTTCTTCCTATTACTTTAAGAAAGTTCATTTTCACTTCCCCAATTTGTGTTTTTGTATGCTTTCCTCAAGTTTAGTTGGCTATAAGTATTTGGCTTTATTTCTGGGTTCTCTATACTATTTCATTGATCTAAGCGCCTGTTTTCATATCAGTACTGTGCTATTTCGGTAACTATAGTCTTGTAGTGTAATTTGAAATCTGGTAATGTGACACCTCCAGGTTTGGTCCTTTTGCTTAGTATTGCTTTGGCTATGAGGGCTCTTTTTTGGTTCTACATACATTTGAGGATTATTTTTTCTACTTCCTTAGAGAATAACAATGGCATTTTTATGGGACTTGCATTGAATCTGTAGATTGCTTTGAGCAGTATGGTCATTTTCACGATATTGATTATTTCCATTTAGGAGCATGGGATGTGTTTCCATTTGTTTGTGTCATCTATTTCTTTCAGTGTTGTTTTGTAGTTTTCCTTGCAGATATCTTTCATGTCCTTGGCTAAGTGTATTATTAAATCTTTTGTTTTATTTGCCACTGTTGAAAAACAGATTGAGTTTCTGGTTTAATTATCAGCTTGATCATGGTTGATTTATAGCAGTGCTACTGATTTGTGTACACTAATTTTGTAAGTTGAGACTTTACTGAATTTGTTTATCACATCTATGAGCCTTTCGGATGAGTCTTTTAGAGTTTTTTGAGTGTACAATCACATAATTGGCAAACACTGACAGTTTGACTTCCTCTTTTCCAATTTTGATGCCCTTTATTTCTTTTTCTTGCCCAAATGCTCTGACTAGGACCTCCAGTACTTTGTTAAATAGAAGTGGTAAAAGTGGGTATCGCTGTCTTGTTACAGTTCTCAGGGGAATACTATCAACTTTTTCCCATACAATGTAATATTGGCTGTCGGTTTGTCATATATGGATTTTGTTACTTTAAGATAAGTACCTTTTCTGCCTATTTGTTGTATTTTGTTGAAGGTTTTTATCATAAAGCGATGATGGATTTTATCAAATGCTTTTTCTGCATCTATTGAGATTATCATATTTTTTTTTTTTGTAATTCTGTTTATGCTGTGTATTGCATTTTTTAATGAGCATATATTAACCCATCCTTGCATTCCTGGGATGAAACCCACTAGCTCATAATGTATTATCTTTTAGATGCGCTGTTGGATTTGATTAGCTACTATTTTGTTGAGGATTTTTGCATCTATGTTCATCAGGGATATTGGTCTTTAGTTTTTGTTGTTGTTGTTGTTGTTGTTTTTGTTTGTTTTTAATGTCTTTTCCTGGTTTGGGTATTAAGGTGACACTAGCTTCATAGAATGATTTAGGGAGTATTCCCTCCTTTCACTGTCTTTTGGAATAGTTTCAGTAATATTGGTACCAATTCTTCTTTGAATGTTTGGTAGTATTCAACTGTGAATCCATCTGGTCCTAGACTTTTTTATTGGCAATTTTTTTACTACTGATTCAATCATGCTGTTTGTTATTGATCTGCTCAGGGTTTCTATTTCTTCCTGATTTAATCTAGGAGAGTTGTATGTTTCCAGGAATTTATTCATTCCCTTTAGGTTTTCCAGTATATGTGCATGGTAGCCTTGAGTGATCTTTTGTATTTCTGAGATATCAGTTGTAATATTTCCAGATTCATTTCTAATTGAGTTTGTTTGGATCTTCTCTCTCTTCCTTTCTTGGTTAGTCTCACTAATAGTCTATCAATTTTATTTTTCATAGAACCAGCTTTTTGTTTCATTTATCTTTATGGGTTATTGCTGTTTTGATTTCATTTAGTTCTGCTCTGATCTTTGTTATTTTCTTTTACTGTCTTTGGATTTTATTCCTTCTTAGTTCTCTACTTCCTTGAGTTGTGATATTAGATGGTCAATTTGTGCTATTTCAGACTTTTTGATGTAAAAATGCAATGCTATGAACTTTCCTCTTAACACTGCTTTTATTGTATTCCAGGGGTTTTGATAAGTTGGGTCACTATTATCATTCATTTGAAATAATTCTTTAATGTCTAACTTGATTTCATTACTATCTTCAAAATTATTCAAGAGTAGATTGTTTAATTTTCATGTATTTGTATAGTTTGAGGTTTCCTTTTGGAGCTGATTTCTACTTTTATTCTGCTGTGGTCTGAGAAAATGATATGATTTCAATTTTCTTAAATTTATTGAAATTTTTGCAGCCTATTATATGGTCTATCTTGGAGAATATTCCATGTGCTGATTAGAAGAATATATATTCTGCAGTTGTTGGGACAAATATTCTGTAAATATTATTTAATTCCATTGGTTCTAGGGTATAATTTAAGTCCATTGTTTTTTGACTGTTGACTTTCTCTCTTGATGATCTGTCTAGTCCTGTCAGTGGAATATTGATGTCCCCCACTGTTATGCTGTGGTCTGTCTCATTTCTTACGTCTAGTTGTTTTCCCCGTACTTTATTTATTGAGTTGATATTTCAGGCAACAGGCCAGCAGGGCAGGTATTCCTGGGTAGGAACCAGTTGTAGCTAAAGCAGATGGGTAGAAGCAATATCTAGTGGTGGGCATAGGTCCCCATCTTGATGAAGGGGCTTGGGAAGCTCTCAATTAGGTGCACTGAGGTTTTAACAGGGTCAAGAGTGGAAGCTACCTCAGTTCCCCTGCCAGGCCAGCAGGAAAGCTATCCACATCCAAGACTCACTCCTGTCCTAGTGTTCTGGCTATTGAAATCAGACAGGCTCCTCTTTACATCTGTAGAAATACTGATATTCTGAATAGAAAGAAATTGTGATTCTGCCTCTAATGCAAGCCTGAATCTGGGAGTGCTCATCCTCCGAGGATGCAATCATTCTGAATTGTTCCAGGAAGTCTGTCTATATGTGCATCCATGCTGAGTTCCTATGGGAGAAGCCCCACCTATGTTGGCAGTGGTGAACAAGGAGAGAACAAGGAACACAGCAAAAGAAATAATCATCAGAGTTATCAGACAACCCAGAGTAAGAGAAAATCTTCACAATTTATACATCCCACAAAGGACTAATATCCAGAATCTACAAAGAACTCAAACAAATCAGCAAGAACAAAGCAATCCCATCAAAATATGGGCTAAGGAAATGAATAGACAATTCTCAAAAGAGGAAAAAGATGTGCAAATGGGCAGCAATCATATAGAAAAATGCTCAGCATCACTAATTATCAGGGAAATTCAAATGAAAACTACAATGGGATACCATCGCATTCCAAAAAAAAAGGCCATAATCAAAAAATAATGGATGTTGGTGTGGATGAGGTGAAAAGGGAACACTTTTACACTCTTATGAAATCAATCACGTTGCTTTTTTGTATCATCAATATCTATATGGATTTTTTTATCTTCTCATACGCAGGAAAGAGGAAATTGTTTATACCTCCAATGATCCATCTCTCCCCAATTGGGAATGCATTCATGAGAAATCCTATTTCTAACAAATGCATATCCTCTGCCCTTAGATTTCCTTCTTTCTTCTATTTCTCTGCCTTTGCAAATAAATGTATCAAAAAGCATACAGGATAACATGCCAATTATCCAAAGAACAGATTTCTAGTAACTTCAACCATCAGGAAAAACATGCCATAAACTTTATAAAAGAGAAAAAGGCTTCTGAGAAGCCAATTGTCAGAAAGCACATACTTATTTCATATGAAGAAAACTCAAAATGATCTCTCCTTTCCTTGAGTTCCATTAATTTATTATCTGCATTTTTCTCATAACACTGACAATTTCTCCTTATTCTTCTACTTATTTAGGTTAATGTGTTATCTTCTTTACCAACATAGAAGATCTTTACTGGCAGGATCTATGCCTAAGTTATTCTCCACAAAGCCAGTTTCTTCATTCATGTTTTATAAAGAATGATTTCACCATCCTTTAAAGCCTCATGAAGGTTGCAGAAAGGTCAAGGTAATGAGGACTAGGAAAAGGCTATTTGATTTGTCCGGTTATTCACTAGTGTCTGACACTTATCACATGCTTTTATTACGGGTATTTTTATACACTTCTTATATTTTCCACTGCATCAACTAAAAAAGAAATTTTATAAGCTCCTTGTGGGAAAGTTCCATATGCTGCTCATTTTTGTATCTCTCGAAGCTTTTAAATAGAATCTTGCACATAATAGGCACAGATATATAAGTGGATGACTATAAATCATATTAGAAGGATAAATAGCAGACAACCATAAGATATGACAGCTGACAGCTAAGAAATGCATTCGAATATAAAAAGGCATTTTAAATTCATTAAACATTTATTAAATGCCTGCTATAAACTAAGAGCTGTGCTAATGTACTAAAAAGAAAAAAGACATATAATTTCCCTCAGGTAAATCATAGTTTGGTGGGGTAATCAGGAATGAAGCCAATAATTATAATACAAACTTATAAAATATTGTGGCCTATTGATATATCCATTGCCTGAGCCTAGCTCAGTGCATGGCATAGTGGGAAAATATTTTTAAAATAAAAAATTAGTTTAAACTAAGAAAACCTTTAGTACTAAAAGAGGTAAGATTACATTAACTGGAGCACCTCATTATAGATACATGAGTTATTACTCCCTATATTACCATCATTTCTTAAATGCGTCTAGTCTAAATTAGATTGCTTTCCTAATATTCTCTTTGTGCCATATCCTAACAATAAGAAATATAAACAGTTATTTTAATAAATACACATAATCATCTTTTAGGAGATGTTTAAAAATATACCTAAATGGATGTGGATATTATTAATAATATTAATCATTTAAATTTTTTTCTATTTTCTTTCTTTGCAAGGCAACATTTCTTTTGGTATTTTATATAATTTCCTCCAAAATGTACTAAGTATTTTATTTACTGTTAGACAATTTCCAAGAGTTCATAGACCCTTAAGGGGCTACCCCAATATTTGATAGATTATAGTAGGAGTATTAGCTAGCTATTGATTTATTCCAGCATAGCCTTTGAGAAAAATTTTACTCAACTTTTAGAATTCAGCAAAATAGTCCACTATTACCCTTTTTTCTCTGGAAATGACTAGGATCCTAGGTGAATACCAAATAAATTTAATTTCCCTTCCCATGGATAATTAAAAGGTATACTGTCTGTGAAAGGAAGAATTTCACCAGTATTTACAACTCTTGGAGTGTTAATGGACTCAAAGAATTTAGCAGCCTAATTTAAGCATTGTCCAAAAGATGATGCACAATAAGTAAATGATCCTCACTTAGGTATCATATATATGGTGCTGTATTGCACAATAATCTAGCCATCCATTTACTATTATAGTTAATATTTGCCAAAAAATAACAGTAAGTGGCAATGTGTATTGCAGGGTTTACTCCACTATAGATGTACTAGACAAGGATTATATTAGCTTCTAAGTAACAGATTTTTTCCTCAAAAGAATTATACATTCATTATAGAAAGTTTGTAATATCTGAAAATAACAAATAATGTTATAACAGCCACCCTCATTACCCCAAAACTCAGAATTAATGAGTGTCAATATTTTGGGGTATTTCCTTCCAGTAGTATCTCTTTGTATGTCTGTATGCTTTATATGGTATATATAAGAACTTCATGTTCATGGTATAGATATATAGATATATGGTATAGATAGATAGATAAATACACACACACACACCTCAAACTATATTGTAGAAATTTCCTATCCTTAGATACAGTTCTAATTTTGAATCGTTATATAGAATTCCATAATATAAATGGATCATAAGGTATTTAACCAGTGACTTACAATAAACCTTTCAACTATTTCCAATGTTTCATTATTACAAGAAAAAAACAAGCCCTTTCAAAAGTGGGCGAAGGATATGAACAGACACTTTACAAAAGAAGACATACATCAGGCCAACAAACATATGAAAAGATGCTCATCATCACTGGTCATTAGAGAAATGCAAATCAAAACTACATTGAGATACCATCTCACGCCAGTTAGAATGATGATCATTAAAAATCTGGAGACAACAGATGCTGGAGAGGATGTGGAGAAATAGGAACACTTTTACACTGCTGGTGGGAGTGTAAATTAGTTCAACCATTGTGGAAGACAGTGTGGCGATTCCTCAAGGACCTAGAAATAGAAATTCTATTTGACCCAGCAATACTGTTACTGGGTATATATCCAAAGGATTATAAATCGTTCTACTATAAGGACACATGCACACAAATGTTCATTGCAGCACTGTTTACAATAGCAAAGACCTGGAACCAACCCAAATGCCCATCGATGATAGACTGGACAGGGAAAATGCAGCACATATATACCATGGAATATTATGCAGCAATCAAAAACGATGAGTTCGTGTCCTTTGTAGAAACATGGATGAACCTGGAAACCATCATTCTCAGCAAACTGACACAAGAACAGAAAACCAAATACTGCATGTTCTCACTCATAGGTGGGTGTTGAACAATGAGAACACATGGACACAGGGAGGGGAGCATCGCACAATGGGGTCTGTGGTGGGGAACTAGGGGAGGCACAGTGTGGGGTGGGGAGTTGGGGAGAGATAGCATGGGGAGAAATGCCAGATATAGGTTATGGGGAGGAAGGCAGCAAATCACACTGCCATGTGTGTACCTATGCGACAATCTTGCAAATTACTAGAGAAGAATTAGGAAAATGGTATAAACATTAATAAATATCACTAAATTGCTTTCAGGAAAGGTTTTGCACTGTCATCAGTATAGTTTATGTTTCCCTCATTAACACTGCATTGGATGGATGAATGGATAGATAGATGGATTAATGGCTCAATAAACAGAAAGACTGATAAGGATGTATATAAATGCACACATAGATATATAGATATATAAACACATATATACATATAGACACACACACATATTTCAATGGCTTGTTAAAGAAGCCAAAGGGAATATCATTATTAATTTGTATTTCTTGGTTGCTGATATGCATTTATGTAAATAGTAATCATATATTCTGATTTCTTATTTTTTTCTTAAATATTTGCCTATCTTTCTATTGATTATAGCATCTTCTCATTTTCTTAATGAACTGTAAGTGCTGCCTGACTATAAAAATATTAGAACATTATCTACCAATCAGTATTTTACTTTTATTCTGAAAATTATTAAAATATACAAAAACTAGAAAGAACTATAAACCATGAGTACAATTATTCACTGTCCAGAACTAATAAATACTAACCCTATCATAACTACTTTACAATTTGTCTATTTTCTTTAAAATAAATAAAATATTACAGATAGAGTTGAAGCTACATTGTAGTCTTCCTCAAACCAATTCTCCTCCATCAATGATCATGAAATTGATGTGTATACTCCTTATGATGTTCTTATACAAGTATTCATTCAGAATTGTTTAGGCTACCTTAAAAATCAGTTAAATGCCCATCAACAAATGATTACATAAAGAAAATGTGCTGTAAGTATACATATCATGGAATACTACTAAGCCATAACAAGAATGAAATGTCTCTTTTGCAACAACCTGGTTGGAACTGGAGGCCATTATCTTAAGTAAAATAATTAAGAAAGTCAATGCTGCACATTTTCATCATAAGTGGAAACTAAACAATGTGGACATGTGGACATAAAGTGCCAAATAATAGACACTGGAGACATGGAAGAGTAGCAGGGGGGGAGAGGAGTGAGGGAGGAGAAAATACCTAGTGGATACCATGTACACTATTCAGGTGATGATTACACTAAAAGCCCAGACTTCACCACTACACAATTCATCCATGTGCCAAAACTGCACTTGTTCCTCCTAAATTTATACAAAAAGTTAAATAGCATATGCATCATTCTTTGACTTATATTTTTGCTCAACATTATGTTTTTTAATTACATGTTAATAAAGATAATTCACTAATTTATACCAATCTATCCATGTGAATTATATAAAGATCTAGTTTATATCATTCTAATTGCTATATAATACTCCATCTCATCAAGACATCATCATTTATCAATTCTCTATGATAAACATTTAAATTGCTTTCTATTTTTAGTATTGTAAAACTGGATTAGTTAACCAAATTTGTGTAGATGTGCATGAATTTCTCTGTTATATACCTAAACATGAAATATTGAGCCATATGATATCAGCACCTTCAACCTTATTATATATTGTCAAATTTCTCTCAATTTTCTAATGCTATCTTTAGAACTTTTGTATTTATGTTCACAAGTGTTGCTATAATTTTCTTTTGTTATGCTTTGTCTATTTTTCAGAATCTATCCATTAATAGTTTCATAAAGTAAGTTGGGGAGCATATCCTTAGTGTCTAGACTGACAGAGATTTATGTAATAGGGATTATCTATTCCTCAAAGGTGTAAGAAAAATCACATCTACTTGGGCCTGATACCTTTAGAATGGAGAAGAAATTAGGGCAATATTTTGTTAATTTCAGTTCAATTTCTCTAATGACAATCAGTCTATGGAGATTTTATACTTCTCCTGGTATCACTCTGATCATATGTATTTTTCTGGAAAACTGACCATTTAAATATAAAATTATTTCCTACATGATAAAAGCCTGAGACAAGGGTTTCTGAGCAGATAATACATTTGAGTGCTATTATCCCAGGGATTGGGTGTGTGAGATTGGAGAGGAGTGAAAGAAGGAAGGAAAAATAACCTTCCCAAGGTTGTATTACTGAGTTGATCATGACTCAATACAACCTTGGAAATAGCTTTATTTCCAAGGTTGGAAATAGCCTGGCCAAGAAAAGCTAGATTCCACTAGGGCTCTGGTGAAAAGCCACACAGAATACACTTTAGAATGGTTCACTATTCACCCAACAGCTCCTTTTCCTCATGGGCCAAGGATGACCCCATAGGCTATTAAATCCCTCTTACTTCCAGATGGCATGGCTTCCTACACATTGGAAAGAAAAATGAGGTGACCACAGCTATTAGGTAACACCTGTGCAAAGCTGTTTGGCACAGCAATGACTAGAGTAAAATGTGGCTTGACTGCATGGAAGATGGAGAAAGGTATATAATAATACATCATTTCATGGAAGTGTCAGGAAGAGATCTATATTATTTTAAGCTTCTACAGGACACAAACTATATATATGATTTTAGTTTTTAAAATCATTTAGTCTTTTATGGTATCTTCTATTTATTCTTATGTTATCTTTTTATTCCCAATATTGTTTGTACATTTTCTCTTTATTCCTTCTTCCCAGGTGTTTTTCTGGTTTATCAGTATTTTCTACAAATTAGTTTTCAGTTTTATAGATTGGCTTTATTTTTTCCTATTTGTTAATTTCTGTTTCTATATTTATTTTTTCTTCCTTCAACGTTTATATATGTCTATCAAATCAAACATTAGAATGTGTCATCCAGATTTTCTACAGTTTATTTTCTAATCATACTTTCCTTCTCTCTTCACTTAATTGCTGTTTTCCTGTGGGGACTCCAAGTTATGTGGTTCTGATGAATCTAATCTTGCTATAACTTCAGCCACACGAGTGGAATCACAACAAGGTATGGTCAAGCAGAGTATTCTACTTCCTTACTCTTAAAGTTCAGGAATGGGCAGATAGCTCAAACAGAGCTACCTTGTTCCCTAAGAACTGCTCATGCAGATGGTGCGAGAGACGGACTCTTATATGAGTAATTTTAACTGTACAATTGTTATGTAAATTGAATGCATTAATCATATATCAAATTAAAATGTTTGGTAGAGCACGTGGGATTTATTAGGCACCAATCTATGTTAATACTCTCTTCACTTCTCTGGTGATTATATACACTACATGCAAGCTAAATATCAATTTAAAAAAATCCTCTTCTGCACATTTAAATATCTAAAGTAATAGTAGCATTACATCTGTGCAGGAATATTTGTGTTTTGATTAACATTGAAAAGTTTTCTAGAGAGATTTTAACAGGTAATAGTGAAACTTAAGGCACTATATTTCGACTACATTTGTTATCATCTAAGATACCTGGATGACCAGCTGCCCTTCAGGCTGACTCTGGCTGCTGTGGTAAATGAGGCAGTCAACTCTTATTTAACCTAAGAGAAATTAGAAGCCATGAGGCTCAGGAAATATGTTCAAGGCTCTTATGTTTTCTGAATTGCCCATGTATTTTCAATCCATTCAGGCAAACACTGCCATCAAGAAATCACTGTGCAATTTAAAAATAGGAAATCTGGGTGCATTTCTAAAATAAACTGGTCATCACAAAATGCATTTATGCCCATTTATCCCAAGGCAGTTTCAAACACAAGTGAAGTTTTGGTTTGCTTCTCTATAATTCAGAAATGCAGGTGATTCAGTAGACAATATGAAAAATTTTGAAAGTAAAATACAAATACCCTGAAAAAGTTTCAAATTAAGTATGAGTATCATCTATGCATAGGAGGAGTCAGGGAGAAATATATGTTATTTTAAGCTTCTATTGGGCACAAACCATAGCAACCATTAAATTATGCACAAAGTTGTAACTTTTCAAAGCTGAAATACAGGTGGCCTCCCCTCATCACAATGAAAACTACGCAGAAGTTTATATTCTTGCCAAATCGCAGTGATAAAACCAACATGGAGTGTTTGTAATAGGAAGTGCAGACATTCAATAATGGACTGATCAGCTACTTCTACACCAACAAAACCAATTCTCTATACAGCTTTAGAAAGGAATAATGGCTGATTTTCTTGAAGAATCATTGAGAAACCATTCAAAGAATAATAAGTCCAATAATACTTAGCAATATATTTGGCTTCAAATTTCTAGATTTAGCCTAAATTATCCAGTGTTTGTACTTATTTGAGCTAAATTAAATACACTATGCCTACACATAGTGGAAAATTATAGTAAGTATCAAGCACATTTTTTATTGTGCCAAGAACATTCAATATGAGACCTACCATCTTAAATTTTTAAGTGTACATTACAGTATTGTTAACTAAAGGCACCATGTTATATAGCAAACGTATACAAGTTTTAGTAAAACTAAAACTTTGTACCCATTGGAGAGCAACTTTCCATTTTCCCTTGCCCACAGCCACCATCAACCACCATTCTACTCTGTTTCCATGAGTTTGACTATTTTAGATATCTCATGAAAGTGAAATCATGCAGTATTGTTTCCTCTGTGTCTGGCTTATTTCAGTTATCATAATCTGCTCTAGGTTTATCCACATTGTTGCATATGGCACAACTGTTTCTTCTGTAAGGATGAATAATATTCCACTGTATGTACATACCACATTTTCTTTATATTTTCAATCATAGGTAGATATTAAGGCTTTTTCCACATCTTAGCTATTGTGAATAATGCTACAATGAACATGGGAGTGCAAATCCCTTCAAGATCCTGATTTCAATTCTTTTGGATAAACACATAAAAAGTAGAATTGTCAAATCATATGGTATTTCTATCTTTAATATGAGTAACCTCTATATTGCTTTCCATAACTGCTGTACAATGTTACATTCCCACCAACAGTGTATAAGGGTTCCAATTTCTCCACATCCTTACCAATATTTGTGATTTTTTGTTGTTTTATTCAGTGATAATCCTTATAGGTCTGAGGTGATATCTCATTACGATTTTGATTTGCATTTCTCTATTAATAATGTCAAGCACCTTTCCATATATGTGTTGGTCATTTATATGTGCTAATTTTTGACAAAGGTGCCAAAACTACACAATGGAGAAAATACAGTCTCTTTGGCATGTGCTGTGGGGCAAATGGATGTCCACATACAAAAGAATGAAATTGGACCCTTTTCTTACACCATACACAAAAATCAATTTGAAATGGATTAAAGACTTAAACCTAAGACCTGAAACTGTAAAACTCCTAAAAGAAAACATAAGGGAAAAGCTTTACATCATTGGTCTGGGCAATTATTAATTCTACATGACACCAAAAGCACAGGAAACAAAGGCAAAAATAAGCAAGGGGGACTACATAAAACTAAAAAGCTTCTGCACAACAAGAGAAACAACAAAGTAGAAACACAACCTATGAAATGGGAGAAATTACTTGCAAACCATTTATCTGTTAAGGGGTTGTTATCCAAAATATATAAGGAATTTCTAAAACAACTAAATAGCAAACACACACACACACACACACACACAACAAAATAACCTGATCTAAAAATTGGTAAATAATTTGAATAGATATTTTTTCCCAAGAATCAGGCACATTAAGGCTTAGTCTCAGCTTTGATTTGTGTTGCCTTTTATGTATGGGCAAGTTTCATAAAAGGGATAACACCTGTGTATATTTTACTCCCAGGGCTCTTGTAAAGACAGTTAAGTAAGAAAATGGTTAAACTTTTGGCCTAAAAGTGCAAGTCAAATTCAAATAAAACAGTAAACACAAACTCACCTGTTCAATATCTAATATCCATTAAAGGGAGGATCCAAGAAAATATTTGATGAATATACTTTGTCACTTCTTAAGGTTGCCTGCTGTAATTTTTAAAGGGAAAGGAGGTACCATATAGCATATTGTTATGCATAGTACCTCTAGAATGGGGCATCCTGGGTTTGAATACCTGCCCCAATACTTATTAACAGTGCAGAGTTTTATAGTTGTTCATCCTTTCCAAGCCTAAGTTCCTGCTCTAAAAATGGACACACAAAAAATACTTCATTCAAAATGTTTTGTGGATTAAATGTTTTGATTATTTGAACATTGGTGAATGACATAAACACTAAACATATGACTAATTACATTATTATAATGGTGTATTTGCCGGAGTTCTCCAGAGAAGCAGAACCATTAGGATATCTATAGAAAGATATTTATTATAAGAAATTGACTTGTGATTATGGAGGCTGACAAGTCCAAAGATTTGTGGGGTGAGTCAATAAACTGGAGACCCAGGAGAGCAGATGGTTTAGTTCTAGTCTGAGTCCAGAGGCCTGAGAACTAGGAAAGCTGATGGTGTAGTTCCAGTCTGAAGGCCAGCAGGCTCTAGACCCAGGGAGAGCCAGTGTTTCAGTTCAAGTCTAAAGACAGGAAAAAAGCTGATGCCCTAGTTTGAAGGCTGTCAGGCAGAAAAAACTCTTCTTACTTGGGGAAGGGTCAGACTTGTTCTATTCAGGCCTTTAACTGATTGGATGAAGCACATTATCATTGGGTAAAGCAATCTACTTTACTCAGTCTACCAAGTAAAATATCAATCTTATTTTAAAATACCCTCATAGAAATACTCAGAATCATGTTTGACCAAATATCTGGACACTCCACGTCTCACTCAAGTTGGCACACAAAATTGTCCATTACAAATGGATATTAATAAATTATTATACTGTACATATACAATGCTACCATAATGTATTAAATCTGCAAAATGCATTCAAATGTGATGTTTCTATGTAATATCAAGCAACTGATTTGACTGAGGATTATGGGTAAGAGTTTAGTAACATTTGGCTTTTTTAACAAAGTGCCCAGTTATTTGACAAATTCACTGTCCAGTCCTTTCTAAATAGTAATTTGCCTAGGGTTAAATTGAGTGGAATTTTTATAACCTAGTAATTTTTGAGAAGGGGCAAAGCTCCCAAACAGAGAAGGTCTTCACTATACCATGCTAGGTTTGAAAGTCTATGAACAATCTTTCCCACCATTAATCTTCAGATTGGCTCAAAGAGCATTGCAGAATATATCTGACAAATAGAGCGATAAACCAATACCAATATGAAATTTTATTTTTATTTTTCATCAGCTCAAGTCAATGATTTAGATTGAGAATTAAATACATTCAAGAGAAAATATAATTTATGTAATGAAAAGTAGAATTTTCACAGAGGTAGTGAGAGTAGCAAGAAATGTATGATATAAAAATCACAACAAAATTTTCTAAAGCTTTAATTGAAATTAATATTGCTCAGCATACCAAAGCTGCATTCAAGTTATTTTGTTTTAATTGACCACACTGTTCTTTCTTACAAATTTTTCAACAAGTAGTCATGTGGATTTAAATTTTGTACAGAAGGTTGATTATACCATAATGCTTAAAACATGGTATTAAAGGAACATTTTTAAAATCGATGTAGTATTGAACAATACCAAGAAAAATTATATACCTTTAAATCTAGAAAGTTGTCCCATACATGACAGAGCACAATCTATTGCTTTTCCCTTGCTCTCAGTTCATTTGTTTGATAGATGAGCATTTAGTTGAAAATAAAGGGTTAAGAAAATACCTAGAGAATGCCTTGCCTCTGCTCCTGATAGATTCTAAAATTGAACATTTTTGAAAAAAACTTTGATTTTTAGTTATTCTAGGCTTTAATGAAAAGATAATGTTTGGGAAGATGTATGTATACATAATATTTTAAAACAAATAGCAAAATCAAAAGGCCTTAATTAAATATACAATCTAAACAAATGAACAAATAATAGCTATTGAGGTCTATATGACAGGCACTTTATCAATATTGTCTCTAATTGTCACATTCACAAGATAAGTATCAGCTATCCTGATCCCAAAACCTAGCCTTCCACCACACACCCAGCCTTCTCCCACTACAAAGGACAAATTAAACTCTGAGATATTAAGTGAGATATTAAGGCTGAAGGTCATAAAGTAGGGTGGATTTGAAATGGGTTTCACACAGCCCCTAAACTCATTATGCCATTCTAACTCCAAAGAAATATTCAAGTCCCAGGACCACAAGCATACATAGTATTTCCTTTCTAAAACAGTGCAACATATTTTAGAAAGTTTCCTAAAAAGTCTGCTTTCTAGGAAACCCAACCTACAGCAGCATGTATTTGTCCAGGTTTGGAGTTTGTATGTGCAAATTATGAGACAATAGTGTACCTACTGCATTGTAACCAGCTTTTATTTTCACTTAACATGACACAATAAACATATTCCCACAGTTTAAACATTCTCATAAAACATTATTCAGAGAGGTTGTATTGTATTCCATTGTATATGTCATAATTTACACAATCTCCAATATTGACATGTTTCCAAAGTTTTGGTTCTAAACAGGATATTTATATAGTCTCAAAGTATATTCCCACAAGATACTTGCTAATTATTTTATACTAGAAGAACCTTGCTGGCACCATTGCAATGAAATGATGCCAGGGAACACTGCCAGTAATGGGACCAATCAATTGCACGTGCCCTATTGATATGATGCACTAAGACTTCAGAATTGTTTCTGTGGTGATCTTGCCAAAAGTGCTTAAGCTAAAACTAATCATAAGAAACAAAAAAATAAACCCAATAGAGAGACATTCTATATAATTACAGGCCTATATATTTCAAAACTACCAATGTTGTAAAATACAAATACTCAAAATTTTCCTGATAAAATAAGACATTGAACACAATACAAAAAAACAACTGAACACGATACACAATTCTAGTTTTCTTTTGCTGTAAGGCACTTTATTAGGACAATTGGCAAAAAACGCAATCACATCTATACACGAGATAATAGTATTTTATCAATGTCAAGTTACTGATTTTGATAACTGTTACATGATCAAGTAAGCAAATTCTTGTTCTTAGAAAACATCCAATAAAGAGAAAAGGAATCACATCAGCAAGACATTCTCAAACAGTTCAGGAAAAATAAGATGGTATGTGTGTGGAAAGAGAGACATTCTGACAGGTGTGAGATGGTATCTCATCGTGGATTTGATCTGCATTTCTCTAATGATTAGTGATGTTGAGCATTACTTCATGTGATTTTTGTCCACATTTTTGGCCACATTTGGTCTTTTGCAAAGTGTTTGTTCATGTCTTTTGCCCACAGTTTTATGGGATTGTTTACTTTTTCTTGTAAATTTGTTTAATTCCTTATAGATGCTGGGTATTAGACCTTTGTCAAATGTATAGTTTGCAAAAATTTCCTCCCAATCTGTAGTTTGTCTGTTTATTGATAGTTTCTTTTGCTGTGCAGAAGCTCTTAGGTTTAACTAGATTCCATCTGTCAATTTTGATTTTGTTGTAAATGTTTTTGTCATCTTCATCATGAAATATTTGCCCATTCCTATGTCCTGAATGGTATTGCCTGGGTTATCTTCCAGGGTTTTCATTGTTTGGGGTTTTACAGTTGTCTTTTTTTTTTTTTTTTTTTTGGTAAGTGAAAACCTTTTAATCATTTTAAAGCATTCAAAATACAATATATGATTGGTATCTTGCTATCTGAAAGAAATCATTTTACCATATGCATTTTGATCTTTTACCATTAAATTTTAGTCTATGGTTAATTTTAAAACTAAGTTTCAAACAAAGTTGTTTTCAAACATTGTCATTATGTCTCTCTGAAGAGTCATATCAGTGGTACTCGCCATTGCTTCTCTCCTCCACTCTTGTTCTTTCTCTCTTGTTAAATTATGGTCTCTGAGAAACCAGAGTGGGCATTTATCTCAAGCTTCTAATGGCTGCTGGTATTCTTTCTGCTCTTCTCCATAGCACTTGTTTTGTGTTTTATTTAAAAAAGATCCTACAGTCAATCCATTTCCAAGACCCCTTTGATTTTCTTGGGATACTTTTGCTTCCTTTGTATTTTGTTCCAGTGTTTCCATACTAGTTCCTGGGTCCGAGCTTTTACTTCCTTTTCTATGGCTGCTTTTCTAAATTGGTTGAAGAATTCACCCGAGGATTTCAGTATATCTGATGATTTCACTGATTTGCCTACACTTTTCCATGAATCTGCATTCTTAATCTATCTATCCTTCTGCAAAGGAACTTGACATTCAGATTCTAACACTGTTGTGTCATTATCACCAGATGAATGCATCACAGTTATGCCACTTGAGAGCTGTTCAGAATCACCTGACAGAGGTAGAATTTGTAAAGGTGAAATGTTTTTCACATTCTGTAAATGTTCTAATTCTTGATAAACGCTAATTGGTGGTGATTTGGTGGCATTCCACATGAAGGTGTGTACCGTTATGTCTTTGATTCATCTTGAGATAATTTTTGTATGTGGTGTAAGGAAGCTGTTCAGGTTTAATCTTCTGCCTACAGCTAGCCAGTTGTACCAGCACCATTTATTGAATAGGGAATCCTTTTTCCATTGCTTGTTTTTGTCAGGTTTGTTGAAGATCAGATAGTTGTAGGTGTATGATCTTATTTCTGCTTTCTTTAGTCTGTTCCATTGGTCTATGTGGCTTTTTCTATCAGTAACCTGCTATTTTGGTTACTGTAGCCCTGTAGTATAGTTTTAAGTCAGATAGCACGACGCTTCCTGCTTTGTTCTTTTTGCTTCAGATTGCCTTGGCTATTCAGGTTCTTTTTTGGTTCTATATGACTTTTAAAATAGTTTTCTCTATTTCTGTGAAGAATGTCAACGGTAACTTAATAGAAATAACATTAAATCTATAAATTGCTTTGTGCAGTATGGCCATTTTAACAATATTGATTCTTCCTATCCATTGGAATGGAATGTTTTTCCATTTCTTTGTCATCTCTGATTTCTTTGATCAGTGGTGTGTAGTTCTCATTGTAGAGATGTTACACTTCTCTAGTTAGCTGTCTTCCTAGGTATTTTATTATTTGGGGGCAATTCTGAATGAGAGTTCACTTGTGATTTGGCTCTCAGCTTGACTGTCCTTGTCGTATAGGAATGCTAGCAATTTCTGCACATTGATTTTGTATCCTGAGACTTTGCAAAAGTTGCTTATCAGCTTAAGAAGCTATTGGACTGAGACTAGTGTTTTCCAGGTATAGGATCATATCATCTGAAAACATGAATAGTTTGACTTTCTTTCTTCCTATTTGGATGCCTTTATTTCTTTCTCTTGCCTGGTTGCCCTGGCCAGAACATCAAATTCTACATTGAATCGGAGTGGTGATAAAGGACATGCTTATCTTGTGCTGGTTTTCAAGGGGAATGCTTCTATCTTTTGCCCATTTGATATAATATTGTCTGTGGGTTTCTCATACATGGCTACTATGATTTTGAGGTAAGTTCCTTCAATAGCCTAGTTTATTGAGAGTTTTTAAATGAATGACTATCAAAAGCCTTTCTGCATCTATTGAGATAATCATATGATTTTTGTCTTTAGTTCTGTTTACATGATGAATCACATTTATTAATTTGCATATGTTGAACCAACGTTGCCTCCTCGGGATGAAACCTACATGACCGTGGTAGATAAGCTTTCTGATGTGCTACTGGATTCAGCTTGTCAACATTTTGTTGAGGATTTTTGTGTTGATGTTCATCAAGGATATTGGCCTGAAGTTTTTGGTTTTTTTTTTTTTTGTATCTCTGCCAGGTTTAGGTTTCAGGATTATGCTGACCTCACAGAGTTAGGGAGGAGTCCCTCTGCCTCAATATTTGGAATAGTTTCCATTTGAATGAATAGTACCAGCTCTTCTTTGTACATCTGGCAGAATTCGGATGTGAATCCATCTGGTCTGGGAATTTATCCATTTCTTCTAGATTTTCTAGTTTATGTGCATAGAGGTGTTCATAATATTCTCTGATAATTGTTCGTATTTTTGTGGGGTCAGTGGTAGTATTCCTTATTTCTGATTGTGTTTATTTGAATTTTCTCTCTTTTCTTCTTTATTAGTCTAGCTAGTATTCTATCTATGTTATTATTGTTTTTCAGAAACCCAAATCCTGGAGTCATTGATCTATTAAATTGTTTTCTATGTCTCTATCTCCTTCAGTTCAGCTCTGACTTTGGTTATTTCTTGTCTTCTGCTAGCTTTGAGATTTGTTTGCTGTTGGCTCCCTAGTTCTTTTAGTTGTGTTATTAGGTTGTTTACTTGAGATCTTTCTAACTTTTTCATGTGGGTATTTAGTGTTAATATTTCCCTCTTAACATTACCTTAGCTGTGTCCCAGAGATTCTGGTGTGTTGTATTTTTGTTTTCATTAGTTTCAAAGAACTTCTTGATTTCTTCCTTAATTTTTTACCTAGAAGTGATTCAGGAGCAGGTTATTCAATTTCCATGTAATTACATGATTTTGAGTGAATTTATCTATCTTCTTTTCTAATTTGATTGCACTGTGGTCTGAGAAATAGTTTGTTATTATTTCATTTCTTTTGCAATTGCTGAGGTGTGTTTTACTTCTGAATATGTGATCCACTTTAGAATAACTGCCATGTGGCAATGAGAAAAATGTATAGTCTGCTGTTTTGAGGTGGAAAGTTCTATAGATATCTATCAGGTCCATTAGATCCAGTGCTGAGCCCAGGTGCTAAATATCTTTGTTAATTTTCTGCCTCAGTAATATGTTCAATATTGTCAATAAGGTGTTAAGGTCTCCTACTAACATCATGTGGTAATTTAAGTCCCTTTGAAGGTCTCCAAGAACTTGCTTTATGAATCTGGGTGCTCCTGTGTTGGTTCCATATATATTTAGAATAGTTAGATCTTCTTGTTGAATTGGACCTTTACCATTATATAATACCCTTCTCTTATGATCTTTGTTAGTTAAAAGAAGACTGTTGTGTCAGAAACTAGGATTGCAACCCCTGCTTTTTCCTGTTTTACATTTACTTGGTAGATTTTCCTCCTTTATTTTGAGTCTCTGTGTGTCATTGCATGTAAGATGGGTCTCTTAAAGAAAGTACATTAATGGTTCTTGGTTCTTTTTCCAGCTTTCCACTGTGTGTCTTTTAATTGGGGCATTTAGCCCATTTACACTTATGGTTAGTATTGATATGTGTGGATTTGATCCTGTCATCATGAGGTTAGCTGGTTATTTTGCAAACTTGTTTATTTGGGTTGCTTTATAGTTTCACTGGTCTGTGTACTTCAGTGCTCTTTTGTATTGGCTGATAATGGTCTTTCCTTTCCATTTTTGGTGCTTCCTTCAGAAGATCTTATAAGACAGGTCTGTTAGTAATTTCCTCAGCATTTGCTTGTCTGAAAAGTACCTTATTTCTCCTTTGCTTATGGAGTTTAGTTGGCCAGACATGAAATTCTGGGTTGGAATTTATTTTCTTTGACAGTGTTAAATATCGGCCCCCACTCTCTTCTGGCTTGTAGCGTTTCCACTGAGAGGTCCACTGTTATTCTGATGGGCTTCCCTTTGTAGGTGACCTGGCCTTTCTCTCTAGCTGCCTTTAACATTTTTTCCTTCACTTCAACCTGAAAGAATCCAGTAATTATATGTGTTGGGGAGGATCTCCTTTTGGAGTATCATATGAGGGTTCTGCATTCCCTGAATTTCAATGCTGGCATCTCTGGCTAGGTTGGGCAAGTTCTCATGAATGATATCCTAAAATATGTTTTTCAAATTGGTTCCATTCTCCCCATCTCTTTCAGGTACACCAATCAGTCATAGATTCAGTCTCTTTACATAATCTCATATTTCTTGTAACTTTTGTTCCTTCAGTTTCATTCCTTTTTCTCTATTCTTGTCTGTCTGTCTTGTTTCAAAGATCTAGTCTTCAAGCTCTGAGATTCTTTCCTCTGCTTGTTCAATTCTATTAATATTTATGATTGCATTATGAAATTTTTCTATTGTATTTTTCAGCTCTGTTTGGTTGGTTAAGTTCTTCTCTGTACTGGCTATTTTGTCTGTCAGCTCCTGCAATGTTTTATCACTATTTTTAGCTTCCTTGCATTGGATTACAATGTACTCATTTACCTCAGTGAACTTTGTTCCTATCCATATTTTGAATTCTACTTCTGTCATTTCAGCCATCCTAGCCTCAGCCTGGTTCCAAACCCTTGCTGGACAGGTGACATGGTCATTTGGAGGTGAAAGGGCACTCTCCGCTTTTTAGTTTTCTGTGTTCTTGTGCTGATTCTTTCTCATCTTTGTGGGCTTATCTACCTTCAATCTTTGAGGTTGCTGACATTTTAATGATTTTTTTTTTTTCTTTTACAGTCTGGCCACCTTTTCATAGGGCTGCTGTGGTATGCTGGGGGTCCACTCCAGTCCCTAGTCCCCTCAAATTTCCCAATTCCTGGAGGCATCACCAGTGAAGGCTGCAAAATAACAAAAATGACAGCCTTCCCCTCCCTCTGTGAGCTTTGCATCAAGGAGGTACAGACATGTTTCTGGCCCAAATGCTCCTGTAGGAGGTGGCTAGAGACCCCGGATCCCAGACACGGGGAACGGGATCAGGGACCCACTTTAAAAAGTAGTCTGGCCACATCTTTGTAGAGCAGCTCTGCTGTGCTGGGGCTCCAGTTCAGGCCCTGGTTACCTCAGACATTCTGAAGCCTAAAGGCTAGGATGGCTAAGTTGCCCAAACAGCAAAGATGGCAGCCTGCCCCTTTTCCTGAGAGCCCTGTCCCAAGGAGCTAGCTGAAACTTCCGTCAGCCAGGCAACACCAGCGGAAATAGCCAGACACTCCGGTTGGGAGTCTCCACCCAGTGATGAGGAACAGGGTCGGCGACCTGCTTAAAGAAACATCTTTGCTTTTTGGGCGACTTAGCTGTTACAGCCTGAAGGCTTTGGAGAGCCCAAGCCAACCAGGGGTGGAAGTGGCACCCCAGCACAACATAGCAGGCCCATGAAAGTGTGGGCAGACTGTTTCTTTAAGCAGGTCGCCGACCCTGTTCCTCATCACTGGGTGGAGTCTCCCAACCGGGGTGTCTGGCTATTTCCGCTGGTGTTGCCTGGCTGACAGAAGTTTCAGCTAGCTCCTTGGGACAGGGCTCTCAGGAAAAGGGGCAGGCTGCCATCTTTGCTGTTTGGGCAACTTAGCCATCCTAGCCTTTAGGCTTCAGAGTGTCTGAGGTAACCAGGGCCTGAACTGGAGCCCCAGCACAGCAGAGCTGCTCTACAAAGATGTGACCAGACTACTTTTTAAAGTGGGTCCCTGATCCCATTCCCCGTGTCTGGGATCCGGGGTCTCCAGCCACCTCCTACAGGAGCATTTGGGCCAGAAACATGTCTGTACCTCCTTGATGCAAAGCTCACAGAGGGAGGGGAAGGCTGTCATTTTTGTTATTTTGCAGCCTTCACTGATGACCCACCCCTCTCTCTGGGAGTTCAGTCTCCAGGACTTTTCAATCCCTGTCAGCCAGAAAACACCAGCAGGGGTGACTAGAGGCCTCAGTTGGGGGTTCTACCCAGTGAGGATGAACAGGATCAAGGGCCCAAGTAAAGAAGAAGTTTGACCATGCTTTCATAGAACAGCTGTGGTGTGCTGGAGTACCATTTCTGCCCCTGTCAGCTTGGACTACAGACTAGAATGGCTAAGTCACCCAAACAGCAAAGATGGCAGCCTTTCACTCCCTTTGGAACCTCTGTCCCTGGAGAGAACACCAGCAGGGGTGGCTGAAGACCCCAGGTGGGAGATCCTGCCTAGTGAGGAGGAATGATCAGGGACCAGCTTAAAGAAGCAGTTTGGCCATACTTTGGTAGAACAGCTGTGCTGTTTGGGGGATCCCTTCCACCCCAGGTTGGTTCACACTCTCCAAAGCCCACAGGCTGAAATGGATAAATCAGCCAAACAGCAAAGATGGTGGCCCACCCCTCCCTCCCAGGAGCTCTGTCCCAAGGAGGCACAACATTGCTACCAGTGTCTGGCTAGAATTCCAAACCAGTGGGTCTTATCCTGTGAGGTGCCATGGAAGTGGGATCCACAGACC
This sequence comes from Callithrix jacchus, assembly GCF_049354715.1. Taxonomy (NCBI): domain Eukaryota; kingdom Metazoa; phylum Chordata; class Mammalia; order Primates; family Cebidae; genus Callithrix; species Callithrix jacchus. Next base: position 92,552,923 of record NC_133524.1, read on the forward strand.
ATTGCCACTTGGCCCCTGGATTCAGCCCCTTTCTTAGGAGTACTTACAGGGGTCTAACCTCCTGCTTTGCTGGAGTTTCAGTTACTATTGCTGGGAAGCCCAGAGCTGAAGTCTCTAAAGCTCCTGGGTCTCTGCACAGGTCCAAGAAGTTGTTCTGCAGGGACACAACATAGTTCTGTGTGTCAGACTGAAGGCCCTGATGGAGTGGGTTCCAGAGGGAATCTCTGGACCCAAGAGTTGCAAAGATCTATGGGAGAAGTGTGGTTTCCTGGGATCACACATTCACTCACCACTTCCCTGAGCAGGGGAAGTTCCCTTGGCTCCATGTCACTCTCAGGTAGGCCATTGTCCTGCCTTGCTTTTCTCCATTCTTTATGGGTTGTCTCCTTAATTAGTCCCAATGCGAGTAACTGGATATTTCAGTTGAAGCAGGGTGCTGTATTTACTCACTCTATCCATTCCTCTCCATGAGAGCCCCACACCTAAGCTGCTTCTAGTCAGCTCTCTTAGACACTTCTCCAATAATATCACTATAAAAACTTTTCTTCTAAAATAAAATTGACTTCTAAATATGTCAAAATTCTTCTAAATTTCTTCTAAAAAGATCTGACCTCCAAATATGCAAAACTGCCAAGATATATTTATTAATAAAATTTTGTTTATTATAGAGCATTTTCTTCTGAACTGGAAAAGCTATAGTATAACAACTGCCGCAAGAATGTTCTAACCTAATTTAACCACTAGAATCAAGGAAAAAAAACTGTCTTATGGTTTATTGATCTACTTGATTTTATAATACAGTGATTTTATATTTTATCCAGTATAGCCCTGTTTACTTCAGACATATAAATGAATAATTACCACTCAGAGGTTTCAAAATTCATGCTTATACTGTAACCATGGATATGACGACCAGAAGACTTTTCCCATAAAAAAGAGGATTTTATGGTCTCAGCTAAATTATTGTATGGTTTACAAACTGTAATCTCTTTAGGATTCATTTTCAACCTTCTTGTTTTTCTCATCATTATATTAGCCTGATTATATCAATGCAGCTTTTGATAAATATTAATGAAGAAATGATTCTATGTCTCACCCAATTTACAGATAATAAAACAATAGGTATTCATTAGTTTTCACATTCATGTAGTAGTAACTACATTTTTAAGGAAACCTATATTTCCCCTTACTTTTAATTCAAGCTTTTGAGCAACATGGTATAATGGGGAAAAAAATGCAATTTAGAGATAGAATACCTGGGTGTAGTCCAGGTAAATGGGAATGGATTTATATAATAATAAATAAGGATGGAGACAGGGGAACTAATCTAGCTTGGGCTAGCCTGCAAAATGGTTTAAATCAGTGTCTGAGAAGATGTAAATCTTTGACAAGGGAAACACAGAAGTTGTTTTGTTTTTAATGACTATACCACCTTTATTTAAAATTTCCAAAACTTGGAAGCAACTAAGATGCCCTTTAGTGTATGAATGAATAAATAAACTGTGGTGAATCTTTTTTTTAACTTTTAAGTTCGGGGGGACGAATGCAGGTTTGTTACATATGTAAACATGTGTCAAGAGGGTTTGGCACAGAGATTATTTCATCACCAAGGTGTTAAGCCTAGTACTCTTTAGTTTTTTTTACCAATCCTCTCCCTCCTCCTACCCTCCACCCTTCAACAGGCCCCAGTGTATTTTGTTCCCCTCTATGTGTTCATATGTTCTCATCATTTAGCCACACTTACAAGAACATGCAGTATTTTGTCTTCTGTTCTTGTGTTGTTTGCTATGGATAATGGCCTCCAGCTCCATCCTTGTCCTTGCAAAGGACATGATCCTGTCATTTTTATGGCTGCATAGTATTCTATGGTGTATATGTACCACATTTTCTTTATTCAGTCTATCATTGTGGGCATTTAGGTTGATTCCATGTCTTTGCTGCAATGAACATATGTGGAAACAGAAGGTGGTATGGTGTTTGCACCGATACATACATGTCAGATTAGTCTGCAATTTACCCTTTTTTCTTAAAGTTTTTTGCAAGTTTGACTTAAAGGTTGTATTAATCTCTTAAAGTGAATGTGGAAGTTTTCCCTTTCAATGTATGTTCTGGAGTAGTTTAAATCACTAGGCCACTAACTACCAATATATGTAACATAATGATCTTATCATTCATGGTTAAATAGAACTTCTCTGGTACTTTGTGGGCAGTAGATAATTTGAGATTTATGTATTACTTTTATAAAGAGGAAAAATTAAATATACTTCCTTTAAGAATCTAATAAAAGTTATGGATGCTTTTCTACTACCAAGACCAATCACAAATAATCACAAACTTGGATGTTCAATTCCAGAGTGGCTCATAGAAGCCTTAAAATATGTGCACAGAGTTTCTAAAGATCCATCAATCATGGTTTAGGAAACTTTTCTTTGATATTTCTGGATTCTCTTTGTATTTTTAGCTTGATCTTCCCCTTAATGAAAATTTTGAGATGTTTACTAACTAGAGTGTAGGTCATGTTCTCCTAATTTAAAATATCTAAATCTGGAATGACACCAGCAGAATTACAGACTAGGAAGCTCCAATCCTTTGTTCCCCGATGGACACATCAAAAACTACCAGAAACTAACATAACGTTATTAACTAAATACCTACTTAAAGAAAAGCCAGATTCAAACTGGTGGAAAATGCCATGATATTTTTGCTCTCCTCTGTCCCACTTCCTCCCTCGCATAGCACAATCTTGGTCTGAAGGAAATGGTAGCTCAATTCCCAATTATCTCCCACAGAGAATACTTTATTTGCAGTCTTCTAACAAGGGCTGCCTTGGATTGATTTCAGTTTCACCTAACTCAGAGCTCATGTAGTGAGTCCTTCAGACTGATTTTGGTTTTGCCTAACTCAGAGCAAATGCAGGAAAGCAGCACGCATTGCTTTCAAAACCTGCAAGAGAACTACAGACCTGTAGATTTGTGGGAAAAGAAAATGTAGCTGGAGACATACAATGAACCATCTAACATCCCAAAGAGAAACTGGATGAGACATTTTTGGAAACTAAGACATTCGAAAACCAGCTATATATACAGGGGATTTAAAAAGCCCCACAGAGGCCCAAGCAAAACATATACACAGCAAAGACTTCAAAGACCTTCAGCTATCACCTCAGGCTGATCCCAAGGCTCAGGGCATGCATGCCTGACTAATTATGCAGGACTGTTCAAGCACAGAGCAAATCTGCAAAGACTGGAAGAGGTGGTTGTTTTTTCAAATGCTGAATTATCAACACAAAAATAACACAAAGTATAAAAAGAAACTGAAAAACATGTTCATTCAAAGAAAGAAAATTAATTGGGGCAAACTACATCTGAGTATTAGACTTACTAGACAAAGACTTTAAAGCAACTGTCTTTTATATGCTCAAATTACTAAAGGAAAACACAGGCAAAGAACTAAAGGAAATTTTAAAATATTAATATATAAACAAAATAAGAATATCAACTAAAAAAGAAATTTTAAAGGTAAGGAAACACAAATTCTGGAGTGGCAAGATATAATAACTGAATTTAAAAATTTACTAAAGGGCTTCAACAGCAGGTTTGAGTAGACAGAAGAAAAAAAATCAGTGAACTTGAACACAGGATATTCTAAATTATGAAGTCTATGATGTATAAAGAAAAAAGAATAAATAAAAGTGAACAGAGTCCACAGGATTCAAGAAACACCATCAAGAGTATCAGTATACATATTATGGGAGTCTCAGAAGTAGAAGACATAAAAAGACAGATAGCATAATTGGAGAAATAATAGCAAAAACTTCCTAAAGTTGATAAACAACATGAATTTACAATCCAAGAAGTTTAATAAATCTCAAGTAGTAAACACCTGAACATGCCTACACTGAGATACATTAAAATCAAACTGTCAAAAGCCAAATACAAAGATAACCCTGAAAGCTACAAAGGAGAAGCAGCTTATCATACATTAGACATCATCAATAATAATATCAGCTAATTTCTCAACAGAAAATGGGGAGGCCAGAAGGCAGTGAGATAATATATTTAAAGTGCTGGAAGAGAAAAAGTGTCAATGAATAAATCTGTAATTGGCAAACCAGCCCTTCAAAAATGAGGAAGACATTAAGACATTTCCCGTTAAACAAAAGCTGAGGGTATTCATTATTATCATAATTGCCCTGTCCTTTGGGTTGAAATGAAAGGCCTTAAACAGCAACTTGAAGTCATATGAGGGTATACACAGCTCTGGTAAAGGTAAATACATAGGAAAATACAAAAACCAGTATAATTGTACTTTTGGTTTATAACACTACTTTTGTTTTCTATAGAATTTAAAAGACAAATGCATAAAAATAATTGTAATCATAAATCTATGTTAATGGGCACATAGTGTATAAAGTTGAAATCTGTAACATCGAAAACATAATAGTGGAAGCAGGTAAGAAGCTATTAAGGAATAGAGTTTTTGTATGTAACTGAAAGTAAGCTGGTATCAATTCAAAATAGATTGCCATAGCTTCAGGAAGTTCTATGTAATTCACACGGTAACCACAAAGAAAATATTGATAGAGTATATACAGAAGGAATAAAGAAGGAATCAAAACATATTACTATAAAAAATCAACTAAACACAAAGGAAAATGGTAACAGAAGAAATGAGAGATATAAAGCTTTAAGACATACAGAAAATAAAATAACAAAATGGCAAATATAGTTCCTTCCTTATCAGCAAACACTTCATAAATAAATGAAATACATTCCCCAATAAAGAGGCATAGATTGGCTGAATAGGTTTTAAAAATATTAGTTAACTAAATGTTGTACACAAGACACTGACTTTATACCTAAGGACACAAACACAGTGCAAGTGAAAGACGTGGAAAGATATTCCATACAAATAGTATCCAAAGAAAGCCAGGTAGCTATCTTAATATAAGGGGGAAAAAATGGACTTAAAATCAAAAACTGTAGCCAGGTGTGGTGGCAGGTACCTGTAATCCCAGCTATTCAAGAGGCTGAGGCAGAGGATTGCTTGAACCCAGGAGGCACAGGTTGCAGTGAGCCGAGATTGCGCCGCTGTACTCCAGCCTGGGCAACAGAGTCAGACTCCATCTCCAAAATAAATGAATAAGTCAAAAACTGTTATAAAAGACAAATAAGCTTATTGTATATTGATGAAGGAGTCAATTCACCAAGAAGATATAATAACTATAAACATATACAAATCAAACATCAAACTTCCAAAATACATGAAGCAAACATTTACAGAATTAAAGGGAGAAATAGGCAGATTCACAATTACTGGATAGTTTGTCACTTCACTTTCAATAATGGATAAAAAAAAAAACCAGACATAAGATCAACAAGGAAACAGAGGATTTGAACATTATAAATCAATTTGGCCTAACAGACATATATAGAGCCCTCCACCCAATAGCAGTAGAATACACATTTTTCTCAAGTGCACGAGGAAATTCTCCAGCAAAGGCCATATTGAGACCATAAAAATGTCTTAATAAATTTTAAAAGACTGAAATTATACAAAGTTCTTTCAGTCCCAATGGAATGAAACTAGCAATCAATAGCAGAAGGAAAATTGGAAAACTCACAAATATGTGGAAATTAAACCACACATTTTAAAAAACCAATACGTCAAAAAAGAAATCACAAAATAAATTAGAAAATATTTTGAAATAAGTGAAAACAAAAATACCACATACCAAATTGTATAAGAGACAATGAAAGCAATGTTAAGAGGGAACTTATAGCTATAAACACCTACCTTAAAAAGGAAGAAAAATTTCAAATCAACGACCTAAATTTACACCATTAGGAACTAGAAAAATGACAAACTATAACCAAAACAAGCAGAAAGACGGAAATAATAAAGTGGAGAAACAGAAAATAAAAAAAAACAATAGAAAAAAAAGAAAACCAAAAGTCGGTTCTTTAATAAAACATGCCAGTCTTCACCTAGTTTGACTAAGAAAAAAAAGAAAGAAAACTCAAAATATTAAAATCAAAAATGAAAGTGAAGGCACTCTTTACTGGTTTTACATAACTTTTTAAATGGGGCCAGGCACAGTGGCTCACGCCTGTAATCCCAGCGCTTTGCGAGGCCAAGGTGGACAATTCACCTGAGGTCAGGAATTTGAGACAAGCTTTCCCAACATGGTGAAACCCCATCTCTACTAAAGATACAAAAGATTAGCTGGACTGAAAGGAACACTTCTTAATTCAATCTATGAGTCCAACATTACCCTGATACCTAAACCAGTCAAAGACACTGCAAGAAAAGAAAACAACGAGCCAATATCCCTTATGAATGACGGTACACAAATCTTCTACTATTAATAAATATTATCAAATCAAATTCAGTGGCATATTAAAAGGATTCTACAACAGGAACAAATGGGATTTATTACTGGAATGCAAGGATGTTTCAACACATGAGAATCAATGTAAACACATGTAATACACCAATATAGTACACCTAAATATAACAGCTAATATTATAAATTCTTAGAATAAAACAGAGGGCAAAAACTTCATGACATCAGATTTGAGAATGATTTCTTGGATATGATACCACAAACATAGGCAACTAAAGAAAAAACGTAAATAAATGGAGTTCACCAAAATTCAAAACTTTTGTGTACGAACAGATACTCTGAAATGAAATAGCAACAACAGAATGGGAGAAAAAATTTTCAAATAATACATCTGATAGGGGTTAAGATACAGAATATATAGAGAACTCCTACAACTCAACAACAACAAAAAATTCAGAAATGGACAAAGAACTCAAATAGACATTTCTCCAAAGAAGATATACAAATGGTCAATAAGCACATGAAAGATATTCAACAGCACTGTTAGGAAAATCTAAATCAAAAGCACAAAAAGATACTATTCACACCCATTACCAAGACTATTATTTTTAAAAAACAGAAAATAACAAGTGTTGATGAGAATGTGGAGAATTTGGGAGACTTGTGCATTGCTAGTAGAATGTAAGATGGTACAACCACTGTGAAAAACAGCAGACCAGATCCTCAAAATTTTAAACACATAATTACTGTATAATCTAGCAATTATTTTCGGTACACATGCAAACAAATTGAAAGCAGGGACTTAAACAGATATTTGTACATCAATATTCATAGCAGTATTATTCACAAAAGCCAACATGTGAAACAATCCAAATGTCCATCAACAGATGAATGTATAAGCAAAACATGTTATTTACAAACAATGGAATATTATCCAGCTTTCAAAATAAATAGAATTTAATATATTCTAAAACCTGGGTGTAGCTTGAAAACATATGCTAAGTGAAATAAAATAAGCCAAACACAAAAGGAAAATTACTGTATGATTTCACTTATATGAGTCATCAAGAATAGTCAAATTAATAGGAGCAGAAAGTAGAATGATGGATATCAGAGACTGGAAGGAGGTAGATACCAGGAGTTATTGTTATCGAGTATGGAGTATCCATTTAGGATGATGAGAAAGTTCTGGAGACAAATAGTTGTAATGGCTGCACAAGAATGTCAAGGTATTTAATGTCACTGACTTGTACACTTATAAACAGTTAAAATGGTTAATTTTATGCATATTCTACCAGAATAAAAATTATCTTAGACTTATTCAGATACCAGGAAAAAAATCTCTATATCTACACAAGACATAACATGAAAGAAGCTTAAGAAAGTGCTCATTTTTTTGGTTCTAAACATAATGTTAGTCATATTTTCTTAGTATCTTTACATTTACATGATGCCTATAAATGCATGCAAGTGTCCTCCTTTATAGCATGCTCAGCCACAAATAACGACAACCTAGGGACTTAGATAATCTAGGGACAAATGTTAGGAGTGGGTGTTTTTGCTTTGTTATGTTTGCTTTTTGCTTGAATTTTCACACACACAATGAATTCAATATTGTTTTAACAATGGTAGATTTAAAAAGTAGAAACACGGTTTTCAATCTAGAATGTTGTTGCATTCATTTTATCTTGAATCTTCATAAACATACAAAGCAATGTTCTACTTACTATATCACTGCTTCCTAACTTTCTTTTCCCATTGTTACTAACCAACTTTAAATTTTTAGCACTATTCTAATATCAGATGTGTTGTTCTCCTAACCCCATCATATATTTCTATAGATCATAATCCTCAAATCAGTATTTAGAAAAGAGTGTTTATTGATATGATATATACCCCTTAAACAATAATACTCAATTTTTGAGTGCTTAGTATGTTGATGGCGTAATTGCACAGGTTATTGGCATAATTTGCATGGATATAAACTTAATTTGCTCTAGTACAGAGGAAACTAATTCTACAAGTTTACCCCAAAGAGTACATTTGTGCTCCCTTCCTTTCTTATTTTAAAGCCTAATACTGTTACATATGTGGAGACAATAACACCACCCATCTCATTAAGTTGTGAGGATTTAATGCAAGAACAGAATACCAAATATTTAGCACAGTGTCTGGCATTGAAATAAATAAGTAGTAATTCCCTTCCAACCCTGCCCCTGATGTATTACACCATGTCTATGACGGCGATATGTCTTGGAATTTTTAGCATTATTCTAATATCAGATGTGTTGTTCGCCTAACCCCATATATTTCTATAGATCATAATCCTCAAATCAGCATTTAGAAAACAGAGTATTTATTGATATGATATATAACCCTTAAACAATAATAATACTCAATTTTTGAGTGTTTAGTATGTTAATGATGTAATGTGTTCTACATACACCGTCATTTAATTCTCCCAACATCCCTATGAGATGGATGGTATCATTGTCATTTAAGAGGTGAAGAAATTAAGAGACCTATTAGCTTGACCAATGTCACACACTTGGTCTATCCAGGTCTCCTGACTTCCTATCTGGTGCTTTTTCCATCGCCTCAAAGATTCATAGTTCTAGCTAAATGACATACATGAAAACACAGGCTTTTTAAGTGGTGCTAGATATTTATTTAGTTGTGCTCTGAACAAAGGAAGCTAGCAAGATTTATGATGGAATCATTCTTACACAATAAACACATTGCAGTACCTCAGTTTCCTTGTCTCTAAATTAGCATTGATTTATTTCACATGGTGGTGAAGACTGGGGATATTGTCAGAAGAAACATTGATATTTTAAGTACAAATTCTCAGAAATATAAATACAGATACAGAGCAAGGTACCCTGAATACTCATACTTGTACTTTGAAAAGGGATTGACAAGAAAAAGCTTGATGTTGAAAATGGCTCAGCTATAATCAGTTGCTGAAGTTATTCTGACAATCAGGTACAATGCAGAAGGGCAGACATTCTCAGGAAAGGTTAAGGTTTCCTTGGCAACTATCAAATGCATTGTTAATATCCCCAAGGAACTTTTTGGTCAATAAGGACTGAAGTGCTAGAAAACTATTTTTAAACTATCTTTTGAGTTAATTCTATTCTCTTTTCAAAATTCTTTTTTCCTTAAATTTACTTTAATTGCTTAATTAATGGTTATTTGGTGAAGGTTACTGAACAGTCTGCTGAAGGAAAGGTTTTGACTCTTTCTGTCAAATAGCATTAAATGATGGCAATGAACAGGGAGCGCTTTGGAAAAGATTTATGCAAACTCTAATGCAAAGAGGGAGTAACCCATAAGATTTTCACCCAAAGTTACAATTATGAATTTCTATCTAAAATTATTAATATTCATTATAAAATTTTCATATTTGCAAACGTCTTAGTAATTCATTTATATTGGTTATTCCACATGTCAATCCAACCAAAACTTTCAGTGACTATTCTCATTTTATGGATTAAAAACTTGAGATCAATTACAAATAGCCCAACTTGGCCGGGTAGAGTGGTTCATGCCTGTAATCCCAACATTTTGGCAGGCCAAGGCAGGCAGATCACTTGAGGTCAGGAGTTCAGGACCAACCTGCCAACATGGTGAAACCCTGTCTCTACTAAAAATACAAAAATTAGCCAGGCATGCTGGTGGGCACACTAGCAGGATCCCAGCTACTCAGCAGGCTGAGGCAGGAGAATCACTTGAACCCAGGAGGCAGAGGTTGTAGTGAGCTGAGATTGTGCCATTGCACTCCAACCTGGGTAACAGAATGAGACTCCACCTCAAAAAAAAAAATAGCCAGACTTTCTTTGATCATTTATTAGTGGGCAATCATTAACAAGTATGGATCAGAATCAAAAGAGTTGAAATAGTTATTTATATCATTAGCACTGGTATATCATAGTACTTGTCATTCCATCAAGTAATATTCAACAGGATTCTTGGTATCCCAAGAATGTGAGAGTGAAAGGCAAAAGATTTATACAATCTGAAGAGAAGCCAGAGTATTACTTTAGGTGATGGATACTCCATTTACCAGGATGTGACTACTATGCATTGCATGCCTGTATCAGAACATTTCATGTACTCCATAAATACATATACCTACAATGTACCCACAAAAACTAAAAATTAAAAATTTTTAAAAAGAATGTGACAGGGGACAAGATAAATCAGTCGAGCCTCTATACAAACCAATAACACATGAGAATATTTAGAGACCCTGTGATTTTAAAATAATTAATGACAGTTTCATTTATTGTTACCTTCGGTCGAAGTCATTGGTATTGATAGAGTCTATTCTCAACTTTACAAAGGAGGAGCAGTTATTTTAAATTATATCCTTCAAGAAATATACTTTATATTTGCTTTTCTTAGTCCAAATGCTTTTCTTAGTACTTGAGGACATAAAAACATAGTTATTAGTTATCTTTGCTAAGCTGAATAACTGTTAACAAGAGTTGTATTATTGTTACTGACTATTGCCAAGAATATTCTATTGATTTTTAAAACTATCTAATACAAAGGTAATTATCTTAGAAAGGTAATTGAAAAAACAACTTCAATAATGAAATTCCAGGCTTATATCTATATCTTAGTGACATACACCATAATACAGTAGAAAGAAAAATAGATGGACAGAAATAAACCTATAAATGAATTGTGTAGTTCTTTAAGAATAACCTTGAGACAGATATTACTTCCCTTACAAGTGGTCTTATCTCCATCTCCTTCTCTTTGTCTTATAAATCAGTATGAAAATACTTACCTGCTTCCTGGGTTGGACCTTTCTTCTTATTTTCTAAAAATAAATTTTATTCAACCAATTTCTATGTCTGGAAATCAGCACTTATAGAACTGTAAACAATAAATGATTTTTTTAAGATTGGATGTTTTATCACTGATCATCAGAGAAATGCAAATCAAAACCACAATGAGATGTCATCTCATGCCAGTCAGAGTGGTGATTATTAAAAAGTCAAGAAACAATAGATGTTATTGAGGCTGTGGAGAAATAGGAACCCTTTGGCACTGTTGGTGGGAATGTTAATTAGTTCAACCATTGTGGAAGACAGTATGGCAATTCATCAAGGATATAGAACCAAAAATTTCATTTGACCCAGCAATCCCATTACTGGATATATACCCAAAGGAATATAAATCATTCTACTATAAAGATACACGTACATGTATGTTTACTGCAGCACTATTTACAATAGCAAAGACATGGAACCAATCCAAATGCCCATCAATGATAGACTGGATAAAGAAAATGTGGTACATATACACCATGGAATATTACACAGCCATAAAAAGGAACAGGATCATATCCTTGGCAGGGGCATGGATGAGGCTGGAAGCCATCATCCTCAGCAAACTAACATAGGAACAGAAAACTAAATACTTTATCTTCTCACTCATAAGTGGGAGTTGAACAATGAGAACACATGGACACAGGGAGGGGAACAACACACACCGGGGCCAGTCAGTGAGTAGGGGGATGAGAGGAAGGAGACCATTATGACAAATAGCTAATGCATGCAGGACTTAAAACCTAGATGACAGGTCAATAGGTGCAGCAAGCCATCATGGCACATGTATACCTATGTAACAAACCTACAGGTTCTGTACTTGTATCCTGGAACTTGAAGTAAAATAAAAATAAAAGTAAAAATTAAAGATTAGATGTTTTAATTACTTCAAAATATAACTTCTCTCAAAAGTTCATGTTCATTTCAGCACCTGGTATACCTAGGATGCTAACAACAGAAATTAAACAATCAGAAATAACCATGTTCAGGATATTGGCCTCATTATATTTTTTCTCTTCCTCAGTTTTTATAAACAGGAATTAATAATCTAACATCCAGAGTGACTGGGAAAAGGGCTAAAAACAACATAAAAGTAACAGTATTACACTGAATATTTTCTGATTGCTCTTAAGGAAAATGAATCCCATGTACAATTTAGCCCTACAAACACAAGCTTCAACAACAAAAATACTTCATCATCATAATCACCAAAAATCATTTCACGTGACCAGTATGGTCACCTTTTCACAACAAACTAGATAGACATGATTGTTGCCTACAATGGTGCTATTTTCCTATCACATAAAACATTAGGTACAGTGCTGACTACATTGTAGTTACTTAATAAGTGTTTGTTCTTTCTCTGCATACTAACATACCGCTAAGAACTTCCAGTGGTTGGTCACACTTCTTGCCTTGGCATGCTTTGATCAAGAGAGTAGGTTGGTCATGATCAAGGTAGAGAAAATGGAAAGCATGGTGTGGTAGCTAATCATGGTAAATGGGTAGAAAGTATGATCTGGGTAAGCAGATCACTAGACTTGTGGAGGGCTAGTTGGGCAACTGAAAAGGGAACATGAAAGAGAATAAAGTTGCAGAGGACAAAGAAGAAATTATGAAACCATAGTAAGTATCAGTACATCTAATGAAGGTCAAGGCCTAGGGGAAGGGCACATTCCTCAGTCACATTTCCTGGTCTTATAATGTACTGAATAATAATTTATATTAACTTAATAGTCCCTGACTAATATTCTAAAGCATCTGCCACATGCAATCATCTTCTTCACAAAATATCCAAAAGAGGTTTCTTTTGAATCAGCCTCCATGTTTTGTTATGAGACACCGCAACTTCACCACGGTGATTACAGTTACATACTGGTCAGTTACATAACTGACTCAGAGGCAGCTGGACCTGAGGGGAGATCAGCAGCTTATAGTAAAGTGACAAGGGAGCTTGGCCCATCCGGGGAGTTTTGTGTTAGATGCTAGCACTATCTCAAGTATGAAGATAGGCTCATCCTTGAAACGAAGCCATTATATCACCTGGGGATTTGAAACTCAAAACACCACAGAAAAGGTCAAGAGATGAGTATAGACAGAAGTTGAAAGATGTGTCAAGAAAAGGTAGGAAGCAGAATCCACACGGCGGGAAAGCAATGAAGTTGAGAGCTGAGAGAATTTGGCAGCAATAGAAACAGAATTATGGTAGGAAGAACTAAAAGCAGAAGGCAGAACCTGAATCATGAGAATTATTTACTACTAGAGCTGCTTTTGGTGCAAGAGGGTTATATAGTATCCTAAATACGGTCTTTTCGGCCATCTGTAAGGATGAATTGCCCAAGTACTGAAATAGTTTCTTCTGCTTCCTTACTTTCTGACATATCTTTACCACAGCCACATTGCCTGAGGAAAACTGACTTGCTGCTGTTCCTTGCAATGTGAAGCTACCAACAAACACACCTTAGGCACAGATGAGTAACCACATAGTCACTGTTTATAGCCTCCTTATCACTGTGGAGGTGCTGTCTGTCAGAGATGGAAAGACAGATACTACAATTCAAGTTAAGAGACCTAAGTTAAGTTGCCTTTGGCCACAAGTAACAGAAAAGCCTGCCTAAAACAGACCTTTAAAATAAGATGTTTTAAATCTCACATACTAAGAAGTCCATAGTTTGGCCAGGCACTAGTGTGGTATGTCAAGGCTTTGCCTCTCCTTCTCTGTGTTCCCCTGATCTCTGCCCTTCTCTGGCAGTAACCTTCCCTTCAGGCTTCTAGCATGATGCTGGCAACAGTTCTGAGGCACACGAAGAAACATTTCCAAGAAGCCTTTCTGGAATTGGGTCATGTACTTGTGCCTAAAGCAATCAATCTTTGGCAAGGAGAATGGGACTACCAGGACCTCTCTTACATCAATTAGGACCCACCCCATATGGTCTGTCCTGGGGTCAGCCCCATCAAGAAGGATTGATACCTGGACAAAATATGGGCTCTGTTAGAAAGAGGAAGGATAGTAGAGAACACATTGGGTGAGCCATCACAGTGTCTGTTCCAAGAACTGATGTAATTTGGGTATTTGTCCCCTACAAATCTCATGCTGAAATTTGATCCCCAATGTTGGAGGTGGGGCCTGGTGGGAGGTGTTTTGGTTGTGGAGGTGGATCCCTCATGAATGTCTTAGTGCTATTTTCATGGTAATGAGTGATTTCTAGCTGTATTGTTCTCAGGAGATTCCATTGCTAAAAAGAGCCTGGCACCTCCTCCCCTCTCTCGCCATGTGATGCCTGCTCACCTTCACCTTCTGCCATGGGTGGAAGCTTCATGAAGCCTTCACCAGAAGCAGATGCTGGTGCCATACTTCATGCATATCCTGCAGAACCCTAAAACAAATAAATTCTTTTCTTTGTAAATTGCCCAGCCTCAGGTATTCCTTTACAACAATGCAATTAGACATAAACTACATCAAACCATACTGGAAAGCAAGAAAAAGATCACTGGATATCTTTTGTGAGCTTCTGAAGCACATAGCACCTCCTATTTTATTTCTATCTGTAACAACAAACTTTCTGACAACAAAGTATGTAATTAGAACACTTCTTCCTTGTTATTATGTTGGTAGTTTTCAAATTACGGTATACCAATTTCCAATGATCCAGCCTCTGTTCCCATATTATTAACTTACAGCATTTAAAGCTAATAGCCTGCTAACTAAATTATTAATCAATTATCAATTCAGTGCCTATATGTGAGTCACCATGTTAGGTGCTAAAGACAGAAGTACACAAGGTACATTTCTTTTCCTCATAATCTAGCAGCACGTCTCAATCTACTTGCAGAGAGGCCCATATCTTCACTCTTCTTGCTAGAGAATATGAAAGAGGCTTATTCACCATGGTATCCTCAGAATCTAATGCGTGGTTGATATATATTGATTGTTGAAAGGATGAGAAACACAAAGAAATAATAAGGTGAGTGGCAAGAATAAGGGACCAAGAGACTTAACTTGTTACTATAAAGTAATAACACTAGTTTTATTGTTTGCTGTTGCTCATAAACTATCTCTCCAAGCAGTTTAATAAAAATTTAAAAAACAGTTGAACTATGGCAATATTATTTAAATGTTTATCTCATCCCAGTGTGATTACTTTTAAAGAAAACACTCATTTAAATGTAGAAGTTATGG
The DNA here is from genome assembly GCF_049354715.1 of Callithrix jacchus. Taxonomy (NCBI): domain Eukaryota; kingdom Metazoa; phylum Chordata; class Mammalia; order Primates; family Cebidae; genus Callithrix; species Callithrix jacchus. The sequence goes on from NC_133524.1 coordinate 92,568,290, forward strand.
CACATTTGTCACAAAAGAAGTATCATTACATTATTAAACTCAAACCTTAAGATTGCTTCAAAAAAGAAAAACTGGTATGCTAGTGACAGTTGCAATCTACCACTAAATGACCACATGCGGAACTTGTGCATAAGATGGAAAAGCTGTTTTCCTGTGGATTTGGGATCCGGCTCAGCCTTGTGTACCTTTAAGTACGGCCAAGCCAAGGCTTTAAGGCTTTCTGACAGTGAGAAGCAGGAACATGGTAAGGTATCAAAGGATGAAAATTCCAGTGTAAATCAAGGTTTGTTCATAAGGTCTGCCCTTGCATAACATCAGGACATGAATGAAACGACTGGTACTGATAAGATGGGAGCTCAACTTAGCCTTTCTATTTGAAGGCAGCAGAGGAGACAATAAGTTATTTGCTACATGGCAATCTGCATTAGCGAAAAAGCAGAGACTTCTATAATTGTCTTCTAAGAAATTATCAAGTGTCCCCAGGTAACCCCCAAAACACTTCTTTAAAAATGCCTGTGAAAATCTTCCCTAGGCAGAACACCTGAATGAATCAATTTTACTGAAGATATTACATCCAATTCTGATTTGCTTTGTCATTAAAATAAGGTGGAAATTACAAAGAGTAAGCTAAGAACTATAATTATATAAACACAATTTTCTATATTATTCTTTTTTTAATTTTTCCATAAGTTATTGGAGTACAGGTAGTATTTGGTTACATGAGGAAGTTCTTTAGCAGTGATTTGAGAGATTTTGGTGTACCCATCACCTGAGTAGTATATACTGCAGCCTATTTGTAGTCTTTCATCCCTCACCCCCTCACCCTTCCCCTCAAGTTCCCAAAGTCCATTGTATCATTCCTATGTCTTTGTGTCCTCATAGCTTAGCTCCTGCATAATAGTGAGAACATATGATGTTTGATTTTCCATTCCTGAGTTCTTTAACTTAGAATAGTTTCCAATCTCATCCAGGTCTATGTGAATGCTGATAATTCATTCCTTTTTATGGCTGAGTAGTATTCCTTCATATATATATCACAGTTTCTTTATCTACTCATTCACTGATAGGCATGTGGGTAGGTTCCACAATTTTGCAATTGCAAATTGTGCCACTATAAACATGCATGTGCAAGTATCTTTTTTGTATAATGACTTATTTTCCTCTGGGTAGATTCCCAGTAGTGGGATTGTTGGATCAAATGGTAGATCTACTTTTAGTTCTTTAAGGAATCTCCACACTGTTTTCCACAGTGGCTGTACTAGTTTACATTCCCACCAGCAGTGTAGAAGCGTTCCCTGATCACTGCATCCATGACACATCTACTGTTTTGTGATTTTTTGATTATGGTCATTCTTGCAGGAGTAAGGTGGTATCACACTGTGGTTTTGATCTGCATTTCCCTGACCATTAGTGATGTTGAGCATTTTTTCATATGTTTGATGGCTATTTGTATATCTTCTTTTAGAAATTGTCTATTCATATCCTTAGCCCACTTTTTGATGGGATTGTTTGTTGTTGTTGTTTACTGATTTGAGTTTGTTCTAAATTCTGGATATTAGTCCCTTGTCAGATGTATAGATTATGAAGATTTCCTCCCACTTTGTGGGTTGTCTGTTTACTCTGTTGACTTTTCCCTTTTCCATGCAAAAGTTCTTTAGTTTAATTAAGTCCCAACTATTTATCTTTGTTTTTATCGCATTTGCTTTTTAATTCTTGGTCATGAAATCCTTACCTAAGCCAATGTCTAGAAGGGTTTTTCCAATGTTATCTTCTAGAATTTTTATAGTTTCCTGACTTAAATTTAACTCCTTAATCCATTTGAATTGATTTTTGTATAAGGTGAGAAATGAGGACCCAGTTTCATTCTCCTACATGTGGCTAGCCAATTTTCAGCACAATTCACTGAAAAGAGTATCTGTCCTTTCTCCATTTTATAGTTTGGTTTGCTTTGTCGAAGATCAGTTGGCTGTAAGTATTTGGATTTATTTCTGGGTTCTCTATTCTGTTCCATTGGTCTGTATGCCTATTTTTATACCAGGTTACCATACTGTTTTGGTGACTATGGCCTTATAGTATAGTTTGAAATCAGTTAGTGTGATGCCTCCAGATTTGTTCGTTTTTCCTAGGCTTGCCTTGGCTATGTGGGCTCCTTTTGGGTTCCATATGAATTTTTAAATTGTGGATTAATCCATTTACATACACGTTTTAAAAAATCTTTATAATATACAAACTTATAATTTTAGTTAATGAAGTATGGTATCTGTGGTAATTTCCAAAAAGAGTGGGAACAGATTCTTGGTTAGGAATGCCACATTATTTGATTAGGAAAGTCAGTTTTAACTTGAATATTTTCATTTACAGTACCATTTCTAGAATAAAATTTAACATATGCCTGGCAGTTTCTGTTTTATGTTTTGAAGTTAAAAATAAATATTTTTAAATCTACAACTTATGTAGTCATACACCACATAATAATGTTTTGTCAACATTGACTAATCTTATGGGATGGTGGTCTCAGAAGATCATAATGGAGCTGAAAAATTCTTATCACCTGGTGACATTATAGCTGTCCTAATGTCAAAGAGCAATAGAATTGTTAAATATGCCAGTGACTATTCAAGGTACCAGGACTACAACAATGAACCTGACAGACAAAAATTTCTGCCCTCATAGAACTTATATTCTAGTTGGGGTTACAACATTTTGGCCCTTACTCACATGTTTATGGTAATGCTGGTGTAAACAAACCTAATGTACCACCAGTGACATATAAGTCTGGCACATACAATTATGTACAGTACATAATACTTGATAATGATAAACAACTATGTTACTGGTTTATTTATTTACTATACTATACTTTTTATCATTATTTTACAGTGTACTCTTTTGACTTATTTTTTTTTAAAGTTAACCGTAAAACAGCCACAGATCCTTCAGGAAGTATTTCAGAAGAAGTCATTGTTATCATGGGAGATATGATATTGCCCATGAAGACATTCCAGTGGGACATGACATAGTGGGAAGACAGTGATATTGATGATCCTGACCCTGTGCAGGCCTAAGCTTCTGTGTTTGTGTCTTCATTTTTAACAGAGTTTAAAAAGTAAACAAATAAAATAAAATATTAAAAATAGGAAAAAAGCTTATGGAATAACAATATAAAGAGAAGTTTTTTTGTACAGCTCTATAATGTATTTGTGTTTTAGGCTAAGTTTTATTCTAAAAGAGTCAAAAAGTTCACAAATATTTAAAGGTTATAAAGTAAAACAGTTACAGTAAGCTAAGGTTAATTTATTATTGAAGAAAAAAATGTTTTAGAAATTTAGTGTAGTCTAAGTGTTTATAAATTCTACAGTAGTATACAGTAATGTCCTAATGTCTTCACAGTCACTCACCACTCACTCACTGACTCAGAGAAATTTCCAGTCCTGCAAATTCCATTCTTGGTAAGTACCCTATACAGGTGTACCATTTCTTATCTTTTAAACAATATTTTTACTATACCTTTTCTACATTTATATATACAAACAGTGTTATGTTACAATTACCTACATTGTTCAGTATAGTAACATGCTGTACAGGTTTGTAGCCTAGAAGCAATAAACTATGTCTATGTCTAGATATAGATATACACACTATAGAACTATACACACTAGGCTATATCTAACCTGTGTGTAGTAGACTATACATTCTAAGTTTATGCAAGTACCCTGCACCACAACAAAATCACCTAAGCATGCATTTCTTGGCAGACATAGCTCCATCATTAAATGATACATGATCAAAAGCAAGAAAATAAATTTTTTTGAAAAAATTTGTTTTTATAACCAAGTTGATTTAGTTGTAGGTTTTATACCTCTTCCTCCTCTGTCATCCTCTCCTCCCTCACTGTAATGCTACCTCTTCTCCACATCCCCACTTCTACCTTAGTTAACAAGATGTTATAAAACATCCTTGACCAATATGCTCTTTGGCATCACTGACTGATTTATTATATATTTTCTCCTCCTTCACTAATCCAACTGATTGAAGCCCCCTCTGTTTAAAAGTAGATAGCTCTATTTGATTGCAGTCCTCTCCATTAATGAGGAGGTATACTATTCCCTAAATTATTTCTACCTTAATGGAAAAAAAGACTGAAACATTTTGAGTTTGTGAAAATGAAAAGAGCTTCTGGAGTCTGGAATCAATGCCTCCATGAGTACCTCCTCCTTCCCTTCTGTCCTTCCTTTTCCTCATTCATTCATTCAACAATTTTTTCACTGTTAAATATGCCAGGGACTATTCAAGGCACCAGGACTACAACAATGAACATGACAGACAAAAATTCCTGCCCTCATGAAACTTGTATTCTAGTTGGGGTTACAAGCAATAACCAAATTTAGAAAAAAATAAAATATTTTATATTTTACATAGTAATGCATGCTAAAAAGAAAAAATAAAGCAGGAAAGGGGATATGAAGTATATGCATATGTTTGTGTGTCTGTGTGTCTGTGTGTGTGTGAGAGTGTGTGTGTGTGTGTGTGTGTGTGTCAGAGACAGGTTGAAATTTTAAATAGGATGGTATCCAAGACTTCAGTGTAAGGGTGACAAGTGAGGAAACATCTGATGGTAGTAAGGAGAAAGTCAAGCAATTATTTTGGGAAGAGATTTCCAGAAAGAGCAAGATCTAGTTAGGATACTTTTCTCAAGATAATTCTTTCCACCACTGAAGTTTGAGAGATGCGACTGAGATAAACAGAAGTATTTATCCAGCAAGTAGTAAGATACTCCCCGTCACCTACAGTAACCTAGGCCTCTCCCAACTCCTCCCAGAGTAATCATAACTCCTTAAAGTCTGCATCAAAGGGAGTTGTCCTTGTCTCCGAAGACACTCATAGAGATACGTACCAAGAACCTCTTTCTGTCATTCCATATTAGATAATTGTTTTCAGGTAGTATTTTTCGGCATGCAATTTACACTATCACCTATAGGCTATGTGCTATATATAAATGTTAATTAGACAAAGACTCTAATCTTCCGCTTGTCCAAAAATGAAGTAAGTATCCAGGCAAACAGGCTTGTTTTCTCTGAAAAGTACTAACTAAGTTGGGCCAGAAAGCTTCTCAACGTAAGAGAGAACCCAATGATCCATCAAACATAGCTTGACAAAATGCTCAGCTATGTGATTGTAGGTTAGTCATTAACACAAATAGATAAACTTACATGTACTTTTTGTTAAAACAGCTGTCAACCCAATGAAAAGTGTATACATAAGAAAAATGTCAAGTATCAATTGCAGATGATCATTGGGGCTAATAATATGTATCTAGAGAAGAGTAAAGAAATCAATGGTTTATAAGTATCTCTTACTCCTCCATTGTTCTTAAAAAATCTTTGTGATGGGAGAGATTTAGCCAATTATGGGATTCTTTTCCCTGAAAAAAATATATCACTTCTAGTTTGTATTATCTTCTGCCAATAAATATGTGGGTATAATAATCTGTAACAAAATTTTTTAAGTTGTTGATTGTGTTCCCTACCAACCACAGAACTTCCACCTCTAATTATCTCATGGTAATCAAATGTGAAATCACTAGATTAAATGAAGAGGAGAATACATATTTAACTCCAAGGTAAATTTAGCAACATACAATCAAATCCCACATAATTAATCTAAGAGTAGAAAATGAAATCATATACCTTGTCCAAGATCACAGAAGAGATTCTGACAAAGCAGAATGTACCTAGAAGAGTGAACACAAAGGTTCCAGTAAACTGAGCCAGCCATACATTGATCGTCTTTATCCTTACTGTATGACTTTATGTTTTATGTTTCCAGGTAGTGAGACAACAATCTTAACCGAGAAATGCTTCTCTAATGAGGAGTACTGCACAGGTATAAACTGCATTGCTTCAAACCTATGTCATGTCTCAAAAAGGCACCATACTGTCTGCTCAAAGGCGCTGAAATAAAACGAAAACACAAATATATTCCAAGTCACGTAGTTGCAGAGGGATGAAATGAAACCACTGCTGCACTAGTATATGGATTAATGTTGCCTTTTGCTGTCAATTCCAGCAAACACTACATCAAATTTGTTGCTAGGGCTGATTCATGTTATAACGTTCACTCTCAGATCTTTGTCTCCAGAAAGCCTATTCCACAGTTTACGAAGCTGGATAGACAAGAGTTATGCATGACCTCAGAAAAGCTAAGGGACATCATATTCACTGGTATGGATCAGTGGTCAAACAGTTAATTATTTTGCTCACAGCAAAGAAGGAAGATTTTTCCATTTGAAGATTTTTTTACCCTATGTACAACATATTTGGGGAATGTGCTGTATACTGTGCATCAGTTGGTTAAAAAAATCATTACAATCAACCCCTAAAAACAGACATTGCAAAGGCTTATTACATTATTTTTAATATTTTTTAAATTCTATAAGAGAACAGATACAGTTTCAGTTATAAACAAACTCAAAATCCTAGGAGTATGAATCATTAAACATGCATACATAATACCCAGACATCCCCTCAAAACATTGGGATTAAAGAAAAGAGGCTATGGTTTCTATAGAGAAATGCAAAAATCAAGAGCAGTTTTATTTGAAGTGCAGACTACCAGAAGCATAGGCTTAAGGGATCCTAAAGCAGCATAAATCAGCCACGCAGGCTGAAACCAACTGACCTACCTGTCAGGACCAAAACAGAAGGCACTGTGGAGGTCTATGGGGGAAATGGGGAAGTGCACGGGGGCCAACAGCACGCCACAGTAAATGCACTGTTGCCCTGCTGTGCTGCAGTTGCAGAATGGAGCTCAGGGAGATGGAGAAAGATATTTTCTGCTCACCCACTTAAATATTAAAAAGTAGTCAAATAGTTCTCATCTTAGCCCTATGCTTAGTTACCAAGGAAAGCCATAGGGTATATCAATACGGTTGGGTTAAATCTCTGAAAATAACCCAAGTTACTGCTCACAAAGTCTGAATAGACCTTTTAGAAACTTTGGGGGAAGCTATAAACCTTTAAAAAGGCAAAAAGTTAAACTATATTTCCTAAAAAGGGTTTATGCTTCGTTTGGTGGTGGTTCCTGTTGTTTCTGGCAGTGATAATGCAGGTAATCCCGTAGTCAAGAAATTTTGCAACCTCCCCACTAGGAGGAGCTACAGGAACACAAGGATCAAGATTTGAAATGCAAGGGCTCTGGTTGTCAGGCTATAGTTTATGAGAAAAGTATTTTCTAATTTACTTCAAGTAAGCACTGGTCAGGACTATTTTAGAGCTCCACAAATACAATCCAACTAATTTCACCCAATACCGTTTGAGCATCTACTATGAGCAAGGCTCATTGCTTGAAGGAATGAGGGGCATGAATATAAGTGACCTGCAACACCTGCTCTCAAATAGCTCCACTTTTCTGGACCATGTTTCTCCAAGTGTGAAATAGGTAGATACCTCAGACCACAAGGGCTCCAAGGTTCCAGGGCCCCAACTCAGATCTACTAAAGCTGAATCTTGAAAGATGGGCCCTGAGATTCTACATTTTTTAAAAAACCACTCACATGCATTTAATGCACCCCGCACTCAAAGGTTGATCATCACTACCCTAGACCAGAGGTGGACTTAGCATGAAATTAATTGTCAGTTATAGTGAACTACTATAGCTAGGCTATAACTACTGTAACTATAACTACTACAACTAAGTTTCCCTTCAAAGAATTGTATATCAGTATGTTCAGCTCTCTTATTCTTTAATGCTCCATTTTAAAGTTTAACTTCCTTGTAGTTTCCATAAACAACCTTTTCCACAAGTTCTAATCAGTAGTTCACATCTGTTCCCCTGGTCCCCTGCTCCGTCCTGACTCTTTCTGGTCACCTGCTGCAGTCACCTGCTCCAGTCACATGCTCCAGTCACTTGCTCAGGTCACCTGCTTTGACCTGAGTCACCCTGGTCACCTGCTCTGCCCTGTCCCATAATGGTCCTTCCCGCCAAACTACCCACCCTGCCACTCTGGCTCATACTCCTGCTCTCTTTAAAACAGCCAATCAGAATTAGCTTAGACTGTGCAGTCTAACCTTAGCCAAAAGGGATATGACACAGCAGTAGGGGCTACCTGCATCAAGAATAAGAACCCCTTCCCCTCCCTTGTCCAAGTGCGCACTCACCATTGCTCCATCTGTGAGACATGCCTTCTATAAAAGTAACTTGGCTTGCTGAGGAAATTTATATTCAAGTGCTACTTCTTTTGTTACACCAAAAATTTACATATAACATAATGAAGTTTTAGGGCCCCCAACTTGCCCAGATAGCTTCTAAGAATCTTCACTATATTTTTACTGGTAAATGTTTATTCTTTTTTAAAGATCCCTTCTCTAAAGTGTGTAAATTTTAAGTACCACAATACCTGGATGCACCTCTGTTTTGGGCCATACTTGCAAAACAAGCCAAACTCAAATCAGTTAAATTATTAACTAATAAGAAACCTTATTAGTCTCCTCTCTTTGGGGTATTTGTATTTTAGCAAAGGTCTTTTGAGAAACTGAAATCTCCAAGACTCAAAGGTATAATAAATTCCCCAACAGAGGAAATTCTGGTACCATGCCCAGCATTGGAAAAAACAGAGGCCCTTACCAGCACACCTCAAATCAAACTGGGTTTGCAGCAGACCTTTTGCCTTCTTGTGAGGCTGGCCATGGACCTCCACCAAATCCAGGACTTATTTAAGGAAGTTTATTAACATGGAGGTATTTGTGCCTGCTACCCCTTTTTTCCATCCTGCAAAATACTAAGGAAGCAATGTGAAGACAGGCTTAATGAAATGATATTCTCAACTGGTAAGTTTGCCTGCAGCCAAGTATGACTTTCTTAGAAAAGTAGAAGCCATCTCCAGCAGTATAAATTAACTGGATGAGAGAGTAACCTGTGTTCTGAACAGATGTCTCAGCTTACTCAGGCACACTGACATTAATTCAGACAACTGAAACATACCACCTCACAAGTTAAACTCTTAATTAAGAGGAATTTTGTCCTTGAAAGGTTAACAGAGGGAAAAGAAGAAGGCTGGGACATTTGTCAATTCTCATCCAGTAAAGGATCTCCAGACCTATTGGTGTGAGTGATGTAAATAGGACTGTTAAACAATGCATTTATGTAAACATAAGATTTTCTTTGTACTGAAAAAAATGCTATCAGTGAGAGAGAACTGAATACAAAAGGAAAATTTGGGATTGAAAATAACATTTGCTGTACTTCAAGGAAATGATTTAATTTGAATTTCAAAACAGAATTGTATGGAAACTCACTGCTATCACTTAGGCTTCGTTTGAAATTAGATTTGGGTTTCTATTTGCACTGACAGCATACCATGGTGACCAGAGTGACTAAAGGGTCTCTTTTCCACTCTGGCCACCATTCTTGCACCCTAATATCTAAGATTTGCTAAAATGGCTCAAATCCAATCATCTCTGTTTTAATAAGATTATTGATGCATCTTAATCACTTCGCAGACCTTACCAAATTAAATTATATTATTTTTGTTCTGCGTATTCCAAAACACATCCACTTTTCCGTATTCAAAATTAACATGACTGTACAGTTAACAGAACTTTTGTTTTAAATTTTATTTCTATGAAGGCAGCATTCTGAATCTAAACTGTGTTCCATGGAACAATAGTGTCTGGCATGATATTGTTATTTTCATTTTCTTTAGATACAGGGTCTTCTTCTGTCACCCAGGCTGGAGTGCACATAAGAGATCATAACTCACTGCAGCCTCCAACTCCTGGATTTGCGTGATCCTCCAAAATAGCCTCCTGAGTAATTGGGACTACAGGCATGTACCACCATGCCTGACTTTTTTTTTTTTCTTTTCTTTTTTTTGAGAGAAAGGGTCTCCCTATGCTGCCCAGGCTTGTCTGGAACTCCCGGCCTTAATCAATCCTCGTGTCTCGGCCTCCCAAAACCTTGGGATTACAGACGTGATGGCTCATGCCTGGCCTGGCAAGATATTATTAATAGAAAACCCATCTACCACATATTTGCAAACATTCAAAGAGTCATAGATCAAATAAATTAGAAAAAGAAGGCATAATCTATCTCCATCTAGGAGAGTCACATTTCTTATTAGTACATGAAATACTACGATAACTTCTGTAGTAATAAAGAAATCTATTTAACTTCACTTAACATAGGTCTTCTTGCTCTAAAGTCCCATTTACTAACTTCTCTGGGTTTTCCCCTCAACATTTGGATGGTTTGGTATTCATGCCTTGGGACAACATGTACAGCCGTGATATATCTGTGCTCCTAAGTCCTAGTCCAGCCCCATGGAGCTCATTGAGCCTTCCTCAGCTTCCATGCCAGGGAAGAAGGATCAGAGAACTGATCACTCATTTACATAGAATCTCCCTATGCCCAACCTCACATATCCACTGACAGCTGGATACAGTTGTTTCAACAGCCTGTAGATAGAAAGCAGATTGTTTCTCTGTGGGAAAGAAAACCCATAGGAGCCAGTGTAAGAAAAGGTAAACTGTTTAATTTGTGTTATAAAAACTATATAAAACGTAGGTTTGAGATTTATGGACAGATCAGAAGATGGATTCGGTAGTTTAAACACCCATTATCGTGCTTCCTATGATAGAACCAAACCAACAGTACGGCCCTACATTATAAAAACCTGAACAAACTAACCTTCCAGCTTCTAAACAGAGCTGAGAAGTATACTTTGGGAGACCAAATGGAAAACACTGCATGGTAAGCAAATTAGCCCTTCGCTATTTATTAAAAATAAATAGCTCAACAGTCCTGATATTGATTATATCCTTTCACTTGGTGTTTGTGTGTGCTTTTCTAAATGTTTTAACTGAATCTCTACGGAATTTTACTAGGCTCTCCATCCCTGCTTTTTTCAACTCATTTTAATGGGTTGGACAGGAAAAGCCCTGCTTCACCTCAAAACACACAGTATCCAACCCTCACATTTCCCATTAATCAGTGGCCATCTCAGCCAGTCCTTTCCCATCCCCACTTCCCATAACAAACTTCAAGGGAGAAAATCAAGGAGGGTGGCCAAAAACATTATACCATATTACTACCATTTTGGTAATAACGCACCTATAATGACAGGGTAAGATCTGGAGAGCAGACTCCCATGAACCACCTTGGGAATTAAATTACAGAAAGCAATAAAGTGACAATTAAGTGGTGTCAAGCTCTAATCCAAGGGCTCCTAATCTCTGTACCATAGATACCTGAGAAGCTAATCAGTTCTTACAAAGATTTTGCCAATCCATATATATAGGAATCTATTAGCCGTGCTACTATTTTTGAATAAATGCAGGTATTTTATGGTTATTAATGAAATATAAATTCATTAAAATAACACTGAATTCATAGAAGATATATGATGTTATAACAGAAAAAAAGAAAGGGAAAGCATTTTCTTGGTGGCAATGGTAAATGGGGTGTTGTTCCAAGAAGTATTTTGATACATACAAGAAATCTTCAACCTTGAAAATGTTGGGAACAGCTCCTCTAATCTACTAAGATAATTGCAAAAGTCAACTATTTAACAAATCCATTATCTGATAGATTTGTAGACAATATGTTATACAAAATATGACAAAATGTACTTTAGTCTTACTGTAATAAAAAGGATAAGAAGTGAAATGTAATTTTGTTTTTAAAACAACTGTGGACATAAGGCCTCTAGGAAATGTATGGTAAAAATTGTTAAAAGCCTTCTGCAATTGCATAATCAAAAATCATTTCATAGAACAAATGTATTCACATTACTATGACAACCCAAATGCTAACCTTGTAATTTAGGCAAGTAAAAATCAATAGATTTTCTAATTAATACTTTCCAAATTCTATTTATCCACATAAATGTCATTCATATGGAACTACTCAATTTCTATTCTTAGTTTTTGAGAATTCCGCTATAGTTTCTGATCATTCCAAAGACTTTCTCATTAATCTAGTCTCTTACGATTTATTATATATTTCTTTCTTGGCATGAGGCCAACCACAATTACAATGATTAACTCATATAGAAACTTACAAATATCCGATCCTAGATTTCTGTTTTGAACTCTATCTTTCCTAGATCTGGCTTCTTTTAATGAAAAACTAAAGGGAAATGGGGGAAAGCCTGAATCTACAAAGTGAATAAACAAGGACATTTTTAAAAGATGGAAGTGAGAAAATGCAAAGGAAAAGAGAAACTGCCAAAAGAATAAATCATAATAAGTGGCAGACCTTTGCACTCTACAGTTTCATATACATACACACACACATACACACAAACACATACACACACACACACACACACACACACACACAAGCACACATACTTTAATATAAGAGAGGAGAGGCCAAAAAATAAAAGGAACTTGTATATGAGTAAGGACTTTTAAAGTATGCGTATAAAGTATGCATATATTGTGGCCACCATTGTAATTCATATTACATATGAAGGTTAAATAGTGGAGCATAGCTTTTTAAAATGTATCTTACTTGAAAACAAGTCTCTAAATATATTTCATCAAAACACATTTTAGACACACATGAAAATCTTAGCTCTATATAAAAGCAATCTATAACAGGTACTCCACTAGAAGGCAGTCCAGTTATTTTTCTTCTAGCTGTGTGTTTTCCTTCCTACTGAAATTGTTAAAGAATTCAGGCCAAAAAATAGTTTGTGAAAATAAAAGGAAGCGAACTGGTTTTGTAAGCTATAAAAGGTTAAAATGAAACATTTCCCCTAGAAGCTTTGTAAGCAACACTTTTCTCCAAAATTTTATGACAGCTGGTATAGCATGAAACCATATGCCTTTTTATATCTCCTAAATAAAAATGACTAATTTGACTTATTAGCACTGATTCTCTGGAGACAGAGCTAAGAGAGTTCCTGCAGATTTATCTGGTTCTTATTATATTTTAACAATGTCTGCTTTTACACCAGAAACAATTATGCTAGCCATCTGTTTGCAAATATTTGTGAAGAAAATGACAAACTTTACCTTTATGCACTTCAGACAGCTTTAAAAAATAGAGTATGTTCGGTGATTCACATCACAAAACTCTTCAGAGTTATATGATATTACCTATGAGAGAAAGGAGATGGCGTACCCAGAGTGGATTTCAAGTAATAAAATCACCAAATGTTAGAGTTAGAAAGACCCTCAGAGACCTCTACTGTCTAACTCTTGTTTTAAAGCTGAAATCCTATGGTCCAAAGAGGTTAAACAACTTGACCGTGGTCACACGGCTATTTACCAACAGAGAGAAAATTAAAAGACAAGTTTTCTGACATATCCAGTTATTATTTGCATTAACCCCATCCTCCCACTGAGAGTCCTTTCTCTCTAGAGAGATACAACTGTGGAACTACAGCAAATAATGTCCAGAAATTTAAATCAAAACTGAAAATTCCTTAAGAAAGTCAAGATTCTATCTTGCATAGCACGGGCATATTGAGAGAAGGCTTGATCAGAGGTGACTGCTCACCAGATATTCTAAGTAAGAAGTAGGCTACAGAACAGATTCTGTCTATCATGAGAATCTGGTGTCATTTCTCTTCAGCCAAAGACTACCAAGAACACACCTGTAGTTGAATAAGTTGGGCGTATTATTTGTTGCAGTGAGAAAGAACATACATCAAGGGAACCATGGGCATCTCAGGAAGAATGTGTTAGAAATAATCTATTAAAGGACATGGGATTAGATTGCATAATTTTGGTCAGGATCTAAGGAATAAGAAGTTCCCTCTAGATGGGATGCTAGCAGAAAGTGGGGTTGATTCTGTGATTGGATATTGTATTAGTCCATTTTCATGCTGCTGATAAAAACATACCTGAGACTGGGCAATTTACAAAAGAAAGCAGTTTCATGGACTTATAGTTCCATATACCTGGGGAGGCCTCACAACAGTGGCAGAAGGCAAGGAGGAGCAAGTCACATTGTACATGGATGTATCAGTCAAAAAGAGAGAAACTGTGCAGGGGAGCTCCTCTTTATAAAGGCATCGGATCTTGTGAGTCTTATTCACTATCATAAGAACAGCATGAGAAAAACCTGCCCCCATGACTCAATTTCCTCCTACTGGGTCCCTCCCAGAACACGTGGGAATTCAAGATGAGATCTGAGTGGAGACACAGCCAAACCATATCATTCCACCCCTGGCACCTCCCAAATCTCATGTCCTCACATTTCAAAGCCAATCATGACTTCTCAAAAGTCCCCCAAAATCTTAACTCATTTCAGCATTAACTCAAAAGTCCACAGTCCAACATCTTATCTGAGACAAGGAAAGTCCCTTCTACCTATGAGCCTGTAAAATTAAAAGATAGTTAGTTACTTCCTAGATACAATGGGGATACAGGCATTGGGTAAATATAACCATTCCAAATGGGAGAAATTGGCCAAAACAAAGGGGCTACAGGCACCATGCAAGTTCAAAATCCAGCAGGGAAGTCAAACTTTAAAGCTCCAAAATGATATCTTTGACTCTATGTCTCACATCCAGGTCATGCTGATGCAAGAGGTGACCTCCTACAGCCTTGGGCAGCTCTGCCCCTCTGGCTTTGCAGGGTACAGTCTCCCTCCTGGCTGCCTTCACAGGCTGGCATTGAGTGTCTATGGCTCTTCCAGGCACACAGTACAAGCAATCTGTGGATCTACCATTCTGGAGTCTAGAGTTCAGTGGCCCCCATCTCACAGCCCCACTAGGCAGTACCCCAGTAGGGACTCTGCATGGGGCTCCAACCCCACATTTCCCTTCTGCACTGTCCTAGCAGAGGTTCTCCATGATGGTCCTGCCCCTGCAGCAAACTTCTGCCTGGGCATCCAGGCATTTCTATACATCTTCTGAAATCTAAGCAGAGGTTCCCAAATCTCAATTCTTGACTTCTGTGCACCTACAGCATCAACATCACTTGGAAGCTGCCAAGGCTTGGGACTAGCACCCTCTGAAGTCACATCCCAAGCTGTACCTTGGCCCTTTTTAGTCATGATTATAGTGCCTGGAACACAGGGCACTAGGTCCCTAGACTGCACACAGCATGGGGACCAAGGGCCCAACCCACATAATCATGTTTTCCTCCTAGGCCTCTGGGCCTGTGATGGAAAGGGCTTCCATGAAAACCTCTGACATGCCCTGGGACATTTTCCCATTGTCTTGGCGATTAACATTTGGCTCCTCGTTCCTTATGCAAATTTCTGCAGCTGGCTTGAATTTCTCCTCAGAAAATTGGATTTTCTTTTCTAGAGCATTGTCAGGCTGCAAATTTTCCAAAGTTTTACACTCTGCTTCCCTTACAAAACTGAATGCTTTGAACAGCACCCAAGTCATCTTTCGAATGCTTTGCTGCATAGAAATTTCTTCTGCCAGATACCCTAAATCATCCCCCACAAGTTCAAATTTCCACAAATCTCTAGGGCAGGGGAAAAATGCCACCAACCTCTTTGCTAAAACATAACAAGGGTCACCTTCACTCCAGTTTCCAACAAGTTCCTCATCTCCATCTGAGACCACCTCAGCCTGGATTTCATTGTCCTTATCATTATCAGCATTTTGGTCAAAGCTATTCAACAAGTCTCTAGGAAGTTCCAAACTTTCCCACATTTTCCTGTCTTCTTCTGTGCCCTCCAAACTGTTCTAACCTCTGCCTGTTTCCCAGTTCCAAAGTCACTTCCACATTTTTGGGTATCTTTTCAGCAATGCCCCACTCTACTGGTACCCATTTACTATATTAGTCCATTTTCACACTGTTGATAAAGACACACCCAAGACTGGGAAATCTACAAAAGAAAGAAGTTTAATGGACTTACAGGTCCCTGTGGCTGAGAAAGCCTCACAATCATGGTGGAAGGCAAGGAGGAGCAAGTCACATCTCACATGGATGATATCAGGCAAAAAGAAAGAACTTGTGCTGGGGAACTCCTCTTTATAAAACCATCAGATCGCCCAATTTCTATGCTCACCGGAAGACGGAGGGCCTCTTTCCTTGCCTAACGCAGCCATGGCTCGTGGTCCCAAGAAGCATCTGAAGCGGGTGGCAGCTCCAAAGCATTGGATGCTGGATAAATTGACCGGTGTGTTTGCTCCTCGTCCATCCACCGGTCCTCACAAGTTGAGAGAGTGTCTCCCCCTCATCATTTTCCTAAGGAACAGACTTAAGTATGCCTTGACAGGAGATGAAGTAAAGAAGATTTGCATGCAGCGGTTCATTAAGATTGATGGCAAAGTCCGAACTGATATAACCTACCCTGCTGGTTTCATGGATGTCATCAGCATTGACAAGACGGGAGAGAATTTCCGTCTGATCTATGACACCAAGGGTCGCTTTGCTGTACATCGTATTACACCTTAGGAGGCCAAGTACAAATTGTGCAAAGTATGAAAAATCGTTGTGGGCACAAAAGGAATCCCTCATCTGGTGGCTCATGATGCTCGCACCATCCGCTACCCTGATCCCCTCATCAAGGTGAATGATACCATTCAAATTGATTTGGAGACTGGCAAGATTACTGATTTCATCAAGTTTGACACTGGTAACCTGTGTATGGTGACTGGGGGTGCTAACCTGGGAAGAATTGGTGTGATTACCAACAGAGAGAGGCACCCTGGATCTTTCGATGTGGTTCATGTGAAAGATGCCAATGGCAACAGCTTTGCCACTCGACTTTCCAATATTTTTGTTATTGGCAAGGGCAACAAACCATGGATTTCTCTTCCCCGAGGAAAGGGTATCCGCCTCACCATTGCTGAAGAGAGAGACAAAAGACTGGCAGCCAAACAGAGCAGTGGGTGAAATGGTCCCTGGGTGATACGTTAGATGTTTATGCATAATTAAAAATCATATGGCATGATTAAAAAAAAAAAACCGTCAGATCTCATGAGACTTACTTACTATCACAAGAACAGCACAAGAAACACTTGTCCTCATGATTCAATTACTTCCCACCAGATCCCTACCACAACACGTGGGAATTCAAGATGAGATTTGGGTAGGGACACAGCCAAGCCATATCAGGTATCTTGGTGAACTGTATCTATAGGGAGGGAAGTAGTTAAAGCTACAATTAGTAAACAAATAACAATCACTTATTTTAGTTGAAAGAGAAGGAGGCATTGGTGTTGAATGGGTTGCACAGTGACCTTGTTTTTGTCTCACTCCATCATATTTTCAGAGTGATCTAATCTGGTGTTGATGTTGTGTGATGTTCTCCTGTCGGCCTAATTGTATGTAACAGTTCAGCCTGCAGTAATATAAATAAAATCTAGTTGTGAACATCAGACAAGCTCCTGGATATCATCAGCTACCTTTTAAAAATTTCTCTAAGTGTATTCAGTGGATGGGGCAGATGAACATATCTGATTCTTCAGTGCCAATTTTGCCTAACCCTCAAATGGAATGCCTGATTCTCTATAAAGAAAACTTGGAAATCCTCTTTTACAAAATCAAACAACCAGATCAAAACAGCACAAAGCAGAACTTACTATCTACTCATACTATAATAACTGTAAATTGGAAAGCAAAATGAATTTGACACCTGGAAGCTTGAATCCTGACACTGCTTCTTGATAACTATGTGACTTGATAAATATGTCACTCTGACACTCTCAAAGCCACAAGGATTGAATAACATAATATAATTTGTCTCAAGAGACTCACAATCATGACTTCCCAGACTGTTGTCTCTTTCTCAGTTTTTAGTCCTAAGAAACATTTTCTTCTGCAAGCCTTCCTATAACCATGGAGTATTTACGAACAAGCACTTCATGAGCCTTGATTACTTAATGTCCCATCTTGACTTCTAACATCAAGTAGTTAGATTAACCCTTTTAGCCATGGTAATAGTTTATCTTTGCTTCAGGTTCATGGTGAAATAATCCCAAATGACACAATTAAAATAATGAATGATTAATAGGAAAAAGTTTACAGGTGGGGAGAATGGTGTGAACAGATAACAACTGAATTGGCACTTGCATATGGGAAAGTTGAAGGATAAGATATTCAAGCTTACTGAGCATATTCTAAAAGTGCTGACCAGGAATAAAGTGAAATTTAATAGCATCAACAAATGAAACAGATGAAATTTATCATTAAAGTCAACACTTCAAGTTGCCTATGACCTATAAAGCTTTTTTTTTTTTTTTTTTTTTTGAGACAGAGTTTCACTCTTATCACTCAGGCTGGAGTGCAATGGCTCATTCTGTACTCACTGCAAACTCTGCCTCCTGGGTTCAAGTGATTCTCCTGCCTCAGCCTCCCAAGTAGCTGGGATTACAGGCACCTGCCACCGTACCCAGCTAATTTTTGTATTTTTAGTAGAGACAGGGTTTCACCATGTTGGCTGGGCTGGTCTCAAACTCCTGACCTCAGATAATCTGCCCACCGCCGCCTCTCAAAGTGCTGGGATTACAGGCATGAGCCACTGCACTCAGCCTATAAAGTTCTTTTTGATCAGATGTAAATTAGTTCTCTGACTAAATTAGCAAAAAGAAGGAGGAGGAGGAGAGGGAGAGGAGGTAGCAATAATCACAGAAGTGAATAATACAGAGGCAAAGAATATGTTTCCAGATCTTAGAATTGTAAAACCTTTTTTACAGAAGGTTATGAAGAAGCCTCCAACCAGAAAGCAGAAGGAAAAAGGCATTTCTGGCAACAATTACTTAAAACAAAGGAACAGTCACTGACCTCTTGGATTGCCTTTGATCGTTTGGATACCTTGAGGCTCAGGGGAAATTTGAAAGTTTCACAAATATCTCTTGACATTTTTACTTATTGGAGTCTTGTTTACCTTTCCAATAAAATTGTAAGGTTTCTAATATGTAGCACTGACGATTCTTTCCCAGTTGCTTAACTATTAGTATCATCAAACCTCAGTTATCCATTCGCACAGTTGAGAGGGGTGCCCAGATACATAGCACAAAATGTCAATCTCCTGCCAGAAATTCTGTTAGCATTACAACTCCAAGTTCCTGAGTTGCACACATCAATATAACATGAGAGGCATGGACCTGGAACAGAATTTGAGAGAAATTCTGTTAAATAAGGGCGCTGGAGTTGCTCTGCAAGGACCATCCTGGCTCTCATGTTATTTGACTTAATAACTACTTCAATGGGATATACATCAGAAAAAGAAACAAATGTCAAGAAAAAATGTCAAGAGCCTCATTAGCTCAGCTGGCTAGAAACAAGTGCTAATGACCCTAGAGCACAGGGTCACAGATGTGATTGTTTCCTAGGCTAGGTGGCTGCCACATACCTTACTTATAACTGCCTAACACTCGCACAAATCCTTCCTAGTGATGGAATAGCATCGATTAATCAGTATAATAAATCCCTACTGTAAGAAATAGGGCAGAAATCTGCATTATCCAAATCATTACGAGGCATGTTTACTAAAGACCTGACTGTCCTTCAGATTAAAGAAACAGAATACAAAATAACAGTACTCACTAACTCACCTCCAGGCTCATGGGATGTTGAATGCACATAACCAGGAGGCTCTCATAGCCATGGATATCTGGGCAACTCTGCTCACACCAGTTGAACTGTATGTCTTCCAAAGATCAGTGTGATTATTCACAAGCCTATTGATGCTAGTTATACCTTGTGTAATAAGTTACATGGTAATGGTGAAGGACAAGTGCAAAGAGAAAAACAGACTCAATTCCATGAAAACAAAATTGCAACTTATTAAAGGAAAGCTACTGAAAAAAATAAATACTATCAAATTGTGGATGAAACAACTATAAAAGATTGGTTGGGGTGGGAATCATAAACATTCAGAAGGACTCCATACCCAAATTTCATAACAAGTCCTGTTAAATTGGTAGTCTACTTCAAAGAAACCAAAACTGGAAATCATAAAGAATGCATTATACTCCGGTTTCTGAAAGAAAAAATACCAGCGGCATACTGGGTTACAAGAGCGAATTATTAAATTTTCAGAACTTTGTGAGTTTGTTATTAAATATTGCCATTGTTAATAATTAAATGATACAAACTTAAGTTATTACAAAAATAAAAGTATTGGGGCCGGGCGCGGTGGCTCAAGCCTGTAATCCCAGCACTTTGGGAGGCCAAGGCGGGTGGATCACAAGGTCAAGAGATCGAGACCATCTTGGTCAACATGGTAAAACCCCGTCTCTACTAAAAATACAAAAAATTAGATGGGCATGGTGGCACGTGCCTGTAATTCCAGCTACTCAGGAGGCTGAGGCAGGAGAATTGCCTGAACCCAGGAGGCGGAGGTTGCGGTAAGCCGAGTTGCGCCATTGCACTCCAGCCTGGGTAACAAGAGCGAAACTCCGTCTCAAATAAATAAATAAATAAAAGTATTAAATACCAAAGACTCATCACTTCCTAAATATTTTACTGCATTTTACCATTATCCATATTCTTGAGGTTATTTACATTTATTCTGTCTGTATAAGTGGAAATACTGCATAATTGTGTGCTGCTACACATTTCAACTCTACATTCAATGCTATGTTGATAGCTTAAAAATGGCCATGGTGAAAGTATTTACATCACAGGAATCATGAGACACAATAATCAGGGCCATTTTTTTCCAGAAAGTTGGTTGTTAAACACTTACCAGCAGTTCACTAAACAACAGTGAAATAAGTAATCCTTAACCTACAGCAGAAGGCTGACAAATACACACGAGTTTAGAAGTCTTACGTTAAAATAAAAGTGCTAAGATACGTATATATTTTTTAATGTCCTCCATTTTAATATTTTCAATAAATCTACGACATTTGGTCCTAATTCAAATGAGGGCTTCCCCCAGAGATACTAAAAAAGTAGAACAAATTTTTATAACCTTTTGGAAAGTAGTTTGACAACATTTATTGAGAAATTTGAAAATCCATACCCCATCTCTCAGAAACTTCACTTCCATTACTTTATATTAAGAAAATCATAATTGATACAGTCCAATGTGTATAAACATGTTTATCATATTATTTAAAATATCAATACATACATAAATAAATAAATAACCTAAATGTTTAGCAGTAAGAAAATGATTAAGTCATAATATATCTATATAATAGAATACAATACAATGAGTAAAATCATGTTTCAAAGAATGTTTCATGACTAAGAAATTCACCAAATATTAAAGTGGTTATCACTGCGTGATGGGACTTACATTGAGTCAATGTTTTCTACAAGTCATGCATATGCATTATTGAAATATGATAAAAATAGAAATAAACAAAAATAAGAAAATAACAATCATCCATAATTCCACAACACAAAGATAACTGTTTAAGCTTTTGTTGTTTATTCTCGCAGATTTTTATCTTTTGTGCTCTCTCTCTCACACATACACACACACACATTTTCAACCAAAATGGCATTATAAGGTGCATATTATTTCGTAACTACTTTTTTCATAGTAAGTCTTGAAATCATTATGGAAAATTTTTACCTTATTTTCATATTTCTAATTTAAAAAATAATGACCATAAAATAGCTTCTTTCCATAGACAATCCCCAATGGACTATGCCTGTGGATGTTGGCAGCTACCCTCATGGAGAAACTATGTAAAGAGGTCATACAGATGGAGAGAAGCCCTAATATTATATGGATAGAAGGAAGGCTCGGCCTTTTCAGCATCCTCACTGAGCCCAACCTTTCAGCAGTGCCCACCAAGGCATATAAGTGAAGCCATCTTGGATTCTCCTGCCCAATCAAACCCTTAGATGACTATAATCCCACTCAACACTACATGGAGAAGAAGACCCATTCACCTGAGTTCAAGTCATCCAAAAAGAGATGACAATAAAATGTTGTGTTTAAGATACTAAGTTTTAGAGGTTTGTTAAGCAGCAATAAATAACCAAAATAGAACGTGCGTTTTTCATATAATATGGAAAAACAATATTATTTTTAAAGGTATTATAACATGTGTGCACTTTTGCATACATAGACACATATACATAAGTATATATAACTTATTTCCTGTCTGAATTAATAGTTGCTGTCTAGCACATACTCTATTCTTTATGATGCAGACCTAATTTCACTATTCAGATTCATTCTCTGTATAGGAAAGAAAAATTGCTAACACTGTAAATTATTTATTGAATGTAAATCTAAAAACCACA